>NC_090408.1:36123956-36815206 GCF_036365525.1 Heterodontus francisci
ACCCGACCCGACCCGACCATAGTCTATTTACCACTTTTGGATGGATGGAATGGAAGGAAGCTGCAGCATGAGCGCAATGACGTCATAGAGACACTCACTCACTCACTGCGCAGACTCAGTTTCCCTCCGTGACGTCCCGCACTCCTAGCTCAGGCAGGCTTTTCAAATTTTGACGCGTACTTACTCAACTTACCTTTCCCTCCCAGCAGAGCAAAATGTAGTACAGTGTGTGTCCGACCCGGACCCAGCCCGACCTGATCTGAGCCCGATAGCCGGACTCGGAAGAGTGACCCGACCCGACCCATACCTGACACATGTCATCAGGTCCCATCAGGTTCGGGTTGAGTAGCAGGCCTTTACTGTGGGTGTACCTACAACCCAAGGACTGCAGCAGTTCAAGAAGGCAGCTTACCACCACCTTCTCATGGGCAGTTAGTGATGGGCAATAAATGTTGACCTTGCCAGCGATGCCCCATTGCACGAACAAATAATAAAAAAAAGTTTGTGGGTTCAAGTCTCACTCCAGAGGTTTAAGCACAAAATATAGGCTGACACTCCAATGCAGCACTGTGGGAGGTGCCCCTCTTTCAGGTGAGATGTTAAACCGAGGCCTCCCCTTCCCTCTCAGGTGGACGTAAAAGATGAAGACGAGCAGGGGACTTCTCCTCGGTGTCCTGACTAATATTGATCGCTCAATCTACATTGTAAAAAATCAGCTTATCTGGTCATTGTCACATGGCTGTTTGTGGGAGCTTGCTGTGCGCAAATTGTCTACCAAATTTCCTATAGTACACCAGCAGCTCCACTTCAAAAGTACTTCATTGGCTATGAAGTGCTTTGCAATGCCCCAAGGTACTATAGAAATGCAAGTTATTTCTTTACCTTCTTCCTTGTTATTGTGAGGAGATTGAATTTTTTCTGTCGCTCTCTGTCTATTGATTCTTCAATTTAGTGAACAGAATAACCTTTAGGTCTTTACGCTCACACCCCAGCCTTTTTCTCGGCACAATATCAGCACTCACAAGCAATCAGGTTGAACCCCACTGCAGCCGTAAGGCAGTCGAACATTTGATTCTCCATTAGCTGCCCTACAGGCCCAAGCACCCTTGTACAGATCACAAAACCCTTCCCCATATAGCAGAGCTCAAATAAATCCAAAGCACTTTACAGCACATCAGTATTAACCGATGAATCAGATCCCTCCTCATCTCATGCTGAAGTATTTCCCCTAATCTCTCTCCTCGCTTTCTTTTCTCTCTCCCTCAACCTACTTCAAAAACTGTGGTCTCATTTGCATCTCTTTGACCCAAGGCACTGAAGAAATTGCATATTAAAATAAGGCTGACAGATGTTTAGAAAAACCTGAGGCTTCTAATTAATAAGGACTGACCTAAAAATGCCAGATTTTAATATTCAGAGATTATTCTGACTAAGATCAAAGCTTTTCTAACCATGCCGAATGCAGCATGAAATTTATCTCTTCTGCCACGAACCTTTTTCCTCAGAAGCATATAATCCACTGAGCAGGCATGTAGCACTTGTCTACATCCTTCGAAGGCAAACCACATGGAACACCACTGCAAGGGGGTGATCCAAGGAGGAAGGATCTTGAATTTTACATAGTTTGCTGCAGTTTATGACACGGTGCACTATATTGTTGTGCGCAATATTTCTATTGTGTGGTTGTTGAGCTGCACATCCCAATGGAGTAAATGGTCTGCAAGTAGTTCTCACAGCTGGAAATTTGCATCTGTACGCCGTACGCCCATGGTATCGACTCACTTGCCTTTACTTATATCTGCAAGTTACCTCTGCGATATGGGCCAAAGTGGAGTTAATGCATAACTCTCATTTCCTTCTTTTCCCTGCTCCTTTTCCGTTCACTTTCTCTCCCATTTTCTGTCTTTCTTTTTCTCTCCTCACAGCCCAGCTGGAGACAGAGAGAAAGTAAAAAAAGAGTTCCGCAATGGATACTGACCTATCCCAGCATTCACTGTGACAGTGGAAGCCCTCTATTAAAACCATGCATCCAATATAACTCTTCTGAGAGGAAAGCAGCAGGAGTTTCCAGCACAATCCCTATATGGGGGAAAGCACAATTTCAGATGGGACATTTTTTAAAAATTCGTTCTTGGGATGTTGGTAAAACCAGCATTTATTGCCCATCCCTAATTGTCCTAGAGAAGATGGTGGTGAGCTGCCTTCTTGAATCGCTGCAGGCCATGTGGCCACCCACAGTGCTGTTAGGAAGGGAGTTCCAGGATTTTGACACAGCGACAGTGAAGGAACGGCGATATAGTTCCAAGTCAGGATGGTGTGCATCTTGGAGGGGAACTTGCAGGGGTGGTGTTCCCATGCTGCCCTTGTCCTTCTAGGTGGTACAGGTTGTTGGTTTGGAAGGCTCTGTTGAAGAAAACAGGATTCTGACCTCCAGGTCTAGCAATTCTGCACCAGCCATCTTGAAGTAGCTTGTTCTTTGTGCACAAAACCTGAAATACTTAAGGTAACACAACAGGCTTGTAAAATTAATTGAGGGACATACTCATCACTGTCCAACTAGCATAACATATAATCCTGTCCAGGTAAACAAAGAACTTGCATTTATGTAGAGCATTTCATGACCTCAGGATATTCCAAAGCATTTCACATTCAGTGGAATATTTTGAAGTGTAGTCATGGTTGTAACTTAGATAAATGCAACAGAGTTTGTATGCAGGAAGATCCCACAAACAGCCATGAGAGAAATGACCAGGTAACCTGATTTGGCAGTGCTGATTGAAGGATGAATGTTGGCTATGCCAACAACTCTGCTCTTCTTCAAATAGAGCCATCAGATCTTGTACGTCCACTCACGAGGGCAGAGGGGCCATGGTTTAATATCGTATCTGAAACACAGCAACTCGACATTGTAGCACTCCCTCAGCAATGTAGTCTACTCTTAGCCTATCAAGGCTGTCAAGTCTCCAGTGTGGAGCGTGGTCCCACAACTTTTTGACTGAGTTGGTAGATGACAAGAAATGGAAATTGGAAAGACGGTCGCCACCCATCCAATTTTGACCAGCACTGTTTTGTTTATAAGGTGTCTTTAAAATTAAAACCAGAAGGAAAAAGATTTTGTTACTTCCACATCGCTCCTGCCTCCATTTACCTGTACACATCATACTATGTAGATATTGAAATTTTCGATTAATGTCCAAGGAAAATGTGAAATTGTCCATTTTGGCAGGAAGAATTTAAAAAAAAAGCATATTATCTAAATGGTGAGAGATTGCAGAGCTCTGAGATGCAGAGGGATCTGGGTGTCCTAGTGCATGAATCACAAAAGGTTAGTATGCAGGTACAGCAAGTAATTAGGAAAGCTAATAGAATGCTATCATTTATTGCGAGGGAAATTGAATAGAAAAGTAAGGAGGTAATGCTTCAGTTATACAGGGAATTGGTGAGACCACATCTGGAGTACTGTGTACGGTATTGGTCTCCTTATTTAAGGAAGGATGCAAATGTGTTGGAAGCAGATCAGAGAAGGTTTACTAAACTAATACCTATAATAGGTGGGTTGTCTTATGAGGAAAGCTTGAACAGGCTAGGCTTGTATCGCTGGAGTTTAGTAGAGTAAGCGGCAACTTGATTGAAACGTGTAAGATCCTGAGGGGTCTTGACAGGGTGGATGTGGAAAGGATGTTTCCCATTGTGGGAGAATCTAGAACTAGGGGTCACTGTTTAAAAATAAGGGGTCACCCATTTAGACAGAGATGAGGAGAAATTTTTTCTCTCAGAGAGTCGTGAGTCTTTGGAATTCTCTTCCTCAAAAGGCGGTGGAAGCAGAGTCTTTAAATATTTTTTAAGGCAGAGGTAGATCGATTCTTGATAAGCAAGGGGGTGAAAGGTTATCGGGGGTAGGCAGGAATGTGGAGTTGAGGTTACAATAAGATCAGCCATGATCTTGCTGAATGGTGGAGCAGGCTCGAGGGGCCGAGTGGCCTACTCCTGCTCCGAATTCGTATGTATGTATGTTCGCAGCAAACTAAACATCGCAATAGAAGTCAGCCCCACTCAGCATGGAATAGGTTAAAAAGAAATAATGCTAAAAATGAATTATATATTGGGGGAGGGGGGCAGGGATGGAGCCTGTGGATTTGGGCCACTTGAATTCTGGATTGACTTGGCCTAGTATAATGCTTGACCTGTTCACTTAAAAGAATTGACTCAAGATGTGAAACTTTCAGATTCACACTCCTGCAACATTTGTCACTGTGTCAGCAATTTACATGATGAACTGTGTGGGGGATTTCAATTATTCTGAGTCAGCGAGAGTTGCTACGACTGGCATGTCTGATCTGGAGTTATTCCAAATGACAGCAAGTTCTGGCTTGGTTCTTTTGAGTCCATTCATCTGAATTAGTTGTCAGTTTAGGCTGACCTGGAATCAACTGCCTTTGTGAAGAGCAGTGCTATTTACCTCTTGCTGAGGGTTTCAATCCTCGTTTTCTTGATTAAAGACTGACCCATGAATGCGCTACTAATTAATGGAATGAGAGTCACAGCTTCATTGCAACTATTTCACAGCTGTATGGGAACTGAGATGAATGTGTTTTCCAACAGCAAATCTCCATCCTTGTCTTCTGTCGAAGAGGTGAAGGAGAAGGGAATCCCAGCAAAATAAAGATTCTACTGCTAGACTGGCAGTTTATGGAGCCCAAGGGGCATGAGGAGCCACCAGTCTCTCAAGGCGGCAGAGGGGTAGCCCCTGGGGTGGATTAAGTACACCAGTGGTACAGATATAACAGGGCTTTAGGCTCTAACTGTGATTGATTTAATTTCTGATGTTTGATTTGTGGTGTCATGTTTAAGGTACGTAGCATAGAGGGAAGGGTCATGCCACCCCAGGAAAGACTGATTCTGTCTCAGGTCATCTATATTGTAGTCAGCTTCATTCCAGTGCTGAATTATACAGGCAAGACCAAAATTTGAAGAGTCTTAACCAGCCACCAACTTCGATGAACCATCTATGAGACGGGGTATGTGGGGTGGGGGTGGGGTGATAAGTTCTCCATCACTGTGCGAGGTCTTGAGCACAAAAAGGTCAGTGCTGCAAGTGCAGTACTGAAGGAGTGCTGCACTGTCGAAAGTGCCGTCTTTCAGATGAGGCTGTGGTCTGAGGCCCCATCTGCCCTTTCTGGTAGACATAAATGGTCCCATGGCTCTAATCAAAGAAGAGCAGAGGAGGTCTAGACCAGTGCCTAGGCCCGTATTGATCTCTCAAGCAACATCAGTAAAACAGATGATCTGGTCATTGCCACATTGCTGTTTGTGGGAGCTTGCTGTGCGCAAATTGGCTGCCACGTTTTCTACATTACAGTGACAACCCTTCAAAAGTACTTCAGTGGCTGTAAAGTGCTTTGGGGCATCCTGAGGTTGTGAAAGGCGCTATATAAATGCAATTCTTTCTAATGAAGAGTTAGGTTTTTACAATAATTCCACAGCTTCCTGCTCACTACTTTTCTGATGACAGTTTTTTTTTTATTTCCAGATTTTAAAAAACCTCAATTAAAATTCTGTAAGTGCTGCGGTTTGGAGCTGAACTCAAAAGAAGAGGATGACTGATGGGGAGCCGGTGCCCATCACATGACTACTGCTGGATGTGTGTGTGTGTGGGGGGCGGTAGACATTGAGTGAGGTCTGGATTAAATCAGCTGCACTGCAGTCTGTCTGCAACCCCACTACAACAGTGTAGCTGCTGCACATCATTCCCAATTCATAGTTATTTCCAGCAGGATGCTGCAGGGTCCAGTGGAGGAACGCAGCAAAGAGAAAAAGGCAGCTGGCGTCAGCCTCCGACCCATTCAACTGCAGAGGTTTTCGATGAAATGTTTCCCTCCATGGGACGGGCAGATTGGTGCATCAAGGGCTAGCTCAGACTCTGCTGAAAATAGACACAGCAAGTATACCAGAGCTTGTGTGGGATGACCCAGTTGGAAACTGTTTGAGGGCAGAAGCAAACTTCTTGCAGCTTGTGTTTCCAATTGATGAATAATTCGAACATTAGAAATGTAGTAGGAAGAATGTGAATTATCATTTTTGACTACAATTTATGAGGTAGGACACAGGGTAACACTGAACAGACCAGGATTGTGAGGATTGCAGTTGTGAGTTACACACTTGAGGCATGCAATAACAACCTAACATGCATACAAATAGCAAGCTACAATCTTATATGCAGCACTAAGGACACCCAAGGATCATTAACATAGTCTTCTCTCCTTTTTTTCTTTCTCTTTTCCCTTACATTCCTCTTTTTCTTTCATTTCCCAATATTTGCCTTTCACGCTTCACAGCTCACCTGGCTGCAGGAGTTGGGAGCGTTTTGTTTTGCTCTACCACAGAAAGCAAGAGGCAGCAATGGAGGTAGAGCTATCCCAGCATGCACAACAGTTGAGAAAGGCCTTTATTAAAGCTACAAGCCAGCGTGACACAGCAAGCAGAAATGATGGGAACTGCCTGTGGAAGGTACATAGAGGCAAAGAAGAAGAGCCCTTCAGTGTAATCTGAGGTGCAATTCTCCTGCTGAATCTGGACAAATTGGTTGCCCTGACACCAAGGATAGCTGGAGAAATGTACCACTCCTGTCTCATTATTGTGTGCAGTGTGAGAAGGATATGCTGAAAGGGTTAGATGAAGAGGGGTAGGGGAAAGCTCGTGTGGAGTATAAACACCAGCAGGGACCCGCTGGGCCGAATGGCCTGTGTCAGGTAATTCTATATAAAGAGATCAATGACCATGTCTCTTTGGGAGTTCCGTCCTATCCATGCGTGATAGGGAACCCCTTTTTACAGCTGGGACAAGGCTCAGGGGTCAATGATTCAGACCTTCCTGTAACTTTTTAAAGCACCTGAGCATCAGGGGCCCCTTTCAGAAACAAAACTCGAACATTCCAGTTTTGATTCCAAGTCTGTACTGAGTTAGTTGAGTTCAGCTGCAATGACATGGGAAGCTCCATAACTAACCTCTGATTAACCAGGTTGGGGAGAATCAGCCAGGATTTTCACAGTGCATCACTAAACCATCCCCCCATTATTGAAAAGTGCATGTGCGGATGCCCGGATGAGGATAGCCTTGGATTCAAGCAGTCCACCACGGTTTACTCACAATTCAAGAATAGCCATGTACATGCACTTTGCAAGAGGATTCATGATACCCAGATCAATACTGGGACCTGTCCCCACCACCCAGCTCCCAATCACCCCAAATCCCTGGCAGATTTTCCCCCTCTGTAGTACAGTTACTGGCACACTGCCACCCAAACTGAGAACAGGCCAGGGGCAAACCCTGGGATCTTCCTGGCCTGTAAAACTCGGAGCATTTGCCCACAGAGCCAGAGGGACATCTGGGAGCGCTTGATTTTAGCTGAGTGTGAAACTGGTCGATTTCCCAGCGTTAGCAACCCTGACCCTGATAAGCATAAAAATAACAGCCATGAAAGGTGGAAGAACACAAAATTGGTCATGTCATATCCCCTCAACATTGACCCTTATGTTTAAGTGTAGAAAACGCTGGCTTAAAAAGCATAACTTCACAAAAATACTCCTCTAAAACACTTTGGCTTCTTTTTCAATGCTCCAGTTGTCAATTTTGCATCTTAGATTAGCCACTTATCGATCTTTATGTACTGAGCCCGATTTAATGGCTCTACAGTTAACAAATAGATTACTGTAGTAAAATTTAATAGTCCTTTTAAAAAGAAAAATGATCTGACTTAATTAATTGCAAAACTCAAACACAGCAGAATGGATTTCTGTCAACAGATATCAAATGTAGGCCCTGGAGGGCCCACAGAAACACAATACTGCAACCTTAGAGACCGTTGCTAACAACTGTTACACCAGTTTCACAACAAACATTTGGCCCTGAGTCTGTGTTCCAGGCCTCACCTGCTTGGAATCATTAAATGTTACAGCAGAGGAGGAAGGCCATTCAGCCCATCGTTCCTGTGTTGGCTCTTTGGAAAAGCTATGCTGTTAGTCCCACTCTGCTACTCTTACCCCACAGCCCCACTGCAAATCATTCTCCATTCTCTAGAAATTGCTTGTTAAAGTGTTAAAGTGAATTTATTGCCATTATAATCCAAGCAACCAAAATGATTGCCAACTTTGGCATTATGCACTTTCTTCTCACTGTTCTTACTCATACGAACATATTAGATTAGATTAGCGATACAGCACTGAAACAGGCCCTTTGGCCCACCGAGTCTGTGCCAAACATCAACCACCTGTCCTTATATTTCCCTACCACCTACCTATACTAGTAACAATTTATAATGGCCAATTTACCTATCAACCTGCAAGTCTTTTGGCTTGTGGGAGGAAACCGGAGCACCCGGAGAAAACCCACGCAGACACAGGGAGAACTTGCAAACTCCACACAGGCAGTAACCGGAATCGAACCCGGGTCCCTGGAGCTGTGAGGCTGCGGCGCTAACCACTGCGCCACTGTGCCGCCCACCATATGAACATAACAATGATGGACTGGGAAAGGCCCTTTGGCCCATTCCAGCCTGTACTACACAATAGTGATGCATCGTGTATCACAATATATACACTCCCCACCCCACACGAAACCATGTGATCACCATCATATTCCCGGACAAATTGTTGACCCTGTCTCCCTGGCTTTTTCTCCTCCTCAGTCATCCGATGCAAAATATTTGGAACAGAGGATGGTAAAACAACGTTGTCCTGTCAAAGTTGTGGGCACATCTATGCTCATGTTGTCTCTCTGTGTTGCACCTTCCTTGTCCACCTGTAATTGACAATCCTATACTATGGTACATGGTCCTCTGAGCTTTCCTCTCTTGTTTACCCTAAGCTCCAAAATACACCAACCCTTTGAAACATTCAAGAATCTTGTTGCTTTCACAGAACAAAGCAGTTTGCTTGATTGGTACCCCATCCACTGGCTTAAACATCCACTCTCTCCACCACCGTAGCGCACTGTGGCTGCAGTGGGTTCTATCTGCATTGCAGCAACGTGCCAAAGCTTCTTTGGCAGCACCTCCCAAACACATTACCTTCACCACCTAGGATGAGAGCAGCAGATGTATGGGAACACCATCACCTTCAAGTTCCCCTCCAAGCCCCACATCGTCACCACCAAGGACGTATATGGCTGTTCCTTCATTGTCACTGGATCAAGGTCCTGAAACTCCCTTCCTAACAGCGCTGTGGATGTACCTTTACCACATGGACTGCAGTGGTTCAAGAAGAAGGCCTGCCACCAGCTTGTCAAGGGCAATTAGGAATGGGCAACAAATGCCAGCATTGCCAGCAATGCCCACATCCCAAGAATGGAAACAAAGCTGTTCCTCCTCTCGCTGTGTTTAAATTGAGCCTCAGTACACAATCTCCTACTCTAACACCGTCATTCCCAGCACGGTAAAACCGTGGAACTGCTTGCCTCTCCATCTTGCCCATTCCCTGCAATCTTCGGACTTTTAAAATTTGAGCTTGGCAATACCCAACCACCATTAATTGACTGGCTTGGCCTTTCCCATTCTTTACAACCTCCTAGTGTCCTGAACCAAGACTCCTGCTCATTCTTCTCAGTTCCTCAGTGGCAAAGACCACAGACCATATTATGGACTACTCAATCGTTACGGACAGGTCTCTAGCTATATCTGGCACAAGAGGGATTTATTTCTGTTACGTATTTCTTGAAATGTGACATTTCATAAATGCGGCAAGTCTTTTCAATAATGGAAAAGTGGGAGACAGTTGTCAATTTTCCGCCAGCTCTAACTTTCTCCACTCCTGAAAGCACTGACTACTAAGGGCTTAGGGTTCCAACAGTGTTGACAGTTCACCATTATCTCACTGAAGACACCATTCTTCATGCGTCAACACAGTCGGAGAATTTCAGTAGGATATTCGACTATATAGGGCATCACAGCCGAAGCCAATCCTGCCCCACACTCAAGGTGCACACACGCACTGAGGCAGATTTTCCTCTTTTATGCTTGGGCATAAATAATCATTTGGGCAGAGACTATAGGGGGAAATTGGGCATATTGGATCACAGGCTGTAACGAAGCACGGAGCACACCCCTCCCAAGGTGATTACTTTTGCTAAGTGGAAAAGTAGCAGATCTCTCCTAAACTATTCAGTCTTCTTCCTGCCCAAACTGGGCTCAGTTAACAAAGCACAGACCAGGGATTAAAACTGGGACTTTCTGGCCTTTGTTGTGCAATTCCACACTGGGTGGAGCACTTAGGAACTGAGCCATGAGGAAATCTGGACAGATGGTAAATTAAGCACTCTGTGCCCAACTCTTCACTGCTACATCATTATTGGCAACAGACAGTAGATGAAACTCCGAACACAAAAGGTACATTTACCTCCCACCAGAATATCCAGAGGTTTATAGCTTGATACCTGGGTAGAAAATGAAAACATGCAGGGTTGCCTAGAATATCAGACAAAAAAACTAAACAGTCAAGGCACATAAAGACCTGGCCCCCTCCTACTTACAATACTGCAGTACATTCACAAGGGACCAGTAGTAACGGCAAGGCAATATTTACTGGTGTGTGTGTAGTATAGAGTTAAGCACATGGACACAAATTCATATAATCCATGTGAAACTTGGATAAACTAACTGTTGGACAGCAGCCCAGATACAGATGCTGAAAGTACTCCTGTAAATCTATTGTGTTCAGGATATTTACGATTTTTAATATAAAACTAGACGATTTCTTGTGGCACTGCTCATGACAACTTGGGAGTACGGCTCGTGATATCTTGCTCCAAAGAAATAGCTGTGTTCCTGTCGCTTTAAAACTGCTGCTCACTGTCTAAATGAGTACCGGCCAAGGACAATAACAGCTAACATCGTCAAATTTTTTCGTAGTTTATTGTCTGTTTCCTGATTGTTCTATTTTATGGAAATTCCTTCTGCAAATTTCACCCTTTCTTTTCTGATGCAACTGGTCATTTCCAACAAATAGAACAGTCAGGAAACAGATAATGAACTATAAAAAAAAATTTGAGAATATTTGTTCTGATTGACCGTAGACGTTCTTCATGGGCGAGACTGGGCTGGCACACTTGGGTGGTTCCCCCAAGCCTTTTATGTGCCAATCTGCATCTAAGCTCTCTGAACTTGGGTAAGAGGTGCGAACATGCAATGGGTGATGAATGGGTTAAGCCTCATGGGTAATTCACCATCCAGAGTAGAATAATCTGTCAAACGTAAGTGGAAGATTACCCCATTATTATTTAGATTTGCAGTTTTGTTTTTGGTCAGTGGGTCATCTGAAAAACCCATCACCTTAGTTAAGAGCCTCTACTGAGAAATCTATACTGGTGGAGTTACTTTGCATCCAATATGGAATGAAAGTTCTCTCCCAATAGGGGCACATCCCACTATCCCAAGTCCAAAGAGCTTAGTCGCAGATTGGTAAATGAAAGGCTTAGGGAACTCCCCTAAGTGTGTGTAAAGAAATTTCTGAGGTATTTCTGAAGTATACAGTAAATGGCAGAACCCTTAGGAGTATTGACAGGCAGAGAGATCTGGGCGTACAGGTCCACAGGTCACTGAAAGTGGCAACGCAGGTGGATAAGGTAGTCAAGAAGGCATACGGCATGCTTGCCTTTATCCGTCAGGGCATAGAGTATAAAAATTAGCAAGTCATGCTGCAGCTGTACAGAACTTTAGTTAGGCCACACTTAGAATATTGCGTGCAATTCTGGTCACCACACTACCAGAAGGACGTGGAGGCTTTGGAGAGGGTACAGAAAAGGTTTGCCAGGATGTTGCCTGGTCTGGAGGGCATTAGCTATGAGGAGAGGTGGGATAAACTCGGATTGTTTTCATTGGAACAACGGAGGTGGAGGGGCGACATGATAGAGGTTTACAAAGTTATAAGCGGCATGGACGGAGTGGATAGTCAGAAGCTTTTTCCCAGGGTGGAAGAGTCAGTTACTAGGGGACATAGGTTTAAGGTGAGAGGGGCAAAGTTTAGAGGGGATGTGCGAGGCAAGTTCTTTACACAGAGGGTGGTGAGTGCCTGGAACTTGTTGCCGGGGGAGGTGGTGGAAGCAGGTACCATAGAGACGTTTAAGAGGCATCTTGACAAATACATGAATAGGAGGGAATAGAGGGATACGGACCCCGGAAGTGCAGAAGGTTTTAGTTTAGGTAGGCATCAAGATCGGCCCAGGCTTGGAGGGCCGAATGGCCTGTTCCTGTGCTGTACTGTTCTTTGTTCTTTGTTTAAGTAGCTAAAGACATTGTACCCTCCCAGCACTGAAAAACTGATAAGCTTTTTGTGCTTGTTCAATTAGGGCACTAATTTTCCAGGTTATCTAAAACCTGTAGAAAGAATCTCTGCCTCCTGCGACAGATCTACTCTTCCATGTTCCATTAATAAGTCAGATGGGCTGGTCGCTCTTCAAGATTATCCTGAGGACCTCCCGATTCAGATACCAGCTTACTAAATCTGCCTAAGAGGGCTGATTTTGTTCTGAACATCCTTTGCCAGGCATGTCAGCTTGCAGCCATGTTAACCTGTGCAGAATAATCACTAGTTGGTCACTACACAGCTAACAAGTACAGGTTTGAGCAGATAGCAGATATTGGAGCTCCTAATAAGCATCATAGTGAGCAACACAACTCAGTGTAAATGTGTGAGTGCGTTGTCACACCATACCTGTACCTTACTGATTGGTGGTGCCACCTGCTGGATATGTGGAGCTTCAGCAGGAATTGCATCTGAGCATCATATTAGACTCTGGCCCCTTGATACACGAGCACATGCTCCCATACCCTTCCAGCAACTGTCGACCGAAGTCGCAGAATTTATTCACTGGACATCTGCCTTCAGTGTGATGGAAGGCCTGACACAGGTAGCTGACACATGGTAGGCCACCCTTAATGTTCTAGATGTCAAAGTTCAAGACTCATACAGGAAGTCTGGATACCTGGGTGATCAGTTTGTGTCATTTCACAAAGGGTCATCAAATCTGGAACTCTCTCCCCTAAATGGGTGTGGATGCTTGGATGATTGGAAGTTTCAAGACTGAGATAGATTTTTGTGAGGTAAGGGTATCAAGGAGTATGAAGAAAGGAAGGAAAATAGAGTTGAGGTGCAGATCAGCCATGTTCTAATTGAATAGCAGAGAAGGATCAAGGGGCTGAATGGCCTCCTCCTGCTCTGAATGTTCCAAGATTAAAATGCATTGACAGTAAATGAGTATTGCACTGATGCTGCTGATGCACTGAGTAAATTTAACTTGAGAAAAACACATCAGATTATGGATTTTTCACTAAGTTTGATATTCTGGATGTGAAGAGAGAAGTGATGAGCCAACAGGACATTCAAGTTTGAGCTGCTCTCATCCATCAACTGGGAAATCAATACAAAAGCTCTGTGTTCCAGTTTGTCAATTCGGTGCACCAGAATTAGAGCCCGATTTAAACAGAAGTTAAGAGCTTTGCAGACTGGTCAAAGGAGCAACTAATCTTCATTTTCAAATCCCTCCATGTCTACCACGCCTCAACAATCTGCTCCAGCTCTACTGTCCATCGTCTGCTCTTCCAATTCTGAGCTATGATGTATTCCCTGCCTTGCTCTATCACTGGTGGCAGAGGTTTTGGACATCAGATCCCAGCACTCTGGTATTCTCTTCCGAGTACTCTGCTTCTCATCGGAATATTAGGAATGTGAGTAAGCCCTGAGCTGCCATCCAATTGGATCATGCCTGAACTGCTCCTCAACTCTATCTTCCCACCTTTATTCCATATCGCTTGATGCCGTTAAATAATAAAAATCTATCTAAACAGTCTGTCCTCATAATTTAACCCTCTAAGCCCTGGTATCATTCTGGTGAATTTGCACTGCATTTCCGAGGCCTTATACCTTTGCCGAAGTGCAGTGCCCATAACTGAACACAGACCTCCAGATGAAGTCTGACAAGGCTCTATATCACCGAAGGATCACTTCCTCCCCTTTTGCATTTCTCTTTTTCAAAAGCCTGCTCAAAATCTACTGCGTTGACCATGTCCTCCAACAGTTCTCTGTTACTTCCTGCTCGGTAAGTTGTAGTAATATTGACAGTATCAGTAATATCACATATTTGCAACTAATGGTGTTAGACGACAAAAAGGGAGAGGAAGGAATGGGAGGCACAGTGCTTCAATTCCCATCAGACCTTCCGGGGGAGGGTAAATAAAGAGGGCCAATAGCCTCTGCATTTACCCATTTCACAGGGAATGCTGACCCTTTCAATTTAACTATGTTTCCTTGAGTACATTAAGTAGTAAATCAGACCTGAATGCTTATAGAAATGGAGGTAATGTTCAGGTCCAGTCTTTCTCTAACAATCTGCTCCAAAACAGCAGCAGAAAATATAGGAAAATCAGGTATGACATCCTGCTATTGTATCCCCGTCCCAATCAAAATATTCCAGGAGCTCACTTTGTATAGGATGAAGATCCAGGATTTTAGCAGGGCCACTGTGGTGGGTTAGTGTTGCTAACCCTCCAGGAATGACCTGGCATCTCAGGAGTTGAAGATTAGACTCCTGGCCAATGCTCTGAGCAACCCAGGAGAAAAATGATCGAGGCAATAACAAAAATAGTGCATTATTTAAATTATCTTTGCTCATTAGTTCTAAAAATATTGGAGACGGGGAAAACAAGGATTTTGACTCAGTGAGTTGGTTGAAGGTGGGAAGGTATGTGATGAAACCTCCAGGAATATGTCCAACCAAAGTTGGTAACCCTATGTCGGGCAAAAGGAGAGAATTCAAGCCTTAGATATTTGCAGTTTTTGCAATAAATAATTTCTCCCATTTCAAAAAAAGTGCAACACAAATGAAATAGAGGAACATGGACAGAGAGAAACGGGCAGTGGATTACTACAGCATAAGAGCCAGCACAGCTACGATGGGCCCAATGGCCTTCTACTGTGCCGTTATTGTGCATGGAATTAGATCTCAATCAGTAAGAGCAGTGTCCTTTACACAAGGGCCAGAATTAACCTCAGTTGAACCCAGTGGCATTCCCAGGTTCATCCCACGTAAACAGCTTGCATGAATGGAACTAATACATAGAATTTTAAAAAAAAATTATTTCATGAGATGTGGGTGTCGCTGGCAAGGCTAGAATTTGTTGTCCATCCCGAACTGCTCTTGACAACTGAGTGGCTTGCTAGGCCATTTCAGAGGGCAGTTAAGAGTCAATCACATTGCTGTGGGTCTGGAGTCACATGTAGGCCAGACCAGGTAAGGACATTAGTGAACCAGATGGGTTTTTACCACAATCGATGATAGTTTCATGGCACCATTCTTCCTAAGAGTAAGATTGCCAATTCAGTGACTACGATTTTAATTTTTATTTAACCCCTAAGCTTGCTCTTTACACACAATGCTGACTAATCGTATGGATGGCTGCTTTAAACAGATGCAAACTCCTGTTTAATTTTTATTAGAAATTAGGAAGGCTCACTGGCTGTTTATTCAAGGTGACCAGGAGATGTTTAATTGACGAACAATATTTAATCTGCGTTTGACTGAGTCCTGATTATAATTAAGGTGGTGCTGTCCTTTAATAACCTCTAAACTGCCATATATTTCCATAGTATATAGAATACAGGTCACACAGCCTTCTCAATGTGGGCTTTTCTCTTAATAAAACAGTCCTTCATTACATCTTAAAAGAAAAAAATGAATTCTGGAAATCCAAAATTAAAACAAAAAGTGTCGTAAATACGCAGCAGGTCAATCAGCATTGGAAATAGGAAAGGCAGGTTAGTGTTCTGGGAAGAGGTTAGGGTTCCCAACCCTCCAGGCTTGGCCTGGCATCTCCAAGAATTAAAGATTAATCTCCAGTATACCGCTGTGAACAACCAGGGTTCAAAAGCATAGGGGCATTAAAAGAAAAATTGTGGGTTGTTTTAATATCCTTTGAGAACTTTCAGTTCTAAGTTATAAACTTATTGGAAATTGGAAAATTGGCTGCTTGACTGACAGTCGAGAATCATCCAATTGATTAGGGGTCTATTCACCTCACATTTGGTATGGGAAGGTGGTGCATTGAAAGGATAGATGTGTTGAATGAACAATGGTGGGAGGGTCAGCAAGAGGTGGTTGGAGGTGAGAGATCAGGGGCTGGATTTTTAAAGCGGGGTCAGGAACCTGACACCCTGATCAATTCCGGGTCCCAAACCCATGCTTCAGCTTTGTCACTCTCACAACGTGATCCTTGAATGCTAATGCCCTTATCAGGCAGGAGGCGAGCTTGGTACCCAATTAGAGGTGCCGAGTGCCTCCAGAAGGTGGGAGCTGCCTGCCTGGGCAGGTGGCAGCCATGTTGGGGCTTTCGACAAAGTCCCCACATTAAGAGATTAGCATGTAAAATTAAAATTAGGCTTTGGTGTTGCAGTTTCATTGAAGAACTGACTGAAAGAACCCCAAACAAGATGTTGAACTACTGATTGAAGAACAGAAAGAAATAGGAGCAGGAGTAGGCCATTTGGCCTTTCAAGGCTGCTGCCCCGTTCACTAAGATCATGGCTGATCTTCTACCTCAACTAATTAAGCTAAAACAAATTAATGAAATTAAAAGTACTGTAAAGAAAGCAACAAGTTATTAAGCATAATGTAGTGGATTTTGGATGAAGCAAAAAAAAAAATATGGTTGTGGAGTGGAAAGGAACTGGCTTCACTTCAATCCCACCCCAAAAATTAACCTTGCTGGGAACCCCAAGAATCCTTACACCAACAGGGTATTTGTCACTTGATCTTTTTCAATGAAGAGTAGTCCTTCACTCGCACACCAAGAACTAGTCAAGAGTTACTGGACATCAATTCATGTGTAACTGGAAGATTAGAATGTCAAAGCGTCAAAGATTTGGCACTTGAATTATTGATTAATCGGACTGCAATGTGGGCTTCTTATTCACAATGACACTGGACCATTCCCAGTACTTACAAATGCTGAGCAGTTACCAAGAACATGTTCTCCAGGTGTCCCATGGCACCAGATATGGCCCTGGCACCATTGCAGAGTTGACAGCACAATATGGTAGAAGAGAAATATCACCTGGGATTGACTTCAGCTCTTTCTGTCTGTGCTGTCACTGCTAACTGCCAACCTGCAGCTCATCTGACTCAACAGGACTTAAGAATATAAAATATAGGAGATGGGTACTTCCCCGTATAGATGTCCTCCTAATATTATTCCTATCTTTAAGAATAATTAATCAAGATATTTGCTATTTTCTGTGTCCACTGCTGCTCACTAGATGCCACAATTAATTTCATAATTAACTGCCGGCCTTTGTTCATTGGGTAGCCCTCTCACCTCTGAGTCAGAAGGCCGTGGGTTCAAGTCTCATTCCAGAGACCTGAGTATGAATTCGAGGATGAAGTTCCCAGAGCAGTACTGAGGGAGTCCTGCACTGTCGAAGGTGCAGTCTTTTTGATGAGACATTAGGTCAAGGCCCCATCTGCCCTCTTGAGTGGACCCAACAGGTCTTATGGTACTACTTGCAGAAGAGCAAGGGAGTTTGCCCTGGTGTCCTGTTTAATATTTAACCATCAACCAACAGCTAAAAGAAGATTACCTGGTTATTATTTCATTGCTGTTTGTGGGAGCTTGCTGTGCACAAATTGGCTGCTGAATTTCCTACATTACCACATTACTACACATCAAAAGTACATCAGTGGCCATGAAGTGCTTTGGGACGTCCTGAGATTGTGAGAGGTGCTATACAAATGCAAGTTCTTTCTTCTCTTTCTAACATTGTGGATTTAATAATATGGGCATGTATAAATGTTCCTTATTTTCAGTAACTTTTGTTTATTTCACATCAGTTAAGATATACAACTACAGACAAGCCCCACAGCCATCAATATCTGACAATTTCCCAATTAGGCAACCAATTAAATCCCAAGTGTGATAGTCGCAAGTCAGCAAGCTGGGGTAGTCGAAGTACACCAACTTGAACCTTTAACATAATAAAATATAGCAGAACTGCCGAAGGTAAGTTGCTATATTCCATATCAGAGTTATTCCTTTAACCTCACACAAGCCCAAATAAGAGCTTTAGAAAGGTGATGACATCTACTCTGGGGAAATGAGTAAAAAGCTTTCCTTGTAACACACTGAACTTTACTGATAACTTAGTGTTGAAGTGTTTAAAGAAAAAAAGCGGCACAGGCAACTGGTTGCCAGCATAATGTAAAAGAAGCTTTCCAGTACTTCCCATATGGCTATCATGATTTTAAAAAATTCTTTCAGGGATGTGGGCATCGCTGGCAAGGCCAGCATTTGTTGCCCATCCCTAATTGCCCTTGACAGCTGAGTGGCTTGCTAGGCCATTTCAGAGGGCAGTTGAGAGTCAACCCCATTGCTGTGGATCTGGAGTCACATGTCGGCCAGACCAGGTAAGGACGGCAGATTTCCTTCCCTAAAGGACATTAGTGAACCAGATAGGTTTTGACAACAATCAATGATAATTTCATGGCACCATTACTGAGACCAGCTTTCAATTCCAAATTTTTATTAATTAATTGAATTTAAATTCCGCCAGCTGCCATGATGGGATTTGAACCCGTGTCCCCAGGGCATTAGCCTGGGCCTCTGGATTCCTAGTTTAGTGACAGTACCGCTAAGCCACCGTCTCCCATCATAGCTTGATCAACCACTCCATTCCCCAGCCATAATATCACTTGCCTTGATGGGCACAAAGTTCAGTAGTTCTTTTTAACCAATCCCTCAAGATGACTTACAAGACTCAGTCATCTTTCAATTATTTCTAACCTATTGGAATATGAAAGTGTCTCAGTGAAATATGTCTTTCCCATACAGATACACACTGCACCTGGCACATTATCCTACTCTTCTATATTACTGCCAATTTGTCTTAACGCAATGGGCAGATACTACAGTGTTCTGGTGTTTCTATTGAATGCTAGCATGCTTACCAATATTCACAACGAACGACAATGGTGGTCTCTGAATTCGGGTTGTCCTATCAGGGAGACGCCTCAAATCAAGGCAGGATACTTGCTCACATGAAGGAAGAGGAAACTGATGGGTAAGTCAACGTGGATTGTGCTGGTCCATCAAACTGTTCTACTACCTTCCGAAATCTCTGCGCTTCTCCAATTTGGCATCCCTGATTATCAACACTCCACCACTGGTGGCTGTGCCTTCTGCCATCTAAACCCTAAGCTCTGGAATTCCCTCCCTAAAGCTCTCCTCCTCTCTACCTCATTCTCTCCTCCTTTAAGACGTTACTTAAAATCTATATCTTTTGCCTGTCCTAATATCTCCTTATGTGGCTTGGTGCCATATTTTGTTTGATAATCGCTCTTGTGAAGTGCCTTGGGACAATTACTATGTTAAAGGTGCCATATAAATGCAAGTTATTTTTGTTGTTGTTGTAGTGGGCAGGTTTGTCAGTGATTTGGTCATTGACTGATAAATGGCTCATGGTGGGCAGGAAAGAATGGTCATTTGGTAGGGAACAGCTGTAACAAAATACAAGGATCAGATGGAGCAATTAAAGACCAGGAAATAAGGCTCCCTTCGTGACTTTCCACAACAGCGCTTCTGATAGCCTTCCTTTTTCCTCAACCGAGGACTCCCCCTTCCCCACCCCACCCCACCCAGGTGTGGTTGACAGGGCCCTCGACTGTGTCTGACCCATTTCCCGTACTACTGCTCTCACCCATTACTCTCCCTCCCAAAACTGTGACTGGATTCCCTTTGTCCTCATCTTCCACTCCACCAGCTTCCACATTCAAAGGATCATTCTCCGCCATTTCTGCCACCTCCAGTATGATGCCACCACCAATCACATCTTCACCTTCCCTCCCCTGTCAGCATTCTGAAGGGACCATTCCCTCCTCGACACTCTAGTCCACTCCTCCATCACTCCTGACACCTTGTCCCCTTCCCACAACACCTTCCCATGCAATCAAAGGAGATGTAATATCTGCCCTTTTACCTCCTCACTCCTCACCATCCAAGGCCCCAAACAGTCCTTCCAGGTGATTTACTTGTACTTCTTTCTATTTAGTATACTGTATTCGCTGCTCACAGTGCAGTCTCCTCTACATTGGGCAAATTGGATGATTGATTTGTGGAACACCTCCACTCAGTCCGCAAGCATGACACCAGGCTTCTGGTTGCTTAATTCACCACCTTGTTCTAATTCCCACATTTCTGTCCTCGGCCTGTTGCAGTGTTCCATTGAAGCTCAACGAAAACTCGAAGAAAAGCTTCCCATTAGGCACTTTACAGCCTTCTGGACTCAACAATGAGTTCACCAATTTCAGACCATGACCTGGTCTTCAACTTGTTTTTCACGTTTTCACTTGCAGACAGAGCAGTTCATTATTCTGCCATTACCACTCTCTCTGGGAAAATGCTTTGTCTTTCACTACAACTGTTACCACCCTCTTTGCCTTTTATTCCATGACATCTTTGTCATTTAATCTCTCCCGCGCTCTGCCCTATCATAGACCTTCTCTTTTGTTATTATTTCCCGCATCCCGCCTTGACTTGCTCAAGACCCATTATATTTCTAACCTTTGCCAGTTCTGATGTAAGCACCCTTGGGATTTGGTGGGAGTGTGTGGGAGATAAACCAGGGCTCCTTCCCTGATCATTACATAATGACTTCTGCTCGAAAGTGTGTGTGTGTGTAACCTGTTGGGTGGGCATTGGGATCAGCCTACACAGTTTAGTACAGCGATGTTCAAACTGGGATCCACAGATCCCCTCGTGGGGTAGTCCAAAACCGGGGGCCATAAATATAAGTGTGTCATCAATAAATCAAATAAAGAATTCAGGAGAAACCTCTTTACCCATAGAGTGGTTAGAATGTGGAACTCGCATGGAGTAGTTGAGGCAAATAGCACTGATGCATTTAAGGGGACGCTGGATAAACACATGAAGAAAGGAATAGAGGGATATGTTAATGGGGTTAGATGAAGAGGAGTGGGAGGAGGCTCGTGTGGAGCATAAACACTGGCATAGACCTGTTAGGCCGAATGGCCTGTTTCTGTGCTATGTCCTGTCCAGTTGTCATCAGATTATATAGTTTGGCTATTTGTCGACTTACTAGCATAGGAAAATACGAATTAGGAGCAGGAGTAGCTACTTACTAGCATTGTACTAATGTTGTTGCACTGGACAATAAAACTGTTGCCCTTTAACTAGCTGGCACTCTCTTTGGAAGTTATACAGGGGGTTCCATATAAGCAGTGGGGTTAGGGAGTTTGCAAACACTTTCTGTGAAAAATGGACAATGCAGCAAACCCTTGCAGGAATTCTAGACCAGCTTGATTCAGTGTCTTCAATAGAGGAAGGAAGACTGCGGGGTGGGGGAGAGGAGGAGTGAGAAGAGAGTGAGAACGGAGAAATGGATAGACTGATGTTACTTGAGAGGCGGTAAGCTGCTTTATTTTATCAGCTTAACAAAGCTGCAAAGTAACTCACCCACGGTAAATTACAGAGTGCAATTCTCCTGCTCTAGCTGCAGAACTGGAGTCTCCAGTCACCTTGTCTGGCTAGAACTCCATGGTTGACTGGCCGTAATGAATCTCATCACTTATTGGCTGTGTCACGAGGTGCAGAGGTTCCCAGAAGCAGACTGTTCCCGTGTAAAAGAAAAAGAAGAAAAATCTGAGATGGGCTGTCTCACCCCACTGCAAGACTTCAAAGTGTCGGAGAGGCCTTCGAGGGTAGTGCAAAGGTGAACAAGCACATTTTCTGGTAGGTAATTTTAACAACAGTTCATTCCCTGAGATATGGTTACAAAAGCACAGCGGATCATTAATTTTAATTTTTATCAATTACCGACATAAATTCCAGGATTGCTTTGGGTTGCTGGATCAGTTATAAAAGGAAAACGATTCTCTCTCAACGTTTTTTCAGTTTAAAGTCCCAAATTCTCCTAGTTCTTTAGTGCGCCACAACTGTAACATCATCACACGCTTTGCGTGACTTGCACACACATGATATGTAAATCAGGATGATGACATGTGTGTCCATTCTCCACCAAATGCTTTCAGTGCACAGAACCAACTGCCTTGACGATTTAATACTTAGTTGGGACAGAGCTCAGTTCATGGATGGGTGGTTCCTGGTCAACAGGACCTTGGCATTCCCTTTTTTGCTGATCATCATTATCATTGAGTGCGTGACAAAGTAATTGGAAATACAAAATGAAAGTACTGGTGTGGTAGAGTTATTTCCACAGACAGACATGCAATCACTGGAAGTGACATTTAGAAAAGGATCCAAGAACGTCTTACAGCATTTGATGAAGGTTGTAGGCAATTAGGAGTGATGATTCACGCAGAGAATTTGGCAGTACAGTTTTAAAAAAAATCTCCAAGCCTTTTGTGACAGTTTAAATCTCTATCTCAATTAAAAAGATTCCTTGCTGTTATTCTGTCCACTATACCGTGGCTGCAGTGTGTACCATCTATATGATGCACTGCAGCAAATCACCAAGGCTTCGTTAACAGTACCTCCCAAAGCTGTGGCATTCACCACCTAGAAGGACAAAGGCAGCAGGTACACGGGAACACCATCACCTCCAAGATCCCCTTTGGCTCACATAGCATCCTGAATTAGACATATATTGCCATTCCTTCATGGTCTCTGGGCCAAAACCCTGGAAAACCCTACCAAATAGCACTGTGGAAGCACCTTCACCACATAGACTAGTAGTTAAACAAGGCAGCTCACCACCAGCTTCTTAGGGGCAACTAGGGATGAGCAACAAATGCTGGCCTTGCCAGTGATGCCCACATCCCGAGAATGATCTATTTTAAAGAGCTTGGTGTTCTCTGAATGTTGATACAGTATAAGGTGACTAGTTTAGGAACACAGTACATTGTAGCTGCCAGTGATATCTAATTTATTTCAGTCTGACCTTACTGCCCTGCTGGCTCTGTGGTAATGCACCAATGCACCACACCATGTGATACTGAGCCCTACCGGGAGTTCTGCAATTCAAGATTCTGCGGCAGAAGAGTTCAAGTAGAATCAGTGGGGATCAGTTCTATCGATTAAAGGGTAATTCTCTGCCTTTATGTGTCAGGTGGGTTCACTCAATCTCCTATACTGCATATTGGAAATTCTGGCAGGTACTCACTTGATTTTCTGACCATTGATTTAACCCCAAAGTTTCAGATGAGCTAACCTTGGAAAATGTAGTTGAAAACAGCTGCTTTAGGCTGCTGGTTTGCAACTTGCCATTGAGGCCCTTGAAAGTGATGGCCATCAATGATGTGAATAACTACGGGTTGTTATTTTGTTCAACGGAGCCTTTTTTAAGTCCGCGGTTCACCTTTTGTGAGTTTTAGGCATGTTCCAAAAAAACAACTAGGCTCCAAATGGAAGGGTCTTAGGAATGGACAAGTGAGATTTATTGTGAAGGGGAAAGACATGGCTAGTGGAGCTTAGAACAAGTTGGAGTTGATGAAGCAAGCAGGGTGAGAGACTAGTGAAGATGGAACTGAAGTAGTCAAGTCTGGAAGCATCAGAAGCACATATAAAGGTTTCAGTGGTGAAGGTGGCTAATGTTGCAGAGGTGGAAATCAGAGTGATGGTCAGCTGTGGCTCAGAGGGTCGCAATCTTGCCTTTGAGTCAGAAGATCTTGGGGTCAAATCCCATTCCAGTGATTTGATTACAAAACCTAGGCTGACATTCTGGTACAGTGCTGAGTGAGTGCTGCACTGTGACAGGTGCTGTCCTTTGGCTGAGATGTGCAACCAAGACCCTGCCTGCCCTAACTGGAAGACATAAAAGATCAGAGGGCACTATTCATTGAAGAGGAAGGGCACTGTCCCTGGTGCCCTGGCCAATATTTATCCCTTGATTAACAACACTAATACAGATTATCTGGTCATTATCACATTGCTATTTGTGGGAGCTTGCTGTGTGCAAATTGGCTGCCATGTTTCCTACATTACAACAGTGACTACACTTTATAACGTATTGGCTGTAAAGTGCTTTGGGATGTCCTGAGGTTGTGAAAGGGGCTATATAAATGCAAGTTGGGGGAGGCCGTGGCATAGTGGTAGCGTCACTGGCCGAGTAATCCAGACCCCCAGGCTGATGCTCTGGTGATATGAGTTTGGATCCCACCACAGCAAATGGTGAAATTTAAACTCAATTAATAAATCTGGAATTATAAGCTAGTCTAACGGTGACCATGGAACCATTGTTGATTGTTGTAAAAACCCATCTTGTTCACTAATGTCCTTCAGGGAAGGAAATCTGCCATCCTACATGTGACTCCAGACCCACAGCAATGTGGTTGACTCTGAAATGGCCTAGTGAGCCACTCAGTTCAAGGGCAATTAGGGACGGGTAACAAATGCTGGCCTGGCCAGCGACGCCCACATCCCATGAATGAATAAAAAAAAGTTCTTTCTTTACTGCTTTAAAGTTCAGCTCAGCATCAAATATAACACCAAGATTGCAAATAGTTTAGTTCATAGAAACGTAGAATAATAGAAGCCGGAGTAGGCCATTCGGCCCTTCGAGCCTGCTCCGCCATTCAATATGATCATGGCTGATCATCCAAACTCCATACCCTGTTCCCGCTTTCTCCCCGTATCCCTTGATCCCTTTAGCCCTAAGAACTATATCTAACTCTTTCTTGAATATATTTAATGATTTGGCCTCAACTGCTTTCTGTGGTAGAGAATTCCACAGGTTCATCACTCTCTGGGTAAAGAAATCTCTCCTCATCTCAGTCCTAAATGGCTTAATCCTTATCCTTAGACTATGACCCCTGGTCCTGGACTTCGCCACCATCGGGAACATCCTTCCTGCAACTAATCTGTCCAGTCCTGTTAGAATTTTGTAGGTTTCTATGAGATTCCCTCTCATTCTTCTAAACTCTAATGAATACAAGCCTAATCAACCCAATCTCTCTTCATACGTCAGTCCTGCCATCTCAGGAATCAGTCTGGTGAACCTTCGCTGCACTCCCTCCATAGCAAGAACATCCTTCCTCGGATAAGGAGACCAAAACTGCACACAATACTCAAGGTGTGGGCTCACCAAGGCCCTGTATAATTGCAGCAAGACATCCTTGCTCCTGTACGCGAATCCTCTCACTATGAAGGCTAACATACCATTTGCCTTCTTAATTGCCTGCTGCACCTGCATGCTTACTTTCAGTGACTGGTGCACAAGGACACCCAGGTCTCGCTGCACATCCCCCTTTCCCAATCTATCGCTGTTCAGATAATAATCTGCCTTCCTGTTTTTGCCTCTTCACATTTATCCACATTATACTGCATCTGCCATGTATTTGCCCACTCACTCAACCTGTCCAAATCACACTGGAGCTTCTCTGCATCCTCCTCACAGCTCCCACTCCCACCCAGCTTTGTGTCATTTGCAAACTTGGATATATTACATTTAATTCCCTCATCTATATCATTAATATATATTGGAAATAGCTGGGGTCCTAGCACTGATCCCTGCGGTGCCCCACTAGTCACTGCATACCACTCGGAAAAAGACCCGTTTATTCCTACTCTTTGTTTCCTGTCTGCCAGCCAGTTCTCTATCCGTATCAGTACCTTACCCCCAATCCCATGTGCTTTAATTTTGCATGCTAATCTCTTATGTGGGAACTTATCGAAAGCCTTCTTAAAGTCCAAATACACCACATCCACTGGTTCTCCCTTATCAATTCTACTAGTTACATCCTCAAAAAATTCCCGTAGATTTGTCAAGCATGATTTCCCTTTCGTAAATCCATGTTGACTTTGTCCGATCCTGTCACTGTTTTCCAAGTGCTCTATTACATCTTTTATAATGGACTCGAGCATTTTTCCCACTACTGATGTGAGGTTAACCGGTCTATAATTCTCTGTTTTTGCTTACCTCCTTTTTTAAATAGTGGGGTTACATTATCTACCCTCCAATCCGTTGGAACTGTTCCAGAGTCTATAGAATTTTGAAAAATGACCAGCAATACATCTGCTATTTCTAGGGCCACCTCCTTAAGTACTCTGGGATGTAGATTATCAGGCCCTGGGGATTTATCGGCCTTGAATCCCGTCAATTTCCCTAACACCATTTCCCTACTAATACTGATTTCATACAGTTCCTCCTTCTCACTAGACCCTATGTTCCCCAACATTTCTGGGAGGTAATTTGTGTCCTCCTTTGTGCAGACAGAACCAAAGTATGTATTTAATTGGTCTGCCATTTCTTTGTTCCCCATTGTAAATTCCCCTGTTTCTGACTGTAAGGGACCCACATTTGTCTTCACTAATCTTTTTCTCTTCACATACCTATAGAAGCTTTTACAGTCAGTTTTTATGTTCTCTGCAAGCTTACTCTCATACTCTATTTTCCCCTTCTTAATCAATCCCTTTGTCCTCCTTTGCTGAATTCTAAACTGCTCCCAATCCTCAGGTTTGCTGCTTGTTCTGGCAATTTTATATTTCTCTTCCTTGGATCTAATACTATCCCTCTAGTTTCTTTTGTAAGCCATGGTTGAGCCACCCTTCCTGTTTTAATTTTGTGCCAGACAGGAATGAACAATTGTTGTAATTCATCCATGTGCTCTTTAAATGCTATCCATTGCCTATCCCTTTTGTCAACCCTTTAAGTAACGTTCCCCAATCTATCATAGCCAACTCGTGCCTCATACCTTCAGAGTTTCCTATATTTAGATTCAGGACCCTAGTCGCAGAATCAACTCTCTTACTCTCCATCTTAATGAAGAATTCTATCATGTTATGGTCGCTCTTCCCCAAGGGACACCGCACAACAAGATTGTTAACTAATTCTTTCTCATTACACAATACCCAGTCTAGGATGAACTGTTCTCTAGTTGGTTTCTCAACGTATTGGTCCAAAAAACCATCACGTACGCACTCCAGGAATTCCTCCTCTACAGTATTATTGCTAATTTGGTTTGCCCAATCTATATGTAGATTAAAGTAACCCATAATTACAGTTGTACCCTTATTGCATGCGTCTCTAATTTCCTATTTAATGCCATCCTCTACATCACCACTGCTGTTTAGGGGTCTATATACAACCCCCACCAACGTTTTCTGCCCCTGGGTGTTTCTTAGCTCGACCCATACAGATTCCACATCAGGATTCTCTGAGCTAATATCCTTCCTCACTATTGTACTGATTTCCTCTTTTACCAACAACGCTACTCCACCTCCTTTCCCTTTTTTCCTGTCCTTCCTAAATATTGAATACCCCTGGATGTTCAGTTCCCATCCTTGGTCACCCTGCAGCCATGTCTCCATAATCGCAGCTATATTGTATCCATTTACATCTATTTGCGTGGTTAATTCACCTACCTTATTGTGAATACTCCGCGCATTGAGACACAATGTCTTTAGGCTTGTCTTTTTAACATTCTCAGTCAGCTTAGCATCATTTCGCACTATGGCCCTATTTGTTTCTTGCCCTTGATTTCTATGCCTTCCATTTTTGCCTTTTTGTTTCCTGTCTTCCCTTTCTATCCTTGTTTCCTCCTCTTCAGTGTCCCCGCTCAGGTTCCCATCCCCCTGCTATTCTAGTTTAAATCCTCCCCAACAGCACTAGCAAATGCCCCTGCAAGGACATTGGTTCCGGTCCTGCCTGGGTGTAACCCGTCCCGCTTGTACAGGTCCCCAGAACCGGTCCCGATGTCCCAAGAATCTAAATCCTTCCCTCCTGCACCATTTCTCCGGCCACATATTCATCTGGTCTATTCTCCTGTTCCTATACTCACTAACACGTGGCACAGGAAGTAATCCTGAGATTACTACCTTTGAGGTCCTGCTTTTTAATTTAGCACCTAGCTCCTTAAATTCATCTTGCAGGACCTCATCCCTTTTTTTTACCTATGTCATTCGTACTGACATGTACCACGACCACTGGCTGTTCACTCTCCCCCTTCAGAATGCCCTGTAGCCGCTCCGAGACATCCTTGACCCGAGCACCAGGGAGGCAACGTACCATCCTCCTCACAGCTCACACTCCCACCTAGCTTTGTGTCGTCTGCAAACTTGCATAGTTCAGCCTGAGAGAATGGCCATGGAGGGTAATGGAATCAATGCTCAGGGAATGGAATCTATGATGGGAACCATTCGCAATGACTTTGGTCTTCCCGACACTGAAATGCAGGAAGTGGTGGCTCAACCAGTAGTCGACATTAGACAAGCAATCTGATAAGGGATAAGTCAAGGGGTTACAAATAGTAGATGGAGAGGTAGAGTTGGGTGTTAGCATACCTATGGAAGCTAACCCACACATGCGAATAATGTTACCAATGGGGTTCATGAAAAACGGGAAGCCATAGGGCCTGAGGACAGATCCTTTAGGGATTCTAAATGTGATAATGTGGAAGGATAAGAGGAAGTCCTTAGATAAGGAAAATTCAGTTGCTTCACCCTTGTAATTATCCACATTTACAAAACTGTCAACACGGTTTCTGAAACATATGAGGACAGGAGCTCTTTAAGCAAAGCAAATCTGGCAATAAAGTTGAACAAGAATATTTGTCAAATTTATGTATTTGGCAGTAGTTCCTTTCCGTGCTTATGAATAACTCAACTAATTAATATACTGCGCAACTGTACATTTTCAAAGCTCGGACCAGCACTGTTCAACTAAGCAGTACATTGCACAGTGGCTATTTTCCTTTCCGGTTCAGTGTTATTTAATTGAATTCTTATATAACACCTCATTACAGATGCTAGGGAGAAACCATCTCGAGCTTTCAAGAACAGTTTGCAGAAATACATCATGGTTCAAACTCATTTCACATGTGAGGCCTGGTTTTGACGCATCCTGGTGGGGTACAGTAAAAGGGAACTTCACAATTTGCCTAATCTAGGAATGCTTAATTACTTAAGATTTTAGAATGAAAATATCACAGCCAAAAGTGGCTGCAAAACGTATGACAGGTAAGAACAGAAGAAAAATCCCCAAGCTCCAACACTCTATCCCTTTTTGATTTATCAATTCCAATTTCCTTGTCTTCTCGCCATAGCCCTGATCAACACAGAGGTCGACAGATTTTCGAGAACTAAGGGAATTAAGGGATATGGAATAGTGCAGGAAGGTGGTGTTGAGATAGACGATCAGCCATGATCTTGCTGAACGGCACAGCAGACTCAAAGGGCCAAATGGCCTACTCCAGCTCCTATTTCTTATGATCGCTTCCTTCTCCAGAAAAAATCTTTTAATTTAAGTAGGAATTTGTCTGGACCTGGTTTTTGGGCCCAGACTCCCTGCTGCACAGGCATCAGATTCTGTCTCCTCTACTAACGGCTTCCTTTTAATCCCACCCCCAGTGTCAAAGTAAGATCAGGACACGGTGGAAAACGGGAAGCTGGTTCAATCCCTTTAATTTGCCAAAGGGCAGGTGAGGTTACAATTATCCAGCGTGCATCCAGCGTGCATTTCCTGTCGATCACAATTCAGGTTTCACCCGAAATTCTATGTCACATTCACCAAAAAAAGGAAGTGTTCTTTGAAAGACAAAAATACCACAGCCAGAATATCTGCAGCCTCATAATGGACCTGTCCACAAAAACAGGCAGAGTTCTGACCTGCAGGCATTCTGACCTGGGTATTTATTTGAAGAATCCAGAGAAATTGCCTCTCTTAGCTCTAAAAAGATGTACTTTATACTTTACATTCTTCTACCCTCATGAAACAGTATCATCTGACTTACAATAGTAAGAGTGTCAGCTGTGTTCAGTGGGTAGCAGTCTTGCTTCTGAATCAGAAGGACGTGGGTTAAAATCCCACTCCAGGAACCTTGGCACATAATCCAGGTTAACACTTCAGTGCAGTACTGAGGGAGTGCTGAACTATTGGAGGTGCTGTTTTGTGGATGAGACATTAAACCGAGGCCCCATCTGGTCTCTTAGATCCCATGACAGTCTTTGAACAGGAGCGGAGGGGTTCTTCCCTGGTGTCTTGGCCAATATTTATCCCTCATCCAATATCATTGAAATAGATCGTCTGGTCATTTTCACATTGCTCTTTGTGGGAGTTTATTGTATGCAAATTAGCTGTCATGTTTCCTACCTTACAACAGTGATTACACTTTTTAAAAAAAGTACTTCCTTGACTGTAAAGGGCTTTGGGATGTCCTGAGATTGTGAAAGGCGCTATGGAAATGCAAGTCTTTCTTTCGTTTTACAAGTGATGCCACAGGAGATCCGCTAATTTGTTAAAAGAAATAAAATGAAGCGACATTGCACCAAGAGTGGGACACTGCAGCTTTAAGAGCCAGTTTGGTTTTACTATGCTGCAGACCTTGTCCGGGCCCTGCAGCAGATAGGCAGCCCTGGGATGAAAAATTGTGCCATATGGTACTGTGGTCACAGCAGACCCGCTCAAGACTGTGGCTTGTCATCCATTTTACTCAGGATTTAATAATATACCGAAATGAGGGGGTTTTGAGGGCCATAAAGCAACCTACCTAAATCACCTTTTCACATCAACCTGACTATGAAGAGAAAAGGTCTCCAGGAAGGCTACATCTCTATTGTTGCCCCCTCCCCCCCATCCCTCTCTTAAAAGACTGTGCCCTGGCTAGGGTACATCTCCAGAAGAGCCACTGCCTCTCGTAGCTCACCCAGTTAGCCATGCTTCATGTGTGAAGCTAGACAGCAAATGGAGGTAGCCTCCTTAACCATGGAGGGCCTCATAAACAAGGCCAATCCTATCTTCACCTGATGGACTCACATGACTGTGACCCAGCTGAGACTGACTACGGAGTGGCTGTCAAACCTCGGACATTCTGGCCCTTACGCCATTAAGCCAGCTGATCTCAGCTCAGGCGAGCAGTAGCAGTATGGCTGGACTCAGGAACCAATGGGATAAAAATACTTGGGATTGGGTGAAGCCAGAAGCAGTCCTGACCTCTGATGGAATAGCAAACTGGCGCACACTATCTAAGCTCACAATTATGAAGAATATTCACTTGGGCTTGGTACGGCAGGGGGGGAAGGAGGAGGAGCTGTGATGTCATATGTCTGCACAAATCAACATCTTCAGAAGGGAAATGGGCCATAATTAGGGCAAAATTGAAGGGTGTTTATTCTTTCCAAAACACTAAAGCCTGTTGCATATCGAAGGGAAGTTTGCAATGATACATTCAAGGGGGCGTTTGCTTAATTTGTAATGAGTTTGCATTCCACTTGTACAAAGAGCTTTAATATTTCTTCATCAGTCTGAGTTATAATCAGAGTAAGAACCAAATCATCTCTGAAGAGGATCAATGAGGAAATTTGATTTCAGAAGTACTAAGACTATAGTTGTTCATCAGTAAAGGCTCAGTGCATGAGAAAAAAAATTGGAATATGATAAAACGTTTTAAGTATATGGGCTGATCATTGTAACATTTAGTGACAATGTAAACGGGCAATATCGGACCAGCTGTCTCTTATATATCTCTCCAGATCTTTCTTTTCAAATGGTCATCTCTCCCAGTTTTTGTACTGAAACCAATTACCTCTATAAAACTCTGCCATTTGTTGATGTGATTCTTGTTTCGGCTCCACAGGCCGTGAGGATTGGCATTCCACAAGGACAAGATCAAATGCCATGGACTTTCTTTATCTGAACCTATCTTTTGATCTTGTACAGCAGCTTTACAAACAGGCAGTGCTGTGCTGAATCTGCTGCATAGCTCAGCTTTATGGAAAGCCAACACACCTGCATAGCACCATCAAAGGCCACTGATCAGCTTCCATGACTTAGACGTGGCACAGAAAGATTCCACATTTGATCCAAGGTAAGTTCTGAATTAGCTGATCTTACCTGGAGTAGCAGTTCAGCACTACAATTGCTCAAGGTAAACCTGGGCAAGCAAAGAGAAATTGGTCACTAGTTCCTCTTCTGAAAGGTATGCAACTAATGCTTCTGTGCAGTGTGTGCCTGAGGGGATCGCAGGAAGTGGGTGTTGTGCTCAGCTGTGATGCCCTCATTGGCCAAACAGCCCATCTAGACTCACTGTCTTAGGTTCACATCTGAAGAATGAATGGCCACTAATTGGAGCACTGCCAGCTCCATGGAATTGTTCCCCAGAAAAAGTAATCATCATTAGGAGGGGATGAGAACAGAGAAAATCTGCGGGAATAAAGTCCATCAAGATATGTCTTAGTATATCATTAGGTTGGATGACAAGAGTACAAACAACAAATCATAAGATCCATTCAGGCAACTCCTGTCCATGCACAATCTAATTGAATTTACCCTACAATTGTTTAGTCCCGTGAGAGAAAGTTCTGCATGAATAATCCCCCAGCTCATCAAAAGTAGTCACGCACTTATTGGTATTGGTGGGGCGGGGGAGTTTAACCAAGACAGGGTGGGGGAATGAGGCAAGTGTCAAATTCCTCCCCACTGCCATCATTTTGAGGCCCGGCCTATTTTAACTCTGAGGCCTCATTTACATCCACCAGTCAGCTGCCCACTTGAAACAGGCAGAAAGTGGCAGCAGTGGGCAGTTAGGAATCTGCCTGCCAGTGCTCGGGGTGGGGTACTGAGTGGCGTGGAGGAGAGCCGGGGCAGCAAATGCCCTGATATTCCTTGGGGGGCCCCAAAGGATCACACCTGCTCCAACAAGGGAAAATTTGCACTTACCTGAGTCAGACAGGCACCCCGCCCACATGGCGGTAGGTTTTAGGAGGTGATTTTAATTGCGTGGCTGTTCCTGTCCGGTGGGGTGGGTTGAAACTGCACCCTGTATCTGCTAATGTGTGTGCGGCAGATTTCACTACTGAAGATATCTCCATGTCAACAGGGAAAAGTGAATCATCAGGAAAAGCTGTAAAGGTACCCGCTGCAATGGTGTACCCAATGCAATGGTGTATCTGCCTGGTTTCTAGCATGGGAAATGCAAGACATTTGTAACAAATGCAATGTATGCAGAGTGATACAGCGACTGGAATAGAGATGCAGAACAGCCATAGGCCACACTTTTGGTGGCAGTTAAACGAACTGGGATCCAAAGTGACTGAAACAAAGCCAAATTCTACTGTACACATGGACGCCTACAAATGACAGATATTATCCTGCTACTAGAAGTTGCATGATATCTGGAAATTAGATACATGTTCTTGCAAACAGTGTAATGTAAACTAAACAAACACTCAACCTTTCTAATATCTTTTTTGTATCTCCCTTTGTTGAAGGTACTTCGCCCAAATGCCCATTCTTTATGTGTGACCCGGGACAGTTCTCATGGAATCCTGTCGGAACAGAGAATAAACTCCTTTGGGGGAGAGGAATTTATGGAGAAAATTGATGAAATGTTGGGGGAGGGGGGAAATGCTAAAGCTTTTCTATAAACAGGGAAGAAGGAAGGCAATAATATAATAAAAGCAAAATACTGCGGATGCTGGAAATCTGAAATAAAAACAAGAAATGCTGGAATCACTCAGCAGGTCTGGCAGCATCTGTGGAAAGAGAAGCAGAGTTAACGTTTCGGGTCAGTGACCCTTCATCGGAACTGACAAATATTAGAAAAGTCACAGGTTATAAGCAAGTGAGGTGGGGGTGGGGCAAGAGATAACAAAGGAGGTCTAGATTGGACCAGGCCACATAGCTGACCAAAAGGTCACGAAGCAAAGGCAAACAATATGTTAATGGTGTGTTGAAAATGTGTGTTGCAATGCCACTTTAAGTGAATCCATTTGGATGAACTTTGAGAAGGGGGCACACATCTCTCTTCACAATCAGCATTACTCTCATGTCATCGAGCAGAGGTTTAATTTAAAATCTGATTACGCAACCCTATCTTTCACTTGAGTATAACAATCACTGCCAGCAGAATGCTAAATGTGATTCATTTCCATTTTTGCTGGTGAGTCTATTTGAAATGGCACAGTGAAGAAAATCCATGAAGGAGGACAGGCCTTTGCACTTCAAATTCGCGTATTGAAAGGTAATTAGTCAGCCTCTTCTCCAAAGGTTTAGCTGGTAAATGAAGTGTGCTCCTGAGCCACACAAACCAAACAGGTTCCAGGTTCAATCTTTGATTTGTGCTCAGTTAACTGATCTCAGTCAGGGCACAACCGTTTGCTCAGAGCCCTTCAGCTTGAGGGAGGAAAATAATCATCCACTTTTCCCATTATCAAAGGTTCACTGGATGGCAATCACTCACGGTAACCCTATTTGGACAATGGAGGAGGATAGAATGAGGTTTGACTCTGCTGCCCACCATCCTGAAAAGCTGCATGCATTGGCAGTCTAGGCTCACACAAGTGTTGTCAGGTGGGCCCCTAACAGGTTGTCAGGTTGGCTAAAACAATGAATCCCAAATCAATGCAGAGAGGGAGGAAGAAAATGAAGAGAAATTACTCACACACATTGATCTTGAATAGGCATGGACTGCCACTGTTAAAACGGAGCATCACAAAACCTGAAGGCGTCAGATAATTGGACGCAAGTTAAGCCTTCAGCTCACAATGTTAGAGTGTGATAAATCCAATGCAGCATGACCAGGAACCACAAATTCTTAAAAATATTTTGCAACAGATGATAGAACCATCGAAAAGTTATGCCACAGAAGGAGGCCATTCTTAGTGTGAAGAAGGGAGTTTGGAAAGTGAGTGAATTTTAAGGGTTAATCTCTCAAGACTAGTTTTTTTTACATCTAGCAATTAATTGAAGCGGTAAGTTAGGTTGCTTGCAGTTTTAAATAGGGGTATACTAACACTCAGAGTAGATGTAGCTAGTTAACTAGGTAGCAAGCTTAAACTAGTTTCTGAGCTGCAGCAGAGCTCTAGCAGAGCTGACACAGCATTTTTTTCAGAGTATAAATTCAGGGGACTCTCAGTGCTGCTTGTCTGCACTGGGTGCTGCTGGAGGTCAAAGAGTGTTAAGAAGGGAGTTTGGTAATTGAGGGAGTTTGGTACGGAGGGAAACATTAATTAAAAGAATTTGAGTGCACAGAGTATAAAGTGGGAGTTTGGTGCATGAGGGAGGGGCTCTTTTCTTTCTTCTACCTTTTCTCAGCCTCCAGTAGCTGCCTCTGTCTTCGGTACAGGGGAAGACGTTGATTGGTAACTGGTAAGTTATTGTACTTCTTATTGTAATAAAAAGTTATTAAAGTTACGTTATGGCAGGTCAGCTCGGCCAAGTGGGATGTACGTCCTGTGGTATGTGGGAAGTCATCGACGCACCACGTGTCCTAGATGAACACATCTGCAGGAAGTGTCAGCGGCTGCAGAAGCCTGAGCTCCGGGTTTTGTAATGCGAGCAGCAGCTGGAGTCACTGTTGTGCATCTGCGAGGCAGAGGACTACGTGGATAGCATGTTTAGGGAGGTGGTCACACCGCAGGTTAGGAGCATGCAGGCAGAGAGGGAATGGGTGACCACCAGGCAGTCTAAGAGAACCAGGCAGGCAGTACAGGAGTCCCCTGAGTCTATCTTGCTTGCTAATTGTTTTTCCATTTTGGATACTGGTGAGAGTCATGGTTCCTCAGGGGAGTGCAGCCAGAACAAAGTCCTTCTCAGATAAGAATGCTACCACTGAGCCAAGGGTGACATCTTAAAACCATGAGCCCTGTTTACCTATTCTAGTGGGTCATAATGATCCCATGGCACTACTTGACGAAGATCAGCGAATTCTCTGAAGTCTCTTAGTCAACATTTTTCTCTCTACCAACACCACCAAAGATATATTAACTGGTCATCATTCCATTGCTGTTGTGGAGAAAAAAAATGGGTTCACCCGCATAATAGTGAATGTATTTCACTGTGTGAAATGTAAAGTGTCTAAGGAAGTGCATAAGTGCAACTTCTGTCTTGATAATTACAAACAGGCTCATATGGAACTTCTCTGTTAATCTAATGAAGCCATTAATTTAAATACTAAAATAATCTTCAAAGGAACTTAATAAAGGCATTTTAATCTATTTGTTACCAATGTTACACAACAGGATTGCAATAGATTGTTTTTTGGGATATATGCTGCATTTGTATCATGGAACTGCTGCCAAATACAAATCTATCAACAATGTTTGTCCTCTATCCCTCTCTTGTTTGGCCCCTATCATTGTTTAGTGTTGTCTCAGCATTCAGTGATGCAGTTAAGAAGTTGGATCTGGCCCTCATGTTTTGGGCCAACAAGAACTTGTATTTATATAGCACCTTTAACATAGTAAAACCTCCCAAGTTGCTTCACAGGAACAAAATTTGACCCCAAGCCACATAAGGAGATTTTAGGGCTGATGACCAAAAGCTTGGATAAAAAGGTAGGTTTGAAGGAGCATCTTCAAGGAGGAAAGAGAGGAAGAGAGGGTTAGGGAGGGAATTCCAAATGTTAGGGCCTTGGCGGCTGAAGGGACAGCCGCCAATTGTAGAGCGAGGTCCCTTGTTAACCACTGGATTAGTTCCAAGGGGATACATTTTATGGTACAAATTGGAGTACAATGGAGTCCCTGTCATCAGTACCATGTGGAATCAGCAGGCTTTAGTCTAATACAAAAGTGGGAATATTCTTCAAGTAAAACTAGAACCAGGATCTCACAAATTCCTTCCGTGGTTTGTTTTGAGTCAGCTTATCTCTGTTGGGGTAATAGGCGGAGACCCGGGGAAAGGAAGGGTAATTGCAGCCAGGGTTCCAACCTGCTGGAAAGTATCCAGATGTGGATGTCAGGCCAGGACAAGATCAGCTGTGCCATGCTTCACAGATGAACAGCCTGGTCACACTTAATATTCTAGGCTCACACTTATAAAGAAATCTGGATGAGGCACCAAAGAGTTTCCAACACCCTCGCCCATGGAAGGGTCAGCATCATCAGGAGACGGCAAAAAATTAGAGAACAAAGTGAGGTGGAATCCATAATAAAGTAGGTTGTCCATGATGTGAGCTAGAATTGGCCTTGATAAAACTCAGGCACAACTCCTCCTTTTCAATTAATTAAACATTGTTTTTGTACAGATAAGGTCACAAACGTACAAGATTTATATTCTGCTGATAGTGAGGAGCTAGCTTTATTCCCAACATAAAATTTCAATTACTTGCACACAAGGCCAGCGTTAAAACAGAACTAAGACCCTGATTATTACATCAACATTGACCCTGGGAATAAACTTTCCAGATACAAATTCTGCTGGAGCCTCAACGACAGCTGCTACCTGGAAATAGTTGTCTGTGAAAGTATGATTCACTCTTTAAGCAATTCAGAATTCTGGTTTAACCTTGTATTAAGGGGACTTTGTCTTCATGAAAATAATTTCAGCCAAACTTTTTTTTATTCATTCATGGGATGTGGGTGTCGCAGGCCAGGCCAGCATTTATTGCCCAACCCTAATTGCCCTTGAACTGAGTGGCTTGCTAGACCATTTCGAGGGCATGTAAGAGTCAACCACATTGCTGTGGATCTGGAGTCACATGTAGGCCAGACCAGGTAAGGACAGCAGATTTCCTTCCCTAAAGGACATTAATGAACCAGATGGGTTTTTACAACAATCGACAATGAATGGTTTCATGGCCATCATTAGACTAGCTTTTTTTATTTAAATTCCAGATTTTATTAATTGAATTCAAATTCCACCTTCTGCTGAGGTGGGATTCGAACCCATGTTCCCAGAGCAATACCTGGGTCTCTGGGTTACTAGTCCAGTGACAATACCACTACGCCACCGCCTCTAATTTTATCATTGGCTTGTGAACATATGAATTAATGACATTGCCTAGAAACACTGCATCACATTGAAACTATTTTCCAATCAAAAAAACAAAAGTTTATTAACTTTACATGACAGTGCCACTTTAAAGAAATGTAAGGATAAATTCACATTCACAGCCCATTAGATTTGTTTAGCACAAGATGAAGTCCCCTGAGGAGACCAAACCATCGCCTGCTAGCACTCTCATTCAACCTGTGCTTAAAATAAGCCACAGTAAATTGAATCTCAACTGTAACTAACTGAATAGATTCTGAAATTAAACTGGGATTGGACGCTTTTTACTGAAATTGCCAGTTTTCTCTATTTTAGAGCTTTATTGCAATCTGTTGGCAACAGCATTATGAACGATAGGTCTGGGGAGTTCATTCTATGAGCCTTTCCATACAAAGAAATATTCTTTCAATCTGAAATATTCTTCCAATGTAAAGATGCAAATCCTTCTTGCACTAGGGCTGAAATTCTGCAGGGCCGTAGCTAATGATCCTTCTTTTGGGCCTCCTTATCTCGAGAGACAATGGATACGCGCCTGGAGGTGGTCAGTGGTTTGTGAAGCAGCGCCTGGAGTGGCTATAAAGGCCAATTCTGGAGTGACAGGCTCTTCCACAGGTGCTGCAGAGAAATTTGTTTGTTGGGGCTGTTGCACAGTTGGCTCTCCCCTTGCGCCTCTGTCTTTTTTCCTGCCAACTACTAAGTCTCTTCGACTCGCCACAATTTAGCCCTGTCTTTATGGCTGCCCGCCAGCTCTGGCGAATGCTGGCAACTGACTCCCACGACTTGTGATCAATGTCACACGATTTCATGTCGCGTTTGCAGACGTCTTTATAACGGAGACATGGACGGCCGGTGGGTCTGATACCAGTGGCGAGCTCGCTGTACAATGTGTCTTTGGGGATCCTGCCATCTTCCATGCGGCTCACATGGCCAAGCCATCTCAAGCGCCGCTGACTCAGTAGTGTGTATAAGCTGGGGATGTTGGCCGCTTCAAGGACTTCTGTGTTGGAGATATAGTCCTGCCACCTGATGCCAAGTATTCTCCGAAGGCAGCGAAGATGGAATGAATTGAGACGTCGCTCTTGGCTGGCATACGTTGTCCAGGCCTCGCTGCCGTAGAGCAAGGTACTGAGGACACAGGCCTGATACACTCGGACTTTTGTGTTCCGTGTCAGTGCGCCATTTTCCCACACTCTCTTGGCTAGTCTGAACATAGCAGTGGAAGCCTTATCCAGCACTACTAAATTCCTCATGTGTGCCTTTGCCATCTCCAAGTTCAACATCTGCTCACTGGTTCTCCAAGGTCCATCCTAAAAAAAACTTCAACTCATTCAGATCTCTGTCCACCTGCATCCCCTTTTATACAAAATTCCCCTCACCCAACATCCCCATCTGCACTGGCTCTCTTTCCCTTAACACATGGAATTCAAAATCCTCATTCTGCTTTACAACTCCCTCAAGGCCCTGATGCACCCTGTCCCTGAAAATTCCATCAACTCTGCATCTCAGTTCCCACATTGTCATTCAACCTAGGAACCTAAGTGGGGCCACTGAGATCCTCAAACTTGATCTACTTTTCAATACAATCATGACTGATCTGCATTGTGTCACCTCAATTAACCTGTTTTTGCTCCAGACCTCTTGATACTCTTATGCAGTAAAAAATTATTGATCTTAGTCTTGAAAGTTTCATTTGACCCAGCATCCAAATTCTTTTGAGGAGCGAGATACAGATTTCAATTCTCTGTTGTGTGATAAATTGCTTCCTGATTTCACGTCTAACAGGCCTAATTCTTATTTTATTCTAAACCTGATTCCTCTGGGTTCCTCCACCAGTGGAAATAATTTTGCTGTTTCTTCAGATTTGCCTACTGTGCACTCCCTTTCCCTCCACTACCTGATCCGTCTACTGTCTAGCCCCTCCACCTCACAACATCTCTCCCCACCTTCAAAAGCCTTCTCAATCCTATATCTTCAACATCTCCTTTGGTCACCATCACCCCCACACCTCTACCCCCACCCTACTGTAGACAATTCTTCCCCCAATTCCCACTCAATGCATGTCCCCCTTTGTGAAATGGCCCAGGATATTTTACTACTTTAAAGGTGCTACATAAATATAAGTGTGTCATTGAGTCAAGTTTCCCAAACAGTACTGTTGCTTTTTTTTAAAAAAAAAGCCTTACATAAAATTCATTTTGATTTAGACATTTTCAGGCAAACAAAATACTCAGTTGCACAAAAGAAATGAAGTTAAAAGTCATATTCGGTTAAATCTTTACATTAAAAAAAGGGCTTGGGCTCTTCTCTCTAGAAAAAGGGGAGACTGAGGGATAACCTGATGGAGGTCTTCAAAATTATGAAGGGGTTTGATGGGGCAGACATAGAGAAAATGTTTCCACTTGTGGGGGAGACAAAAACTAGGGCTCATAAATATAAGATAGTCATTAATAATTCCCCCAATAAGGAATTTAAGAGAACCAGAGAGTGGTTTGAATGTGGAACTTGCTACCACATGGAGTAGTTGGGGCAAATAGCATAGATTCATTTATAACAACAACAACTTGGGAAGGTAGACAAGTATATAAGGAAAAAAGGAATAGAACAATATTCTGATAGGGTTCAAAGAAATAGTGTCCGAGAATGCTCTTGTGGAGCATAAGCACTGCTATCGATCAGTTGAGCTACAACCCTTACACCACAGCAAGGTGTTAATTCAGTATAACCTGTGCCACAAGATAGATATGGATGAGAAAACTCATGCAACCCATCTTATTTGTTCTATCCAGAAAGACTCTACAGTCCCCCAACTTGCAATGAAACTGCTACATAAGAACAGAGGAACAGGAGGAGACCACTTAGCCCCTCCTCAAGCCTGTTCCACCATTCAATCAGATCATGGCTGATTTGTGACCTACCTCCCAATGTTCCCTAAATTATTCTGTGAATTTTCTTTTTTAACGGTAGGTCTTTCCACATGTTAATCACTCTTTGTGTGGAGTACTTCCTAACATCCATTTTTAATTTACCTTTTACAGGTTTGACTCTGTGTCTCCTATACCTTTGGATGGCAATGAGTTACATTCTCAAGTGGTGGCAGCACCCAATATAAGTCAAAGAAAATCACACCATACTTTTCATCTGATCACCCTAATCTCACAGCTGGGGCCAAACATCGGGATTGTGGCTTTCTAAGGGCTAATAAGTGATATTTGGAACTTTTTCCCAGCCAATCAGAGATCAAATATCATGAATATAAGGTCAGCAATAAACCAGACAATGAGGGTGGAGCAGAAGAGTAATATTACTTAATGTTAAAGTACAAAAATATTGTAAAATAAAATTTGAAATGGAGAAGAACGAGTGAATAGGGAAGACAAAGCAAATAGGCAGAGCAAAGTGCACCTTTTAGGATTGTTCAAGTATGTCTTATTATTATTACAGCAATAAAGTTGCCCCTAGTACCTCAACAACATTATTAGAGTCATGTCATGTCAGTCTTCAGTGACTTAGGGAATGGGCTGATACAATTCATGGCTGCCCAAACAGTAACGGATTCTCCGTCAGCAATCTAACAGTTAAAGCTGTATTGTCTGTGGACTGGACTATTATCACACTGCCCTTGCAGATTCATTCCATTGTGATGGGGTGCAAGTCCCCTTTCTCGGTCCACAGCAATGTTTCAATGTCAAATGAGCTTGGACGGTCACAATCCTGTTCCTTATCAACATGGGTCCACAGCATAAAACCACTCCTAATTTAGCAATGAACTGGCAATCTCAGTCAAGGACAAACCTAACAACTCTCACTTTGGAGTGAGAATCACTTATTTTGGCTTAATGTTGTCACTTAGTTAATATATTTCACTCCTAAAGTTTCACCAAAACCTTATATTAACATGGGTTTGTGGCCTGACATTTTTTGATAATAAATTTCAGCCCTAATATTTCCCTGATGTTAACAACTCTGTTTAGGAAAGCCACGAAGATGGTCCATGTGGGAAGTAGGAGAAATTTCCCTGGTGCAGAAGGGGACGATCTTCTAAATAGAGAAGATTAGGAAACTATTCTATGCATCCATCCTCCCATTCATGACACAATGCAAAGAAAGCTTTACCATACACCTAACCCATGCTGTACCTGACCTGGGATTGCATGATCAGACAGTGTAAAGGGTGCTTTAGTCTGGGTAACTTCTGTTATATCTGACCTGGGAGTGCTCGATGCTGGGAGCAGAGCACAAAATACCTTGCACCTGTTAATTAATTAAGCACAAGAGAGAGAAGCCTACCTGCTAAAGTCTTTGCAGTGATGTTCTTGATTATAAAAAAAATCATGTTTCTCACTCTTTGTGTACTGTCACCATCTTCACCCCTGGATTCCTGCCAATCTCACAGCCAGAACCTGGGTCGAAGAGCAGAGGTCAGCAGTGTGAGTACTGAATATACAATTTGCGTATTTCTGACACTATCTGGAAAGTGTGATGAATTGCAGCTTTTAAGTGTTTTGGTACTTGTAGTCTACAAGTCCCAGTGTTCTCTGGGCTGCTGGAAATTTCCACCTGCCACTCAAGACCATTGCCAAGAAAGACATCTTAAAGAAGCTAAGGTCTTGGACAAGGTGGCTGCACTCTTGCAGACACTAACTGAGCCCTTTATAGTATAGTCACTCTGCTCGGCTCCCACACACTTTCCATTCACTCTGTTGCAATCAAGACTCATTGCCATATCATTTCCCAAGCTTATGTGTTCCTGCCCCGGACATCAAAACTGTGGAACTCCTTTACCTCCTTCAGACTGGTTCACCTTCAAGAACCCAAGCTCCCTCCCCCCCCACCCCCCACCCCCACGACTTGATTTACCTCACCTTCTTTTGTATTCCTTCCAGTTTTGGTGATGTCCTGTATTTTGGGCCTTGACTTTGATTTCTCGATAAGTAACAATTTAAAATAAAATTGTAGTTGGCAGCACTTCAAGAAGAGCTAAACTTCTGAAAATTATATGCGCTTGTTTTAATCAGGTGATTCAGTCTTCCATTGGTGATGCCAACATTCTTTTTGTTGGCTATCAGATGGGCGTTGTGCAGAAAGGAAAATGTTGATGCAGAGGTTCACAGGCCTCTAACAGTGGACCGAAAGTCAAGCTGGTGCCGTTACCAACTGATGATTGGCCCTGCCTGATCATCTGTTTTCTGCAGTGCCAGGGCAATACTTAACATTTAGGTGGTAGAGCTGGGGCTTAGTAGGTAGCACTCTTGCTTCTGAATCAGAAGGTTGTGCGGTCAAATCCCCCACCAGAGTCTTGACCACAACATCCAGACTGACACTCCAGTACAGCAATGAGCAGGTTGGAAGTGGCTTCTTGCAGATACGATGTTAAAGCAAGGCGCCCTCTCAGGTGGATGTAAAAGATCCCTCAGCACGACTTCGAGGAAGAACAGGGGAGTTCTCCCAAGTGTACTGGCCAATGTTTATCCTACAACCAACATTACTGAAAAAAGATCGTCTAGCCATTCCCACATTACTGTTTGTGGAAGCTTGCTGTGTGCAAATTGGCTGCTTCATTACGACAGTGATGACACTTCAAACCAACTTAGTTGCTTTGGGACATTCTGAGGTTATGAAAGGCGTTATATAAATGCAAATCTTTCTTTTTTTTATTTTTACATGTGAGCATCTACTCCTCTTTCTGTGAAAGACAGCTCCCTCTATCACTCACAACCTCTGGCTAGGCCAACACAGAGGAGGCCTTTATCCTAGGCCTCTGACACAAAAGCAGTCTGTTAAGACATTTGTATGAACAGCCCTGGGTATAACTCACCTGATTTCCCCTCCCTTCCTGGAGAGCAGTGCTTGGCCTCGGCTCTCCACAGCAACAGAAATGGATAATCACAAACAATAACAATTTGCATTTATATAGCACCTTTAACATAGTAAAATGTCTCAAGGTGCTTCACAGGAGGGTAATCAAACATAATTTGACATTGAACCAAATTTCTCCCAAGGGGAAATTAGGACTGGTGACCAAAAGCTTCGTCAAGGAAATAGTCTTAAAGGAGGAGAGAGGTAGAGAGCTGGAGAGCTTTAAGAAGGGAATTCCAGAGCTTAGGGCCTACAATGAAGGAACAGATGCCAATGGTGGAGTGATTAATACTGGGCATGTGCAAGAGATCAGGATCAGAGGACAGCAGAGATCTCTGCGGCTGGAAGAGGTTAAAGGGATAGGGAGGGCAAAGCCATGGAAGGATTTAGAAACAAGGTTGAGAATTTAAAAATCGAGGCACTGCCAGACCTGCTGCCAATGTAGTTCAGCAAGCATAGGATGGAATGGGACATTGTATGAACTAAGATACGAGCAGCAGAGCTTTAGATGAGCTCAGGTTTACGGAGGATGCAAGGCAGGAGGCTGGTCGGGACAGTCCACATTTCCATTGCTTGATAGTTCTGCAGGCTGATGTGCCAATGGTAATTAAGGTTGAATTGGTATTGCTGGGTAAGGTCAGGACTGAGTACGGCTGTATGCCCTCATTGGTCTGTTTCAAGAGCAGAGACACATTTGCCACCCTTCAGTCCTAGGGCACAATTCTGCTTTCCACGGAACTTCAGACAATTAAGCTAAGTTTATGCCTCACTTTTTGTTGAGGTTGTGTATACTGGGCTTGAGAAGAGTCAGCAGAGGTAACTGTAGGATGGTTAATGGAGGTTGGTATTTAAAAAAAAACTGTCCAAGATCAGACATGAAGGAATGATCATTTGGGCGAGATACTGCAATAATGGAACACTAGGAACAGGCCTGATGCACCATTCAATTAGATCATGGCTGATCTGCATGCCAACTCCATTTTCCTGTCTTTAATCCATATACTTTGATACCTATATGCAACAAAGATCTATCTATCTCAGTCTCGAAAACTTCTTTTGCGAGAGGGCGTTCCAAATTTCTACTATCCTTTCCGTGAAAAAGTGCTTCCTGATTTTGTTCCCCAATGGCGTGGCTCTAATTTTAAGATTATCTCACCGCCCCACCCCCCGCCCCTGCCCCCGACCACTTTGTTCTTGATTCCCCCCAGGAAATAGTCTCTCCATATCGACCCTATCCAAATCCTTTTAACATTTTAAACACCGCAATCAGATTGCCCCTCAATCTCATGCAGATCAGGAGAATATAAACCAAGTTTGCATCCTGATAACTTAATCCTCTACGTCCCAGAATCAGCGGGGTTGCCATCTTCCATAGTGACGGACTGCGAGGAGATCAGGTCAGTTCTGGCTCGCCAATTTGTTTTTCATTCCTCTCCAGAAACTTTTGCTCAATGCTTCCTCACAGCAATGAGTGTGAAGGATTATAGGAGATTAGATCAAATTTGAAATTTAAAAAAAGAAGCTTTTACGGCTTGCAAAGGAGATAATAAAAATGGAAGCCAGGGCAAATATAAAAACATAGGAAAGCTACAAAAAGGGAGATTAGAAAAGCTAAACATGAACGTGAGTGAAAATAAACAACAAAAATAAAAACAAAAGGTCTTTTTACAGACATATCAGTAGTAAGAGGATAATCTACATCAGAGAGGGCCACTATGGAATCAAGGAGGTAAACCTGTGACAGAGAGCAAGAAAATGTGGCAATGATAGGAACACAGGAACAGCAGGAGGCCATTCAGCCCCTCGAGTTTGTTCTGCCATTCAAACTCTATCTTGGTTACCTAACGCTTGCCAAAGAAAAATCTATCAATCTCAGTTTTGAAAGTTTCAACTGACCCCAGCTTCAAAAGCCTTTGAGAGCAAAAGTTCAAATTTCCACTACCCTTTGTGTGAAGAAGTGCTTCCTGATATCACCCCTGAATGGTCGAGCTCTAATTTTAAGTATATGCCCATTGTTCTGGGGGAAATAGTTTCTCGCTATCTACCCTATCAAATCCTTTAATCATCTTGAGCACCTCAATTAGATTACCCCTTAATCTCCTACATTAAATGGATAGAGCCTGTTCTATACAACAGGAACTAGAAAATACCTTGACTGAGTTTTCACAAAGGAGGTGGGTATTGGGAGAGGGAGCAGAACCGGCTGATTTGGTTTTTCCCAGTTTTCTAAAACCGTGTCATTTTTTTTACGTAGCAGTAATTCTGAACTGATCATTGAGCTAACTTAAAGAATCCTTGAACTGATCTCCACCACAAGCAGAACACTCTATCAAAGAAAGGGCAAATTCTACCTCATGGCAAGGTCAATCCCAGTGGACCCAGTCAATCCCAGGTCAGTCTCCTTGACCCAACAGCATAGTTAAAACCTACAAAGCTCCAGAGGGAGGGTTCTTTCCCAAAAGCAATTTCTATTGCTGTCATTACCAGCATTTCATTAGCAAAGTTCTCAAAAACCTTTGGATCTCAACATTGCGACAAAGACTTAGAAAGAGCTGGGAATATTTCTTGCAACAACAACTAGAGAAGACCATGCCTTTTCCACCTCCCTTTAAAACAGCTGGTGACTGAACCACACAGACCACTATTGCCCCAGCTTCCATCTCTGGTCACTGTTACTTCCAACCTGATTACTGCCCAGCAGTCCATCCCACACTAACTGGGTATCGAGGCTCACACACCGACAGCACCTTCTTGGGTGAGCTTCTGGAGCTTGGCTGTCATCTGTGGAATTGTAACCGCAGCAACAGTGCATTCCTTAGAGAGGTGAGAGAGCAAAAGTGGAAACATTGAAGCTCGGTGATGTGATTTTATTTAAGATGAGTTAACACCTGCTCTTGCAGCAAGTTGGTTTGTCACCACGCTACCACTCTGACTAACACCGAATTACACAGTGCCAGAAGAATACTTAAACTTAAAAGGGAGATGGCCACGTGCTAGTGAGTATAGTAATAGGAAAATACACCAGATGAATGTGTGGCTGGAGAGATGGTGCAGGAGGGAGGGCTTCAGATTTCTGGGGCATTGGGACCGGTTCTAGGGAAGATGGGACATGTACAAGCCGGACGGTCTGCACCTGAACAGGACTGAGACAAATATCCTTGCAGGAAGGTTTGCTAGTGCTGTTGGAGATGGTTTAAATTAGATTGGCAGGGGGCTGGGAACCTGAGCGCAGACTTAGGACAATTTCAGAGCAGGGAACAGGACGCAGAAAATTAGCAAAATTAGCGAGTGACTCTGAAAGGCAGAAGAAGCAAAGGTTAAAAAGTGTGCAACACCAGAATTTGACAGTTAAAGGGTATTTATTTAAATGCAAGGAGTATAGTAAATAAAGCGATGAGTTGAGGGCACAGATAGACACATGGCAACACAATATCGTTGCTAAAACGGAAACTGGGCTTAAAGAGGGTCAAGAATGGCAGTTCAACATCCCTGGATATAGAATTTTCAGGCAGGATAGAGAGGGAGATAAAATGGAGAGGGTGCAGCATTATTAGTTAAGGAATCAATAACTGCTTTGAGGAGGGATGATATGCTAAAAGAATCATCAAATGAAGCCATATGGGTGGAGCTCAGAAATAAAAAGGGGGCAGCTACATTACTGGGGGTGTACTATAGACCCCCAATGAGTGAGAGGGAGATTGAAGAACAAATATGCAGGCAGATTTCTGTGTGCAAAAACTTTAGGGCAACAATAGTTGGGGATTTCAATTACTATAGTATCAACTGGGATACAAACAGTGTGAAAGGCACAGAGGAAACAAAATTCTTGAACTGCATTCAAGAGAACTTTTTTAGCCAGAATGTAACGAGCCCAATGAGACGGGGTGCAATTCTAGATTCAGTCTTTGGTAATGAAGCTGGACAAGCTTATGAAGATACAGCGGGTGACCATTTTGGAGATAGTGACCATAATACAGATAGTTTTAGCAGAAATGCAAATGACTACTGGCAACACCTATGCAGTCGTATTCAGCTGGCCTCTGACACCGGAAACATCACAGGAATGTATGATGGCATTAAGAGAGCTTTTGGACCAACCATCAAGGAGATCGCCCCCCCTCAAGTCTAAATCAGGGGACACGATCACTGACCAACGCAAGCAAATGGACTGCTGGGTGCAGCACTACCTAGAACTGTACTCCAGGGAAAATGTGTTCACTGAGACCGCCCTCAATGCAGCCCAGTCTCTGCCAGTCATGGATGAGCTGGACGAACAGCCAACAAAATCGGAACTCAGTGATGCCATTGATTCTCTAGCCAGTGGAAAAGCCCCTGGGGGGGAAGGACAGCATTACCCCTGAAATAATCAAGAGTGCCAAGCTTGCTATACTGTCAGCACTCCATGAACTGCTTTGCCTGTGCTGAGATGAGGGAGCAGTACCAAAGGACATGCGCAATGCCAATATCATCACCCTTTATAAGAACAAGGGTGACCGCGGTGACTGCAGCAACTACCGTGGAATCTCCCTGCTCAGCATAGTGGGGAAAGTCTTCGCTCGAGTCGTTTTAAACAGGCTCCAGAAGCTGGCTGAGTGTGTCTACCCTGAGGCACAGTGTGGCTTTCAAGCGGAGAGATCCACCATTGACATGCTATTCTTCCTTCGCCAGCTACCGGAGAAATGCCGTGAACAACAGATGCCCCTCTACGTTGCTTTCATAGATCTCATCAAAGCCTTTGACATCATCAGCAGACGTGGTCTCTTCAGACCACTTGCAAAGATCGGATGTCCATCAAAGCTACTAAGTATCATCACCTCATTCCATGACAATATGAAAGGCACAATTCAGCATAGCGGCGCCTCATCAGACCCCTTTCCTATCCTGAGTGGCGTGAAACAGGGCTGTGTTCTTGCACCTACACTGTTAGGGATCTTCTTCTCCCTGCTGCTCTCACATGCGTTCAAGTCTTCAGAAAAAGGAATTTTCCTCCACCCAAGATCAGGGGGCAGGTTGTTCAACCTTGCCCGTCTAAGAGCGAAGACCAAAGTACGGAAGGTCCTCATCAGGCAACTCCTCTTTGCTAACGATGCTGCATTAACATCTCACACTGAAGAGTGTCTGCAGAGACTCATCGACAGGGTTGCGGCTGCCTGCAACGAGTTTGGTCAAACCATCAGCCTCAAGAAAACGAACATCATGGGACAGGACATCAGAAATGCTCCATCCATCAATATCGGCGACCATGCTCTGGAAGTGGTTCAAGAGTTCACCTACCTAGGCTCAACTATCACCAGTAACCTGTCTCTCAATGCAGAAATCAACAAGCGCATGGGAAAGGCTTCCACTGCTATGTCCAGACTGGCCAAGAGAGTGTGGGAAAATGGCGCACTGACACGGAACACAAAGGTCCGAGTGTATCAAGCCTGTGTCCTCAGTACCCTGCTCTACGGCAGCGAGGTCTGGACAACGTATGTCAGCCAACAGCGATGTCTCAATTCATTTCATCTTCGCTGCCTCCGGAGAATCCTTGGCATCAGGTAGCAGAACTGTATCTCCAACGCAGAAGTCCTCGAGGCGGCTAACATCCCCAGCATATACACCCTACTGAGCCAGCGGTGCTTGAGATGGCTTGGCCATGTGAGCCGTATGGAAGATGACAGGATCCCCAAGAACACATTGTACAGCGAGCTTGTCACTGGTATCAGACCCACCGGCCGTCCACGTCTCCGCTTTAAAGACGTCTGCAAATGCGACATGAAGTCCTGTGACATTGACCACGAGTCATGGGAGTCAGTTGCCAGTGATCACCAGAGCTGGCGGACAGCCATAAAGGCGGAGCTAAAGTGTGGTGAGTCGAAGAGACTTAGCTGTTGGCAGGAAAAATTACAGAAGCGCAAAGAGAGAGCCAACCGTGTAACAGCCCCGACAACCAATTTTATCTGCAGCGCCTGTGGAAGAGTCTGTCACTCTAGAATTGGCCTTTATAGCCACTCCAGGTGCTGCTTCACAAACCACTGACCACCTCCAGGCACTTACCCATTGTCTCTCGAGACAAGGAGGCCAAAGAAGAAGAAATCATGGAAAAGGACAAAGATAAAACAGAAGCAAAGATTCTAAATTGGGGGAAGGCAAATTTTACGAAATTGAGAGGTGACCTGGGTAAAGTGGACTGGATACAGCTACTTGAAGGAAAATCAGTGGCAAACTAGTGGGAGGCATTCAAAAGCAAGATACCAAGGGCACAGTGCAGGCATGTCCCCACAAAGATTAAGGGTGGAACTGCAAAATCTAGCGTTCCCTGGTTATCTAAAAGCTTACAGGTTAAGTTAAAGCAAAAAAAGAAAGCTTATGACAATCACAAATATCTTAATACTTTAGAAAGCCAAGAGGAGTATAGAAAATGCAGGGATGTCGTAAATAAGGAAAAGATACCATATAATTGGAGGTCTGCAAATGTTGTACCATTGTTTAAAAAGGGTGCAAGGGATAAGCCAATCAGTCTGACCTTGGTGGAGGGTAAATTATTAGAATCAATTCTGAGGGACTGGATAAACTGTCACATAGAAAGGCACCGATTAATCAGGGATCGTCAGCATGGATTTTTCGGGGAAGGTCATGTCTTACTAACTTGATTGAGTTTTTTGAGGAAGTGACAAGGAGGATTGACAGGGTAGTGCAGTGGATGTGGTCTGCATGGATTTTAGTAAGGCATTTGACAAGGTCCCGCATGGCAGACTGGTCAGTAAAATGAAAGCCAATGGGATACAGGGGAAGGTGGCAGGTTGGATCCAGAATTGGCTCAGTGACAGGAAGCAAAGGATAGTAGTCGATAGATGTTTTTGTGAATGGAAAGCAGTTTCCAGTGGTGTTCCACAGGGCTCAGTGTTGGGTCTCTTGCTGTTTGTGGTATATATTAATGATTTGGACTTAAATGTGGGAGGCATAATTGGGAAATTTGCTGATGAGACAAAAATTGGTCGTGTAGTTAATAGTGAGGAGGAAAGCCGTGGACTCCAGAATGATATTAATGGTTTGGTTGAGTGGGCAGGAAAGTGGCAAATGGAATTCAATCAAGAGAAGTGTGAGGTAATGCATTTGGGGAGGGCAAATAAAGCGAGGGAATTTACAATGAAAGGAGGATATTGAGAGGGGTAGAAGAAGTGAGACCTTGGAGTGCATGTCCACAGGTCCCTGAAGGTGGCAGGACAGGTGGATAGAGTGGTGAAGAAGGCATATGGATTACATTCCTTTATTGTCCGAGGTATAGAGTAAAAAAGCGGGGATGTAATGCTGGAACTGTATAGGGCGTTGGTTAGGCCACAGCTGGAGTATTGCATTCAGTCTGGTCACCACATTACAGAAAGGACATAATTGCTCTGGAGAGAGTACAGAGGAGATTTATAAGAATGTTGCCAGGGCTTGAAGGTTGCAGCTATAAGGAAAGATTGGATAGGCTAGGGTTGTTTTCCTGGAACTGAGGGGGCTGAGGGGTGACTCGATTGAGGTGTACAAAATTATGAGGGGCCTGGATAGAGTGGACAGGAAGGACCTGTTTCCCTCAGCGGAGAGGTCAGTTACCAAGGAGCACTGATTTAAGATGATTGGTAGAAGGATTAGAGGGGACCTGAGGGGAAACTATTTCACCCAGAGGGTGTTGGGTGTCTGGAATTCGCTGCCAGGATTGGTGGTGGAGGCAGAGACCCTCATTTCTTTTTAAAGGTAGCTGGACATGTACCTGAGGTGCTGTAACCTGCAGGGCTATGGACCAGGTGCTGGAAGGTGTGATTAGTTTGGGCGGATAGTTTATTCGGCCGGCGCAGACACGATGGGCTGAATGGCCTCCTTCTGTGCTGTATTTGTTCTATGGTTCTATGGATCAATGGCTCAGTAAGTTTATCCAGGAAGTGTTGAGACTATAGACATTTTTACTGCACTTTTATATTAACAAACCACTCTCCTTTATCCATTTTAATATCTGGTATACTATCAGATTCACACAGTTGGATGCTGATGGGTGCAGCACAACAACAGACTCGATGGACAGAATGGCCTCCTTCTGTGCTATAAGCATAGATTTCTCTCCCCTGAGAAGCAATTTGAGGCTGGGATGGGGGTGGGGGGGTCAATTGGAAATTTTGAAAGTAATATTGCTTTTTGTTTGGTAAAAGTATCTAGGGTTCCAGAAGCAAGGCGGATAGATGGAGTTAAGACACAGATCAGCCACAATCTAATTGAATGGCAGAACAGGCTCGAGGGGCTGAACGGCCTAATTCTGTTTCCATGTGTGCATTGAGCCTCTTGATTTGCATCCCATGCTGTTGGGTCAGGGTTGCAGCCAAGGAATCTGGAAGCACTTCGGTCTATGTTCCTGCCAGAAACTGATAAGCTGGGTCAATCATGTTACCAAGTGCGGCTGCATCTCTGTGATACAAAAGCGCCAATTGGGAACTGCAACCTGATAGGTTCCATTTTGGATCTCTTCATTGTTAAAGAATTGTGCATGGTCATGGAATCTGTCTTGCACTATATAAACAGCACAGGGAATTCCAGCCTATTACAGAAGCCCTCCTATTTGGAGCAGCCCTGTTACATAAGGCTGCGTTTGCTGACAACACAACCAGTAGGTGGCGCAGTACTAGCACATGCACAAATGCAGCCTCATCCACTGAAACGTCACTGTCTGCGACGTTGCAGGCAGCTGCCAGTAATAAAGTTGGCGCTGCTCAATTTATCACAAAAAATAAATTAAACCCAAATCCCCTGAATAGCTGCGATCGGCGCCTCCATCCCACCCCCTGCTCCCTCTTGCCATTGCGCTTCTGGGAAGCAGCCGGGGGTGGGGGGGAGCGAGTGGCTGAGGGAAGACAGTGGCGCGGTGGGGAGCGAGCGACTGAGGGGGGATGCGGCGATTGAAGCAGGGATGGTGGGAGGGAGCGGGGTATTGTTCAGGGGAATGGAGGCGGTGATCGCGGCTATTGAGGGATGATGATGTCATTGCGTGGTGACGTCATGCACGGCCAATCATACCGGCAAGCTGGCAAATGCTCGCATGCATCTATCACATCTGTGATCGCTGTGCACATGCTGTGTTGTCAGGAGTCACTGTGGTTACATAAAGGGGTCATTAATCAGCACTGTGTGCAGCAGTGCAGAGATCAGCTACCAGACTTCCAGAAGCCACTAACAGTGAGGCATTAAAAGACGATTTAGCTCCTAGAAGATGAAGTAGGACCACAACAAATAATTTAGTGTCTCTGCCTAATCTACATCTTCAACAACACCAATGTAAAGCTCTAAACTTCACACTTCGTCCATTAGCACATCAAAGAAGTGGCTTGAAGGAGTTTACTGAGCTGAACAGTAGGAGGGCTCAGAATGATCAGAGTCATTTATCAATCTATCAAATAAACCTTTACTTACTTCTAATTTGTATTTCACATCTTCAACCCACTCAATTTCACAGGTGCTGAAATCATGTTCAGTTTAAGAAAACCTCCCCTTAATATTCTCTCACCCCCACCCAACCCTTGTCCCTGAGATAGTGACTCAAGCTGAGGTATGCTTCAAAGGTGCAAACAGCTCCTCCGTACTTCTCTAAAATAGGCATTCTTCTTGGGTGAGCTTTGATAGCGAGTTGCAGTCATCAACGCCGGGGCCTTGCAGCCAAACCCAACCAGGACCTTGCTCAATATCCATGGACACAAGACACAAACATTCCAGCGATCACAAGTGCAGACCTCCAGCTGATTCTTCTCCGCACAGCCCATTCAGCCTGACAGTAGCAACCCCACCTCTCTTATAGCTGAGATCAGCCACCTCAGCACAGGCTGGAGATCCAACCCGGGATCTTGTTGATCCATGGGACTCGGTACCACTGCCGGTGGAGCACCAATTCATGGGGTCTCTATAATATTTAACAATTGTGCTGTCAATTTTTACAATAAAGACTGTTGGTGTAAGCAAAAAGTGAACAAGAGGAATTTCACCTCCTCCTGCCTCCCCCCGATCACATGACCGTTCAGTTGAATCCTTGAAGAAGTGATACATACTGGGGTGGGTGGGAGGTGGGAATTCACCTTGGAAAAGAACAGGGTGTAAAGCAGGATTTTGCTATCGTCTCTTTTACTTCACCACCTGTGCGGGGAGTCTAATTTCACCCCAATTGTGCTCATGTTCAACTCTCGAAAACCTAATGTTAGGCATTCATTTTTTGAACTGGTTTGCGGATCAGAAATGGACACTGAGTTCTGAGAGGCTAAATGTTCAGTTGCCAGCAAATTCAGGTAAAGGTATCAAGGGATATGGATCAAAGGAGGGATGCAGGTAAATGGAATTGATGTACAGATCAGCTATGATCTGATTGAATAGCAGAATGAGTTCGAGGGGCTGAATGGCCTCCTCCTATTCCAATGAAATTATCGTTGCTGTGAGGTTGTTAATGATGCCCAGAGAAAGCATCATCCCAGAAACAATGTTGGTAAAGTTAACTGTGTAAATATATAATTTATCGTCTGGTAATTTTCTTTTTAAAATATATGTCAAAATAATGGCTTGCACTCACTTAGGTTTTCATCATGCTGCAGGGAAATGAAATGGGCAATAGCCAGCAATCTCCCAGAGAAAAGTATTCCTTTATTTTGAACTATCTTCTTTATTAACTATTAGCATCAGCCTTAGTTTTGAACTGGGCAGAAGTTCCCTTCCATAACACAGGGTAAGTTCACTGGATCTGATGTACATTTTTTCTGCTGCTCTCTTAAGGCACTGAGGACAATTCTGGTGGCCCTACTGTCTTGTTTGTGTCAGGCATGGTGCATGGGACGGAGGCACTAAGGAGAGGCAAATATAAGTGAGTCCGTGTCCCAGCTGCAACGCCTGTCATATACAGGCGATGGATTTTATCATTGCACAAGTATTTCATTAAAAATTTACTCTCTTTATGCATATTGGATATTCACTCAAACAAAACATTTGATAAGGATACATATACACAGTCAACCAGGTCTTTAGATTCTGGAGATTCATCATTTATTAATTAATCATTACTACCTTCTCAAGGACAATTAGAATGGGTAATAAATTCTGGCCTGTGCAACACCCACATCCAGTGAAAGAATAAATTAAAAAATATATATTTTCCCCTGTGTTACAAACTAGGCTTCCTCATAACCAGGCTCTGAGTCACAGAATGTTGTTTAGCTATTGTTATAATTGATAATAATATGTTCAGTCAGAGTTGCTTACAGTAACCGCCAACTCCATTAATCGAGAAGCAGAAACGACCATGATTAAAGAATACCTTTTCTGACAAGTTGCGTGGGTGTCTGTTGGAAGCTACGGTTTGGCTTTATTATCTTATAAAATCTATTGTCTCAAAAGATTAGTTGCCATCTACTCTGACTATTTATTTAGCTCACCAGGAACATCTTGCCCTCGCTAACGAGTGGAAAAAACCATGTACTTTCTGAGCTTCAAGGACACCAATCTACAATCCTTTCTACTTCCCTGAATCCTCCCAGTTTTGAAATTTGGACTCGTCACATCCTTTGCTTTCCAGAACCTCCTAGATGTGAAATATTTTACCTTCGGCCAGTGGTCCTCAAAGTGTTGCCATCTGTGAGAATCCGCCAGGTGGTCTGCCGCTGGTCCAAAATGCAAGTCACTGGCTGCAACGCCACGGCTGAGGCCATATGAAAGGACAGGCCAAAACCATCATCCCACAACTCGCGTGACATCACACAACCAGACCGGCTGCCATGTGCATGGCATGAGTCATCATAAGCGTGAGCAACACCAATGTCCATTTATAAACAAGATTTATGTTACTGTTACAATTTACAACTGCGAGATCGGATTTTCAACACTTGTAGGGCTGAAAACAAAGAAGAGGAACCGGCTGAACGTGGAGCCCGATATGAGACCGAAGCTCTCCAGCTTGGAAACCGACATCACCTCATTGGTGTCTCATCAATAGAAACGCCATTCTTTCCATTAATTCCGATGAGCTCTTTTGTGGTGGCAAGTGAAAGCCGATGGGGTAGGATTGGTAGGTGGTCTGCAGGGTCTTATTCCCCACCTAAGTGGTCCGCAAACGAAAACATTTTGAGAATCACTGCCATAGGTTTCCCCTCGCTTTTATTATTTTCAGCCTTTAATAACCAAGCTTGGTATCGACTAATCGCTACTTCTTGATTCATCTTATCATCTCTCCAACTGTTTTCAAACTTGGGGCTGTCCATGACTCTTGGCCCTTTACCCAGGCTTATTTCTAGTGAAAAATCCAATGAGTGAATCTCATGAACGAGAGTGTGTCTTGGTGCCCCTTGGCTAGTAGGAAGCGAAATATCAGCCAGGTTCCAGCTTCTGATCCTACTGAACCTCCCAACACCAATCCTGCCCTCCCGTTAAAATCTCCCTTATTCTGTCTCCTATTGTAACAGTGTGACATCACCGTGTCACACACCAGCCTTTCTTATGGCCTCTCTCAGTGAGATTCACAATTTGTTTTTAACAGTGGGCTTAGGTCCCTTAAGAACTGAGCTGCTATTAATACATGGAGTGCAGAATAGGCTGGATTGACGATTAAATAGGCTTTTCTCATTCTGGGCTTTCATGGGTTGATATAGTTGAGTGAATGAGACACTGAGAGAGTCATATTCCTGCATGGTAATTCAGTATTTCAGTATGGAGCAGCCTAGCCATGGAATTTCAGAACAGCTATGAGGAGAGGTTGGATAAACTCGGATTGTTTTCACTGGAACGACGGAGGTGGAGGGACGACATGATAGAGGTTTACAAAGTTATAAGCGGCATGGACAGAGTGGAGAGTCAGAAGCTTTTTCCCAGGGTGGAAGAGTCAGTTACTAGGGGACATAGGTTTAAGGTGCGAGGGGCAAAGTTTAGAGGGGATGTGCGAGGCAAGTTCTTTACACAGAGGGTGGTGAGTGCCTCGAACTTGCTGCCGGGGGAGATGGTGGAAGCAGGTGCGATAGCGACGTTTAAGAGGCATTTAAGAGGCATCTTGACAAATACATGAATAGGATGGGAATAGAGGGATATGGGCCCCGGAAGTGCAGAAGGTTTTAGTTTAGGCAGGCATCAAGATCGGCGCAGGCTTGGAGGGCCGAATGTGCTGCACTGTTCTTTGTTTTATCCCTGCTTCAAATTTCACGTTAGCATTTTATCGAAAATGACAAATGTTTAGCTGACTCTGTATGTGCTGGGCCAGCTTATACGTGATGGCTTTGTGGCTCTCCTGGGAAACCTTGACCTAGTTACAAAGGAATAAATTCAACATCCGACATGTGCCTTTCAAGACATCTGTGTATCTGAAGAGAGGTATGGTCTGTCACTCTATCTATCTCATTTTTATACATGCAATTTTATAAATACTTAAAAAATTATATCGACATTAGTCCTGTTAGTTAGATATTTTCCTTCACCCTCCAGCTTGGAAATGTTTTGCCCTGTAAGTTGCTGGAAGTGTGAGCTGATGGTGGCTCAGCAAGGGCAAGAGGGCTTCTGGGACCTTGGTGAATGATGGGATCTTCTTAAGCAATTAAGTTTAAGGATTGAGAAAGAAACAGTTGTATGACAGAGACGGAGGGTACATTAAGAGTCAAGTCAGGTGCAGAAAGAGAAATAAAGAGAGGGAAAGAAAGACTGGATTAAGAGAAAGAGGGATAAAAGAGACAAAAAGGGAAAGTTTAAAAAAAATATAAGTTTGAAATTCTTGAAATCTCTAAGACATTTTACTACATATAAGAATGAGACACAACAGTTTAAACTGTTCCCTTTCTGGGCTGGAGAGCTAGATTGGTGTTGCATTAATAACTATTATGTCATTAGCAAGGTACTTACATTGTTAAGTACAAGCCCTGACTTTCTGTAGCCAGTTTAATGGGCAATTAATGTGTAAATGCAGCAAGTTCTCAACAATAATGAGAAGGTTGTGGGAAAAATGCCATTTGTGCAAGGCAAATGATGGAGCTTCAAACATTGGTTGTGATTTTATTGCAAAGTAATTATTTACAAGATCATAAGAAATAGGAGTAGGAGTAGACCATTCGGCTCCTCAAGCCTGCTTCACCATTCAATAAAATCATAGCTCATCTGATTGTGGCCTAAACTCCAATTTCCTGCCTGTCCCCTTACTTGGAGTGTTAATGGTATCTTCGGATTAAAATTATGATATGACAGCCACAGTTTTTTTGAAAATTGTTAAGTTACATGCAATTCTGATCGCCACACTACCAGAAGGACGTGGAGGATTTGGAGAGGGTACAGAAGAGGTTTACCAGGATGTTGCCAGGTCTGGAGGGCATTAGCTATGAGGAGAGGTTGGATGAACTCAGATTGTTTTCACTGGAACGAAGGAGGTGGAGGGGCGACATGATAGAGGTTTACAAAGTTATGAGCGGCATGGACAGAGTGGATAGTCAGAAGCTTTTTCCCGGGGTGGAAGAGTCAGTTACTAGGGGACATAGATTTAAGGTGAGAGGGGCAAAGTTTAGAGGGGATTTGCGAGGCAAGTTCTTTACACAGAGGGTGGTGAGTGCCTGGAACTTGCTGCCGGGGGAGGTGGTGGAAGCAGGTACGATAGCAACGTTTAAGAGGCATCTTGACAAATACATGAATAGGATGGAAATAGAGGGATACGGTCCCCGGAAGTGCAGAAGGTTTTAGTTTAGGTAGGCATCAAGATCGGCGCAGGCTTGGAGGGCCGAATTGCCTGTTCCTGTGCTGTACTGTTCTTTGTTCTTTATAAATCAGCGGTCCTGATTATTAGTATACACTGAATTTCATGTCAGGGATGGGGTGATTGAGAAAGAGTGGAAGAGACAGCGAGTGAGAGAAAGAGTGGCAGAATAAGATAGACTGAGAAGGTGGATGGCAGAGACAGAGAGGATTAGTGCATGTGAGGGAGAGTAAAGCAGAAAGCACAAACAAAAGTGACCAAGACAGAGAGCACAAGAAGAAAACAGAAGCGTGTGAGCGAGAGACAGAACATGTGATTGCGACAGAGCATAGGCAAGAGAGAGGGCATCAGAGAGTGTGGGAGAGACAGAGCGAGAGATAGAAAGGATCTGTATGTGTGACAGACAGAGAATGTGCACAAGAGTGATAGAGAGCACTTGTGCGAGAGGGAATGCGCAAGAGAGATAGAGAGAATGCATGAGTGTGTCAGAGACAGGGAGTACCTGTGTGAGAGAGATAGAGGAACACCATGCATGCATGAGGGGGAGAGAGGGAGAGGCAAAGAAGACTGAGAAAGAGACGGGGGAAAATGAAGGGCAGGCAAACAGAAAGAAAGCATGCGCAAAAGGGACAATGAGTGACAAATAGGCGGTTTTATGTGGCTCCTGGAGGTGGGGTTGGAGGCAGGGGAGCACGGAGTAGTGCGACGGGTGCCAGGGTGGTGGAGGGCCAATCGCCAATGTTTCTTCCCGGGGGAGGGATAGGCCGATGACGGCCCCCCACCCAGAGGCCAAGTAGAGCCTTTACATGGCCGATTAAAAGCCAATTAAAGACCTCTTCCCACCACTGGTGGGATCATAACAGTGGTGGGAGGCGGGACTCTGCCAGCGGGGAAGCCACCTTGTAAAACGAGGCACCCTGCCTGTGGGCTTGGTGGGGAGGGGGGTATCCCTTCTCCGTGGGCAATCTATGGGAACCAGTTTACTCCCCGGGAAGCCCCTTCCCTGGACTGCATGACCAACCCCCCCACCCCTCCCCCCATGCTGGGGCCTTCCAGACTGGCCTCGGTGACTCCGCTTCACTCACCTTGGGTTCAGGGTTCCAGTGCTGGGCCTCTGCCTGCGGCCTCTGCTCCCAATGGCTGCTGATACTGCTGAGCTGCCGGCCCTCTGATTGGCTGGCAGCTCTTGGAGGTGGGATCCGCATCCTGAAACCTTGATTTAAAAAGACCGAAGGATCGCTCCAATGCGGTGGGGGGGCGGAGGGCGTGAAAAGGCAGAGGTGAGCTTTTCCCTGCCTTTTCAGCCCCTGCAAGGAGCCCATCTCCAACACAAAAACCAGCCCATAGTGTCTACATGAAAATGAGATGGAGGGAGTGTTTGAGAGAGAAAGAGAGAGAAAGCATGCAAGAGAATCAGCGCAGGTAAAATTCAATTTTATTGAGGCACACAACGGTTGATAGGGGATTGGGTATCCATATACAGCCCACCAGAAGATCCTTCCCATTGGGTTGTATAATGTGAAATTGGATTTTGCTCCCAAAGACAGAGTACCTGTTCTAGAGAGAGATGGAATAAGTGTGCGAGAGATGGACTGGACGGGAAAGACAGAGGAAGATAGGGAGCGGAAGCTTCCATCCTATCAATCTGCACGATACAAAACAAAATGTAAAATCGCCGAACTCATTGCTCTGTAAAGTGTTTTCAAATCAAATTCTCCCTAAGTGTCCGATGAGTTAATGGACACAACTGTGGTTGTGCCATTGTACGTTTGACCCATTATTAAATTCAACAAAAGCAACAGTATATCAGTGATGAGTGACTAGCTGTGCTTAGAGGCAAAGGGAAAAAAATTCATCCTGGAGTTCTGAGGACTGCAAAGTATTCAACAGCTCTGACAGGGTCAAAGGCACAGAGGAAAGTGCTTTATCCCCAGATGAAGAAAAAAACCTGGATTACTGTTGGGATTATCTTCACTGGCCTGGCTTTCGCTCCCTTGCCACTGGCTTCTAGTGATATAGAGATGAAAAAAAAGAACAGAAATAGATCAAAAGCTATTTGAGTTTGTGTGTTAGAGGATATGAGAGAAAATGCAACCGCACTGTAAACAAACAGTGGACGGCGCAGTGGTTAGCACCGCAGCCTCACAGCTCCAGGGACCTGGGTTCAATTCTGGGTACTGCCTGTGTGGAGTTTGCAAGTTCTCCCTGTGTCTGCGTGGGTTTTCGTCGGGTGCTCCGGTTTCCTCCCACGTCCAAAAAAGATTTGCAGGTGATAGGTAAATTGGCTGTTGTAAATTGCCCCTAGTGTTGGGAGGTGATAGGGAATATGGGATTACTGTAGGATTAGTATAAATGGGTGGTTGTTGGTCAGCACAGACTCGGTGGGCCGAAGGGCCTGTTTCAGTGTTGTATCTCTAAATAAACAGCATCATTTCCTTCCGTACTCTGGAGAATTTAATAACAGTTCGAAAAAAAATCTAATTTATGCCAAAACCAAGCTGAATTAGTCAGTATCTGAAAAGTATTTCCTGATAAATCTTATTAAGACTGATGTTCCCAAGAGAGTCATAGAATCATACAGTCATAGAGTTATACAGCACAGAATCAGGCCCTTGGGCCCATCATGTCCGTGCTGGCCATCAAGCACCTATCTATTCTAATCCTATTTTCCAGCACTTGGCCCATAGCCTTGTATGTTATGGCGTTTCAAGTGCTCATCTAAATACTTCTGAAATGTTGTGAGGGTTTCTGCCTCTACCACCCCTTCAGGCAGTGTGTTCCAGATTCCAACCACCCTCTGGGTGAAAAAATATTTCCTCAAATCCCCTCTAAACCTCCTGCCCCTTACCGTAAATCTATGCCCCCTGGTTATTGACATCTCTGCTAAGGGAAAAAGTTTCTTCCTATCTAACCTATCAATGCCCCTCAATCAGGTCCCCCCTCAGCCATCTCTCTGCTCTAAGGAAAACAACCCTAGCCTATCCGGTCTCTCTCGATAGCTGAAATGCTTCAGCCTTGGCAGCATCCTGGTGAATCTCCTCTGCACCCTCTCCAGTGCAATCACATCCTTCCTATAGTGTGAGACTGGTTGTGAGGTTTTGGAGAAACATTTTCTGGGGTACGAAATCCAACAGCAACATTGACGTTAAGGATTATAAAGCATAGAATCATACAACAGAATATTGACACGTGTTCATACCTACCCAAAATTCTAGTTCACCTGCAAGTTATACATTCATGCTGAGTTCCCATCTGTGATGCAGGAGGGCATGTGGACAGAATTTTAGAGTGCTCCTGCAAAGTTCCTAAAAGGACTGCAGCAGTCATTTAAAGACGAGCAGAGCCAGCAATAGAAATATTGTTATCTCGCAATTAAAAGTTACTGTAGAGTTTGATCGTAGACTATGATGAACCAAGTAGATCAGCAGTGCCTTAAATTGTGTTGCAACATTAGATATTTTGCTACATGAGATGGATGCCTTAGGGAGGGTTCCTCCATTTGAAATTCTGCAAATTGTTCCTCAGACAGCTATGCAAAATGCCTAGGAGTTGTTGCCTAGAGGTCCTCTCCCATGCAGAGGACTCAACATTGGAATCCACATCCTATAGAACTGGAGACAACAGGGGCACGGCTGATTTAAGCATGCATGAGGCAGCTGTCAGTGGAACAACCAAGACCGAAAAAGAGGCTACTGGGGGAAGTAGGAAGCACAGTGAACAAAGTCTGAGATAGTTGGACAGGGAGGTGGTGGGAAGTAGCAGCAGAGGCCCAAGTAAGCACAGCAGCAACTAAGGTGAACAGTGCAAGGCAACAGGATGGCAATAAAGGGCAAGTGTGGGTGTTGCAGGGAGGGCAGAATAGGTTTGGCAGAGGCAAGAACAGGCAGGTAGGCTGTCACCTTCTTGCAAAACATAGAAAGCACGCATTAAACCTAAAATGGCTTGAGATAGTGGTGGTATATGCAGAGAATCTTACTGATGTCGAAGTGTCAGCTGAAGATTAGTAACTGTTTGCCCCTCCCTTTAATACGGTTTTATATTTGAAGGAATTTAACATTCCGGACAAAGGAAATATCTGGGTTACAAAAAGTCAGCCAACACAACTTTAACTATTAAACACGACCCTCACCCCTCTCCTGTTTATGTTGACAAAGGTGAATGAACATGACTGGCTTCAGCGATGGAGACTGGGATAAGGGGGCCAGGATTTCTTCCCAAATCACAGTGGGAGTGGAGACATCATTGCTGGCTGACGGAATAAGACAGTCATGTTTCCTTTTTTTCCTATTTGTGGGGAAAATAGCCAGAGGTGATTGCAAAGCAAGGTTCTCATCGCAAAGTCAAAGTTTCATTGTGCTCGTGGTGGACAGCCATTGCTCTCCCTTGGTGACATCAGCACTGAAGGATTAAATGATTAAGATGAGAATGACCAGCTGATTACAAAGACCACGGACAGCATACGTTATAGAGAAACACAGTCATTATGCATCGTCAGTTAGTCAGTATAAAACACAGCCAATATAGAAAGCTAATTGACCCATGATGCTGTTGTTCAGGGACTCAGTGTCCTTCAGTTTTTCTATTTGCTGATAAAATATTCAATTCTTTTAAAGGTGACTGCTGCAAAGATCTCCACGTTGATTTGACAGAAATAATCAGTCACAGTCAGAGCTGGTAAATTAAACACAATATTAGTAAACACCTAGCATGGACAATGAAGGATGTTGGTGCTGGAGTGTGTTAATATTCTTCTGTCCCACATTGGCTCCCAGTCCAGCAACGCCTCAATTTTAAAATTCTCATCTTTGTTTTCAAATCCCTCCAAGGCCTCGCCCCTCCTTACTTCTGTAACCTCCTCCTGCCCCACTAGCCTCAGAGATCTCTATGCTCCTCCAATTTTAGCCTCTTGCGCATCTACAATTTTAAACACTTCACCATTGGCAGCCATGCTTTCAGTTGCCTAGGCCCTAAGCTCTGGAATTCTCTCCCTAAACCTCTCTAGCCTCTCTCTCATCCTTTAAGATGGTCCTTAAAACCTAAGTCTTTGACTGAGCTTTTGGCCATCTGTCCTAAAATTGCCTTATGTGGCTCGTATCAAATTTTGTCTGATTAGGCTCCTCTGAAGTGTCCTGTGGCATTTTACTACATTGAAGGCACTATATAAATGCAAGTTGTTATTCTCAGAAACTCTCTTCGATTGTCCCATTTCCGGTATCCAGTACTAGTCAGGTGCAACATTGGGTTAAATGCATCGTCCATATGACTGTGGGCCCGGATTGTGCTTTAGCCCCAGCTACAGAAGAACATCCATACGATACCATTGTGATATTCTCCCTGTTCCCACACTAACCATGCTGTTGCGCCTCTGTGTGGATGCCATTTAGTGACGACTTAGGGGTAGTTTCGGGTTGCAGCCAATCCATGTTAAGTGGCAGATCAGGATGGCTCCAACTCTTGCTTCTAAGTTAGAAGGTTGTGTGTTCAAGTCCCACTCCAGAGAGTTGAGTACAAAAAAATCGAGTTTGACACTCCAGTGCAGTACTGAGGGTGTGCCGCACTGTCAGAGGTGCCGTCTTTCAGATGAGACGTTAAACTGAGGGCCCGTCTGCCCTCTCAGGTGAGCCTAAAAGATCCCATGGCACGATTTCAAAGAGCAGGGAAGTTATCCCTGGTGTCTTGGGCAATATTCATCCCTCAATCAACATCATAGAAACAGATTATCTGCTCATTATCACATTGCTGTTTTTGGGAGCTTGCTGTGCAAATTGGTTGCCACTCTTCCGAGGTTACAGCAGTGACCACACTTCAAAATCTTCTTTGGCTGTAAAGCACTTTGGAACGTCCTGAGGTCATGAAAGGCGCTATATAAATGCAAGTCTTTCTTTCTAACTCGTTTTACAATAGGACCCTTCCAAACTGAACATTTTCATCGCATATGATTTATATAGGTGCAGCATTTGCAAACTGAATCTCTCAACTTGAATCTGGAGTTAGCAGATTTCCATCCATCTCCTTTGAATAGATAGAGTGTGTTGGTATTCTCCCATCATAAACTCTCTCCAATTATCTGCTGAAGCTGATAGTTTTCCAAAGAAATGAATCTTCACAGCTTTTAGAGCCTGCCACGGGATACATTCATCCAGAGGCATTTATACTCCAGCCTATGGGAAATTTATGATCTGAGGTTTTTTCACATGTGGGTCTTGGCAGACCTATTCCTTCATGGGCCTCTGGGCCTTCAATTACACCTTGTATGATTATGGGTTGCTGTCATTAGCTGGGATTCAGTACTGTTCCCCTCCAGCAAAAGAAGACAAGGGATTGCTGGTCGGAGGCTGAGCTAACCTAGTTTCTCTACAGCAAGTGAAAGGGCTCCAATTCACATTGAACTATTGGTCCTGTAGTGTTTATCTTTCTTGCTGTTGGGGAGACCCAGGTCTTCACGTGGTAACGGCTCACTGTGGCATGGGATCATGATGTGGAAAATCACAGGTGCAGTCCCGCATCCGATCACACCACTGAGCAGCAAGTTGCAGCATTCCTGAATGTGTCTCTTGAGCAAGGTACTAAATTGGTATTGTGGCCATTGTCAGTAAGTTGGCAAGAATGCTAGTCCATCGCAGAGGTGCAATCACTCCCTTGGCACAGAGAAGATACGCCAAAACACATCCCCACTATTGTCATAATCTTATTCATGAAGCACTTTGGGAAATTGCAAGCATGCCAAGCATATTAATGACTTCTATTCTGTTGAGTCAACATGACAGAAAATTTGCAATGAGTGCAGGCTAAGTAAGTACTCAAGAGGGTATCTGCTTCAATGATTCACTCATGGGTGTCAATCATGCATTTTCAAGATGATTGAAGACGGTCCTCATTGTTCTTTAAGTCTTTCGCCCTAAATAAGCTCAAGTGGTTTGGAAATCACTGGCTGGCCAACTTTCAATTTATGAAACTCACCTGCAGTTGACAAGTAACCCTTTGGAAAGAAGATATTGCCGTTTTCAAAATCTGTTTAAACTTCAGTGATTAGATTGAATCAAAAGTAAGGAGCTGGCAGTATCTAGTTAATCCTTTAGGACCTTCTGTGCGATAACAATGTACAGCCTAGTGTGCTGGGAATACTGAATGACCCAGCAGTTAGAATCATAGAGTCATTAAGTTATTTAGGGCATAGAAGGAGGTAATTCGGCCCATCGGGTCCATGCCAGCTCGCCATGGAGCTATGCTGTCAGTCCCATTCCTCGGCTCGATCCCTGTAGCCTTGCAAGTCTATTTCTCTCAGGTGGCCATCCAACTTCCTCTTGAAGTCACTAATCGTCTCCACTTCTCACCACCCTTGTGGGCAGGGAGTTGCAGGTCATTACCACCCGCGGCGTAAAAAAGTGCTTCCTCATATTCCCTCTGCATCTTTTGCCTAGAACTTTCAATCTGTGTCCCCTAGTCCTTGTACCATTTGTTAATAGGAACAGCTTTTCCTCGTCTAACTTACCTAAGCCTGCCATAATCTTGTACACCGATTACATCTCCCCTCAACCTCTTTTGTTCTAAGCAGAACACGCCCAGCTTTTCCAATCTAACCTTGTAACTAAAACCCTCCATCCATGGAGCTATTTTGGTAAATCCTTTCACTATTCCCTGTGAAATGTGACTACCCTTTTTCTCTCTTCCTTCAGAAAAAACACCTTCCTCAATACCTCAGTGCGTAAATGCGCCACCTTATGTGGTACTGAGGCATACATGACAGAGGATCCCAGGCTCGTCTATTGCTCCTCCTGATATCAGATGAGATAGCTGCAGGTATACTACGATTGGCTGTTGCACTCCTGGGCTAGGAATTCGAGAGAGAGAGAGAGAAATCAGACAGTCATAGTTTCAGTGTCCACTCCTGAATGGTACCTGGGAATCCCTACTGGAAAGTTTGTGTATATATGTTAGTGCGGCAATCACTCCCTAAGCGTAAAGAAGATATGTCAAAACACATCCAGCCCTGTAACTCTTCGAGATCTCTGCTCTCCTCTGCTTCTAGTCTCTAGCCCATCCTCACTTTTCCTCACTCCAGCACTGGCAGCTGTGTCTTCAACTGCCTGGCCCCAAGCTCTGGAATTCCCTCCCTGAACCTCTCCACTTCTCTCTCCTCCTTTAAGACATTCCTTAGGACATTTAAGACCAAGCCTTGTGGCTTGGAGTCTGTTTGATAATGCTCCTGTGAAGCACCTTGGGACATTTTACTACACTGAAGGTGCTATATAAATGCAAGTTGTTGTATGTGTGTACATGTTTATGTGTATGTGTCTGTATATGTACGTGTATATATATATATATATATATATATATTCATGCATGTGTATTTATGTATGTTTATGTGCACATACATTGGCTGGTAACAGTATTTGCAACGCCTCCCCGAGTTTGAATAGCTTGCCAACACCCTAGGCTTACGTCTAACAAATAGTCTCTTGGGCGATCTATTGGAAGGTTATAGCTCTCATGGAATCTAACAAAACTCAGCACCTTCACAGTAAGATTAAGAATGAAAAAAATGGCTTACAAGTAGATCCGAGGATAGATTTCTTTCAGAAAGTAAAGGTCTTGGGTTTTTCAGCAGTTATTCTGCATGGATGAAGGTAATGTTCAATTCTAAAATGACGACTGTAGGCTGCTAAAAATATCCTAATAGTATCTAACAGTTAGAAATGACTTAGAGCAAAATTAATTTCCTATTCATTGCTCTTTTGGTGACATTGGTCCTTGAGGCACCCATTTAACTCCTGAGAGAGAAATGAATCCAATATACCAACTGCATTATCACTGCCCCATCCTTATTGAACCATTAGTTTTTGGATGATTACCAAGACACAAAACACAAAACAGTGCACTAAACTAAAAGCCAATTAAAGTTTGGATAGAAAAAGCAAACAAATGCTGACAATCTGAAAAAAGAAAATCCCACTGAACATTATGGAAATGAAAAGTAGGCCCTTCTCCATCTCACAAACCAAATTTGTACTTCTTTCTTTTGGGCCTCCTTATCTCGAGAGACAATGGATACGCGCCTGGAGGTGGTCAGTGGTTTGTGAAGCAGCGCCTGGAGTGGCTATAAAGGCCAATTCTGGAGTAACAGGCTCTTCCACAGGTGCTGCAGAGAAATTTGTTTGTTGGGGCTGTTGGACAGTTGGCTCTCCCCTTGCGCCTCTGTCTTTTTTCCTGCCAACTACTAAGTCTCTTCGACTCGCCACAATTTAGCCCTGTCTTTATGGCTGCCCGCCAGCTCTGGCGAATGCTGGCAACTGACTCCCACGACTTGTGATCAATGTCACACGATTTCATGTCGCGTTTGCAGACGTCTTTATAACGGAGACATGGACGGCCGGTGGGTCTGATACCAGTGGCGAGCTCACTGTACAATGTGTCTTTGGGGATCCTGCCATCTTCCATGCGGCTCACATGGCCAAGCCATCTCAAGCGCCGCTGACTCAGTAGTGTGTATAAGCTGGGGATGTTGGCCGCTTCAAGGACTTCTGTGTTGGAGATATAGTCCTGCCACCTGATGCCAAGTATTCTCCGAAGGCAGCGAAGATGGAATGAATTGAGACGTCGCTCTTGGCTGGCATACGTTGTCCAGGCCTCGCTGCCGTAGAGCAAGGTACTGAGGACACAGGCCTGATACACTCGGACTTTTGTGTTCCGTGTACTTCTACCACCTTCTAATTAAAGGTTACAATTTTTTTGTTGTCATGTCATGTCATCTTATTAAATGCAGCCTGAGATTTTTAGGGAAATGACCAAGATTGTGGTTTTTTTTGGCAAATGTGATCTTTCTATCCTGTATCGCTATTTAAACTAAGACTGTCCCTTTAAGGCTGCAACAACAACAGCTTGCATTTATATAGTGCCTTTAAAGTAGTGAAACATCCCACGTGTTTCACAGGAGGATTCACAAGCAAAATTTGACACTGAGCCACATAAGGAAATATTAGGACAAGCAAGCAAAACCTTGAACAAAGAGGTAGATTTTAAGGAGAATCTTAAAGGAGAAAAGAAAGGTGGAGAGGTTTAGGGAAGGAATTCCAGAGCTTTGGATCTTGGTAGCTGAAGGCACGGCCATCGATGATGGAGAGATGAAAACAGGAAATGAGCAAGAGACCAGAACTGGAGGAGTGCAGATATCTCAAAGGTTGCAAAGCCTAAGTGGCCTGAGGTCAAGTAGACGTTAATTGCTTTGGGTGAGAGTAGTTTGCAGATTGTGCATTTCCATCTTGAAGTCATAAAAACCAGCATGTAATGATTGGCTCTCTTTTTTTCTCTTTGTTTGGCATGTCCAAGTAATACTGAAACCAGTTAAGCATAGGATTTTTAAATACATATGTATTATTTTATATAATTCTATGCATAAGCCGAAATTTATTAAAAATCACCCAATACTTTCTTTCAGAAAGTTATTGTCAGCAAGTTGGAGCAAACAGCCCAGCAATCAAAGGGTTAAATGGGTACCAAGTTCTCACTGCAACGCTCGGGCAATCTCCATCTTACATCAGCCAGCATAAAGGTCTTGTGAAATGGGGCACAGCCATTAAATGTAACTGGGTACCACGAGGTTCAGCTCTAGTCAATCCCTTATATAAGTAAGATACCTTACAGCAAGGAGATTCTCAGGTTAAACAAAAATACATGCATAGAATGCTGCAGCCTCATTTAGCACCTTCGAGAGTGCCAAAGAAGGAGTGAAGTAACAGAAAGCAGATGAAAATAACTCATTTTATACTGGGAGCATCAATTATGCAGCTTAGAAGGGAACTCAGCTAATGAATTTATTTGGACAACTTGACTCTATATCATATTACACAAGTGGAATAATTTACGAGGGGACAATGGTTCACAGGCCCTGCCTTTGTAATACATTGGCTTTTACGTGAATATATTTCCTCCTCAAAATAAATTAATCCTTAGGATTAAGAGTTTGCACACTTGCTTTATAGATGCGGTAGAGTATAAGGGTAGATGGACTGCAGGCTTTGCTGTGATAGGTATGTAGCTGCTGCCTTGGTTCCATCTGGTTGACACTGAGAGAGAGGGAATGAAAGATTGGAGTATTTAGACTAGTGCTGCTGCCAGTTACTAAAGCACCTAGCTCCCCTGCGCTGCTGGTGGGGCCTCAGAGCAGTCAGTGTCCAAGTCCTTTCAACCAAGGACATTATATGGTCCAATGCCACCCAATGTGTATTCCTCATGCATGTCTCACAAGCAGGGCAGGATTATCTATCACTGTGCGGAATCTCAAGCCAAAACTTACAGAAAAGTGCTGGAAAGCTTATAAGAGCAGTAGTAGGGACCTAGAGGGAAGAAAGTGTCTAAATACTGGTGTGTGGTTCAAAAAAAAACTCAGGCAAATCAATTACCCACATAAGCGGACTTCAAATAACAGCTCACAGCAACCAAAGCTTGTGGGGTGGGTGGTAGTGTAGGGGTTGGAATAATGTCAATCTGAAGCTTACAGAGCTGTTAGTTTTTCAGCTGGCTGCTTCATTATCTTTGATCAAATTGTGCCACAAGAGAAGGTTTCTCTGTGACCAAAGAGGTCTGGTAGAAATTACACCAAGAAACAACAGGAAAGATGTTTCTGTGCTGCCAGGAGCCAACACCCTCTACAATATCGGCCACTCTTGCTCTTTGGCACTCTTTACCCCTCTTAGTTTCTCTGCCCTTGTCTTACTGTCACATGTGCTCCGGCAGGGAGGATGATATCAGGGAGGGTGGACAGCGTAGCTCACAACCTGCACTGCACTGGAAAGGTGCAATCTGGGTTGGTATTTGGGATCTGGAGTATGTTTCTTTTGGTTTCAGAACTGGCCGATTTTGCTGATTTCTCAGTGACGCATTTAATGTCGTAAAGTGCCAAGTAAGGGCTGCCGGCCATGGGTATAGCTCCTTGAAACAATGGCCGGAATTTTACGCCACCCCCCTGCAAAAGAGCGGACTGGTGGTGGGGGAGGGGCGTAAAATGGAGTGAACAGCTGGGGGGGGGCCCTTCCCGACCCACCACCGCTGCCAATTTACACAATGCGGTGGCAGTGGGAAACGGCCCACACACCCCCAGCCAATCAATGCCCTTAAGGGGCCAATTAACTGCCACTTAAGGGCCTCTGCCCGCTGCCACGGGATTTTATGTTTGGCCTGTGGGCGACAGAGGCCTCAGAAAACCCGTCTGATAAAACTAGGCGGCCTTCTAGTGAGCTGGGGGGGGGGGGGGGGGTCCCTCCTGATCAGACAGCCTGTGCCCCACGGAGAGCCAGACCGAAGCCCCAACGGCCCCCAAAGCGCAACAAGCCCCCCCTAACCAACGCCCCCCCCTTGCCTCACCGGGGCCCGACTGATTGCCCCGGGCGAGGCCTCAAAAACTTACCTCTTTACCAGGGCCATCTTTCATCTTCATCCTGCAGCTGGGTGTAGTCCCAGCAGTGGTCACCGCTCCCAGTGGCACTGCTGGGACGAAGAGCTGTCAGCCCGCTGATTGGCCAGCAGCTCCATTAGGTGGGACTTCCTGCCTCAATGAGGTGGAAGTCTAGCCAAAGATCAATTAAGGGCCTGGGGACCGTAAAATGTGGTCTGGATCACCTGGCCCGACGGAGGCGGGATCTCCACCGTTATTTCGGCCGGTGGATGGGTCCCACCGCCACGATAAAAGTCCGGTGCAAAGATGCAAATCTCTGCCTGTAATGTTTCACACCCGTATGATTTTTAGTCAGCCACCCCTACTAATGGTGAGATTAGCCAGGACCCAACGACACAGGTTCCCAATGCTCCTCTACATTTTAGTCTGATAGACGCGGTCACCTTAATTGGTACAATTTATTGGTTTTGTTCAGTAATATCTATGTAGGTGAAATGAATGGCACAGTACCAATTTGCTGAAGTGGAGACTTGTTAGTTGGAAGTTTAGCATTTCCCACCCATTCTAACTTCCCAATCTCGGATATATTGCCATGGGAAACCATCAAATAGAGGCCAGGAATTTTCTTAAAGAATATGAGAAGGAAGAGCATAGGAGGAATCCTGTGCTGGCCACTATAAAGTACCTTGTTGTGGCTGTGTCTGAGGACCATGGGCAGATGCCAAGCAGTTTCCTGATGTTTTCTCCTGAGACAGCAGCTGGGCTGTGTACAAGAGTGGGCTAGTATGGCCCATCCTGCAGGTAAAAGCAGTCTGCCTTCAGCATACCATTTCCCCTCCTTGACACGTTGTGCAGAAGCATGTGCCAAGCCATGCGTCCTCACAGCTCGACAATGTAACAACCCGAAATTCTCTATAGCATCTAACTATTATTAATGTTAATGATCGCTCTAACAGATTGTTTTCTCCTTCTGAGCCCATTGACACTGTTCATAGCAGACCCACCACTCACTAGGTGAGCTCAGGCAACTTAGACCAGAGATTGGCCGAATCTTTAGGTGAATGACTTGCACTTCTTTCTTGTTTATGCATGTAGTATAAAGAAAGAGCATGCCAGTCATAGAATTACACCTCGGTCTTGTAGCTCATAAGATCACTCCAATGAAATAAAAATGACTGGACCTTTTGAAATGCTATCAAAACAGTATTCCATCATTCAAAATATCACCAGCCTCTTACTGAACTCTACTAAGGCTCTGACCTGCACTTGAACCTGAGTAAGCCCTGGTTGAGATCAGCTAGGGGTTTGAGAATGATTAAATGCACAAGCAGACAGTTGAGAATTCTGATTGCAATACCTCCGCCTGCCCCCTCCACCACACCGAAGTCAACAAGCAACTAACTTTGGTTTTCCTGGTGTCATAATTCAATAACTGTGTAAGGGTTAACCAGATGAGGTGGCACTCACACTGCTGAGAGGGAGCCCAAGGCACTGACAGGTCACGTTTGATATCAATACACACTGGGAAGGGGAGGGGTCAAATCTGCCTTGTATTTCAGAACCCAGAGCAAAGTATAGGGCTTACAATTTATTCAGCCCTTTCTCGTGAGTGCGATGAAAGGTACTTCCCTGATTATGCATTGTTCTAGACACGAGGCAACCAGAAGGAAAATAAAAGGTCCCATTTTAAAGAGTCTAGCATTTTCAAAATGCTTTGCAAAGCTTTTTAAAAAAAACAGAGAGGAATCAGAAGACAGGTGCCATTTTCATTTTGATGATGTCAATCCAAAATTGCATTTCAACATGCATTATACTTTTTGTATTCAGATATGAGTGTTCTTTTCTTTTGGGCCTCCTTATCTCGAGAGACAGTGGATACGCGCCTGGAGGTGGTCAGTGGTTTGTGAAGCAGCGCCTGGAGTGGCTATACAGGCCAATTCTGGAGTGACAGGCTCTTCCACAGGTGCTGCAGAGAAATTTGTTTGTTGGGGCTGTTGCACAGTTGGCTCTCCCCTTGCGCCTCTGTCTTTTTTCCTGCCAACTACTAAGTCTCTTCGACTCGCCACAATTTAGCCCTGTCTTTATGGCTGCCCGCCAGCTCTGGCGAATGCTGGCAACTGACTCCCACGACTTGTGATCAATGTCACACGATTTCATGTCGCGTTTGCAGACGTCTTTATAACGGAGACATGGACGGCCGGTGGGTCTGATACCAGTGGCGAGCTCGCTGTACAATGTGTCTTTGGGGATCCTGCCATCTTCCATGCGGCTCACATGGCCAAGCCATCTCAAGCGCCGCTGACTCAGTAGTGTGTATAAGCTGGGGGTGTTGGCCGCTTCAAGGACTTCTGTGTTGGAGATATAGTCCTGCCACCTGATGCCAAGTATTCTCCGAAGGCAGCGAAGATGGAATGAATTGAGACGTCGCTCTTGGCTGGCATACGTTGTCCAGGCCTCGCTGCCGTAGAGCAAGGTACTGAGGACACAGGCCTGATACACTCGGACTTTTGTGTTCCGTGTCAGTGCGCCATTTTCCCACACTCTCTTGGCCAGTCTGAACATAGCAGTGGAAGCCTTACCCATGCGCTTGTTGATTTCTGCATCTAGAGACAGGTTACTGGTGATAGTTGAGCCTAGGTAGGTGAACTCTTGAACCACTTCCAGAGCGTGGTCGCCAATATTGATGGATGGAGCATTTCTGACATCCTGCCCCATGATGTTCGTTTTCTTGAGGCTGACGGTTAGGCCAAATTCATTGCAGGCAGACGCAAACCTGTCGATGAGACTCTGCAGGCATTCTTCAGTGTGAGATGTTAAAGCAGCATCGTCAGCAAAGAGGAGTTCTCTGATGAGGACTTTCCGTACTTTGGACTTCGCTCTTAGACGGGCAAGGTTGAACAACCTGCCCCCTGATCTTGTGTGGAGGAAAATTCCTTCTTCAGAGGATTTGAACGCATGTGAAAGCAGCAGGGAGAAGAAAATCCCAAAAAGTGTGGGTGCGAGAACACAGCCCTGTTTCACATCACTCAGGATAGGAAAGGGCTCTGATGAGGAGCCACCATGTTGAATTGTGCCTTTCATATTATCATGGAATGAGGTGATGATACTTAGTAGCTTTGGTGGACATCCGATCTTTTCTAGTAGTCTGAAGAGACCACGTCTGCTGACGAGGTCAAAGGCTTTGGTGAGATCAATGAAAGCAATGTAGAGGAGCAATGTCTTTGGGGATCCTGCCATAGATTATAGAACATTATAGAACATAGAAAGAATTATGGCACAGATGGAGGCTATTTGGCCCATAATGTGATGCCAGCCATAAAAAAAGCAATCCAGCATAATCCCACCTTCCAGCTCTTGGTCCAGACCCTGCAGGTTACGGCATCTCAAGTGCATATCCAAGTGTTTTTTAAAAATGTGTTGAGGTTTTCGGTCTCTACCATGCTTTCAGGCAGTGAGTTCCAGACCACCACCACCACCCTTTTGTCATTCTAAATCCAGTTCTGAGTTTTCACAGACCCACAACACAAGGCTGACCTCAATCTGCAATCTCACTTAGATAGACCTCAAGTTGACTGGGTCTCAGTTGGAAAGTATCACATTGGTGGAATAGGTGGCACTCTGCTTAGGGTTGGGTCAATGCAACATTATAGAATCACAGAATCATAACACAGGAGGAGGCCATTTGGCCCATCATGTCCATGCTGGCTCTCCAAGAGCAACTCACCTAGTTCCACTCCCCGGCCTTTCCCCCATAGCCCTGAATTTTTTTCTCTTCAGATGATTATCCAGTTCTCTTATTGGAGCAAAGTACCAGAAGCGAGGCTTTGCATTTAACCGTGCGATACCAGACCTGGAAGTGAGGCTGACATTAGTTGTCCAAAATTCAGAGTGTTCCCTGGCACTAACATCCTTCATGTTGATTTGCACAAGAAACCAGCAAATGCATTAACTACGAGACTGAGGATGGTCAAATGGGAAAGCCATTTCAGTGTAAATAATGCATCTGGGAATCCAATTATGGTTTCAATCCACGGCATTACTCTGCTGGAATCATTGTCTAAATGCCCACAAAACACACTTGAATTAAATAGATTGTGTAGTAGTCCACTGGGTGATATACAGTTGCGTTTCATTACTTTTTTAAAAAAATCATTCATCAGTTGACCACAGCATTCTTCTTGGCAGGCCACTCTCAGGCTAAAATGATGCAGCCAGAAAGAGGACCTTCAGCTATTGAATGAATAGGAGCCAGGGCATCAAATTAGGCATCTTTCTAGCTACAGCCAAAGCCTTTGAGAGTGAAGCGCCTCAAGTATTTATCCCAGCTCCATTACTGTTCACTGAGAAACCTAGGTGAAGGGCCAAGGCCCAAAATGCCAGATGCCCAGATTGAAAAGGAAAGAGGAGATAAGTTAAGAGATAGTGGCTCTAAGGTGACAACCTTACTTTTAAAAGCCTGTACTCGTACCTGACTTGGCTGGTTGGAGGCATCAGACGGATGATATTCAAACTTCTAAAAAAAACGTACAGATGTTAGGACTTTAGATGAAAGAAGTTTAATGACAACAACTCTTTTAAATGTTTTGAATTGTTTCACAGGGGCAGCCAGCAAAATTGAGAGGTTGGCTGTCTGTTGTGTGGGTCGGCCTCTGACGCCATGCTGTGACCAGGGGTCAGACATTGGGTGGAGATCCATTCGTGGAAGTGTGTCCGATTGCGGGGGTCCAACAGTGGGGATGGAAGCAGCCAAGTTTGGTGGGTGGGTTGCGGGGGGTGGCTGAGTGGGGGGTGGGGGGGGGAGGGTTGGTGGGGAGATCAGTCCTGCCCCCTTTGACCAACATACAGTGCTGGCAAGGCACTTACCTGTTCTGTCCAGCTGTTGACCTCCTTTCAACTGCCCAGTTTCCTGAGGCCCAGGATAACTGGCCGGTCAGCATTAATTCTGGAACAGTTAAAATCCTGGGAATGCGGCCTCATTATTATTTTAATGATTGACACACCTCTGGGGAGCAGATTACTTGCCAGCTCCCCCAACCTACTGCTATTTTTTTTTTCCAAAATATACTTTATTCATAAAAATCTGCAAAAATTACATTGCCAAACAGTTTCAAACAGCACCAAAAAATACAAACATTGCAAGGGAGATCAGTTTCCTTCTATACTATCATGAGTTTCTTCACAACCCTTCCATTTCACAATTGTCATGCCAAAAACCGTTTTACATTTACAGCAAATGAAAATATTAACGATACAGTTCGAGGGGTTTCCCATGGATCCAGCCCCTCTGTTCAGCTTTGTGGGGGGACCTTACACTGTGGTCTTTCCCCATTGAGCCTTTGCTGCGGCTGCCCCAAGCTTTAGTGCGTCCCTCAGCACGTAGTCCTGGACCTTGGAATGTGCCAGTCTGCAACATTCGGTCGTGGACAACTCTTTGCGCTGGAAGACCAACCTACCTCTATTAAAACTGGAAGTCGGCTCGATGGAGACAGGTTGTGGTCACGGTTCCCAACTTTTTAAATTTTAAACTCTCTCCCCCACCCCCTGCCTACCTGCTAGTTTGTCCAGTTTTGGCCCCCTCACTTGGTGGGGTATAAAGGTCCTGGATCAGGTTCAGAGAAGGGCCACTGGATTGATACCATTGTTATGAGGACAGCATTACAGAATTGAGGCTTTTTACTTTGCAAAAACATGGACTTTCAAGAGGTATTTGATTGAGGTATTTAAAAATAATGAAGGGACTTGATTCTATTCAAATGAAGAGGTTATTTGAGATAAAATGCAGGGAACATCAAGAGAACATCTGTGTAATTTGAGGAAATAGAGTTATATTAGTTGCTAAGAAGTGTTTTTTTTCCCGCAGAGACATCAGCCTCTGAAATGGGTTGACAGTACTAGGAGTGAATGTGGATTTTGCAGCAATTATTCTCTAGGGCAATTAGGGATGGGCAAGAAATGCTGGCCTTGCCAGCGATGTTCACATTCCATGTATGAATAAAATGAATTTATAAAAAGCAGCTGAATGAATGGAAGAAAACTTGAGTTAAAGAAGGTAGGTGGGTTAACAGCAATGAGTGATGTCAGTTAGCTTGATTACCTTCGAGGGGTTGGAGAGTAATTTCACAGAGTGTTTTTTGCTAAATTGGCCAAAGCTTTTTTCCCCTCTGGCTTTTTGCCTCTTGAGGAGGAATGCAGTATTCTTTTTTTTTAAACATTCTTGGGATGTAGTCACCATCATGTAGCATGGGACTGGAGTCAGAGGTCTGGCCAAATTGGGAAGGGGTGGCCAGTTCCATTCTCAAAATGACACTAGTGAACCAACTGGGCAAAGACTACCAATCTGGCAGTTTTCAGTGTCACTTTCTCTGGTGCAGATGTATTAAGTTGGTGAGATACTAGCTGAATTGCTAGTATGATTAATAGCGATATGCTCTTTGAGCAGTGTACGCAAAATGCACTTTTTTCCTCATTTTTCTCCTCTCTTTTATTGTTGATTTTCTCCCCTTGTCTCCTCACCTGAAGGCATCGATTCCTTGCTGGAAAACTGCTGTATGGGCAGTAGCTGCCTCCAGTACCTTGTCCAAGTGGCCATCATGAAGGATTGGCCGACTGCTTGACCATAAGCAATGCCATAGCCAAAGCTGATCCTTTGCCCACTTGACATCCACACATCCTGCACTGGTTGCTGAAACGTGATCGGAAGTAAGAAGGATTTTCCTTTACCGTAACCAGGGAGTATTGAGGTAGGTCCTGCAGCACTATTACCACCAAACTGGCTAAGATTTGCCATCTGCCCACAGAACGGGAATAGATCTTGCAATCTTCCTGATTATATGGATAAACTCCTGGCCATTATTGGAGCGAAGAGAACATTCTACAAATTTATTTAATTCAACATGTTCAAGGTTATAAGACACATTATAAAAGTATCTAGGGACATAAATGTCATTAAAAGTTGGCATCAATAAAATTCCTGTTCATAATTTGAAACTGTGTCAAAGACATTTATTCAGAAAGATTTACATTTCATCAAAGAGAAGCATAAACCCAGATGTGGAAGTTGGTATTGATAAACAGTAAGACTAAATGATTGCAACAGAATTTATTTGTGTTAAGTTCCATTTTTATAGTCACCTCTATGGTTGAAAACCTAAGCCTGGCATTCTGCAAATGCTTACAGGACAGTTTCTGTATAGAGGTCACGAGCAGTCTGCATCTGGGACAGACTATGCATTGGCTACATTTAGAGCTCAAGTTATCTGTAGATTAACACAATAATACATTTGGCTAACACCAAACACCTTTTCTGGCTGATCTACCATCTTCCAACTTAAATAAACTTGAGCTAATCCAAAACTCTGCTGCCTGTATCCTAACTTGCATCAAGTCCCATCCACCCATCACCCCTATGCTCGCTGATCTACACGGGCTCCTGCTTTGGCAGCTCCTCAATTTTAAAATTCTCAATCTTGTTTTCAAATCCCTCCATGGCCTCACCCCTCCCTATCTCTATAGCCTCCTCCAGCCCTATAAGCCTTCGGGATCTCTGGCTTTTGCAATTTTCGCCTCTTGTGCAGCCCAATTTTAATTGCTGCACCATTGGCTGCCTGGCCCTAAGCTCTGGAATTCCCTCCCTATACCTCTCCATCTCTCTCTCTCCTCCTTTAATATGCTCCTGAAAATCTACCTCTTTTTTCAAGCTTTTTGGTCATACATCCCAATATCTCCTTGTGTGGCTTGGTAACGCTCCTGTGAGGTGCCTTGGGACATTCTTCTATGTTAAAGGCGCTATATAAATGCAAGCTGCATTGTTGTTGTAATTCTGGAACCATAGATGTTAGAATAGAGAGATAAATATTTCACCAGCCTGGAACATACACCCTGGTACCAAAAGTGGAACTAGGTAGAATAGGGAATGCAGGTGACAATGGATTAATGCAGCTAGACAGTGTATAAATGGGGCGAGATCATAGTGATAGGGAGTGGTTCCCTCCCCACTCAGTTCTCCTGGTGAACAACAGCTCCACTCCAACCCCAACTTTCCAGAGGGCCACTGCCAGTGCGGCGGGTGGCACAAAACTGTTTTTCTCATGGGCAAGCTGCCAGTGGAGGCATGACAGGTGTTAGCAGCAATTCCCAACAAGGTATATGAGGCCAAAGGACCAATTCTGGCTAATCCTCGGTCCTCTTGCTCTGGGCCTGGACTAAAATCTACCACACACTGTTGTGTTATCTGGCTGGAGGTGAAAGCACACAGAAAACGTATACATTTTGCGTACTTCAGAAACACAGAATAGAAAGTGAAAACACCAAAATTACTGTTTATGCCAGAAAAATGCTTCAGAAAAGGATTCAGCTGACAGAAAGAAAATTAAGTTAGGTGCAGTCTGATGCATAATTGTCAGGCATGCAAAGATGCAAGTTACAGAGCACAAAAGTTGTTAGGTGCAGGAAAAGTCAATTAGGCCCAAAAAGGTTATCTCCAATTTCAACCCCACCTACACACCATATCGCTCAGTGTAGAAATGCAAGGTCATGTGAGAACCAGCAGGCTGCTTGACCACAGTGTTTTGAAAATCAATTTTGATTGCAAGCCTCAACTGAAGCCTTATTTTTTCCAATCAGTACTTATGGCAACTCCTATCAATTTGATGAATCTGAGAGATCAGGCAGGAGATGTAACCTCTCTTTCCCCCGCAATAACCAGGAGTGAAGATGAATGAGTAATTGGGAAAAATATCAAGAAAAGATGGGGGGTGGAAGAGAAATAGTAAAAGATGGAAAGAGCTCTCCCGATAGTTCAGTGAGTTAATGAAGTTGGTAATTTAACCCAGCAGGCATTTCTCAAGATGCAATCTTAATTCCTTCAGTGACATAAGCAGAGCATTTTCACAGGGTCTCTTTACTGATCTGCCTTAGCCTCAGCAGAAGAGCTGCAGAAAATCCAGATAAACAGCATAAATGGCCTTTATGCCATTTTCCCAGTGTTTCTGCTGAAGTTACGGTGAAAATGTGGGAGAACCTGTTGCAAAGATTCACCCCCACACACCTTCCCTCCATCATAAGGTCAGACGTGGGGATGTTGGCTGAAGATTGCTCGGTGTTCAGTCCCCTTCATAACTCCTCAGATAATGAAGAAGTCCATGCCCACATGCAGTGAGGCCTGGACGACATTCAGGCTTCGGCTCATAAACAACAAGAAACATTCACGCCACATAAGTGCGAGGAAATGACCATCTCCAACAAGGGAGAATCTAACCATCTCCCCTTGATATTCAACAGCATTACCATCACTGAACCCCACCCCCCCCCCCACCACCATCAACATCCTGGGGGTTACCATTGACCAGAAACTTAACTGGACCAGCTACATAAATACTGTGGCTACAAGAGCAGGTCAGAGGCTGGAATTTCTACAGCAAGTAACTCACCTCCTGACTCTCCAAATCCTGTCCACTATCTACAAGGTACAAGTCAGGAATGTGATAGAATACTTCCCACTTGCTTGGTGAGTGCAGCTCCAACAACACTCAAGAAGCTTGACACCATCCAGGACAAAGCAGCCTGCTTGATTGGCACCCCATCCACCACCTTAAACATTCACCCCCTCCAGCATCAGCGCACAGTGGCAGCCATGTGTACCATCTACAAGATGCACTGCAGCAACTCACCAACGCTCATTCAACAGCACCATCTAAACCTCTACCCCTCAAAGAACAAGGGCAGCAGGTGCATGAGAACACCAGCACCTGCAAGTTCCCCTCCAAGCCACATACCATCCTGACTTAGAACTATATCGCCATTCCTTCATTGTCATTGGATCAAAATCACGGAACTCACTCCCTAACAGCACTGTGGGTGTACCTACACCACATGGACTGCAATGGTTCAAGAAGACAGCTCACCACCACCTTCTCAAGAGCAATTAAGGATGGGCAGTAAATACAGGCCTTGCCAGCTGTGCTCACATCCCATGAATGAATAAAAAAAAACACATTGCAACTCACTGGTGCGATGCTCATCAAATGGCTTAAAAAAAAATTTGATTGCATCGATGCCACACAAAAAGTCATTTTCATGATGCCATGACATATTCCATTATGTAATGCTGTCACTCTGTCTTGTTCTCACATGCTCTGGAGCTTGCCTGATAACATTTCCCAGGCCATGACATACAGTTAATTTATTCTTGCAAATCAGGTTAAGGGATAGATCAATAGAGATGCAGTGGCAGACATTTAAGGGGATATTTCAGAACACAAAGAATAGATACATTTCAACGAGAAAGAAAAATTCCAAGAGTGGGACCCACTATCCGTGGTTAACTATAACAGTTAAAGATAGCAGCAAACTTAAAGAAAAAGCCTATAATTGCGCAAAGATGGGAGGCAGGCCAGAAGATTGGCCAGAATATAAAAAAGAACAAAGAATGACTAAAAGATTGATAAGGAAGGTAAAATTAAGAGTACGAGAGAAAGCTAGCTAGAAAAGACAGATAGTAAGAGTTTCTATAGGTATTTTAAAAAGAAGAGTTAACAAAGTGAGCTTTGGTCCTATAAAAAGTGAGTCTGCGGAATTAATAATGGATAATAAGGAGATGACAGAGGAATTGAACCGATATTTTGCATCAGTCTTCACTATTGAGGATACAAGTAACATCCCAGTATCAGCTGTAAGTCAGGAAATGGAAGGGAGGGAAAAACTCTAGAAAATTACAATCACCAGGGAAGTGGGAATGAACAAATTGTTGGAGTTGCGGGCGGACAAGTCCCCGGGTCCTGATGGATTTCATCCTAGGGTGTTAAAAGAAGTGGCTAGTGAGATAGTTGCTGCGTTAGTTTTAATTTTCCAAAATTCCCTAGATTCGGTTCTGTTAGATTGGAAAATAGCGAATGTAGTAATCAAGGTAATCAGGCAGAGTCAACATGGTTTTGTGAAAGGGAAATCATGTTAAACTAAATTATTGAAGTTCTTTGAGGGAGTTACATGTGCTGTGGATAAAGGGGAACCAATGGATGTATTGTACTTAGATTTCGAGAAGGCATTTGATAAGGTGCCACATCAAAGGTTATTGCAGAAAATAAAAGCTCATTGTGTTCTTTTTTCTTTCTTTGGCCTCCTTGACTCAGGAGACAATGGGTAAGCGCCTGGAGGTGATCAGCAGTTTGTGAAGCAGCGCCTGGAGTGGCTATAAAGGCCAATTCTAGAGTGACAGACTCTTCCACAGGTGCTACAGATAAAATTGGTTGTCGGGGCTGTTATACAGTTGGCTCTCTCCTTGCGCTTCTGTCTTTTTTCCTGCCAACTGCTCAGTCTCTTCGACTCGCCACACTTTAACCCCACCTTTATGGCTGCCCGCCAGCTCTGGTGATCGCTGGCAACTGACTCCCACGACTTGTGCTCAATGTCACAGGACTTCATGTCGCATTTGCAGACGTCTTTAATGCAGGGACATGGACGGCTGGTGGGTCTGATACAACTGACGAGCTCGCTGTACAATGTGTCCTTGGGGATCTTCCATGCAGCTCACATGGCCAAGCCATCTCAAGCGCCGCTGGCTCAGTAGGATGGCCAGCATTTATTGCCCATCCCTAATAGCCCTTGAGAAGGTGGTGGTGAACTGCCTTCTTGAACCGCTGCAGTCTATGCGAGGTAGGTTCACCCACCGTGCTGTTAGGAAGGGAGTTCCAGGATTTTGACCCAGCGACAGTGAAGGAACGGCGATATAGTTCCAAGTCAGGATTGTGTGTGACCTAGAGGGGAACTTGCAGGTGGTGGTGCTCCCATGCATTTGCTGCCCTTGTCCTTCTAGTTGGTAGAGGTTGCGGGTTTGGAAGGTGCTGTCTAAGGAGCCTTGGTACGTTGCTACAGTGCATCTTGTAGATGGTACACACTGCTGCCACAGTGCATCGGTGGTGGTGGAAGTGAATGTTTGAGGATGGGATGTCAATCAAGCAGGCTGCTTTGTCCTGGATGGTGTCGAGCTTCTTGAGTTTTGTTGGAGCTGCACCCATCCAGGCAAGTGGAGAGTATTCCATCACACTCCTGATTTGTGCCTTGTAGATGGTGGACAGGCTTTGGGGAGTCAGGAGATGGGTTACTTGCCGCAGGATTCCTAGCCTCTGACCTGCTCTTGTAGCCACAGTATTTATATGGCTACTCCAGTTCAGTTTCTGGTCAATGGTAGCCCCTAGGATGTTGATAGTGGGGGATTCAGCAATGGTAATGCCATTGAATGTCAAGGGGAGATGGTTAGATTCTCTCTTGTTGGAGATGGTCATTGCCAGGTATTTGTGTGGCGCGAATGTTACTTGCCACTTATCAGCCCAAGCCTGGATATTGTCTAGGTCTTGCTGCATTTCTACAAAGACTGCTTCAGCATGTGAGGAGTCGCGAATGGTGCTGAACATGGTGCAATCATCAGCGAACATCCCCACTTCTGACCTTATGATCGAAGGAACGTCATTGATGAAGCAGCAGAAGATGGTTGGGCCTAGGACACTACCCTGAGGAACTCCTGCAGTCATGTCCTGGAGCTCAGCTGATTGATCTCCAACAACGACAACCATCTTCCTTTGCGCTAGGTATGACTCCAACCAGCGGAGAGTTTTCCCCCTGATTCCCATTCACTTCAGTTTTGCTAGGGCTTCTTGATGCCATACTCGGTCAAATGCTGCCTTGATGTCAAGGACAGTCACTTTCCCCTCACCTCTTGAGTTCAGTTCTTCTGTCCATGTTTGAACCAAGGCTGTAATGAGGTCAGGAGCTGAGTGGCCCTGGTGGAATCCAAACTGAGCTGAGGGAGGGCGGTAGGTGGTAATCAGCAGGAGTTTTCCTTGCCCATGTTTGACCTCATGCCATGAGACTTCATGGGGTCCGGAGTTGATGTTGAGGACTCCCAGGGCAACTCCCTCCCTGCTGTATACCACTGTGCTGCCACCTCTGCCCTGCTGGTGGAACAGGACATACCCGGGGATGGTGATGGCAGTATCTGGGACATTGTCTGTAAGGTATGATTCCGTGAGTGTGACTATGTCAGGCTGTTGCTTGACTAGTCTGTGGTACAAGCCCACAGATGATAGTAAGGAGGTCTTTGCAGGGTCGACAGGGCTGGGTTTGCCATTGTCGTTTCCAGTGCCTAGGTCGATGCCGGGTGGTCTGTCTGGTTTTATTCCTTTTTATTGAGTCCGTAGCGGTTAGGTACAACTGAGTGGTTTGCTAGGCCATTTCAGAGGGCATGTAAGAGTCAACCACATTGCTGTGGGTCTGGAGTCACATGTAGGCCAGACCAGGTAAGGACAGCAGATTTCCTTCCCTAAAGGACATTAGTGAACCAGATGGGTTTTTACAACAATCGACAATGGTTTCATGGCCATCATTAGACTAGCTTTTAATTCCAGATTTATTAATTGAATTCAAATTCCACCTTCTGCTGTGATGGGATTCAAACCTATGTCCCCAGAGTAATATCCTGGGTCTCAGGGTTACTAGTCCAGTGACAATACCACTACGCCACCACCTCCCCAGTATGAAGTAACAAGTGGTGTGCCACAGGGATCTGTGCTGGGGCCTCAACATTTTAGAATTTATATAAATGACTTAGAAGAAGCGACCGAAGGTATGGTTGCTAAATTTGCTGATGACACAAAGATGGGTAGGAAAGTAACTTGTGAAGAGGACATAAGGAGGCTACAAAGGGATATAGATAGGTTAAGTGAGTGGACAAAGACCTGGACAATGGAGTATAATGTGGGAACGTTTGAAATTGTCCACTTTGGCAGGAAGAATAAAAAAAGCATATTATCTCAATGGTGAGAGATTGCAGAGCTCTGAGATGCAGAGGGATCTGGATGTCCTAGTGCATGAATCACAAAAGGTTAATATCCAGGTACAGCACGTAATTAGGAAAGCTAATAGAATGTTATGGTTTATCGCGAGGGAAATTGAATAGAAATGTATTTTAGAGATACAGCACCGAAACAGGCCCTGCGGCCCACCAAGTCTTGCCAACCAACAGCCACCCATTTATACTAACCCTACAATAATCCCATATTCCCTACCACCTACCTATACTAGGGGCAATTTACAATGGCCAATTTACCTATCAACCTGCAAGTCTTTGGCTGTGGGAGGAAACCGGAGCACCCGGTGAAAACCCACGCAGACACAGGGAGAACTTGCAAACTCCGCACAGGCAATACCCAGAATCGAACCCAGGTCTCTGGAGCTGTGAGGCTGCAGTGCTAACCACTGCACCACTGTGCCGCCCAAGTAGGGAGGTTATGCTTCAGCTATACAGGGCATTGGTGAGACCACATCTGGAGTACTGTGTACAGTACTGGTCTCCTTACTTAAGGAAGAATGTAAATGTGTTGGAGGCAGCAGAGAGCAGGTTTACTAGACTAATACCTGGATTGGGCGGGTTGTCTTATAAGGAAAGGTTGGACAGGCTAGGCATATATCAGCTGGAATTTAGAAGAGTAAGAGGCAACTTGATTGAAACATATAAGATCCTGAGGGGTCTTGACAGGGTGGATGTGGAAAGGATGTTTCCCCTTGTGGGAGAATCTAGAACTAGGGGTCACTGTTTAAAAATAAGGGGTCGCCCATTTAAGACAGAGATGAGGAGAGGGTTGTGAGTCTTTGGAATTCTCTTCCTCAAAAGGCACTGGAAGCAGAGTTTTTGAATATTTTTAAGGCAGAGGTAGATAGATTCTTGATAAGCAAGGGGGTGGAACGTTATCGGGGGTAGGTGAAAATGTGGAGTAATCAGTTCAGCCATGAACTTACTGAATGGCGGAGCAGGCTCGAGGGGCCGAGTGGCCTACTCCTGCTCCTAATTTATACATTCTTGTGTTCTTTATCGTTATAAACAAGGTACATTTAAATGAAATGTATCTTTTCAAACTAAGAAATACCTTTACAAAATGCAACCTTACATTCGAGGATGAATTTGCTGGTCCTGCACTCCCAGTGGGGAGCCTCACTTGAAGGGAGTTCGATAATAGGCCCTCCAGTGGTGTAGCCCGATCCCTGATGTCCTATTGACACAGCTCCTCACTGGTAATGGGGGATCAGTCATTTCACCTACATTACCATTACCAGCTGGTCTAAGTTTATAAACAGTCTTTGCTGTGGTGACCAGTAAGCTTTGAGCATGCCTCGGAGCTCTGAATCCAAATATGGATTTCTCTGACAATATAATTTGATTTGTACGAACTTCCATTTGCTATCTGTTGCAGCACCTGTCAAATTCACTTCCCTGGAAATTAAAAATAAACCCTGAATTGTATTAATATGGGGCTTTTTTTCTCTAGAAAAGTGAAGACTGGAGATTGAACTAATCAAGGTATTTCAGATTATGCAATGGTTTGATAGGGTAGAGATCGAGGAAATGTTTCCACTTGTGGGAGAGTCCAAAACTGGGGGCTATAGTGTAAGATAGTCACCAATACATCCAATAGGGAATGTGGAACTAGCTACTATAAGGAGTTGTGATAACAGCATGTAGCATTTAGGGGAAAGCTAGACAAACACAAGGGAGAAAAGAATAAGAGATTATGCTAATAAATTGAGATGAAGAGGGATGGCAGAAGCCTTGTGTGAAGGATAAACACCGGCTTGGACCAGTTGGGCCGAATGTCCTGTAAATTCTACGTAATTTTGTGTAATTCTAGTTTAATTCAGAAAGAGCTTTGAAACCCACGGAAATGTGCAGGGGTGCAAGGCTACGGTCCAACTGACTGATCGCAAATTAAAACAATATCAAACTACATTTAATCTCTTATGTGACTCCAATTCACTAGCTAAAGAGGATTTGATTAACAAGAATGTTCTATAATATCAACAGACACATATTCCAGTCGAGGGGCCTGGCTTTACTTCATTATATCCCAGTTAGGAGGTGTCAACTTCCCATGAGCAAAATGAGAGATGGCAACTGTCAGTAAAGCACTGGCCTCATGATCATTGCACCAGTCACTTTATATATATAAAGTAGTTATAAGATCATTAAATAATATCATTTAATATATCTTACCTATATACAGGGAGGAATCCTTCCTATGGACATGATCATCTATGTAGGACACGCCAAGAGGTTGGACTGGAGTAGCACCAATACCCAGTAGGACTTGGGCTCCAATTAGCAGTAGGTACATCATATTGGTAGAAGTCCTGTTCCTGCAGATTATTTTGGTCTCCTGTTCTTGGCTGCTCGCTGATACATTCCCAATGCACAAGTCCCTGCCTTCAAGTCCCCAGGGGATCTCCCCAGATTCATACTCGTACTGGTGAGTGAGGAACTCCGGCAGGGCAGACAACAAAGCCCCCAGGGCCATCACGATGCCCCCACATCCTATCAGGCGTGGCCTGTGCCCTTTTGCCCCAAAGTAGCTCACAAATAAAATCAGGGCCAAATTTCCAATCTCAAAGCTGCTGGCAATGACACCGACGTCAGCACTCTGTAAGTTAAACCTCCTTTCCAGAGTCGTTAACACGCTGACCTGCACAAGGAAAAAAGTCCAGAGTTAAACAGTTATACAGGTGTTCCACAAAGCATTCAACAGCAAGACACAAAACAGTTATACAACATAGACAACCTCTATAAGATAGCATAGCCAGTATTGTTGAGAGTAAGGGTGATGCATCCCCCAGCTGACACGGGGAGAAAGTTCCACGTTGAGATGTACCAGGGAACTTATGCGTGGATGCAGAAGATGTGGGCAGGGTTCTTAATAAGTTTTTTGTCTGTTTTCACAAAGGGGAGGGTTGATGCAGACATTGTAGTTAAAGAGGGGGCATGTGAAATATTAGATACAATAAGGATAATGAGAGAGAAAGTACTAGAGGGTCTGACATCCCTGAAAGTGGATAAACCACCAGGACTGGATGGATTGCATCCCAGGCTGTTAAAGGAAGCCAGAGAGGAAATAGTGGATGCTCTGAGAAACAGGCGAGGTACCAGAGGATTGGAGATCTGTGAACGTTGCACCATTGTTTAAAAATGGTGTGAGGGATGGGCTAAATAATTATAGGCCTGTCAATCTGACCTCAGTGGTGGGTAAATTGTTAGAATCAATTCTGAGGGACAGGATAAACTGCCACTTAGAAAGGCACGGATTAATCAGGGATAGTCAGCATGGATTTGTTAGAGGAAGGTCATGACTTACTAACTTAATTGAGGTTTTTGAGTAAGTAACAGGGAGGATTGACAGGGTAGTGCAGTGGATGTGGTCTATATGGATTTTAGTAAGGCATTTGACAAGTTCCCGCATGGCAGGCTGGTCTGTAAAATGAAAGCCCATGGAATGCAGGGGAATATAGCAGGTTGTATCCAGAATTGGCTCAGGGACAGAAGACAAAGGGTAGTAGTCGACGGATGTTTTTGTGAATGGAAAGCTACTTCCAGTAACATTCCACAGGGCTCAGTGTTGGATCCCTTGCTGTTTGTGATATATATTAATGATTTGGACTTAAATGTGGGAGGCATGATTGGGAAGTTTGCTGATGACACAAACATTGGCCATGTAGTTGATAGTGAAGAGGATAGCCGTGGACTCCAGAATAATATCAATGGTTTGGTTGAGTGGGCAGGAAAGTGGCAAATGGAATTCAATCCAGAGAAGTGTGAGGTAATGCATCTGGGGAGGGCAAATAAAATGAGGGAATACACCATAAATGGGAGGATATTGAGAGGGGTAGAAGAAGTGAGAGACCTTAGAGTGCATGTCCACAGGTCCCTGAAGGTGGCAGGACAGGTGGATAGAGTGGTGAAGAAGGCATATGGATTGCTTGCCTTTATTGGCCAAGGTATAGAATACAAAAGCAGGGATGTAATGCTGGAACTGTATAAAATGCTGGTTAGGCCACAGCTAGAGTATTGCATACAGTTCAGGTCAGCACATTACAGAAAGGACATAATTGCTCTGGAGACAGTACAGAGGAGATTTACACGAATGTTGCCAGGGCTTGAAAGTTGCAGCGATGAGGAAAGATTGGATAGGCTAGGGTTGTTTTCCCCAGAACTAAGGATGCTGAAGGGTGACTTAATAGAGGTGTACAAAATTATGAGGGGCCTAGATAGAGTGGACAGGAATGACCTGTTTCCCCTGGTGGGGAAGTCAGTTACCAAAGGACACAGATTTAAGGTGATTGGTAGAAGGATTGGAGGGGATATGAGGAAACATTTGTTCACCCAGAGGGTGGTGGGTGTCTGGAATTTGCTGCCAGGAATGGTGGTGTTGGCAGAAACCCTCAATTCTTTTAAAAGGTATCTGGACATGCACCTGAACCGCTGTAACCAGCAAGGCTATGGACCAGGAGCTGGTAGGTGGGATTAGATTGGGCCGCTCGTTTTTTCAGCCAGCATGGACATGACAGGATGAATGGCCTCCTTCTGTGACATAATTATTCTAAGGTTCAATGGTCTTCTGTGAAACTTTATACAACAATGATGAATGGAAATAAGAGGGTGAAGTAAGATTTTGGACAATCTCAGTCCAGTTTCTCACCATCATTGCCCATCATACAAAAACCTATCCAAATTCAACACTACCTGGCACCAAATAGACACCCTTAATCATCAAAGTGGCAGCAAATCTGGTGATGGGATTAGAAAGAAATCATACTGGTTACTGAATTTTTGCCACAGTGGCCTAGACTGATGGGATGGAAGTCTGCTGGCTTCTGACTGTGGTTTTAAGTCTAGAACCTGGCTTGGTAAACACCAAGAAGCGTGTCCCCTGGACACCATGGCACAACCCAAGCCTGAGCTCAGCCCAAGGCCCACTCCCGGGGAACCCACCTGCCTCAGGCCCAGCATAACTAAACAAAAGGAGGGTGTGGAGGCGGAGGCCTCTGATGACATGGAGGTCTCTCAGCCTCCGCGCCCTAGTGGGAAAAAGAGGAGAAGGCACCCATCCACGGAGGTAACTCAGGGCCCATCTGTTGGAGTGGAGCTGTCTCCTGGTTCAGGTACCCAGGTTCCCCCTGCCACCACCACCATCAAGGCTGCAAAATCTGGGCAGGAGTTCCCTCGCCCTCAAGATGGAGGGGAGGCCCCTGTACATGCAGCCCCTCCTGAAGGAACGAGTGGAGCTCTGCTTGTGGTGGGGGAGCCTGGGGACGCTTCCCTTTCTGCCACTGGGTCAGGTGCCCTGAGTGGAGGGGAGGGCGAGGCCCCAAAGGGTCGGCCCTCCCAGCCAAAATCCACTCCTTAATAGGATGTACCCGACCCAGTTATAATTGAAAATGCGGCCCGTCTGCTGGGTCTGTGGGCGCTGGGGGAGGGGCGTGAGATGGCCTCCTCTCTCTGCGTCTGGTCTCAGCTCCGGCTGGATTTCTGGAGTTGGGAACATCCGTCTCCCCTGGACCACTCATTGGCCTGGAGACGGAGGTGGAGGGGGGTCCTGAACTACTGGCGAAAACCCGTGTTTTTCAAACCCTGGATCGCAGGCAGAGACATATCACAATGCTCAGCCCTAAAGTGCCATCCTATGAAATCACGTTCCAGCATGGAGGTTTGCGACTGCACAATTCTCGCTTAGACCTGTACCCATCACTTCCCACCCATTACTTTTACTCGTAATGAGCCAACTCCTAACGGTGAAGTTGTACGAGCTTTGGAGACAGTAAGCAGACTGAATTTAATTTAATCAATGGACTGGTTATCTATCGCTTTTAACTTGTTAGCTATCTATGGAGTCTAATCCTCAATTAATCTCACCAATTTATATCAATCTCAAACACTAAGCTCAACTGTAAATTAAATCATCAAGCAGCTAACGCGAAATTGCTGGGACAGAACTAAACTGACGTCGTAACCTCGGTTATTCATTTTATCAATTATCCCTATCTCCTAATTATTTCATGTTGTCAAAATTACCTCCATTGGAGTAAATGGAAACACAAATCAGGCGAGATGTATAAGAGACAGATGAATCGACATTGCTCATTTTACACTCACCACTTGTAGTTAACATTAACCCCACTGTTTACGTTTAAGTGCTGCTATTATTCTAAAGTTTTGTTTTCTGACTTCTTTGGTAATTGGCCAAGAAATGGTTAATTCATTCAGCAGGCTGTGTGGATCCTGATGGGAGGTTGGCAATGTAAATGCTAATGTATCCCAAACTGCTTAAAATATGACAGTCTGGAGATCCCAAATGTCAATACCGTTCACTCCTAGGCAAACAACTGGGTGGTAAAACCCTAATAGTTCATTGATGAGGATGCAAGGTCATAAAGAATCATAGTCATACAGTCATACGTGGCATTGAAGGAGGCTATTTGGCTCATCAGATGCAAACCGATCAGTCCCACTTCCCCGCTCGATCCCTGTATTTCCTTCAAGTGCCCATCCAATTGCCTTTTGAAATCATTCATTGTCTCCGCTTTCACCAACCTCGTGAGCAACAAGTTCCAGGTCATTACCACTTGCTGCATAAAAAAGTTTTTCCTCACATTCCCCCTGCATCTCTTGCCCAAAACCTTCAATCTGTGTCCCCTAGTCCTTGCATCTTCAGTTATTGGGAATAGTTTTTCCTTGTCTAGTTTAGCTCAGCCCGTCATAATCTGTACACCTCTATCAAACCTCCCCTCAATCTCAAGAAATTCTGGAATCACTCAGCAGGTCTGGCAGCATCTGTGGAAAGAGAAGCAGAGTTAACGTTTCGGGTCAGTGACCCTTCTTCGGAACCTGGGTTCGGGTTCCGAAGAAGGGTCACTGACCCGAAACGTTAACTCTGCTTCTCTTTCCACAGATGCTGCCAGACCTGCTGAGTGATTCCAGCATTTCTTGTTTTTGTTTCAGATTTCCAGCATCCGCAGTATTTTGCTTTTATTTACTCCCCTCAATCTCCATTGCTCCAGGGAGCACAACTGCAACTTTTCCAACCTAACCTTGTAACTAAAATCCCCCATCCCTGGAACCATTGAAGGGGGTTAAGGATTCATCTAGTGCCCTTAATGAATATTCCTGTCCGGTTTCCATCCCATTGTTCTTATGTCTCATAGAAACAGTTGAGGATAATAAGCAGGAGAGAAATGGTTAACCTAGAGCACTAGTTAAACCGGAATTACTTGTCAAGAGGACATAGGTAGAAACTGAAGAAGAAATAAGTTCAGTGGGGCAGGAGCAGGCTGACACAATGGGTCTGCCGGGACAGTCCTGTTTGTGGATTTTGGGAAGGAGGTAGAAGCGGGCTGTCCGGGGTTGTGGGACTATGCGGTTGGAAGCTGTAGAGGGAAGATCTCCAGAGGAGATGAGGTCAGTGACAGTCCTGTGGACAGTAGCTTGATGTTCAGTGGTGGGGTCATGGTCCAGAGGGAGGTAGGAAGAAGTGTCTGAGAGTTGGCGCTGAGCCTCTGCAAGGTAGAGGATGGTACGCCATACAACAGCAGCACCACCCTTGTCTGCAGGCTTGATGACAATGTCGGGGTTAGACCTGAGAGAACGGAGTGCCTCAAGTTCAGAGGGTTTCCCTGCTTTTATACTTGATTCCCCTTGCAATAAATGACTACATTCCATTTGCTTTCCTAATCACTTGCTGTACCCGCATACTAACTTATAGTGAATCGTGTACCAGGACACCCAGATCCCTCTGTACTGCAGAGTTCTGCAATCTCTCGCCATTTAAATAATAACCTTCCTAGTCATATCCAGCTTGTGCATCATACTGGGATACAGTTTCATGGACAGAGGTCAATATTTCCTATTGTCTGAAAATGTTAATCTATCTTTTCCTCTTTCAAATGTCAACAGACCTGCTGTGCATTTCCAGCATTTTAAATTCCCACCAGTTGTGTGTTTTAATTCTCTATTTTAACTTAAGATTTCATATTACTCGAGGAAACATAATTACACAGGGTTTTTACGAACAGTTTCTGTTGTGGAGCTGAGGCATTGTTTAGATGCATGAAGTATAATTATGTTAGTTTAACTCAGATTCAGAAATGTTAAATGGAGTACAAAGGCCATGAGATTAGATAATTGATCCCAAACATGAGGTAATGGTCCAGCTCAGGGAATCCCTGGCACACATAAAACTGCTTTGGTTTACACGTTGGTCCAGTGTTGTACATTTTTAACATGGCATTCCCACCCTAAACCTCTCCTCTTCTCTCCGTCTCTCTCTCTCTCTCTTCCTTTAAAATGCTCCTTAAAAGCTCTGTCTCTTTGATGAAGCTTTTGGTCCCCTCCCGATATCTCCATATGTGGCTCCGTGTCAAATTTTGTTTGGTAATGCTCCTGTGAATTCGCTCGAGAATTTTCCCAAATTATTGGTGCTATATAAATGAAAATTGATGTTGTTGGTATTTCCAAGGAAACATAACCTTAGGAATGTGCAGGATCAGAAAAAAAATTGTAGTCCATATGGTCGAGTCCAAAGTTCAAATATATATTGTACTATACTCCAGAGAGTAGATTTTATGAATTCAACTGCTGGAGGACTAAGGGGCAATATTGGAAAAATGGTAAAATTCTGTGGGACCAGCTGACCGCTGAGCCTGAATTTCTGATGCACGCTCCCAGCTGTGGAACACCATCCCGACAGCACGAGTTTTCAAAATCTATTCTTCTCACTCATCCGAAGGCATGGTGGTGGAGTGGTTCTGTCACTGGATTATGAATGCAAGATCAAATCCCACCTTAGCTGCTTGAGAATTTAAAATTCAGTTAAAAAATATTATCAAACCTCCAACTAACTTAGATCATGTGACAGCTCCCCAGTGAGCAGCAATTTAACCAATGATTCATTGAGTAGCAACACATTTTCTGTTTTTTATTTCAGATTTCAAGCATTTGAGATTCTTTTCTCTTCTGTAATGGAGCCTTGACTGCATCAGCCTGCAAAATTACATGGCAACTGATATATTTACCAGCAGAGATCTATAACTAAATGAAAACGAAAATACACCTCCAAGGGTAGCAGTGACCCATATCTTGATCTGTTTTCATCTTAGGTTTGCACAATCAATACCATTTCACTCCTTCAACTGTTTAAATAAAACAGCAAGGGAACAGATGGAATTCATCTCCACGGATGACCTAAGACATGATACTAAAACAGGCAAACTGAAAGGCCTTGGATTTGATCCCTGACCTGTACTGAGTGCAGCCTGTGTGTCGGTAAAGGGAACTCAGTGGCCCTGATGCACGGTTGGTGCAGGGGAGGTTGATGAAAGAGGCTTTGTAATACGAATCATCTCCCACTAGATTAGGGTTGACCACTCTGGTCGAATGTATTCCTGGAGGTTTCGTCACATGACCTTCTGATGCCAACTGCCCCACCTCCACGCTCCGCCACAGGTCGCCCAACATGTCCGCTCACTGCCGTCCCTCACCAATTAGAAATTGAAAAGATTTTCGTTAGCCAATGGATGACTCTTGACTGTCAATCAAACAAGCCACTTTCCCAATCTCCAATATCTTTATAACCAATAAACAGAAATATTTAAAGAAAATGAAAATAAATCACACAATTTTGTTTAATGTCCCATTGATTATTCTCCTCCCAGCAGTATCCTGAAGATTAATCTTCAATTCCTGGAGATTCTAGGCCAATCCTACATTAGATGCACAGATCTCCTCCTGTATGCAAAGCTCTCCAGCTCTATAAGACTGCACTTCTGAGTCAAAAGCACTCGGAGTTATACTTGATAAAGGTCCCTAACTTGTTGGCAACACAATGATGCAGAGCAATCTTCAGCACTCTCTAGTTGTCTCATCATGGAATGGCACAGTATGCAATTTATTTTTAAAATGATTATCGAGAAGCCTCGGTATAAGATCAAGTCCTACTTTGCAATATGAGGTAAGTCAGGCTTGATCGGCAGTCCATGCACTGCCTTAAATATTCACTCCCTCAGGATACACTGCAGAAACTCACCGAGGCCTCTTCGACATCACTTCCTGAACCCACAATCTTAGAAGGACAACGGCAGGTGGTGCATGGAAACACCACCACTCCAAGTTCCCTTCCAAGACACACACCATCCTGACTTGGAAATATATATCCGTTCCTTCATCATCACTGGGTCAAAATCCTGGAACTCCCGACCTAACAGCATTATCTATGGAAGATCCTTCATCACATGGACTGCAGTGTTTCAAGAAGAAGGCCCAACACCACTTTCTCAAGGGCAATGCTTTTATTAGGCAAGGCTACCAAGGGATTAGGGAGCCAAGTCATGTAAATGGAATTGCGGTACAAAGCTATGATCTAAATGAACAGTGGAATATACTCCTGTTCCTATGTTACCAACTCGGGTTGGACAATAAATGCTGGCCTTGCTCGCAACACCCATATCTCAAGAATGAATTAAATAAAAGCTGCGGTTAGCTCACGCAAAGCTTAAGCTTTAACAGTCTGCGGATTATAGAAATAGGGACAATCGAGTCCTTAGGCTGGAGCAGGGGATGGTTCGGTGAGAAGAATGTTCAGCAATGATCTTTGTACAGATGTGAAGTGTGCATTGATTACAGTGACACTGCCTTCTGGAAAATGCTGCACAACTCTTGTCTGTTGAGTGAGGGCAAATAAATTGTGGCACACAATTAACCCGCTGACAAATGATGTGATATTGGCCCGGAATTCGCGGCAATGCAATGCAGTTCCTCCAGTGGCAAACTTTACGCCACAATCCGCTGGAAAAATGATTGGAATACAGCGCAGCCGTGGATCAGGAGCGGTGCAGGCAATGGTAGTTAAGATTTAATTTTGAATGTTGATTTCTGCAGGAATTACAACCTTCAGATTGTAAAAGGAAGGAGTGTACCATCAATTATATTTAAAATAGAAACTTTAATTAACTGCTAAGCCCAGCTAGTGTCTGTTTTCAAAGTGGAGTTGGTTGAAACGATTTGAAAAGTTGCATTTTATCTCTGCTGACTGTGACTGGGACCAAATCATTACTAAGCTGTTAAGGAATTCATGAAAACAAAGCAGGCCTAATTCTATTAGACTGCAGTCTTGAGCCAATATTTATCTATATCCGGCAGCAAATTACTAAAAGATATAAACAGGGATACCTATTGAATAAATATTGCTACAAGAACAAACAGCGCTTCTGTGACTAGCTGTATCACGAGGCTCTGGCTGGGAGTTGTGGATTTGCAAAGAACTTCACCTATGATTGACATCGCAAGTAATGCAGCAAACAATCACCCAGAGAGGCAACGTTACAGTGCGTCAAGGATTACCCTTTATTTTTTGATTGCAGCAATTAGTAGTGTGAGAAATAAGTATGAATAGCATTTGCAATGCATTAAATCTTCAAAAATGTTGGCTCTGTTTTCATCAATCAGCTCAAGAACCTGCAGAAGGGACATAGCGACGGTCTGATGATTGACGCCCAGGAGCAAAGTTGCCTCTTTTAAATGCGTTCTTGTTGTGATTCCTGTATACCTGGTCAACCAGTACCATTCTGCAACAATCTAAGTGGATGTGGCAATCTCATTAGCGATAATTCAGCAAACTCGATCTCGCCATTGATTTTAATGAGGGCGGAGCCACGACCATCAGCTGGTCAACTGCTTTGGTGAGGAAAATGAGGGAGTATCAGGAAATCATGGCGTCCTAATTTCCTGACAACAGGAATGGCACATGCCATAGATGAAAGTTTTCAGCAAATTCTGGCCCATTTAATCCATTTTGACTTGGTTTACATTATGCTGTTTGCAAGGAAACAAACATCGTTTTGACAAACTTTCTCAGAAAGATTCTGCCCCTTTTAAACTAGCCCCAACTGGATGGTTCGGGATGGATTTGCTCTCCATTTCCATGCTGCATGTGACCACGTTGTTTTAATGGGGCCATAATTTGCTGCCAAAATAATGGCAAGTTTAATGGCGCACACTGTTATTAATGTGTAAATCGCCCAGCAACTTGTGGTGAAGTGGTACCTGATGAGTTGTGAATTGCAACAATTTTTGGATGATTTGCATAAACGAATCATAAATAAGCCCTTAATCTAACTTTAACCATTTCTCAGCCAGTGCTACAGGATGCTGAAATGCCCCAGTGATGGAACATCATGGGCTGCATTTTCAGACTCTGCTGCCGAAGTAGGCGATGGACGCAAAAAAATGCACCCCGTCCGCACAGGCACCGTGTCATGGAGCCGCCACGATTTCAAACATGGTGGCTCATTTGCATGGATGTAGCTCCCACCCCTGCGATGACGTAGAAGGGGCGGGCGAGCCGTTGCTGGCAATGGCGTCCGCTGCCAATGCGCAGGTGCCGGTGCCATTTTTAAAGGGCTTACAGCCCTCAATGCACATTTAAAATTTAAAGGGCCAGGTAAGTTAAATTTTCTCAAAACAGTATTAAATGGCCTTTACATGCATTTTCCCACCCCACCAATGGCATTTCCAAACATTCATACCCTTTCCCCCACCTGCCCAGAATTCAAATACTGAGAATTTGACCTTTCTCCCACCCAAAGTTTGGCAACTTTGCCCTTTACCCCCTTCCCATCACCTCCCCGACCAATCCGCATCGTTGTCACCCCGCTCCCCCTCTCCTGCCCAGAGAAACAATCCTCCTCCCCTCTCCCCACAGGTGTCACGCCATATGTCCCCAAACGGGGATTTGAAGTCGCGGCACTGTCGCCCACCCGAATGAAGACCGGTGCGGCAATTAAGGAGGCGACGGGACCCTCATTAAATCAAGTATGTAAATTAGCTTACATATGGAAATGGGGATCCCGTCGCCGAGCACTGGGTTGGCCGCCACAAGGCCTCACCGCTGCCGTTGAGATCGGCATGGGGCCTGCCACCTTGGGCTCGGTGGCGGGCCTCCGCTGCACTGATCGTCATTGCACCCCTCCCGCCACCATTCCCGACGGCGGAGCGGCTTTAAAATCCAGCCCCATAGCTCTGAAGGGAAAACCATCTGCTGTTCCTTCCAAAGCCTTGCAGATCATTGGACATGATGAGAACAGCCTACTCCACCAAAGCACCCTCTACAACATTGCAGAATGTGGCTAGGCTACTGGACCAACATAAATCATTACCAGAGAGCTGCGAGAGTTGGTAGTGCTTCATTGTTCACTTGTCAAGAACACAAGAGCTGATACAGCTGCACCTCAGCATTCTCCATTCATCAGGAAAGTCCGCATGGAATACTGGTAGTGAAATTCACATGTTTCTCCTCTTCCCTCTGAGACTCTCCCCCAAACAGTATCACCACCTGGGCTTCAGTTTCTTTTCAACGTTTAAAGGTAACATTAACCATCACTTAATGACCAGGATTCCTTGAACAATCATTCCAATATGGCAAATCTTTGGTTTATTGGTGCCCTGTATAATGTCTAGAACATAGGAAAAGGAGTAGGCCGTTCAGCCCCTCAAGACTGTTCTGCCATTCAATGAGATCATGGCTGGTCTGTACCTCAGTTCCATTTACCTGCTTTACCTTAATATTCTTAGATACCCTAACCTAACAAAAATCTTTGATCTCAGTCTTGAAGCTTTCAATTGATCTGGTATTCATCTTCATTTGGAGAGTGAGTTCTAGATTTCCATTACCCTGTGTGTGAAATCATGCTTGCTGAATTCACTTCGAAATGGTCTCCCTAATTTTTAAATTATGTGCTCTTGTTCTGGATTCCCCTACCAGAGAAAATAACTTCTCTGTATCTGTCCTATCGAATTCCTGAATCATTTTAAAAACCTCGATTAGATAACCTTCTAAACTCAAAGAAATACAAATCATTCATGCAACCCTGTCCTCCAAATTTAACCCTTTGAACCCCGATGAATCTGATGAAACCCCTTTCAAAGACAATATATCTTTCCTGAGGTTCGGTGCCCTAAACTGAATGCAGTACTCCACATGAAACCTGGCCAAGGCCTTTTACAACTGAAGTATCACTTCATCACTCTTTCATTCCAAACCCATTGAGATAAGTCTCGATGTGCTCATAGTGACCACCAGGCCACATTTGGGCAGCATCTGCCCTTATTACATTATCTTTAGCTGCACCTGGTTATTACGTGCCTGATATCTATGATTGGTGAAAGAATCAAAGGCGACATGAGGAAAAACTTTTACGCAGCCAGTGGTTACGATCTGAAAAGATACCAGATTCAACTGTGGATTTCCACAGGGAATTTGATAAGTATTTGAAGGGGGAAAAAGTGCAGCGCCAAAGGGAAAGGGCGGGTGAGTGGGACCAGCTAAATTGCTCTTGCAGAGAGCTGGCACAGGCTTGAAGGACTGAATAGTCTCCTTCTGTGATATACGAAAGTAAAATTCATGCAGAAGATCACAACCCTAGAGACAGGAGGGAAACTCCAAATGGTGCGATTCAATGTCTGAAAGTCGCTTTGTATTTCAGGCATGATCTTTCCTCAGAGTCGGTGGTGATGAACAATCCAACCCAAAATGTTAAAACTTTAGCTGAAATTTTCTATCACAGTGTACCTTGTGTGTACTGGGAACACATGTTTGTAAACAGCACATCCCAGCCCCTGTGTTCCCGTGCGTTAAAGTGAATACATGTAAAGTCACGAACTGTGCTGTGGAATTCCCTGATATATTGTGCCGAATGCACCTGGGGGTTGGCACTAGCACCATTTTCCAGTTTCATTTTGATACTAAAAACGTTGAGCATTCCATTTCTTTTTGACAATCGAGCAGTGATGGTTAAAAGGAGATTTCGTCGAGGGGCTCAAATTATTTGATACATGGAATCAAAGTACATGGGGAAGAAATGTTTCCACCAGCAGGAGGGCCGATAACCACGGATTTAAAATAATTGCTGGCGCAGACACGATGGGCTGAATGGCCTCCTTCTGTGCCATAATTTTTCTATGGTTCTAAAAACTAGGGGGAGATGAGGAGAATTTTTTTTAACCCAGCGAGCTTTTATGATCTGAAAGGCATTGAACTTTCAAAAGGATTTTGATCACTTAAAAAGGAAAGATTTGCAGGGCTATGTGAAAAGAACAAGGGAGTGGGATTAATTGGTAGTTCTTTCAGAAAGTTGACCTAGGCACGATGGGCCTCCTTCTGTGCTGTATGATTCTATAATTGTAATTCTAACTTAGGTAGCATGTGTACAATGGGGACTGGATGGTGCAGTGAGTTGACATCTACCTTTTATAACTAGCTGCCTTGGACAGTACCTCTAACCACCATCCTCACTGAAATTAAGGATTGCACCCAGGATCTTTCTGGTCCTGTTAGTGCTACAACAGGCAGGACCTTCACCCAGCAAGGGAAGCATGAAAAGCAGGTTCCTCAGAATGTCCTACAGTTGATATCAGGCATGACAGCATCATATGCTTTCCTCTAGATCAGATCTAGGTTCCGACACTTACAAATCACATTACTGAACGACAGCAGCCATTAGCTAAAAAATCATCATCCACTAATGACAAACTCTGCAGTATTTGTGTTGAGCGATTGTGTAAAGTGATCTTTGTGGGCAGAAATATGAATAGAGAACAAAAGCTCAGATTTAAGTGAAATTATCAGTCTGGATAAAGAACAAGTCATCCACCATTAAACACCTGCAGGATGCAAATAAAGGAGCACCACGCAAGTATAGCCTAAGGGCCACTTGCTAACCATCTCTCCCACACTGATAACTTCTTCCTTCTTAGGTATTTTTACGCAGGCCTCTGATTAGTTCAGATTGTGTAGGAGAACAATATTAAGGCTGGTGCTAAATGTAGCACCTTTAATTTGGCAGAAGAATCACAGATGCAAAAAAAAAACCTGGCCTCTAATTCTGCTGTCAGGATCAAGGAGAGAAATTTAAAACAGACAAATGTGAATGCACCGTATGTGTCTCTAGAACAGCTTTCACAGAGAGTGAAAGAGAGAGAGAGAGCGAGAGACAGAACAGAAGAGAAATAAAAGGCAGCGAGGTATATACTGAATGACAGAGGAGAGGGGAAAAAAAAGAGAAAAGCAGAATGGCACACACCCAGGTAGGGAGAGAAAGACACAAACAGAGAGAGACAGGTAAACAGGCACATTACAATCCTGAACATAAAGTTAGTGAATGACCCTGACATAAACAGGTTATTTGGTTCTACTCTCAAAGCACATTGTGAACTGAGGCCAAGCAGAGAGCAAGATGGTACAAACTGATGAGGCAAAAGCCTGAGACCCTACTTAGCAACTGATTGATAACAGTTATGTAAGAGTCCCCGGCAACCACAGTATGTTTCCATAGTAATAGCAATCTATCATGTTTTAGCTAATGGTTATCCTAATTCTTTGTTCCAAAACGCCTGTGTTTCCGCATGCATGCAAACATACACATATTCCATATGTGCACAAATGCAAGAATTCATGCTATATATAGTGAAAATCTGACAATTATATTAACAAGACTAGGTGAAGTAAATCAGTTCCACCTCTCCTTCCACTGCAGCAAGATACTGGGAATAAAATAAGACTTAACATTTTTGCAATCAAATTGCCATGTAGTCTAATAAATTTTATGTTGGGGTTGTTTCTGCATGAAAGTTGCTACATAAATGCACATTGCTGACAGGTAATACAATCAGAAGCTTTGTATCTTATCAATCACTGAACTGTAGCACACACAGGCTAATAATAGGATTTATCTGCAGCCTGCACATATTAATACATCCAATTATTACAAAGGCCAATCTTTACCTCTATTATATTGGAAAAACTTATCATATGATTTTGCATCATCTGGAAACCTATGGTGATGATTAATACAAATTCACAGGTTACTGAACACATTTTACAAACCATATTTTCTATGAAATTACTATGTCTAATATGCCTACCATCTTATTTTATATGCTCTCTATTTTGGTACAGTTTACTGCCTAAGATTTCAAAGTCCCAGTTAAGATCAACTTCTTTAAGATTGCAATAAAGGGGCTTGATATTATCAGGGGTTCTCTGGAAATATTCGCCTTACCAGATAAGCTCCCACCGTTCCCTGCGCCAGCATCAGTGCACACTCTGATATCAGGAAGATCTTGATGTTGGAAAAGCAGGATTTCTTCTGGTCTTTTTGGACATTGCTGGCGCCGCTGCTCCGCGGTTGTCCACTCTGCATCCTCTTTATCTTCTGTGCCTTGCCCTCAGCCAGACAGCGACACAGAAACACACAGGAGAGTCAGCCCGGATCCTGCCTCTATCTAGCCTTCCTTCCCTTCAGGAACACCGCTCCAACATTCTCCTCCTCATCGTTAATGACCTCCCACCTCCCGTCTTGGGCGAGCAGCACACACAAGGACCAGCCTCTTCTTCCCCCCCAGTCCCCAGTCCCCAGTCCTCCCCAAGCAAAGGCGCTCGCATTTATGGGGCAAGAACAGGCATCTTCAACCTCGAGAGGCAGGCTGTGTGTGCCTGATTCCTGAAAGCTGTGACTGGGAAATGAGAGGCCGTCAGTGCGTGCAAGGTTCCATCACTACTCCTTAATCCTTCGCTTAATTGTCACTCAGCCACTTTTCCAATCCAGAGAGGAAAAGAGCAATGATGCAGTCAGCAAACTGATAAAACATTCACCTGTAACACAACCTTCTATGCGACGGAGGAGTTATTTTGCTGATAAATTCCCATATAAAGAGGACAGATTTTGCCTCTGCCTGCTTGTCCCCTCCGCTCCCCAAAGACACAGACAGCGGGTCTAGTTAAAGCTGAACGCTGGAGAGAAAAAAAAAACACGCCTTGTCATATTCCACTAGTCTCTAGTTTGATTGATGTTTGCCATTTGGACGAGATAATAAATGCAGCATACCCAAATATATCCAAACCTGCATCTGTTGTAAAAATAAATAAGGCAACTGCTCAAATTTAATTACATATACCATGATTTATATTGTGTCTTCTGATTTCACGTTTAAATAGAATGAACTCCATCGAGATTTCGGTACAAAATATTTTATTAATTTCATTCAGAATTTTAAACTGCATCTTAATTATTTAAAAAAATATCCTTTCAATTGTTCAGTTATAAAGTCATAAAAGTAATTTGCCGAGTGCAAGCTGCTTAAAATATATTTACAAATATTAAGTCCTCTCCCCGAGCTGCTGGAAGCTGCACCGAGGGTGTGTGATGTGTTAAATGATTGTGGGATGTTTTCTTTTGCTGTGATGGTTTGGACTGAATCTTGAATTTAAGGTTCAGTACACCAGCCTGCAATCCAAGCAATTCCTTGCAACAGTAGCTCATAGCAGCTTTACTCTGCAGTGCGTAACATGCAGTACTTACCCCTTGTGCAAAAATAATCATCTTTAGCAAACCATTGGGACGGAAATTTTAAAAGCTGCGATTGTTTAGAAACGAGCTTTTGAAGATTACTTTTCATATCCTAATCTATATTTTTTGTGCAGCATGACTGGTCGTTTATTCCAAGTTGACGAATAACTTAAATATTACAAACACACTCGTTAAAATATATTCAAGGTATGCATTTAAAAAAATATATCAATAGTTTTTGCATTGCAGAATACAGATCTCTATTCTGAAGGAGAGGGAGTGTGTAATTAGAAGGAATTATATAAGCTCGTTACTTTCAAAGGATGCAACTTTCTAAAAGGAAAGAAACCTTAGCTAGCAATTTTGAAAATAGAATATGGTATTTAATATATTGGGCCCCACCTTGAAAAGGGTATGTTCAGCTATTGTTGTGATTTGTGTCAACCATAATAATTAGCTGAAAGTGACCAACCAACTCAATATTGAGCAATTTAGCAGCAGTTCCAGAACTTTGCATCAAGAGGTGGCGCTGTAACAGGGCGGAAATAGGCTAAACACCTGGTCAAAAGAGCAATCTTGTACCTGTTTCATTATTTTTAAACTCAGGCTAACTTCTTCATTTTAACTGAGCTTTTTTTTAAACACATGGAGCTCCACTCCCTTCCAGATGCTGTTCAAGATGGGGCAGTGGTTTAAGCCTGTTTCTCACAATACTACAGGCCACAATGGCGATTAAAAAACATTGAGACCAGATTGTGATTGAAACATTTGATTGAACCAGTCCCTGTCTTCGTTCACCTCTCCATGTGATACACCACAGAATACCGGAGAGAGAAGGATCTCTCATGGTGTAATCATAATTGTTGGCATTTTCCCCCCTTCCCACCCCCATAATCTCTTCCCCCCCACCCCCCTCCTGAAGGCACTAACTGGTGCTGAGTTATGGTGATATGGTCACTGGCTGTCATCTGGAAACTTGTCCAAAACATCATTCTTTAATTGTGAATCGGGAGAGTTGAGTGCATTGACTATTTGACTGTAAGGTTCATTAGAGTTACAGTCAAGTTGTCTTCCTTAAAATCCACATTTCCAGCAGCAGACACTGGACTGTGATCAGGCACAAGAACCCTGTGCGAGTTTTCAATCTCCCTCACCAAGAAGCCCCAACTAAATTAACTGTCCGAACTGGTGTTGGGGCTTTACTGTCATAACCCTCCGAGATATCTGCGCTCCTTCAGTTCTGGCCTCTTGAGCGTACCTCATTTCCATCACTGCACCGTTGGTGGCCTTGTCTTCAGCTGCCAGGGCCCTAAGCTGTGGAATTCCCTTGTTAACTCTCTCCATCTCTCTCTCCTCCTTGAAGACACTGCTTAAAATTGTCCTAATAATTCCTTATGTGGCTCGGTGCCAAATTGTATTTGGGAAGACACCTGTAAAGGATCTTGGGGCGTTTTACTTCATTAAAGGGCGCTATAGAAATGTAAGTTGTTATTGTTCATGGTGGGATTATCTAACTTCGAACAGGCTGGGGGTTGAAGCTGAGATGTTCTTGCCTACATGACTTATTTTGACACCAACAGCTATTGGGTGGAATCAATCCTTGATATTTACAATGCCTTAGTTAGAACACTGCTGTCTTTTCATAATTCCTAATCTGATTGTGGATTGGTGAGGCAGGATACTGGCTGTGAATAGATGCAGAGCAAATTGTACAATGCACCACAGTAGGGAAGGCAGCTTTTTTGTCACTGGCGCAAAGAGCTGTAAATGGCAGATTATCTATAGAGGTTTAGCAATGCAGTGCCTCTGTTAAGTAATTATTTGTACCGTATATAGCTAACAGTGGAAATCATTTGAGTTTACGTAACAACATAAGAAATAATAGGATGAGGAAATTGCCATTTGGCTTTCATGTCCTCCATTCCATAGACCATGCAGGGCCTTTCCTGTTACGAACTTGATCTTACTAATGAAGGATAGCGTGTTCTGATTTACAGATCTGTATCCACACCTCTCCCTATATCCTCCCAACCAGATATATATCTAGCTTGATCTTTTGGAGATGTTATTCAATGTCAGTTTGGAAATTTTAAATGTGACCTGTCAGTTGTGTAGCAGGTTGCTATTTTAATATGTCTCTCTCAATGTGAGGCAGAACCTGCATATTGTGTATAGTGATTGTCTAGTCCTATGCAAACTGTTTACTGCACACACAATGTGCCCCGGTGCTGGCATTGATCCAGGATGGAGCACCTGAAGAAGAGAATCACATTCAGCGTTTTGCCCTGATAGAAAACAAGTTTTTTTTGCTTATGTGGTGAAAGATATTACTGAAATATTTTGTTTCCGATGCCCACAACGAATACTGCCAAGTTGAAGTCTCTCTTCCAAGCTAATGATTCACCTTAACCTCAAACTCTGAAAGAACAGAATCAACTACTTCACAGGGCAAACACTGTTGTTAAGTGGAAGTCATTCTGCAACATTTCCACAAATAGGCCTCTGCTGAATGACCAGTTCATTTGGTTTTGGTCATGTTGTTTGAGTGAAGCATGTTGGCCAGGACATCGGGAGAACCGACATAAAACCAGAAAATGCTGGCGACACTTGACAGGTCCAGCAGCATTTGTGAAGAGAGGAAAGAAAGGGTTAACATTCCAGGTCGATGGCCTTTCGACAGGACACCAGAGAGAGAGAGAACTTCCTGCTTTTCTTCAAATTAGTGCAGCGGAATCATTAATATGTATCTGAACCACCAGAACAGGACCTCAGTTTAAAGTCTCATCTGAAGGACAGAACCAATAGTACTGCATTGGAGTGTCAGTTTAAATTATATGCTCAAGTCCTCTTTGGACCTCAAACCCACTGCTTTCGGATCCAGAAGCAATAGTACTTATAATTGAATAGTCTTTTCCGTTTTCACCGTACCTTTTCAGAAAGGCAATTTTCTCTTTTTTTTTTAAATGAATAGCATGCAGTTTTATACTTTGTATAAAGAGATGTGAAAATTGCTTTTGTCACATGGTGTCAGTGAGTGATAGCCAAATGCATTAATATAATTCAAGCACTTACTAAACTTAATGCATACACTTGTACTTACAGTGGATTATTTTAATTCCCTTCCACTTTATTTCTCAGTAATGTGTATCTACCTCATTAAATATATCTCTGCTGTTGTTTTTTTCCGTTGCCTAGTGCTGGAACAGATCAATTTATACATCATACTTGCTTATTACCTGGCTCAATTAAGTTTTATTAACGCACAGAATTTACTGTTAAAACTAGAGGGTTGTTTTTGCGATTGGAAGCCTGTGACCAGTGGTGTACCATAGGGATCGGTGCTGGGACCCTTGCTGTTTGTAGTGTACATTAATGATTTAGATGTGAATATAGGAGGTATGATCAGTAAGTTCACAGATGACACGAAAATTGGTGATGTCGTAAATAGTGAGGAGGAAAGCCTTAGATTACAGGACGATATAGATGGCAAATGGAATTTAATCCTGAGAAGGGTGAGGTGATGCATTTTGGGAGGACAAACAAGGCAAGGGAATATACAATGGATGGTAGGACCCTAGGAAGTGCACAGGGTCGGAGGGACCTTGGTGTATTTGTCTATAGATCACTGAAGGCAACAGCACAGGTAGATAATGTGGTTTGGAAGGCATATGGGATACTTGTCTTTATTAGCTGAGGCACAGAATATAAGAGCAGGGAGGTTATGATGGAGCTGTATAAAACACTAGTTAGGCCACAGCTGAAGTACTGTGTACAGTTCTGGGCACCATGCGGCAGGAAGGATGTGATTACACTGGAGAGGGTGCAGAGGAGATTCACCAGGATGTTGCCTAGGCTGGAGCATTTCAACTATGAAGAGAGACTGGATAGGCTAGGGTTGTTTTCCTTAGAGCAGTGAAGGCTGATTGAGGTATACAAAATTATGAGGGGCTTAGATAGGGTAGATAGGAAGAAACTTTTTCCCTTAGCGGAGGTGTCAAAACCAGGGGGCATAGATTTAAGGTAAGGGGCAGGAGGTTTAGAGGAAATTTGAGGAAATCTTTTTCACTCAGAGGGTGTTTGGAATCTGGAACACACTGCCTGAAGGGGTGGTAGAGGCAGGAACCCTCACAACATTTAAGAAGTATCTAGATGAGCAGCTGAAATGCCATAGCATACAAGGCTACGGGCCAAGTGCTGGAAAATGGGATTAGAATAGATAGGTGCTTGATGGCCTGCATGGACACGATGGGCCCAAGGCCCTGATTCTGTTCTGTATAATTCTATGACTCTATGACTCTAGAGGAATAAAGAGTAGCTAGACTCAGCCATTTTAATTCCTGTATTTTCTGAAATTGAAACATTTCTTCTGAATTTTGTTTTGTGCCACAACATTTACATTTGATTCAAACCCTTTTTATGTTATTTATTTTATATCTCTGATTTTCATTTTCCCCTTTGCCGACACTCCTCCCCTCATCTAATGAAGCTGCTGATTCCTTACTGGGATGCGGTTCCACGGGCGCCCTCCTGATGTGAACTGAGGTGGTCATTCTTAATGTTTGGGCTTTTAGACAACCAAGCCCATTCCTGTGCACGCACACACATGCGTGGGGGTGAAATTTGGGCAGTAGCACAACAGCGAATTAGCCGCCCCTTTTAACCCACCCCCATGGAAAAGAAAATCAAGTGAGGGGTAAAACCATTTTGCGACACCACTCAAAGATCAATTTCACCCTCCTGATGTTTTCCAGCAGATGTTGCTGATAATCAGGAGCAGAACTCTGGCTGATTCTTGCCTTCCTTAGTCTAGTGACAAGGAGGCTGTTGAAAGTGATAGTAAAGATCTCACTACTGTACTGCTGGCTATAAGTTGCTAAATGACAACAGTGACAAACTCCAAAACTTGGCTGAGCTGGTGATTAAGCAGTTGGGTGCCAATTCTAACGGGTAGTCTAGATTTGGCACCTGCATGACGGATTGATTGACTGATGAACTGAATCTATTAAATATGAAGCCTGCTGACTTCCAGGCACAAACCTGCAATGTACACTGTGCAATATGGCATTGTAGCCTGTAAAACACCATCTGCCATCTCACCATTGCAAATTATTCAAAGAGGAATCCGTAGCACCAGGTTTTGAGTTCAATCCCCATTTCAAGTCTTGGGCACAAAATCTAGCCTGTCACTTCAGTCGAGGTTTGTACCTTTCAGATGAGACGTTAAACCGAAACTTTGTCTACCAGTTCAGGGAGTAAAAGACCCCATGGCATTATTCAAAGAAGAGAAGGACATTTATGCTGAGGACATAGAAGGCCCATTATAAGCACAAGCTTTTGCTTAGTTTGGTACCCAAGCCTCAAGATCAAGGCAGTTCTAGGTCCAAACTGGGCTGATTTGGTAGATCAAGATTGAGGTGACTTAGGAACTTCTACAATTAGCTTCATCACAATTGGGCTAGGGGTCATAAAAGCAATCAGCCAGGGTTCCAAAGACCCCTGCTGAAAAGTGATTATGTACAGATGTTAGTTGAGGCTATAATTGGAATTCCACAGGTGAACAGCCTGCTGGCACTCACTGTGTAGTTTCACACGTGGCTACTTGGATGATGCAGTGGAGGGAGCTACCATTCATGGATGTAGCAAGAGTCAGAATGACCAGAAGATTGGAGAGGAATTTTTAAACAGCCACAGCGATCTCAATGTTTTTTTTCCAAAAATATACTTTATTCATAAAAATATGTAAAAAAAAATACATTACAACACATTTCAAAACAGCACCAAGTTGACATTCCAAAAAGTGCAAAGGAAATCAGTTTTCTTCAATACAGGAGTGAGCTGCCTCACAGCCCTTCCATTCCATTTTACATGCCATGTACATTTTACAGCAAACCCATATTTGGTCTATACAGCCCAGGGGGTTTCCCATGGGTCCAGCCCCTCAGTTCACTATGGCAGGAGGACCTTACACTGTGGTTGTTCCCCATTGAGCCTTTGCAGCGGCTGCCCCAAGCTTTAGTGCATCCCTCAGCATGTAGTCCTGGATCATGGAATGTGCCAGTCTGCAACACTCGGTCGTGGACAACTCTTTGCAGCAATTGCAACACTAACAAATAAAACACGCACCGAGAATCTCTTTATCAATTTTACATTGGCTGCAGCATAAAGCCTTGCTGCTGGGACTCTTTCACAGTGAATGTGATTAACATTTTCAGTGATTACAGTTTTCATCTAATTGGTAATTACGAACACAATTAGTGAATTTTGTTTCTTAAATTAAAACTGGGAGAGTGAATCATTTTAATGTTTAACACTCCGGCCAAATTGGGTTTTTGAATCCTACCTTTTCTGGGTTAATTGCCTATATTTGTGCTCAAAATCCTTTTGTTTCTCAGCTTCTGTTAGCGAGGGCAATTGCCTGTTGGGATTGTGCGTTAGTACTGCAGCCATTAAACACAGAGTAATTAGGAGCCTGAGGCAAGTAGCATCACACCAAGGGTACTTTGCTTTCGACTGGTTCAGACACATAGTTTTCTCTCACTATATAAACAGCAGGATATGGTGAGAATGAGGGTCTATGAATCTGCCATTAAATTAAGGGCAAAGACCAGGGAGTCAGCCTTGCGTGCTTTTATGTTCAAACATGTAGAACCATAGAATTATAGAGCACGGAAGGAGGCCATTTGGTCCATTGTGTTTGTGCTGGTCCTTTGGCAGAGCTCTTCAATCAATCCCAAACCCCTGCTCTTTCTCCATGGCCCCTGTAAATATTTTCCCTTTAAGTATTTGCCTAATTCTCTTTTGAATGTTACTTTTGAATCTGCTTCTACCACCCTGTCGGGCAGTGCATTCCAGATTACAACAACTCGCCGTGCAAAAACAAGTTTCCTCATGTCACCTCTGGTACTTTTGCTAGTTACCTTAATTCTGTGTCCTCTGGTTACTGACCCCTCTGCCACTGGAAACAGTTTCTCCTCATTTACTCTATCAAAACCATTCATGATTTTGAACACCACTATCAAATCTCCTCTTCACCTTCTCTGCTCCATCAGATCCCCCAGCATGTCTATAGAGGCTGTCACCTGGCAAGGGAGTTGATGGGGATGGGGGAGAGGGTTGTGGGTGAGGTTCAGTGGTGTAGTATGCTGGCTCTCCTGAGATAGAGGCAATTTCATAATATAAGCTAGAAGTGCCCGTGGGCAGTGCCTGCAACTCTCTGTAGCTAAACTGGAGAATCATTGGGCATGACTGGATTTTTATTTTTAAAGCTATACTGCCCCTTATATTACAGCTACTTTGCCACGCTTCTACTGCCAGCAGGCCTGATGTTGGCACCAGAAGAATAAAATAAGTAAGACCACATAAAGAGAGGAGCGCCTTCAATGATGGCACTGCCTCCGATAGCGTGACATCGGAAACACGCGGAGCCACCCTCTGTGTCCCAATTAACCATGCAAAGCAGTTTTTCGGGAGATGTAAGGGTACGGTAGTGTAGTGGTTATCCAGATAATGGGAGTTTAAATTCACAGAATCACAGAATAATACAGTGCAGAAAAGGCCCTTCGGCCCATCGAGTCTGCACCAATGCATTAAAACACCTAAACTGTCTACCTAATCCCATTTGCCAGCACTTGGCCCATAGCCTTGAATGTTATGACGTGCCAAGTGCTCATCCAGGTACTTTTTAAAGGATGTGAGGCAACCTGTCTCTACCACCCTCCCAGGCAGGGCATTCCAGACCGTCACCACCCTCTGGGTAAAAAAGTTCTTCCTCAAATCCCCCTTAAACCTCCCGCCCCTCACCTTAAACTTGTGACCCCTCGTAACTGACCCTTCAACTAAGGGGAACAGCTGCTCCCTATCCACCCTGTCCATGCCCCTCATAATCTTGTACACCTCGATCAGGTTACCCCTCAGTCTTCTCTGCTCCAGCGAAAACAACCCAAGCCTATCCAACCTCTCTTCATAGCTTAAATGTTCCATCCCAGGCAACATCCTGGTGACTCGCCTCTGCACCCCCTCCAGTGCAATCATATCCTTCCTATAATGTGGCGACCAGAATTGCACACAGTACTCCAGCTGTGGCCTTACAAAAGTTCTGTACAACTCCAACATAACCTCCCTGCTTTTGTAATCTATGCCTCGATTGATAAAGACAAGTGTCCCATATGCCTTTTTCATCACCCTATTAACCTGCCCTTCTGCCTTCCGAGATCTATGGACAAACACGCCAAGGTACCTTTGTTCCTCGGAACTTCCCAATGTCAGGCCGTTCATTGAATACTTCCGTGTCACATTACTCCTTCCAAAGTGTATCACCTCACACTTTTCAGCGTTAAATTCCATCTGCCACTTTTCTGCCCATTTGACCATCCCGTCTATATCTTCCTGTAACCTAAGACACTCAACCTCACTGTTAACCACTCGGCAATCTTTGTGTCATCTGCGAACTTACTGATCCTACCCCCCACGTAGTCATCTATGTCGTTTATATAAATGACAAACAATAGGGGACCCAGCACAGATCCCTGTGGTACGCCACTGGACACTGGCTTCCAGTCACTAAAACAGCCGCCTGTCATCACTCGCTGTCTCCTACAGCTAAGCCAATTTTGAATCCACCTTATCAAATTACCTTGTATCCCATGTGCATTTGCTTTCTTGATAAGTCTCCCATGTGGGACCTTGTCAAAGGCTTTGCTGAAATCCATGTAAACTACATCAACTGCACTACCCTCATCTACATACCTGGTCACATGCTCAAAAAATTCAATCAAATTTGTTAGGCAGGACCTCCATTTGACAAAGCCATGCTGACTATTCCTAATCAAATTTTGCCTCTCCAAGTGGTGATAGATTCTCTCCTTCAGAATTTTCTCCAGTAGTTTCCCTACCACTGACGTGAGACTCACTGGTCTGTAGTTCCCTGGCTTATCTCTTAAATAGTGGGACCAATTCTGCCAGAGCCGTTTGAGAATGTGAACTCAATTTAAAAAAAATAAATCTGCAAGTACACAGCTGGGATCAGTAAGTGACCTTGAAGCTGTCCAATGGTCATAAAAATCCAATTGGTTCATTAATGCGCTTTAGGGAAGGACACCTGTATATCTGCTCTAGCTGTGACTTCCAGTTCCACATCAATCAGTAATTCTCTGCCCCACTCCCACTCTGACCTCCCTATCCTCAGCATCCTACAGCGTTCTAATAAAGCTCAATGTAAGCTCGAGGAATAGCATCTCATCTTTCATTTAGACTCTTTACAAGCTTCCAGACTCAACATTTAGTTCAACAATTTCAGATCATAACTGTTGCCCCTATTTTTCTGGACAACAAGTGCTGGTAATGTGTTGCCATTTATACCTCCTCTAGACCAATCTTTTTTTTTTACTTTTCCCATTACCACCCACTTTTGCTGTGCACCCTCATCCCTTTTGTCATTTAATCAGTCCTGCCCTCCATCCTGTTACAGACCTTCCCTTTAATTCTTTCCTCCCTTCACCCCTTTCCCTGCCTCTTTACTTGCTTAAAGCCTGTCACCGACCTGAACCGTTCGTTCACTGTTTCTCTCCCCACAGATGTTGCCAGACTTACTGAGCATTTCCAGCATTTCCTGTTTATATTTCACATCAACGTTGTTGACTCTTAATTGCCCTTTAAAGTGGCTCAGCAAGCCATTCAGTTGTATGATCACCTTCTCAAAGGCAACTCAAAATGGGCAATAAATGCCTTACCAATGGTGCCCACATCTCAAAAATACAATTTAAAAAATTCAACACCAGGAAGATGTTAGTAGTAGATTTCCAGTCACAGAAGATTGAAGTAGGTCTTATACCACAGCTCTGTTTATATTTAGGGGCGTGAAATGTCAAAAATTTCATATTTGAACCAAAATGAGTGAGTATTACTTCAAATAAGTGACAGCTGACTGGCTGTCATTAATCTATATCCAGCCTGGAAAGTCTTAATTATTTTGAGTTTGACTCACTTTGGTTCATACTATGGTCAGATTTGACTTATCTCACAACTCCATGGGTGGCCTGTCTGCTTGATTCTTTTTGATGTTGACAGCTCTCTTGAATGAACCTGTCTCAGCTACTGGGGAAGGAATAGTGGCTGGCTAAAAAAGCTGTGACCGTTACATACCAGCTGCTCAACCTGGCAGCATCCCACGGTGATATGATGGACATCAAGGAGGCCAATTGTGGTGCTGGGGGATGTGGGTAACTATCTTATATATTTTCTAATTCTCGTAACATCATAAAAGAACTGGTTTATAGGTTTATTCAAAATAACGATGCAAGGAAATCATAGATTTAAAGTAATTGGTGGAAGAATTAGAGGGGAGTTGAGAAGTATTTTTTTCACCCAGAGGGTGGTGGCAGTCTGAAACTCAGGACAGGTAGATAAGATGGTTTCAGAAGGCATACATGATACTTTCTTTCATTGGCCAAGGCATAGACAATAAGAGCAGCGAGGTTATGATAGAAATGGATAAACACTTGTTAGACCTTAGCTAGAGTACTCCGTATAGTTCGAGTCACACAATTAGAGGAAGGATGTGATCACACTGGAGAGGGTACAGAGGAGATTTGTGAGGATTTTGCCAAGAATTGTGAACTTTAACTATGAGGAAAAATTGGCTAGCCGGGGGTTGTTTTCTTTGCAACAGAGGAGGCTGAGGGGAGATTTAAATGAGGTGTATAAAATTATGACGGGCCTAGAAGGGGTGAATAGGAAGGACCAATTTCCATTAACAGACAGGTCACTAGCCAGGGGGCATAGATTTAAAGTAATTGTTAAAAGGATTAGAGAGGAGTTGAGGAACAATTATTTCACCCAGAGGGTGGTTGGGGTCTGGACCTCACTGCCTGAAAGAGTGGTAAAGGCAGAACCCCTCATCGTATTTAAAAAATATACTCTAAAAGGCTACGGACCAAGAGCTGACGGTGGGATTCAGCTGGATAGCTCTTTTTCAGTAAGCACAGACACGAAGGGTCTCCTTCTGTACTGTAAAGTTTCTATGTTTTTATGTTATAAAGGCATCCTCCCTTCTTGTGTGGAATCACAGGCCCAGGCGCAATGAGTTGCAGCCTTCCACAGAGTGGAAAACACTGCTTGGCACTGCAGTCCATGTCAAAAGGTTAATGTGTAAAGCCATTGCTTTATTACAGGTGCTGGTCTTTGACTACCATCACTGTCTGTATAGCGGGACATGGATAATAATGAATGTTGGCCTTGCCTGCGGTGCCCACATCCCATGAATGAATAAATAAAAAAAGATACATGGAGCCTGCAGACTGGATGGGTTGTTGCTGGTCTCTGTGTTGGTCACCATCCAGGGATGGAGGAGCTGTGAACAGGCAGAATAGATTTGTTCATCTGACTAGTCTGCTGTAACGACATCAGTAATGGGTAGCATTGCAATGCATGACTTCAAACCAGCCTGAAAGTTGCTCCAGAGCAGGCATCACACGACAGATTGAGAAATCTGTCCAGTCAACATATATGAATGGGGCTGAGTTCCCAATCTTGACAATGGCACAGGAACAGAGGCAAATTCTTTTGGACTGATGGAGTTCAACTCATTGTGCTGTGTTGTTAATCAGAGGGAATTGCTGATCTATGAATACACTGGTATTTTTATCAGATAAAAGTGGAGGATTCTTTTGATTCAAAGTGCTGAGTCCAGAAATAAGTCACTGAGGATTTGACCTGGCAGAGAAGAACAAATTTTTCTTTTATCTTTGGAAATAGTCTGATGGAGACTTACCAACACTGGTTTCCAGCCAGAAAGATTCTGTTCAGTTGACGGGATCCATCTCCAACTGACTGTCATGACCTTTAGCACAGATCAATGTCCTTCCCACTCCTTGGCAGCAGCCAATTTGCACACAGCAAGATTTCATAAATAGCAATGTGATAAGGACCAGATAATCTGTTTTAGGAATTGCTTGAAGTATAAATATTGGCTGAAACACTGGGAGAACTCCCCTGCTCTTCGAATAGTGTTGCAAGATCTAGGGCAGATGGAGTCTTGGTTTAATGTCTCATTTGAAAAACAGCACATGCAAAGCTGTACCACTCCTTCAGTACTGCACTAGAGTATCAGGATAGCTTATATGCTCAGGTCTCTGGAAGCTTCTGAGAGACCTCCAACCTTGGCTATCTGGCCCTTGAAGCTCCCTCTTGCTTTTGCTTATATTTCTTACTCATTTCTTCCTCACTAATTTGTCTTGTTTAGATTTTGTGGGATAAGCTTTGAAAAGAGCCTCACTAGTGGATACATTCTTAATTTGCCGTTAGCAACAACGTGAGATGTATGAGAATGAATGGGAATAGGAATTCAATCTTTGTATGTAGCCTCTAAGTCTCCATGGTGCACACTTACAAAAGGCTAGGATACAAATATACTAAGGCCTTACATCAGGGTGCTCCCTGATGTGTGGGAGGAAGCAGGGCCGGGGAGTGTGGCCCAGATCCTTGAAGATTTTAAACGAGTACTTTGCATCGGTATTCACCGAGGAGAGGGACATGACGGATGTTGAGGTTAGGGACGGATGTTTGATTACTCTAGGTCAAGTCGGCATAAGGAGGGAGGAAGTGTTGGGTATTCTAAAAGGCATTAAGGTGGACAAGTCCCCAGGTCTGGATGGGATCTATCCCAGGTTACTGAGGGAAGCGAGAGAGGAAATAGCTGGGGCCTTAACAGATATCTTTGCAGCATCCTTAAACACGGGTGAGGTCCCGGAGGACTGGAGAATTGCTAATGTTGTCCCTTTGTTTAAGAAGGATAGCAGGGATAATCCAGGTAATTATAGACCGGTGAGCCTGACGTCAGTGGTAGGGAAGCTGCTGGAGAAGATACTGAGGGATGGGATCTATTCCCATTTGGAAGAAAATGGGCTTATCAGTGATAGAGAACATGGTTTTGTGCAGGGAAGGTCATGTCTTACCAACTTAATAGAATTCTTTGAGGAAGTGACAAAGTTGATTGATGAGGGAAGGGCTGTAGATGTCATATACATGGACTTCAGTAAGGCGTTTGATAAGGTTCCCCATGGTAAGCTGATGAAGAAAGTGAAGGCGCATGGGGTCCAGGGTGTACTAGCTAGATGGATAAAGAACTGGCTGGGCAACAGGAGACAGAGAGTAGCAGTGGAAGGGAGTTTCTCAAAATGGAGACGTGTGACCAGTGGTGTTCCACAGGGATCCGTGCTGGGACCACTGTTGTTTGTGATATACATAAATGATTTGGAGGAAAGTATAGGTGGTCTGATTAGCAAGTTTGCAGACGACACTAAGATTGGTGGAGTAGCAGATAGTGAAGGGGACTGTCAGAGAATACAGCAGAATATAGATAGATTGGAGAGTTGGGCAGAGAAATGGCAGATGGAGTTCAATCAGGGCAAATGCGAGGTGATGCATTTTGGAAGATCCAATTCAAGAGTGAACTATACAGTAAATGGAAAAGTCCTGGGGAAAATTGATGTACAGAGAGATTTGGGTGTTCAGGTCCATTGTTCCCTGAAGGTGGCAACGCAGGTCAATAGAGTGGTCAAGAAGGCATACGGCATGCTTTCCTTCATCGGACGGGGTATTGAGTACAAGAGTTGGCAGGTCATGTTACAGTTGTATAAGACTTTGGTTCGGCCACATTTGGAATACTGCATGCAGTTCTGGTCGCCACGTTACCAAAAGGATGTAGATGCTTTGGAGAGGGTGCAGAGGAGGTTCACCAGGATGTTGCCTGGTATGGAGGGCGCTAGCTATGAAGAGAGGTTGAGTAGATTAGGATTATTTTCATTAGAAAGACGGAGGTTGAGGGGGGACCTGATTGAGGTGTGCAAAATCATGAGAGGTATAGACAGGGTGGATAGCAAGAAGCTTTTTCCCAGAGTGGGGGATTCAATTACTAGGGGTCACGAGTTCAAAGTTTGAGGGGAAAAGTTTAGGGGGGATATGCGTGGAAAGTTCTTTACGCAGAGGGTGGTGGGTGCCTGGAACGCGTTGCCAGTGGAGATGGTAGACGCGGGCACGATAGTTTCTTTTAAGATGTATCTAGACAGATACATGAATGGGCAGGAAGCAAAGAGATACAGACCCTTAGAAAATAGGCGACATGTTTAGATAGAGGATCTGGATGGCCGAAGGGCCTGTTCCTGTGCTGTCATTTTCTTTGTTCTTTGTTCTTTGATTCCAAGCCAAACTTTAAAATATTTTTCAAGCAGCCCCTTCACAAAGATGGCCATGGGTACAATTCTTTAGCCATTCAGAGTTGGGCATGTAACACCCACACACCAGAACCAGCATGGTCGATGGTCATTTTGGTGGCCAATTAGACATGTGAGTAGGTGCCTGCGATGCAACGCCACTGACATTCAAAGTAGGGAAAGTCTCCCTGACCCCAGCAAATCCACGGGGGTCAATGATATGATCCCAGCCTGTGCATCCTGTCACTTATGCTAGCATATATACCCTCCTTACAGGCCATTGTTTCTTCCAATTCCTCTAACAGAAAATAACTTCTTCATGATTTCTTCATCCAAAAAAACTATCCATCTCCCTCTTGAATTTGCCAACACAATCCATCTCTAGGGAATTCCTGAGCAGGCTCTTCCACACACCAACTATCCTCAGTGTGAACTTGTTCATTGAAACTGCCTGCTAACCTTCCAGCGTCTGAGAACCGAATCCATGCCCCTTGGTTGCAGAGTTTGTGGTTACATCAAACCGTTTACTGATGGTCTGCTTCTCTGTTCTCCTTGGAATCATGGAAATTTAGGTAAGGTCTCACCTGGTTCATCATTTCTTTGGAATAAATATTCCCACTTCACCAGCCTCTCCTCATAGCCCAGGAAATATTTCAGATTCAGAGCATTGCGCCCATTTAATGAATTTATGAATTGCTGTAAGGTTCACTGTTGAACCAGTTGGTCATTGGCAGAAAATTATTGCACTGGAGTTACAGAGAATGGGATGGAAAACTGCATTGCATGAAGAATTAATGAAGGATAAATATGGTTATGATGTTACATAAATGCGACCCAATGTAAGGCATAATTACACAAAGGAATCAATATTACAAGATTCAAAACCATCTGACCTAAGCCTACCAAATCAAGCCTAGCACTGAGCCCAAACCTCTATCGCTGCTGTTTAAACCTCCTTAATCCTTACTCTAATGCAATGAGGCACTTAAACTAACCTGTGACTCCTCCCACTTAACACTCACCTACCCATCAGAGTTTCTACACCAATTTAATGTTGTGAGTTCATAGCAACATGGGAACAAGAGTGGGCCATTCAACCCATCCAGCCTGTTCCACCATTCAATTAGATCATGATTTGGTTCCATAGTCCTTAATAGCTTTCCCCAACAAAGATCATTCAATTTCAGTTTTGAAAATTTTTATTGAACACCAGCCTTTTGAGGGAGAAAGTTCTATATTTCCAATACCATTTGTTGAAAGAGTGTTTCCTGATTTCACTCCTAAATAACTGAGCTCCAGAGGAAATTATTTCTATCTACCTTATCAATTCCTTTGATCATCTGAATTAGTTCACCCTTATGCTTCTATATTCAAGGGAATACAAGTCTATGCAACCAGTCCTCATAATTTAACCCTTTTAACCATTTGTTGAAAGAGTGTTTCCTGATTTCACTCCTAAATAACTGAGCTCCAGAGGAAATTATTTCTATCTACCTTATCAATTCCTTTGATCATCTGAATTAGTTCACCCTTATGCTTCTATATTCGCAACATCCGCAGCACTTAAAGCAGCCAGAAGTACTGCACAAAGAACAGCTAGGCGTTGCGCAAACGACTACTGGCAACACCTATGCAGTCATATTCAGCTGGCCTCAGACACCGGAAACATCAGAGGAATGTATGATGGCATGAAGAGAGCTCTTGGGCCAACCATCAAGAAGATCACCCCCCTCAAATCTAAATCGGGGGACATAATCACTGACCAACGCAAACAGATGGACCGCTGGGTTGAGCACTACCTAGAACTGTACTCCAGGGAGAATGCTGTCACTGAGACTGCCCTCAATGCAGCCCAGCCTCTACCAGTCATGGATGAGCTGGACATACAGCCAACCAAATCGGAACTCAGTGATGCCATTGATTCCCTAGCCAGCGGAAAAGCCCCTGGGAAGGACAGCATTACCCCTGAAATAATCAAGAGTGCCAAGCCTGCTATACTCTCAGCACTACATGAACTGCTATGCCTGTGCTGGGACGAGGGAGCAGTACCCCAGGACATGCGCGATGCCAACATCATCACCCTCTATAAAAACAAAGGTGACCGCGGTGACTGCAACAACTACCGTGGAATCTCCCTGCTCAGCATAGTGGGGAAAGTCTTTGCTCGAGTCGCTCTGAACAGGCTCCAGAAGCTGGCCGAGCGCGTCTACCCTGAGGCACAGTGTGGCTTTCGTGCAGAGAGATCGACTATTGACATGCTGTTCTCCCTTCGTCAGATACAGGAGAAATGCCGTGAACAACAGATGCCCCTCTACATTGCTTTCATTGATCTCACCAAAGCCTTTGACCTCGTCAGCAGACGTGGTCTCTTCAGACTACTAGAAAAGATCGGATGTCCACCAAAGCTACTAAGTATCATCACCTCATTCCATGACAATATGAAAGGCACAATTCAACATGGTGGCTCCTCATCAGAGCCCTTTCCTATCCTGAGTGGTGTGAAACAGGGCTGTGTTCTCGCACCCACACTTTTTGGGATTTTCTTCTCCCTGCTGCTTTCACATGCGTTCAAATCCTCTGAAGAAGGAATTTTCCTCCACACAAGATCAGGGGGCAGGTTGTTCAACCTTGCCCGTCTAAGAGCGAAGTCCAAAGTACGGAAAGTCCTCATCAGAGAACTCCTCTTTGCTGACGATGCTGCTTTAACATCTCACACTGAAGAATGCCTGCAGAGTCTCATCGACAGGTTTGCGTCTGCCTGCAATGAATTTGGCCTAACCATCAGCCTCAAGAAAACGAACATCATGGGGCAGGATGTCAGAAATGCTCCATCCATCAATATTGGCGACCACGCTCTGGAAGTGGTTCAAGAGTTCACCTACCTAGGCTCAACTATCACCAGTAACCTGTCTCTAGATGCAGAAATCAACAAGCGCATGGGTAAGGCTTCTACTGCTATGTTCAGACTGGCCAAGAGAGTGTGGGAAAATGGCGCACTGACACGGAACACAAAAGTCCGAGTGTATCAGGCCTGTGTCCTCAGTACCTTGCTCTACGGCAGCGAGGCCTGGACAACGTATGCCAGCCAAGAGCGACGTCTCAATTCATTCCATCTGCGCTGCCTTCGGAGAATACTTGGCATCAGGTGGCAGGACTATATCTCCAACACAGAAGTCCTTGAAGCGGCCAACATCCCCAGCTTATACACACTACTGAGTCAGCGGCGCTTGAGATGGCTTGGCCATGTGAGCCGCATGGAAGATGGCAGGATCCCCAAAGACACATTGTACAGCGAGCTCGCCACTGGTATCAGACCCACCGGCCGTCCATGTCTCCGTTATAAAGACGTCTGCAAACGCGACATGAAATCGTGTGACATTGATCACAAGTCGTGGGAGTCAGTTGCCAGCATTCGCCAGAGCTGGCGGGCAGCCATAAAGACAGGGCTAAATTGTGGCGAGTCGAAGAGACTTAGTAGTTGGCAGGAAAAAAGACAGAGGCGCAAGGGGAGAGCCAACTGTGCAACAGCCCCAACAAACAAATTTCTCTGCAGCACCTGTGGAAGAGCCTGTCACTCCAGAATTGGCCTTTATAGCCACTCCAGGCGCTGCTTCACAAACCACTGACCACCTCCAGGCGCGTATCCATTGTCTCTCGAGATAAGGAGGCCCAAAAGAAAAGAACAAATCTATGCAACCAGTCCTCATAATTTAACCCTTTTAACCCTGGTATCATTCTGGTGAATCTGTACTGCACTCCTTCCGAAGCCAATATATCCTTCCTGAGGTACGATGCCCAGAACTGAGTACAGTACTCAAGATGGGGTTTAACCAGATAACATAACTTCAACCCTTTGTATTCCAGCCCTCTTGAGATAACTGCCAACACTCCATTAGCCTTTTCAATTTTTTTTTGTACCAGTTCACTAACGTTTAGCGATTGGGGGTAATTCTGCACAGTTTCGTTGCTGACACAGTGAGCTACCAACAACTCCTACAGATAAGAAACAAGGCTACCATATTGTAGCCCTTTCTCCAGTGCCATACTTGCTGTTGACAAGGCTCTGTGCCAGGGATGGGGCCTTGCAAAATTACCCCCAGTGTAGGCAATACATTAAACTTTTAAAGCATTTCCAGCTTAGCACCCAAGAGTAAAAGACAGTCATGCTGACAATTAGAACAGCTCTTAAATTTGGACTCATGATGGCACCAGGGCCAGCTGCACTGCAAAGCTCCTGTACTCAATGCTGTTGAAGGAGAAATAACAGCATTGATTGATACAGCATTCAAGTTAAATCTCCAATTATTGGACTCATTACTCTGACTCTTCTCAGTAAAGCCTGGAAGCATTGGGATGGTTGCAGCCAGGAATTAATACCGCAAAAAAGGCCACAATCAAAGGAATGTAGAGTTTGAGATGGGGGATGGGGGCTTTATAGAGCTGGACGAGGTTACAGATATTGGGAGGGAATAGAATATCTCCATTGGGACCAGCATGTGAAACCAGTAGAGGGGAAGCCCATTCTGAGAAGTAAATGTGCTGAACAGGATTGTACCAGCACACTGATGCCTCCCCAGTGTGTTCACTTCACACAGGTTTCCTGTGATAGATTAGAATTCTGTGAAGATTGCTACAAAAATGATATCCTAAAGTTGTGTGAAGAGCTCTACAAGCTTGTATCAACCTCTGGTCGCACTTACCCCAGGATTCACTTTTTCATTTACTATTACTTAGCTGCGAGTTCAGATATTTGAGCCGTCTTTCCTACATAAACCTTTCACTTCTCACTCCTAGACTGTCCACACCCGTTTCATATGGATCCTGTTATGTCCAGGTGAGAAGCGGTCTAGGGGTTCCCTCTCAGCCTTTGCCTGGTTTAACCGTAACAGGGTTTAATTTTAGGAACACTGTTTTTAGCTCCCCCTCAGTGAATCCTTGTTCACTGCTCCAATTGTAAGGCAAAGAAATCAGATAGGTTTCCTTAGATTTAAAGAAGAAAGGTGAAAGTTTATTAATCTTAAACTCTAATCCGGTTAACGACTACAAATATGCGATGCGACCACACGAGCATGTATTCGCAATAAACATACAAGCAGATAGAAACATAAAAAGTAGAAGGAATAAAGGGGAAAGGTTTGAGGCAATATCTGGTAGTTACAGTCCTTTGAGTTCAATGCGGGGTCTTTACCGATAAGGCTTTCAATTCATTGGGGCCCAGTTCACGCTTCAACTTATTCCGATATAGGAGCCTTTTCTCTCTTGAGGTTTACATGTCTTCTATGGGTCCAGTGGCTTGGTGCGAAAGCGAGAGAGCCATCCAGGAGAGAGAGACTTTCTTGTTCCAGGTTCCAGTTCAAATAGCCTTCTGAAATCAAACTGTCCTGTGGCTAGTTCAAAAAACCTGGACAAGCCAGTTAGTCATGTGACCAGCTGGTTTAACCAGTCCTGGCTTTGTGGATTGCATCATCTTAGCAGGCCCTGGAATGCGCTTCCTTTAATCTTCAATGACTGGTGATCAAAACCCATTTAGGGTTAATTGGAGCAGGGAATAGTCTTTTGTCTCCACAAGCAGCGTCTCTTAGTATGCAAATATCCTTCCAGCCCAGCGTCTGGTGACCTTAAAACAAGTAATTTCTTCACTCCAGCAACAGCTTAAAATCAATGTTCATATGACAAAATTAATATGCCTCATTTTTTGCAGGTCGGGGTCTGCGTGACAACCCTTACAGCTAACAGAGAAGTGACTTTCATCTTATCATTCCGAACTGGACTCAAACTCTAATGTTATTTTTAAAAGGATAATGTGCTAACCCCCTTCCCAAACCAAATCCTGAGCTGCAGTTGTTTAACGTGGTAGCCAGGTTTTATGCAAAGTAATACTGTATCCAGCCATCCCCTCTATCAGTGACCGCCTGAAGTAGGCATCACATTGATCAGGACTGGTTAATATCACAGACAGAGCAACTCCTTAAACGAATAACTGCTCAGTACAATTTAAAATTTGGTTTTAAGTAATTACCAGAGTCATATTAACTCGAAACAGATCTCCATCGCTGCTGTTATTTATCTGTAAATGTCAAATAAAACTGATAGTGGGGTAGTGGGTAATGATGTAAATGGCATACTGCTTTAAGCTCTCCACTCTCCGTTAACCCTTTGAGCACGATCATATTTTAGATCAGCTTTACATTATTACATGGAAAATTAAATTGTGGATCCATTTGAGGTTGATTGTGTTTCTAAGGTTTTGTCATAAAATGGGAAAAGTTTCAGCCCTGGACCTTGTTGGTTTCACACACAAAACCACCTCCCCCCCCCACCCTTCCCCCCCCCCCCCCCCCCCACTATGGCCACTAAATTGGCAATCTCGCCCAGATTTGCTATGGGATGGCTGGTGTGGAAAACTGAAAATAGTCTCACTGGTACAGTAGCTGTCTTTCTTCTGAGATTGTGGGTTGAGGCTAAAGACCTGCTCAGGTCTGCAAATGAGACCCGACCCGTGCCCGACAGAACCCCATCCGAGCCCAAGCCTGACCCGGCCCGAGCCCTTCCATTTTTTCCCGCGCCCGACCCGACTCGACTATCAGTTAACTTACCTTCCGTTTTACGCTTTGTTCCTTACCTGCACAAGCTTAAAATAACTGTAAAATAAAACACCTTTAAAGTCCAAAAAGGAAATTAACATTAAAGTCACTTACCTGAGGTGGTGATTGAGCGTGTCCGATCCGGCCCGACCTGACCCGAGCCCGAATGCCGGTCTCGGAAGTGCGACCCGACCCAACCCGAACCTGACACATGTCGTCAGGTTCCATCGGGTTCGGGTCGGGTAGCCGGCCTTTAGTTGAGGCCCATTGTTGAGACAGTGTAGAGGGAGCTTTACTCTGCAGTTAACCTGAGCTGTCAATGATTGGAAAGTATTTGATGCTGTAATTTGATGTCAGAAATGGAAAGTGTTCCAATCCCAAGCACTAGGATCCATAATCTTGATGTGAACAGAACTTACACACAAACACACTCATTAAATTTAAGTTAAAAGATTTTCTGACTTCTTGCTTGAAGAGACAATTTTGTGGCCGTAATTGGTCCAACACTGAATCATGTCTAAGAGATGCTTAATGTCCCCGTAACAGCAGCCAAAAACGAGCTGATGTCAGTTGTTAATAACACTCCCACCTCTGAGTCAGAAGGTCATGGGTTCAAGATCCAGTCAGGAACGTGAGTACAAAATCAAGGCTGACGCTTCAGTGCAGTACTGAAGGAGTGCTGCAGTGCCTGAGGTGCCGCCTTTAGGATGAGATGTCAAACCAACGTTCTGTCTGCCTTCTCACATTGCAACAGTGGGCTGAATTTTCCTGGCCTATTGGCGACAGGCTGGGAGGTGTGAGGCCTGGCAATATGGTTGATGACGTGTTGGGAGGGGAGCCTGATATATTCTCGCCACCATGGCATGTTGCAGCGGGAAACGCGGTGGCTCAGCTGTCTTCCAGGTGGCCAATTGAGCCACTTAAGTGGCCAATCAAGGGCCACTTCCCGCCTCCACGAGCATTTTACCCACATTGGGAGGGCCCGCGGAGGTGCCCCCCGGCAACAATGGCCACTGTCATGGCAACGGTGCCACCAGTCCTCCACGACCCCCCCAACCCCGATTGCCAGGTCCCGGCTTCCCCCAACAACACTCACCCGTCTTTGAGAGCGCCCCGCCACTGAGGCACCTTCTTCCTGGTGTTGCAGTCTCAGCAACATCCACCGCTAGTGCTGGCGCTGCTGAAACTGCTGAGCTGCTGGCACTCTGATTGTGCCGGCAACTCTTGGAAATGAGCTGCCGTCCTTAATTGGATGGCGGCCCTGGCGGCAGCCCAGGGTCCCGCCGCTGGCCCAAGTGGGGTCGGCTCCCTCTTTCAGGTGGGACTTCACTGTCACAGACAAAAGCCGCCTGGGGATTAATCGTTAATGCCTGAAGATCTCCGGGACAATCCTGGAGGGTTGGCAACCCAAAGTAGGAAGTCACTGGGTCTATTGGGCCAGGGCTAGCACTAATTCCACATGAGAACTATCCATCCCAATTATATTACCCTGCTCTTTCCCTGCACTCTCTTATTTTCTTTCTCCTTCAGGTACTTATGCATGCGGGTGATTTTCTTTAGTTCTTATTGCAATCAGTGGTTTATATGTGGGTTATCAGGAGTTTCTAGGAGAACTCACTCCTGCTTGTTTACACATCATTTTGCATTCAATGATGGAGCGGCACTAATTCTCTAAATCAGCTGTGAAATGCAATAAGGAGGCAGTTAAGCACCTTAACAGCATAGGGGAAGAAAAGACAGCTGTTTTCTCTGCAAAATTCCATAACACTGAGCATGTATGAGTGGGGAGAGCCAAATTTACAGACCAAAGCTGTAAATCCCCCTGCTTTGACACAGGGAGAGGAGACCCACAATTAAAGGGGCTGATGGCCATATACCTAGAATGGCGTAAGTGCTTTGGGAATGGGAGAAATTTGTTTAAAGCAAAAACACCAATCACCACGGTCTCCAATAGGGATGGCCCACGTGCATGGCCATCAGAATGCACAGCCCAGGGAGGTCTAAAGGCACTAGAATTACAGCCGACTGTTTGTGAAATCCTGCAACTGTCCGATATGCCTACTCCTTCTACAAAGGAGTCATTTGGAAGGAGTGGCATGTTAGGCTCCACACAAATGAAACTAAAAGACAACCAATTGTGTGAACTCAAGCTGTCAACATTCACGGACGACACAACAGTGTGAATATACGATTTGCGCTGGATTTGAACATTGCGTCTTGAGTTTTTAATTGTTATTGGTCATAATGACAGCACGAGATGGCAGTCAGTGAAATTTGAAGAATTGAGTTTGAAAGTGTCATATGAATTCAAAGCTAGTCTAATGCTGACCATGAAACCATTGTTGATTGTTGTAAAAACGCATCTGGTTCACTAATGTCCTTTAGGGAAGGAAATCTGCCGTCCGTACCTGGTCTGGCCTACATGTGACTTCAGACCCACTGCAATGTGGTTGACTCTTACATGCCCTCTGACATGGCCTAGCAAGCCACTTAGTTCAAGGGCAATTAGAGTAATACTGGCCCAGCCAGCGACGCCCACATCCCATGAACAAGTGAAAAAAATTGGTTTGGGCACAGTTACATGACAGATGTGCTTTAACCCTTTAAGAAGTAGAGTCACCATGACACTTCTTGAAAGATTTCTGTGATTTGAGACAGGTACGCAGTCGTTTATTGTAAAGATCAGAAGCATAATTACAGAGGAGGGAAGCCTCGGGGCTCATATCATTCACCCTTTGTAGAAACCTATAGCTGCACTCCCAATGATCACAGTACATAACTGTCTCTCAAATGATTCCGGGAACAGGTAAAATCCATTCAGCCCATCTAACATGCCCTTTCCACAGCTCATGTACAATCTACACTATCATGGCTTTTACCCTACCCATTTAATCTCCTAAAGAATATTACCTAAATACTTCATAATCCCCAAGGATATCAAGGAAACCTCCAAACTGTTCATCCGCCTCCACATTCTATAACCTATCACCCTCAACAGAGACCATGACACAAAATCTTTTCAACATTCATTAGACTTCCCTTTATTTTCAGTCCACCTGTCTCCTAAACCACTGAGTCTTTCTGGGGAGTAGTTTCATGTAGCTTCTTATACCTCTCCCAATGGCCATTATTTCATGTATGAACCGAGACAGTTAGCATTAGTTGGATATTCCTCCATGCAAGGCAACCCGAGCATGCACTCGTCTGACATTCACACATGCAATTTCCAACAAGAGTCACTGGATAGTGCTCAGGAACAGTGTCACTGTGACCAGTTGTATCAACTCCCTGAGACCACCCAACTGAGGTCAACTGATACAAACTGGGCTCGAACCAGAGCCCTTCCTGGTCTTTTTTCAATTCATTCTCAGATAGGGGCATCGCTAGCAAGGCCAGCATTTATTGCCCATTCCTGGGTGCCTTTGAGAAGGTGGTGATGAGGCTTCTTCTTGAACTACAAGTGTGCTGAAAGGACTCCACAATGCTGTTAAGTAGGGAGTTCCAGAAATTTTCCCCAGTGACCATGAAGGAATGGATATATGAGTCCAAGTCGGGATAGTGTATGAATTGAAGGGGAACTTGAAGGTGATGGTGTTCCCATGCAGCTGCTGCTCTCATCTTTCTAGGTGTTGTAGGTCACAGGTTTGGGAGGTGCTGTTGAAGAAGACTTAATGATTTGCTGTGGTGCATCCTGTATATAGTACACACCATTGTGCCGGTGGTAGAGCGAGTGGATGTTTAAGGTGGTGGATGGGTAGCTGATTAAGCGGATTGCTTTGTCCTGGATGGTGTTGGACCTCTTGAGTATTGTTGCAGCTGCACCCATCTGGGCAAGCGGAAAGTATTCCATCACACCCCTGACTTGTGCCTTGTAGTTGGTGGAGAGGCTTTGGGGAGTCCTGAGGTGAGACACTTGCAACAGAATATCCAGCCTCTGACCTATTCTAGTGGTATTAATGTTCCTTGTCTAGTAGCCTATATAGTTCAACACCACAAAGAGCATTTACCAATCTCGCACCGCTGAAGACAGAGGAACATTCAATTTCTGTTGTACAAATTCATTTTGAAATGGTACAGATACAAGCACTCCCTGATAGAGACATGGTGTTTTATTGCACTTATATATTACAGGTGCACGAGGACTATAGAGATGTGTATTTAAGTGATGCTTAAGATAAACGTAGTGTTATGTTCCGAGGTGACTGCTTTAACTGAGTTTGGTGATTGTTGTATTATCATCATTAAATCTGTTTAGTTTCTGAGGGTTTGTCTCCAGAGAAACGGTGATATATTTATTAATCTCTGGATCATCTGTCATAGAATACCAGTGTCAGTCTGAGAACTAATCCAACTGTTGCTATAGCAACAACCTAGTTGGATAGAAAGTCAACAGATGGGTCAGTGAACTACATCAAACCAAATTCATAGATTTTGTCCTTTTTATCCTGCATTTGATTTTGGTCAATGGCTTGTCACAAGCAGTGATGCCAGCTAATAACAATAGTTAATTTTTTTGCACCAACTGTTTGCAATCAGTGAAAGATTAGACACTAAAGTAACTTTGATGATATTTAAAAAATTATTCCCCCTATTCCCCTGTGAAGGTGCTAACTCTTTCTGGGCTACATTTCCACAGTTACCCTTTAATAATTTACCGGAGTAACCATTGCTCATATGTGAGTTTATACAGGTTAATCAATGATGTATAACTGCTGAGGCTAATCCTGTCTTCGCCTGGTAGTCACACGTGTGCTATAGTGCACTGATCACTACTGTAGTGATCAGAAGCAGGAACATGTTAGTTAACAACATACTGAGGCCAATATTGCTGCCCACGGCTCTGGTGCAAATTGAGAATAGGCAACCATATCATCGGGCACTGAGGCCTATGTACCCATTGTGAATAGTGTAGGATATTGTAGTGAGGAAGCGAATATGGTTTCGAGGGCTTGTGTGCAAGGCTCATTTAAACCCGGAAGAAAATTAGGTTCAATGCCTGAAAAGCACAGCTGGAGCTCAACCTCCATTTAAAATTAGACCTGAATGCTTAGCCCATTCAATCACGTTGGCTCCTGATTCTTAAAGGTGAGTTAATTTGGAGGCTGCATCAAATAACAACATCTGACCCTCCTACTTTATAGACGATTTCATGGTACCCTTGGATTTCATGGCTATAGCTATATGTGTAGTATAATGTATACAAGCTGTTGCTGGGTAGATTATGTATATAGACCTAAAGCATCATCACAGGATGTGATGTCATGAGTCTGTACCTTGTGCTGCTCAGAGCTCATGTAGATATCCTAGTAAGAAGACCCCTGTAAATAAAGACCTGTTACTTTGACCCAAAGTCAACTTTCCTCATTCAATACTAATAGCACACTGACAAAATAGTACCATATGCACCTTCATAAAAGGAAAAGGAGGTGGTGTAGCTTTGTTAGTAAAGGAAGAGATCAGTGATGTAGTGAGAAATGATATAGGCACTGGAGATCAAGATGTAGAATCAGTCTGGGTAGAAATAAGAAATAGCAAGGGAAAGAAGACCCTGGTGGGAGTAATCTATAGGTCCCAAAACAGTAGTTCCGCAGTGGGGCACAGTATAAACCAAGAAATACTGGGGGCTTGTAAGAAAGGTACGGCAATAATCATGGGGGATTTTAATATACATATAGACTGGATTAATCATATTGGCAAGGGGAACCTCGAGGGAGAGTTCATTGAATGTATTAGAGATTGTTTTTTGGAGCAATATGTTGTGGAATCAACCAGGGAGCAGGCTATTCTAGAAATAAAAAACAAGAAATGCTGGAACCACTCAGCAGGTCTGGCAGCATATGGCAGGCTATTCTAGATTTGGTATTGTGTAATGAGGTGGGATTAAATAATGATCTCATAGTTAAGGATCCTCTAGGGAAGAGTGATCATAGCATGCTAGAATTTCAAATTCAGTTTGAGGGTGAGAAACACTAGCGTTCTGGAGTTAAACAAAGGTAATTACATAGGCATGAGGACAGATTTGGCCCTAGTGGACTGGGTAGGAAGACTAAAAGGTAGGACAGTTGATGAGCAGTGGCAGATGTTTAAGGAGATATTCATATCCTCCCAACTAAAATATATTCCAAAGAGGAAGAAAGATTGTAAGAGGGGGAAAAAACATCCATGGCTAAGCAAGGAAGTTCAAGGTAACGTAAAGACAAAAACTAAGGCATATCATATTGCAAAGGCCAGTGGCAGGCTGGAAGATTGGGAAACTTTTAAAGATCAACAAAGGGTTACTAAAAAAGTAATAAAAAGAGCAAAGGTAAATTATGAAAGAAAACTAGCGCAAAATATAAAAACAGATAGCAAAAGCTTCTATAAGTATATAAAAGGGAAGAGAGTAGCTAAAGTGAAGGTTGGTCCCTTGGAGGATGAGATTGGGGAGTTAATGGTGGGGAACACAAAAATGGCAGAGATACTAAATCAGTATTTTGCCTCAGTTTTTCATGGTGGAGGACACTAGTACCATCCCAGTAGTAACAAGTAATGCAGAGGTTATAGAAAGGGAGGAACTTAGAGCAATCATCATCACTAGGAAAGAAGTACTGAGCAAACTATTGGGATTGAAAGCAGAGAAGTCCCCAGGGCCTGATGGCCTACATCCTAGAGTCTTAAATGAAGTGGCAGCAGAGATAGTGGATCCATTGGTTATAATATTCCAAAATTCACTGGATGCGGGAAAGGTTCCAGTGGATTGGAAAAATGCTAATATAACGCCCTTATTCAAAAAAGGAGAGGCAGAAAGTAGGAAACTATAGACCAGTTAGTTTAACATCTGTCGTTGGGAAATTGTTAGAATCCATTATTAAGGAAGTAATAACAGCACATTTAGAAAGTCAAAACGCTATCCATCAGAGTCAGCATGGTTTTATGAAGGGTAAATCATGTTTGACTAATTTGCTAGAGTTCTTCGAAGATGTAACAAGTAAAGTGGATAATGGGGATCTTGTAGATGTAGTATATCTGGACTTCGAGAAGGCATTTGATAAGGTGCCGCACAAAAGGTTAATACACAAGGTAAGATCACATGGGGTTAGGGGCAATTTATTAGCTTGGATAGAGGATTGGCTAACCAACAGAAAACAGAGAGTTGGGATAAATGGGTCCTTTTCTGGTTGGCAAGATGTAACTAGTGGGGTGGCACAGTGTTCAATCCTCGGGCCCCAACTATTTACAATCCATATTAATGACTTGGATGCAGGGCTAGAAGGTACTGTAGCCAAATTTGCAGATGACACTAAAATAGGTGGGATAGTAAGTTGCAATAAAGAAATAAGAAATTTACAAATGGATATGGATAGGTTAGGTGAATGGGCCAAAATTTTGCAGATGGAGTTTAACGTGGATAAGTGTGAGGTTATCCATATTGGTCGGAAGAATAGAAAGGCAAATTATTATCTAAATGGAGAGAAACTTCAGAGTGCTTCGGTGCAGAGGGATCTGGGTGTCCTTGTGCATGAATCGCAGAAAACTAGTATGCAGGTGCAGCAGGTAATAAGGAATTTAAATGGAATTTTGGCATTTATTGCTAAAGGAATAGAATATAAAAGTAGGGAAGTGTTGCTGCAACTGTACAAAGCAATAGTGAGACTGCACCTGGAGTATTGCGTACAGTTTTGGTCCCCTTACTTGAGGAGGGATGTGGTTGCATTGGAGGCAGTTCAGAGGAGGTTCACTAGATTGATTCCAGAGATGAGGGGTTTGTCTTATGAAGAGAGATTGAGCAGTTTAGGCCTTTACTCTCTAGAGTTTAGAAGAATGAGAGGAGATCTAATCGAGGTATATGAGATGATTAAGCGGATTGACAAAGTAGATGTAGAGAGGATGTTTCCTCTGGTGGAGCAGTCTAGAACAAGAGGTCATAGTTTTAGGATAAGGGGTAGCAGATTTAAAACAGTGATGAGGAGAACTTACTTCTCTCAAAGGGTCATGAGTCCGTGGAATTCACTACCCCAGAGTGCGGTGGATACTGGGACATTGAGTAACTTTAAGGAGGAGATAGACAGATTTTTAATTAGTAATGGGTTGAAGGGTTATGGAGAATGGGCAGGAAAGTGGAGTTGAGGCCGAGATGAGATCAGCCATGATCATATTGAATGGCAGAGCAGGCTCGAGGGGCTGAATTGCCTACTCCTGATCCTAGTTCTTATGTTCTTAAAGCTGCATTCCCACCTGCTATCTGTAGCCTTGAGTTGAGGAAACTGTATTTGAGCTTTGTCTCAATGGCCATTGCTCTTCGACTGCTGAAGGAGAAAGGGAAGAAGCGGAAGTATTTAATGCAGACTGGAAAAGCTTTCCACAGTTGCAACCCAATCTGCTTTATGCAAGCTTGCCCTGCAAAAGCTTACTGCCTTCAGACAGGTGGAGAAGAAAACCCACCTCAACCAGCGGCAGAAGAAGACCCCAGTCATCAGCTATCTTATGTGAGTCTGTGAACATGCAACATGCAGGTGCCTTGTGCTGGCTGTATGCTTGCTATTTGTTTCATGCCACATTTCATGAGCCCAAGGGGCAAATACATTGATATGGCAGCAATAAAGAGTGCATGGCAGTTCACTTGGAAAGTAGATGAACAGCTGTCAGCATGCTGTGCATTCTCCCTCTGTGATGCTCCACGAAGCTTACATAGCAAGACAAGGTTTTACAAATTAAGGCAACTGTGAGCAACCATCCTGGGACCAGGAAATAGCTTTCTGACCTGTTCCCAGGATCTGGTGAGACCCTCTTCCAAGCATCCAAAAGCAGAATTCACTAATTTTATTATGTTAGCTGGCCATCTCAAACAAATACAACAAAATAAAATTGAGCCTTTTGCAGAGCCTCCCAGTAGTTTTAAATTCTAAAACCAAAACAGAATGTGGAACTTATGCAAAAAAATTGGCATCGCACACGTCAGATCTCAAGATCATTCAATATCAAGATTGTCAAGGGTATGAAAAGACAAAGTCAAGTAGAATATGCTCATCCAGAGATTGTATTGCTCTCAAAGGAATTTCTCAGAAGTCCTGGAAACGTTATTTAATTGGGTAACTGGACCCTTTCAGACCTTGCTCATTACATCTGCATTTGATTATTGTCAGTTGCCTCCAGATGTGATAATTGTAAATAAATGTCTTAGTCATTTGATTTTAGTATTTTGGCAATTCACATTTCAGTAGGAGCATTAGACTATAGATTGCTGCTTTTGGAGTAAATTAAGTAAGTGGAGTAAATGAACTTTGGCTTGGCCACACTGGAGTACTGAGTGCAATTCTGGTCGCCATATTATAAAAAAGATATCAAAAGCAGAATTCTCTAATTTTATGTTTGCTGGCTATCTCAGAAGAACACAACAAGGTAAAGTAGAGGCTTTTGCTGCAATCGCCCAATCATTCTAAATTCTAAAACCAAAACAGAATGTAGAACCTTATACCAAATTGGGCATCACGCACTTCAGATCTCAATACCCATTCAACATCGAGATTGCTAGGGGAATGAAAAGGGAGGGTGCAAAAAAGATTTACAAGGTTGATTCCAGAAATGTGGGGGTTATACCTATCAGGAGAGGATGAACAAGTTGGGTCTCTTTATTTTTAAAAAGAGGAAGGCTGAAGAGGGACCTAAAAGGGGTCATTAAATTTTGAAAGGTTTTGATAGAGTGGACACAAGAGAATGTTTCCACTTGTGGGGAAAAGCAAAACTAGAAGCCATCAATATAAAATAGTCACCAATAAATCAAATAGGGAATTCAGAGGAAACTTCTTTACCCAGGCCGGGATTTTATCCGGGTGACGGTGGTCTTGACCATCGGCAAAAGCGCCAGTGAGAGCTCCGTGTCGCCTCCTCTGAGAAAGGCACTTAAGTGGACAGCGGTGGGCTTCCCAGGGATCAAGGACCCCAGGCGTCTTGCCTGCTGAGAGCTGCCAGCCAATCAGAGGCCGGCAGCTCCTTATCCAAGCAGTGCAACCGCGGAGGTGGCGGTACTCAGTACTCGACTCACCCAGGGCCCTGGAACCAGGCCACAGGTAATTTAGGGCGGGAGCCCTTTTGCGGGGTGGGTGTCATGGGGGAGGGGGGTGTAGGGGGGGTCAGCAGCAAGGGAAGGGGGTTGGCTCTCAGTGGCACCCTCCCCTTCCCAATGCCAGGTCCCTCAAACAGGCACTAGGTGCCTTTTAACGAGGGAACACCCCCACCTCCCAGAGCCGGCAAACAACCCACACGGGGTTGTTAGGCGTGTTCCCCGTGAGGTGACTTCTGCCCGCCACTGGACTAAATCCGGTGGCGGTGGGCCGAGGCCCTTACTTGGGCATTAATTGCCCATTTTAAGGCCTCAATTGGTGGCGGGGTGGGAAGGCTGTGCACAGGCCTTCCCACCGCGGACTTAATTTGGGTGGAGGCGGGAAGGTGGGGGGAGGGGGTCCCCCTTCGCTACCATCCCACCCAATTATATGCTATCCCCACCTCCAAACCCAATGCAGGGGAGAGCAAAAAGTAGTGGAAATCTAGAACTGTCTCCCTCAAAAGGCTGTGGATGCTGACAGTCAGGAAGAAAATGAAAGACTTACTTTCACTGGAGTTAAAAAAACAAGGCAGAGGTGAGATATTATCCATGTGTTTAAGGTAAATAAAGCATATGGACCAGTAACCAAGCTAGTTAACTTGGAGAATGAGCCCAGGACTAGAGGGCACAAGTTCACAGTTCAAGTAAGGTCAGATCTTAGAAACAACTTTTATTCCCACAGGATAATATGTGTGGCAACGCTCCCAGAGAGGGTTCGTGTTCAAGTTGACATCTAGAAAAGGAGCTGAATCGTTACCTATTGAGAAAGGCAATTGAGGATAATAGCAGTATTAAAAGTCATTATTTCAAGAGGGCCAAAGAAAGAAACTTAAGGTTCTTCATAGTAAGGGATCAACAGATGGTTGTGGTGGACAGTCCATGGAGGAGCCACCCATTCATGGTCTTTTCCCATTCCGGAATTTCTCACAAAGAATGGTGCAGGTGTTCAATTAAAAGCAAAATACTGCAGACGCTGTAAATCTGAAATAAAAACAGCAAGTCTGGCAGCATTTATGGAGAGAGAAACAAGAGTTAACGTTTCATGTCTGTGACGGTGCAAGAGTTTTCTGCCTCACTTCCAACCGGAAATAAAAGTTTTGCCAAACGTTTTTTTCCTGAAGGTTGCACCCCTTTAGCAGTAAAGGACTTTTATAACTGCTGCGAGTTATCAATCTTATCTGAACTTGAAGAGTTGAAGCTAACTTAAAATAGAAAAAAATAATAATTTGCAGCATAATAGAATTCGTGACCAGATTTCTTTCCTCAGCTTCACCAAATCTATATTACTTTAATCAAATTGTTAATATCCCTATGAATGATTAATCTCCTTCAGATGATTGAGGAGCTCATCAGGGTCATGGGACTTCAACATTCACAGTAGATTTTAGGCCATACCACCTTCCATCATGTGCTTTCACTTCAACATAAAACGTTATTGCCTTTAATGGATGATAAAGGCATTGGAAGCTGTATGCATTTGGTAATAAGGAAAGAAAGAATTGCATTTATGTAGTGCCTTTCACAACCTCAGGATGTTCCAAAGTAATTTATAGCTGATTAAGTGCTTTTTGAAGTGAAGTGTTGTAATATAGGAAATATGTCAGCCAGTTTGCAGATTCTCTGGCGTTTCCACCAAGGTTATAGCAGGAAATCAGCAGAAAGCCCCCACACGCACTAACAGAAATTTTCAAACACTCACTCCAGAAGCCTTGCCTTGCAAAATCAGCCCTCGTACATAAACCACCAGAAGCCGTCAATGAGAGCTGAACCCTTATTCTCTATATGTCACAGTCGATGTGAACTGGGATCTTCTGGGTTGGGGAGGTTGGTGCTCGCAGCTCAGGAAAGTTCTGATAACTGAGAGAAGTAACAAACGGAATCAAAAAGGTGCACTCGGGCATAAAACAGAAAATGCTGGAAATACTCAGCAGGTGAAGGGGGACTTGATCTCCGGCAGAAGTGCCGGCGAGAACCCCACATCACCCCTTCTGTGGGAGGCCCGCCGAGTCAAGTGCCAATTAGGCACTTAACTGGACAGCAGTGGACCTTCCATGGGATCAAGGACCCCGGCAATGGGAGACCCACCCTCTGAGAGCTGCTGGCCAATCAGAGGCCCGCAGCACTTTAGTTGAGCAGTGCTACTGTGGAGGCGGTGACTGCTGCCCGTTGGGCTGCCACCTGAGGCCCAGGAACGGCGCTGGACCCAGGCCACAGGTACATCAGGGTGGGAGGGTTCTTGCAGGGTGGGGGCAGCAGGAAGGGGAGTTTAGGGGGGTTGACAGCAAGGGCAGGGGTGTGGCTCTGAGCGGGCCCCCTTCCCAATGTTTTGTCCTTCGTGCAGGCATTAAGGGCCTTTTAACAAGGGAACCCCCCCCCCTCCCCCTCCCCCTCCCCCTCCCCCTCCCTCCGTCCCTCCACAACCCCCTGGAGCCAGCAAGCAACCTGCATGGTTTTTGTTGCCGTGCGGCGACAGGCCCACCCACCTCTGGGCTAATTGGAGGCGGGATGAGGCCCTTATTTGGGCAGTAAGTGCCCACTTAAGGACCTCAATTGACGGCAGAGGCGGGAAGCTGAAGGGGTCCCTGCCACCAACTCCCCACCTGATGACACACTTTCCTTGTCTCCAAACCCAGCGCAGTGGGAACATAAAACTCCCCCCCATCATTTCCGGTCTGTGACCTTTCATCAGGTCACGTTAACTCTGTTAGTCTCTCCATAGATGCTGCCAGACTTGCTAAGTATTTCCAGCATTTCCTGTTTTTATTTCAGATTTCCAGCAGCTGCACTATTTTGCCTTTGCATAGTTGTGCTGGGGAACGCTCTGGGGGATCTTTGGCTAGGGCCTGTTTGTATCCTAACACTGGAGTCAGTGGGAAGGGGAATATCGGACCTTTTCCTTTCCATGTTGATACCAAGAATACAGCAGGGTGTCAAGATTTATAAATTTCCTGGTATTTTTGGAAAATATGATCATCAGTTTATTTTAAGCACATCCCATTTTCACCTGGACTGTGTCCCTTCATTCTGTATTATTGACATTTTGCATTGGCCCATTACACAATGAAGGGAAGGCTGATTTACCATCCTGAAACAACAGCAGCTATGTCGCCTTGAGTTCTTCCACACTGTTCCCCCATGAATAGTATTGCATAGCAGTAAATTAAAAAAGCTAATAATATCTATGTTCTACAACAAGGCAGACAGCACAGGTTGTGCTTAGCAATTATTTAAATTAATTCAGAGATAACAAAAGCATTACATTGCCTTGTTAGTCGAAAACCTTTGACAATTAACTTAAAGTATCAGTGGTTAAAAGATTCCTAATTAATCAAATTGTCATCTTCTTCCCCCTCCCATGACTCGATGCTTTGTCATGCAACAACTTGCATTTATATAGCAGCTTTAATGTAGTAAAATGTCCCAAGGCGCTTCATTGGAGCATTATCAAACAAAATTTGATATAAAAACAAGAAATGATGGAAATACTCAGCAGGTCTGGCAGCATCTATGGAAAGAGAAGCAGAGTTAACGTTTCAGGTCAGTGACCCTTCTTCGAAATTTGATGCCAGGTCGCTTAAGGAAATAGTAGGACGGGTGACCAAAAGCTTGGTCAAAGAGATAGGTTTTAAGGGGCCTCTTAAAGGAGGAAAGTGAGGTGGAAAGATTTAGGGAGGGAATTCCAGAGCTTAGGGCCCAGGCAGCTGAAGGCACAGCCGCCAATGGTAGAGCGATGAAAATTGGGGATGCGCAAGAGGCCAGAATTGGATGAGTGCAGATACCTTGGAGGGTTGTAGGGCTGGAGGAGGTTCCAGATATAGGGAGGGGTGAGGCTATGGAGTGATTTGATAAAAAGGGATGGATATCTCATCCTCGGTCCTAGGTTTGTGGTGAGTCCATTGATCTTAACTTAGGTGGTAGTGGGATTACTATTGATTTCAGTATCCAGAGCTATGGAAAGAAAAAGTCATCCGGTCCTCCACTCCTGATTGCTAACCCATGAATCTTGCTGTCAAGTTTGAGTATCCAGATATCAGGTAAGGAATGAATCAGGCTCAGTGTGGTGACATCCAAGCACAAATAGCCTGTCGAGAAGTACTGTTTAGGCTCCAATATGAAGAATGGTCACTTGGGTGCGTTAATCTGTTAATTGTGTGTCAATTGTTTAACTATATGCAGGTGAAGGGTGTTAATTGGGGTCTTACATGAGCACTTATAAGCAGACACTTACTGAGATTGGTGGAGGGTTTGAGTGAGGAGTTACGTGTTTGTAATCCTTTTATTATGCACAATAAATGTGAAACGGAGTAAAGACAGGCTTTAGCATTATTCTTCCACAACAAGCTTTCTGGAGTTAAACACTAGAGGATTGCTGGTGCTCATAGAAATGCTCACAACAACCGTCAACATGCTCAGGACAAGGAGAGATCAAGAGAAAAAGGAGAACAGAACTATTGTAGACTGATGTAACAGTGCAACAACATGCAAGTATCCATTAAAATAAAAGCAAAATACTGCTGATGCTGGAAATCCGAAACAAAAACAAGAAATGCTGGAACCACTCGGCAGGTCCGGCAGCATCCGTGGAAAGAGAAGCAGAGTCAACGTTTCGGGTCGGTGACCCTTCATCGGAACGTTCCGATGAAGGGTCACCGACCCGAAACGTTGACTCTGCTTCTCTTTCCACGGATGCTGCCGGACCTGCCGAGTGATTCCAGCATTTCTTGTTTTTGTTGCAAGTATCCATTGTGCCTTCGTCCTAAGGTGCTTCATGGGAAGAGAGCATGAAGAACACTGAAGAAATTGGGGAAGAGTTTAAGTATCGGAGGCGTGGTCAAAGTTTTGAGGAGGCTTTTACATGGAATTACATAGAGTTTACAGCACAGAAACAGGCCATTCAGCCCATCTGATCTATTCTGCTGTTTATGCTCCACCAATCCACCCTACTTCATCTAACCCTATCTGAATATCCTATTTGTTTCTCCCTCATATAATTATCTAACTTCCCCTTAAATGCATCTATGCTATTCACCTCAACCACTTCATGTGGTAGCAAGTTCCACATTCTAACCATTCTCTGGGTAAAGAGGTTTCCTGTGCATTCTTTATTGGATTTATTAGACTACCCACCACCCTGCCTACAGGCGGAAACATCTTTTGATGATGGAGAAGAGATGCAGATGTAAGGATTTGGGAAGAGAATTGCAAAGTGCAGGTGTGATACCCAATGGCACTGCCACCAAGGTTGGAGTCGAGGGCAATGAGTAGACTGGAAGGTGGGGCTGGAATGTAAAGCTGGAGGTGGCTACAGAGGTGGAGCAAGGCTATGGAGGGATTTTTAAATGAGGAGGGAGAATTTGAAATGACAGGAACATAAAATGGGAAGCCAATGGTGATTGTTAAAGACAAGGTGATATACAAAAGTGTTAACCATCCATAGCTAATTTGAATTGGCATTACAGTGTTCTTGAGGGAAAGTAGTATTGGTTCTAGAGTGTTGAGAGAGCAGTACTGAACTGTGACCTCTGCCTGTACTTTTTCCTATCAGTCGTGCCACTGTTTGCACTACAGGACATGTGGAGGCTGTTTTGAAACTGAAGATCTGTGTCTTGCACGTCTCATTCAATTTACAGGTTTGCACAGACAAATGCTAGGAGCACACAGCCATGATGTACTCCATCACAGTCTTGAGCTCACTTTGGTGTTTATTAATTTGAGTTTGGGAATATTCAATTTGTGTCACAACATATACACCATCACACTGCTGGCACAGGCATTCAATGCAAGCTGCGGCCTTTTAGAAGCAAGTCGAGGAAAAGTGTGTCCCTGACGCTAAGATAGACACATGGCACTTGGCTTTAATTTTGCAATGTGGTTTTGCTGTCAGGAGCACTGCATGCATGCATGCAACTGTCCCACACGTCTAAGATAAAAGCACCGCAGCAGTGACTGGCCGGCTCATGATTGCAAACAGCTAATAGGCTGAATTGCTTTCATTTTAGGTCCAGTTCTTGGATTATCAATCCATCCATTTCCAGTCAGAAGTAACAGACTCCACAGTGTTAGCTGGTTAAAATCCTGTCACCATGTTGAACCAAGGTAATGGAAAATGGATACATCCCTTGTGCCAACAAGATTTCTATTTATTTGCTGCAGTTTGATAATTTGCGACCCGCTCAAGTGGTAAAGAGGACTCGACACTGTCACTGTTAGATCCCTGACAGATGAGTAATGACTCTGCTGTGATGTCAGCATACTGAGTCAACAGGACTTTTCAGGAGCTGTCAGTCATCCATCAAAAGTAGATGGCTGACAGTCTGCTTTCTTTTTAAATTTCCCATCACTGTTTATTTCAGTGGAAGATTATTCAGTGCAGATTGTCCTAGAGATCCATCTTAATTAAGCACAGATTTTATGCCCGATTATAAATACATTCATCTAATCTCATTTATCAAAGATTTTACTTAATCACAACCACACAGTAATGTTACTCTACGCATCTAAATTATCTTGGGCAAGATTTCCTCTCTTTGTTCTTTGCGGCATACTACCGACCTCTTCTCAACTGTTCCTCTCTGCCTAACCTGCCCAGTGTGACCTTTGCCTCTTGATAAGGAAAAGATCCTGACCCTACAAGCTATTCACCTACCCAAGCGTGAAGAGCTAGATAATCATAAAGGACCCTTAACCTATGTATCTATGAGTTGCATAGACTAAGCTTGTATTCCCTTGAGTACAGAAGATTAGGAGATGATCTAATTCAGATGTTTAAAATGATCAAAGTCATTGATAGGTTAGATAGAGAGGAATCATTTCCTCTGATGGGAGAGTCCAGGCAAGGGGACGTAACCTTAAAATTAGAGCCAGGTCATTCAGGGGTCATGTCAGAAATCACTTCTTCACACAAAGGCTGGTGGAAATCTGCTCCCAAAAAGCTTTTGAGACTGGTTGCGGGGGTGGGAGGGGGTTTCAGTTGAAGATTTTAAAACTGAGGTTGATAAGATTTTTGTTAGGCAAGAGTATTAAAGGTCACGGAGCCAAGGCAGGTAGATGAAGTTGAGATACAAATCAACCATGATCTAATTGAATGGTGGAGCAGGTTTGAGGGGCTGAATGGCCTACACCTGGTTCATATGTTCCTATGTTCCTATGTGCTGTGTGACATTCACAAAGTTATTCTATATCCAACCATAACCTGAGGCAGTCTGTAAGTTCTTGTACAATGATGAAATAAAATAACATGTTTAAAAAAGCATATTCTTAATACTCACATTTTGACACAAATACCAAAGTCACTGCCCAGAGTGACACTGAGTCGATGGATGGAATTATCTGTTCTTAGAATCATGAGCGTAAGTCAGGACCGTTTCTGGGTCCCGGCCCTGCTCTGACTGTCAGAGGAGGCCCGCGAGGCCTTCCAGGAGGTGGCCAATTAAGAGTCTGCCTTTGGGTCCGCCATCCAATTAAGGAGGGCGGGCAGATCCCAATCAGAGGGCCTGCAGCCTTGGATGGATTGTAGCCCCACACCCAACATGCCCTTTGAAGAGGTTACAAATTTAATAAAATAAATAGCAGCCACAGCTACCAGGTCACCTCCGTAGGGGGGTGGGGGGTAGAATCTGCAGGTGTGGTCCACTGATGGCTGTGGCTCCAGTGGCAGGGGTTTAAACAGGAGGCCTCCCAGGCCCCCAGGCCAGCCATCAGCCTCCAGGCACCTTAGCCCTCAGTGGGGGGCCCATCCCGCGGGGCATGCCCAATCAGCCCACAAATGGGCATTTAATTATGCAGATTGGCTACCCGCTGCTGTGGGGCGGGTAGCCTCTTCCAGAGCTGACCTGCCTGCTGGAAGATTGCCTGGAGGCGGGAACACTGACCCAATGTGTATTTCTTTGAAATTCCTCCCAGTCCCACCTAGAAGCCCGCGGCTGCAGGACTGGGAATATCCTGCTCTCTATGACTAGAAAGCCTAAGATTTGATGCCTGGTTAACTAACCTTAACCAAGGTGTTAGTTGTGGCTCAGTTGGTAACACTCTGACCTCTGAATTAGAAGGTTGTAAGTTCAATTCCTGTTCCTGAGCACAAAAATCTAGCTGACACCCTGGTACAGCCTATCAAAGGAGATATTAAACTAATTCTCTGTCTGCTCTCTCAGGTGGATATAAAACATCCTATGGCATTAATTTGAAGAGCAGCAGTAGAGCTATCCCCAGTGTCCTGGTCATATTTATGCCAAATCAGCATCAATAAAAACAGATTATCTGATCATCATCACTTTACTGTTTATGGGAGTTTGCTGTGTGCAAATTGGCTGCCACATTTCCTACATTACAACTACACTTCAAAAGTACTTCATTGGCTGTAAAGAGCTTTGGGACATTCAAAGGTTGTGAAAGGCGTTATATAAATGCTAGTGTTGCTTTTTTGTTTCAACTCTCCCTGTCTAAAGAGTGGAGCCCTGTCTGATACATGCAAATAAATATTTGAATTGTTGCATAGCCAGATTGAGAGTAATACAACAGAATGCGGGTTTGAAGGATCCCTTTGAAAAATCGACCCAATCATTAGCACTCCAGAAATCTGTGTAATTCTCTGTCTGAAGGAGCACAGAGAGAGAATGTACAGTCAAGGAATTATTCTAGATAAGAATACAGCTGAAAAAAAGTCAGCAGCAGACAGATTCCCTACTGATGTTAATGAATCTCTGAAAATTTATTTTATCCCTCCTAATTGAACAATCAAAGCAGGCTTCAGTTTTTCTCACCCCGTCTTAATAGAGTTAGAATATATGTGCAGTCTGCAACTTGGGAGCCATGTGACTCATACCATCATTAATATTTAGAAGCTTCCTCTATAACAAACAAAAATACAAGTCTGGAACAGATAAAGAACAAGATTTAAATTCAAATAAAGTGCCTCCATTATATTCCCTGTAAAAATGCCAGTGCATTCTATAAATTGCTTGGTAGCCATCTCATAGTATTACAACTTTTTAGTTACCTTCATTCCTATTTTGATTTGCTATTAAGAAGAAATTACACGATGGATGGCTGCATTTCAGGAAAAACACATTTATCCTGATGGGAGCAACACAGTTAATCATCGAATGTACTAACACCGGTGATAACACAGAAGTTTCCTTCTACTGGTCCACCTTTATTGTCCTTTTCCCAGTGTATCTATCTTTTATTTCTCATCGTTGTTCAGAATATTAGTGGAACATTTCATTTCAGACAAGCAAGCAAGCAATCGCAGATCACATCAAGGTGGCACAGATAGATGCTGAACAAAGCTCTTTCTACTCTGCCCAATCTCTGAGGACCATCCAACTTCACCTTACACAGGCCCCTTACAGCCAGCAGGCAGAGGTTTCATCTCATCATCCCAGGATACCTTTGAACACAGGCCCAGTAGATTGAAAGCTTCAGGTCTAACCCACTACACTGATCTATTTTTGGGGGGTGGAAGTGATTTCTTTGCATTTATTAACATGAAGGGTGATAGCATTTATTCATTTATCTATAATTAGTGTTCACAATACACATTAGGGACATTTAAGGAGCTATATAAGATGAAATCTGCTTAGTAATGTGCATTTATCCCAACCTCAGTACAGCACCTTTCTCTGTACCAGTGTAGTACGCTTGCCATTTCAACACTCCCCCTTGCTCTCATGCTCACATCTCTGTCCTGGGATTGCTGCAGTGTTCCAGTGAACATCAACGCAAGCTCGAGGAACAGCATCTCATCTACCGATTAGGCACACTACAGCCTGCTGGACTGAACATTGAGTTCAATAATTTCAGAGCATGACAGCCCCCATTTTACTTTCATTTTTAGTTATTGTTTCTTTTTTTCTTTTTTACAATCATTTTTTTTACATTTATTTCATTTCATCTAAGTTTCTTCAGTTTGCTTACCCACTGTTTTTTTTCATGTTTGCACTTGCTGCTGTTCAATATTCAGTCCGTTAACACCTTATCTGTACTAAAGCTTTGTCTTTCAACACACCGTTAACATATTGTTTGCCTTTGCTCCATGACCTTTTGGTCAGCTATGTGGCCTTGTCCAATCTACACCCTCTCCTTTGTTATCTCTTGCCCACCCCCACCTCACTTGCTTATAACCTGTGACATTTCTAATATTTGTCAGTTCCGAAGAAGGGTCACTGACCCAAAACATTATCTCTGCTTCTCTTTCCACAGATGCTGCCAGACCTGCTGAGTGGTTCCAGCATTTCTTGTTTTTATTTCAGATTTCCAGCATCCGCAGCATTTTGCTTTTATTTTAGTACGTTTCCTGCATCAGATAATCACAAGTGAGCTTTTTTGTCATCCTGTGGACCAGTTTTGAACTTTCCCCAAATTCATGTCACATTCAATTTGCAGAGTAAAGAAATTGTTGTTCTACTAGCCTGGTTTTCGAATCAGAGGTGAAGGAGCAGTTTCAGAAAGTTGAACAATAAATGAGAAATTGTGCAGTGATTGTATCATTTGCTGTCTACAAACTGGCTGCTGAACTTGCCGACTTGCCAATGCTCCTTTGACAGCATTGTCCAAACCTGCGACCTCTATCACCTAGAAGTACAAGGGCAACAGACGCATGAGAACACTACCACCTGTAAGTTCCTCTCCAAGTCACTCACCATCCTGTTTTGCAACTACATCATCACTCCTTCACTGTCACTGGGTCAAAATCCTGGAGCTCCCTCCCTAACGGCACTGTGTGTGTACCTATACCACATGGACTGCAGCAGTTCAAGCAGGTGGCAATTAGGGATGGGCAATAAATGCTGGCCTTGCCAGTAATGCCCACATTCCAAGAACAAATAAAAAAAAGCAACAATGGCTGAATTTCAGAAAAGTAATCCATTCTTGTAAAGTGCAACTACTGACACCAATGTGATTATTAGTATGATAAACATTGTTGATTGATACTGACAACTTTGTTGGTCTTTTAAAGCATCAGTCTCGCTGTTTAATGAGCTCTAAGCCTTGACCTCCCTGCTAGCTAATTTGATAGAGCATTGGAATTCTGACTAGGAAGCAGAAGATAAAATCCCGCATAAATTTCCTTTACTGGATACTTCCTGACAATTGCCTGTGGAGAGTATGAAGCATACTTATCCCAGAAGGCTGTTCTTACGCCAATCAAGAAGTGGCATTGATAACAGACATGGAGATGCCAATAGATTGGAGTACTCTACCAATTCCCTTCAACCATAAAGATAGCATGTGTGGGAGAAAACTGGGAATCAGCAAAGAGCACATTATAACTCTATATACCAATGAAACCGCCATTGGGTAGGGTTGCCAGCTTTGGTTGCATAGATTCCTGGAGGCTTCAGCATGTGGCCTCCTGCCTTCAACTGTCCTGCTACCACATTCACACCAATGGTCATCCACCACATCCATCTGTGCCCACCTTCCCATGCCAGTTTGAAAGCCGATTGGATGATTCCTGACTGTCAGTCAGAACAACCATTTTTTCCTATCTTCAATACGTCTGTAATATAAAACAAAAGTGTTCAAAGAAAATGAAAAAAACAGTTTTTTAATGACCATATGAATTTTCTCCTGGGTTGCTTGCAGCAGTTGACCTGGAGATTGTTCTTCAATTCCTGCAGACTTCAAGGACAATCCTGCCACTGAGGCAAGAACACTAAGAAAGAACTTAGACTTGTCGGGAGTCAGGTGTGTTGCTGATGAGCTCCAAGCCTTGGCCTCCCTGCTAGCTATTTTGAAATTTATTATGCCCCAAAGCACAAAGAATGGATTACATTTCTGAAATTCAGCCACTGTCGCTTTGTAGGCAGGGTCGGCAGCCAGTTTGTACACAGTAAGTTTCTGCTGAACATCAAGTGACTGAATGACCAGGTAATCTGTTAGAGGTAGAGTTATTTGAAAAAGTAAAAAGAAAGACATGCTTTTATATAGCACCACTCGCACCTTCAGAACATCCCAAAGCACTTTACAGCCAATGACACACTTTTGAAATATAGTCACTGTTGTAATGTAGAAAACACGGCAGCCAATTTGTGCACAGCAAGCTCCCAAAAACAGCAATGTGACAATAACCAGATAATCTGATTTTATTGATGTTGATTATGTTGTCTGATTGCCTTTAAGAGTGATGTTCCTTGAAGATCTTAAAATGCTAATGAGCTAAGTACCAGGACGCAAGCCTAAGTCACTCTGCAACTGTGACACCCAGAGTAAGGTTCTGTAAATAATTAGCTCTGTACTGTATATAAGAGTTTAGCTGTTGCATCAGACAACATAAAGAACTCATTACAGACTGAGGGATAAATATTATCCAGGCCACCAAAGATAACTCCTCTACTCTTCTTGGAATAGTGTCATGGGATCTTTTATGGCCACCTGAGAGGGAAGATGCTGGGAGAATTCCTTGCTCTTCTTCAGAAAGTGGTCCTAGGTTCAGTCCATAGTTTGAGCTGAGGTATTTGATCTCAGCTGGGTCGGTGATGGAGTTACTATAATTGGTCTCAGTGCCTCGGGCAAGGAAGGTTAAAAAGCACTGATGTCTTTTGTTCCTGATCATTAGCCGTTGAATCCTGCTGAAAAATGAATACATAAGTCACGACTTGATCAGTCCCAATTGTGATAATCTCCTTGATGGAAAGTTCAGTTACACTCACATATAAATCACCAACTTCATCAGAAGAAGGAAGAAAATTGGTGGGAAAGGGAGCAACATTTCTCAACTTGGGTGCAGTACTTTCCAAAGTAATTTTCATTTCCTTGTTGTATTAAATACCCTTTTGTGAAAAGGCTCTCATCCTTACACTTACAAATGTGACTGCTTCCTGATTTATTTGCTTAATGTAACAATAGGGGTTAAATGGGTCTTTCTGCAATCCAGAAGCTCCTTCCTGCACCCTTGTATTCTGCTTCCTGTTTCTGGAGAACATAACACTTGATGTACAGCTAATTGCAGCACCACCACTGTCCTTGACATTTATATAGATTTGTTACATGCATCCTTCCTCTTTGTTCTTTTAATGTTCTCCCCTCCTTGTCCCTTCTCACCATACGACTGGCTTTTTCTGGGGTAGAGCTCCATGCGTTCAGGGCAGCCATTGATACCCTGTCCAAGTGACATTCTTTATGTGTGAGCCTGGACAGTCTGGCCCCTATTTTAAAGGGACAGTGGCTATGGTGCGTGTTAGCCCCAAAGTGGGTGGTACACCGACAGAGTCTAGAGGCGAGGAGGCCTGGCCGTTTTTAACAATATATTATTAATGTACATGTCCTGTCCGATACCCAGCCAGATCCAATACATGGCTGGTTGGGTGAAATTGGGAAGTTGACAGCCTGGAGCATGTGGGAATGGTCCCCAGCAAGCCCAGGGAGTAGGGGTCCAGAGGCAAGTGGAGACAGGGTGGGGGGGCGGGGGTGGTTCCTCCATGATCGGGGGTTGGGGTTTGGGGTAGAGCTGGGTCTGGGGAGGTCAAAGGACTCCTTGCAGGGCTCAAGTGGGAACACTCCAGCTCCTCTTGGCCCAAGAACCTAAGGAGTTCTAACAGTAGTAAATTTTTAAAACTACCTTGGCCTATTCTGGCCAGTCGGTGCTTCCCACTGTGGTTCTGCTTCCAGGCAGTGGACAGTGCAGGACTCCCCGTGACTCTAAGTTACGATTTCATCGTAGCACTGCTGACATCATTGAGCCGTGACTTTTGAATGTTAAGTAGGACCCTGTAGTATATGGGTCTGAAAGGGTTAATGTTGAGAAAGTGTAAAGAATACCTCCTACCATGATGATGTAAGAGATCACGTGAGAAAGACTCGAAGAGAGATGCAGCATGGCTTCAGAGGAGTCACACAGACCGGTGTGGAGCTGTACATAGTTATAATGTAATAAAGGTTAATGTTCTAAGTACTCTAGACTAAGGAATCTCTCTCAGTTAGATTAACTAAGTATATTAAAGTGGCAGTATACCAAACAAACATACAACAGACCCCACCTGCCTGTTGTGAGACAGTTGGACGATTTGAAAGTCAACAAAGATAAGATTGCATCAGGCAGGACCAGAGTGATCTCAGGCCAGTAAGTGATCGCAGCCTGATTTTAACCCCTCTCACCTTTGTCACTCAGCGAGGCAGGGTTAAAATCCCAGCCTAAGCATTAGTACAATATTTGACCACACCACCGAGGCATCTGATCTGATGCTTATACATCTTAGGCACATATGTTCTCTGGGGATTCACTAGGTACCAAACTGGAATGGGAACCATGGCTAATTTTTTTCTCACATTCAGACCCGGGGTCAATTGTTGTGCCCCTGCTAACTGTCTGAGATCAACTAATTCAGCGCACATTGGGGATTGAACCTGGCATTTTCCTGTTAAGCTGAATAACTCACTACCTTCCACATATGAGGCATTGGGAAAGCTTAATAGAAAAAAAACCTACTCTTGTAAAGACGGATTCTGTAATAGTTGAACTGTTCAGACTTGATGTTAAGCAGAAGCCTGTAATGTAATTGTGCTGAAATGGATACATGCTAAATAAAAGGTTAGCCAGAGCAACTGAAATAATAATTTGATGTATTAAATTGGCATTAGTTTCATAAAAGGCTGCTGAGGAAGTATTTCAGAAAGGATGCACTGAAAATGTAATTGGCACATTTGGCTTTTGTTTGGCCTGTTACAGCAGAACAATGTATTTTTAGAAAATCATTGCATGTACAAAAAGTCTATTAGTATCAAAAATGAAATTTAACTCTGAAATAAGATAGTTTAACACATCGAGGCCTCGAAATTGGATTGCACCTGAATTTTGTGAGTCGGTTGACACAAGTGATATAATTTGTTCTGATAGGATTTATGCCAGTGCTGATAAACCAAATCACCCAATTATTTTTCCTGAATACAGTGCCCTTTTAAAAGTGACTTCCAGCGTCCAACAGCAATCAATATTGCAGATCAGACACAACTATGTCAGGCATATCTGAATCTAACATTGTGTGCATTGTACTTAACTGCAGAAAATTGCTAGAATTGCTTAATAGAATGAGGGTTGGTTATCCATCAATTCACCAAACTCGGTATACTACTGATCCTGGTTTTGTCTGTTTTCTTAATTTATTCAAACTTAACGCAACTAAAGATATCGTAAGTGTGATATCAATGTATTTTCACTTTACCTGTTGTATGACATTGCTTTGCCTGCTATTGCAACAGAGACACCAGGGTGGGGTGGGGATGGGAGGGGTGAGGGTGAATTTTAACCTGCTAGGGTGGGTGGGTGGGTGTCTGTGAGGGCAGCTGATTAAAAGAGCAGAAAATACCAGCATGTTGGGAAGTCGGCAGGAACCTGCCAACTTCTGCATTTAACTCGAGCGAAAACGTTAGCACGCAGGGAACCCCGTGGAACAGGTGGGTCTGACATTTGGAAGGTTTAAGCCTGGATTCTGCCTTTCACTCTCAGTGTGTGGGTTTCCACTTGTCCAGTTGCTGGCTCACGTTCTGGCACTTCTGGGATGCTTGCATTCTGACCCTTGCAGCCTCCCTTTAGGTAGTGCAGGTGAAACAGACTGTGATACATCATCATCACACCTGCTCACTCCAATTGAACAGGAAACTCCAGACGTCAGATGCATATGTCTTGGCTGAGTTAAAAAAACTACTGGCAGGCATACTGCTGAAACTTCTGGTTCCCGACTCACAGCCCCCCAGCAGCCTCCCCCCCTCCTCACCCCACGAGCAGCCTCCCCCCCTCCTCACCCCACGGGCGGCACAGTGGCGCAGTGGTTAGCACCGCAGCCTCACAGCTCCAGGGACCCGGGTTCGATTCTGGGTACTGCCTGTGTGGAGTTTGCAAGTTCTCCCTGTGTCTGCGTGGGTTTTCTCCGGGTGCTCCGGTTCCTCCCACAAGCCAAAAGACTTGCAGGTTGATAGGTAAATTGGCCATTATAAATTGTCACTAGTATAGGTAGGTGGTAGGGAAATATAGGGACAGGTGGGGATGTTTGGTAGGAATATGGGATTAGTGTAGGATTAGTATAAATGGGTGGTTGATGTTCGGCACAGACTCGGTGGGCCGAAGGGCCTGTTTCAGTGCTGTATCTCTAATCTAATCTAATCTAAAACATTAAAATTCAGCCCATTATCTGGTTCATTTTGTGTGCTAATAGCACACAAGGTTGTCTCTTTAATCTTGGGGACTCATTTGCCAATATATGAAGAACATTTTAGGTTTCCACTGCCCAGTAAATACATTGTCTGAGGTTACGTTGGGAAACATACAGCTCCCTGTTCTATGCTGCGTTAGCAGATCCCTGCTAAGGCTGCAGTAGGAGGTCTATAATTGATGCAGTACCAAAGGAAGAAAGGAAGGAAAGACTTGTATTTATATAGCTCCTTTCATGACCTTAGGATGTCCCAAAAAGCTTTACAGCCAATAAAGTACCTTTCTAGCTACTGCTGTTGTAGGAAATGTGACAGGCAATTTGCGCACAGCAAGCTCCCACAATAGCAATGTGCAAACGAACAGATAATCTGTTTCTGATGATGTTAGTTGAGGGATAAATATTTCCCAGGACACCCGGGAAAATTCCCCCACTTTTCTTCAAATAGTGCCATAGGAGCTGCTACGTTTAACTTAGAAGGCAGGCGACTGATCCAAAAGATGGCACCTCCGACATTGCTGCACCCCCTCAGTACTGCAATGGAGTGTCAGCTTAGATTATGCGCTCAAGTCTTTGGAGTGGAACTGTGCATCCACAACTTTCTGACTCAGAGGCAAGAATGCTCCCACTGAGCCACAGCTGACCTTTAACTGGAGTAATGTTCCTACCATCAGTACCTTGGACAAGTGTCAATTCTTCACGTGAGCTCAGACAGTGAGTATAGGTAGGCTATTTAACTGTGAGGTGGGGAAGGGGTGAGGGGAACACATCTGAACTGTCCTCACCTGAACGCCACACTTTTACACCTTACAGAAGGAGTCACAGGATAGCCATCAGGATCCCTCGGCCTGACCTGTCTCCTTCCCGAGCCCAGAAGGCTGAGGCCAGTTCTAGCTTTCCTACAACACACTAGGGTGACAGTACTATTTGAGGAACAGCAGTTTGTTCTCCTGGTGCCTTGCTCAAAGTTCCTCCCTCAGCCAACACTGCCACAGGTAAAACTGTTTAAATTGGTTATTACGATTTGTGGCATCTCACTTAGGGTTGCCAGTGCAGGTTTGACGTATTCCTGGAGGTTTCATCCCATGATCAAGCATCCCATGCCCCCACACTCATGCCATTGGCCGCCCAACTTCTTCATCTTCATGACTCACCACCGTTCACAGGCCAACTGAGAAACGTACAGACTCTCCATTACCCGATTGGATGACACTGGTTCAGGCCTCAACTGGAGTATTGTGTCTGGACACCACATTTTGGCAAGGATGTGAAGGCATAAGAGAGGGTGCAGAAAAGATTCACAAGAATGGTTGCAGGGATGAGGAACTTCAGTTACGTGGATAGGTTGGAGCAGCTGGGACTATTTTCCTTGGAGAAGAGATTAAGAGAAGATTTGATAGAGGTGCTCAAAATCATGAGAGGTCTGGACAGATTAGTTAGAGAGAAACTGTTCCCATTGGCAGTGATCCAGAACGGGAGGAAACCGATTTAAGGTGATTGGCAAAAGAAGCAATGGCGACATGAGGAAAAACTGTTCTACACAGTGAGTGGTTAGGATCTGGAACGCACTGCCTGAGAGTGTGGTGGAGGCAGATTCAATCGAAGCCTTCAAAAGAGAATTGGATGATGACCTGAAGAGAAAACATTTGCAGGGCTACAGGGAAAAGGCGGGGGAGTGTGGGTAGCTGAATTGATCTTGCAGAGAGCCAGCACAGACATGATGGGCTGAATGGCCTCCTTCTGTGTAGTAACCATTCTATGATTCGATGATTCTTGACTTTCAGTCAAGCAGCCTTTTTTTTCCTCGTTCCCATTGTTAAAGCTCCTATGATTTTTCTCCTGGCTTGTTCATAGTGGTGACCCGGAGATTAATCTTAAATTCCTGGAGACTCCAGCTCAATCCTGGAGGGTTGGCAACCCTAACCTCATTGGGTTGCAAAATGGCTGCCACGTTCATCTATATCACAGCTGTCAAAGTAATTTATTGCATGTGAAGTGCTTCGAAATGCTTTGTGAAAGAGTGTAATGAGATGCTGGACAAATGCAAGTCAAGATTCCTCCATCATGATGAATAAGCACATTAGTGTTAGTAATGAAGAGGGTGGCTGGAAAAGGAGTTTTTATTAAAATCTCAACCCTGTCTTTCTGGAAAACAAATTCAACCACCAAGTGGCGGGGGGTGTGTGTTATTTTGTTCATTTTACAATAGTTTCCCTGATGGGTAGTTGTTATGGTAACCATATTGAATCCCGATGAATCTCTGTGAGAAATGGAGCACGTGAATCAATGTGAAATCTTGTCAGACATGTAGAAATGTGCCACATTATATTGAAAAGACAGCAAGAAAACATGGAAGTCGGAAAAAGGCACTCACAGGGGGCTGCTCATCTCTCCAGTCATTTTAGTTTTGCTTCTATAGCTTTCCCCACCGATGTTTATTCCCCACTGATGCTTATTCCCCCATCTGTGGGAGAGTTCGACTGATATCAACCGCTGCTTTGTTATCTCACTCAGATGGTCATCCTTCCTTTGTGAACCTTGATACTGTGCCGTTGGGGATGTTCATCAGAAGGTACATCAGCGCAATGTTTCTGCTACATGAACCAATGATCCAGAGAATGTGAGTTCAAATTGCACCATGGCAGTCTGAGAATTTAGGTGGAATCTTCTGCCCATAGGCTATGAGTGTGAGTGGAGACCATTTCTGGGTCCCGACCCAGCTCTGTCTGTCAGGGTGCCCGCCTGGAGGGTCAGGGCACCTGCCTGGGAGGTCAGGGTGCCCAGCTGGGAGGTCAGGGCACCTGCCTGGGAGGTCTTCCCAGAGACAGCCAATTAAAAGGCCACCTCTGAATCTGCTGTCCAATTAAGGACGGTGGGCCTGCAGTCTTGCAAGGATGGCAGCCCCACCAGCAGTGCTGGGCACTGCAACTCTCCGAGGGGGAACGCGGGGGATCCCCATCTAGTGGTGTTCTCTGAAGAGGTCACAATTTAATGAAATAAGGCCACAGCTGTGAGGTCACTCTTCCACAGGATGGCTGGTGGCAGCAGCTGTAGCCACTGATGGCCATTTCTCAAATGTGGGAGGTGGGGTTAGTGTCGGAGGCCATTTGGCCCTCTCAGGTCAGCCATTGGCAAACTGCCTCCAGGCACCTTCCAGACTTGGCCCTCAGTGGGGGCCGTGTACACCATTGGAAAGATCCTGGTGGCATCCCCAAGCAGTCCACAAATGGGCACTTAATTATGCGGATTGCCCACCCACCACTGCCAGGCGGGTAGGCCTGCCTCCAGGAAGATCTCCAGGAGGCGGGTACGCGTCAGCCCACTGGCCTGGCATCAACGTCCGTGATATTCCTCACAGTCCCACCTGCAAGCCCACCCCCACGAGACCGGGAACGTTCTGCCCATCGAATCCAGTTTAAGAAAAAGCTGGTCTCAATAAAAGTGACCGTGCAGCTGTCAGATAGTCGTAAAAATCCAGCTGTTTCACTCATGTCCTTTAGGGATGGAAACCTGCCATACTTAACAAGTTTGGCCTGTATGTGACTCCAGTCCCACATCAACATGTGGTTGACTCTTCACCACCCTCTGAAATGGCATAATAAGTGACTCAGTTGTATTAAACTGCTATCAAACTCCATATCTAACAGCATTGTGGGAACACTTCCATCTCATGGACTACAGTGGCTCAAGGAAAAGGCCTATCATCACCTTCTCTGGCCAGGATATACGACCTTATCAGTGACCTCCACATCCCCAGATTGAATTTTTTTTAAAATCACCTGAGACCAATGTTCATCCAAAACCCATACATCATGTAGTTTTCTGGAACAGTGGTTGACTTATGAGGAGAATCAAGGCCCCACCTGAATTTATTCCACTCCCTAGTTGAGGGGGTGCTGAAATTCACAGTAACCTTTCCGCACTCCTGCCCTGGCTGCAATCAGCTAACACAGTTCATGCCAGGGATTGAACCTGGAATCTTCATGGACTGAACAAGTCAAAGGTAGAAACCCTGACCAATTAGGACAGCTGATGATAGCCTTTCTTTAACCTTGAGAAGTGCTCAAAATGAAACCCTTTTCCAAGTTGAGTTTTTAACCTCACAGGTTGTAACAAGAAGAGAAGACCGATGGAAGTAAGTAGTCCTGTAGCTTTGAGGTCGTGTCCCAAACAAGGAACTTTTTCGACCAAAAAGTAAAAACAAATGAAAGATGGATAGACTCACACTATATAGCACCTTATAATTTTCTCAAGATCATCTCAATGCACTTCCCAGGCACTGAATTATCACAGTAACTATTATTATGCAGCCAACGTGGCAGCTAACAAAATCCTACAAAGAACAATGAGATAAATGACCAGTAAAAGGCCTAGAAATTAGTTTGCAAAACCAGTGGGAAATGGGAAGTGTCACTCTTAAATGGATGAGCAACAGTACTGCAACAGTAGTAGACTCGCCAACTTTAAGGGCATTTAAGTGGTCATTGGATAGACATATGGACGAAAATGGAATAGTGTAGGTCAGATGGTTTCACAGGTCGGCGCAACATCGAGGGCCGAAGGGCCTGTACTGCGCTGTAATATTCTAATTCTAATTCTAATATCATGTAAAATTGGTCCTCTTGTGTTGTCAGAATGTGACTGGCGTGTTGGGGATCCAGAGGCTGGCATACCCAGTGTGAAATGTGCCGCATGCCATATTGGACCCTTCACCAGCCATTTTACACCGGAGAAAAAAGCACAGCATGATCCAATTTCTAGGCCAACTCAACATTGGTCAAGGGGAATACTGGTCAACACACTAGCAGAACTCCCTGCTTTCCTTCAAATAGTGTGACAGAATCTTTAAACTCTATCACAAAGATTGAATGTCATATTTGAAGGATGGCCTTCCAGCAATGGAACTCACCCTCAGTATTGCACTGGAGTGCAAGACTTCATTACATGATCAAATCCTAGAATGGGATTTGAACCTACAACCTGTGACCCACAGGGAAGAGTGCTACCGACCGAGCCAAGCTGGAGATTCCATACAGAGAATGGACTCAATAATTATTGGAACAAAACTAGAAATGGCTGGAAACCAGTCTGGCAGCATTGGTGGAGAGAGAAAGAGTTAAAGCTTCAGGTCAATGACAGTAATTGTGGCTTTTGCTTTGCTGATGCAGACAGTAATGAGCATGGCAAAGCTTTGATAAACCATCAGTGGACAACCCTTAGAATTATAGAATCATAGAATGATTACAACACAGAAGGAGACCATTTGGCCCTTCATGTCTATGCCAGCTCTCTGCAAGAGTAACTCAGATAGTCCCACTCCCCTGCCTTTTCCCTGTAGCCCTGAAAATATTTTCTCTTCAGATAATTATCCAATTCTCTTTTGAAGGCCTCGATTGAATCTGCCTCCACTGCACTCTCAGGCAGTGCATCCCAGATCCTAAACACTCACTGCATAAAAAAAAGGTTTTCCTCACGTCACCATTTCTTCTTTTGCCAATCACCTTAAATCGGTGTCCTCTGGTTCTAGATCTATCCGCCAATGGGAACAGTTTCTCCCTATCTACTCTTCCACATCCCTCATGATTTGGAACACCTCTATCAAACCTCCTCTTAATCTTCTCTTCAAAGAGAACAGCCCCAGCTTCTCCAAGATATCCACGTAACTGAAGTTCCGCATCCCTGGAATCATTCTTGTGAATCTTTTCTGCACCCTCTCTAATGTGTTCATATCCTTGCTAAAGTGTGGTGCTCAGAACTGTATACAATACTCCGGTTGAGGCTGAGCTAGTGTTTTATAAATATTTTATAATATCCTTGTTTTTCTATGCCCCCATTTACAAAGCCCAGGTTCCCATATGCTTTCATAACCACTTTCGCAACCTGCCCGGCAACCTTCAATGATTTGTGCACATATACCCCCAGGTCTCTCTGCTCCTGCACCCCCTTTAGAATTGTCCCCTTTAATTTATATTGCCTCTTATCATTCTTCTGACCAAAATGAATCACTAAACACTTTTCTGCATTAAATTTCATCTGCTACTTGCCTGCCCATTCCTCATCTACATCCACAATCAAAGTCCCGGTTTGTTTTATGCACTGACAATTCCAGTGGCAGCTCTTCCTACTTGAGCTGAGAATGCTTGCTTCATCTGAAGCAAACAAATCCAAATGCTTGCTTTTGTCTGTCCCTGTATGTTCAACACTTCAAAGGTAATGGAGCACAAAAACTACACCCACGAGCTGCTGAATGTGAAGATTTATTGGTTTCAAAGTTGATCAAGGAGAGAAAGAGAGAAGCATAACACAGTTAGAAAACCACGAAGGGTTGATGAAATTCTTTATTACTGTTCTATTTGTATACACAACAGTTTAGAAAATCTATAAGCCAATTATTAAAAGGCCTTTAAAATGTATCAATCAACTTAAAAGCCCATCTCGGGCTGAATTTTCTGTGTCCGCCAGCTGAAAAGAAAAGCGGCCCGCAATGTCGCAGAGTCGCCACAATCTTCTGTTTGGCGGATCATTTAAATAGCCAGGGGGGGACGTCCCCCCCCCCCACCCCGATCACGTGAAGGGGGTGGGCTGTCCATCCCTGGTAATGGCGTTAGCGGTCTGTGCGCAGGTGCTGGCGCCATTTTCAAAGGGCTATCAGCCCGACCGAGAAATTTAAATATTTAGAGGTAAAACAATAAAAATAAAAACATTTCTTCTGTCCCTCCCCCATCCCCCCCAAAAACAATTAAATTCATTATTTGTCCTTCCCCCCCCCCCACCAAAACACTTACCATCTCCATCACCTTCTCCCCCAAACTACACAAACTTTAAACTCCAACCCTTCCCACCATCACCTACACGCATGACGTTACTTTGACCCCGCTCCCCCAGCCCGCCCCATCCTGCACTGATAAACTTACCCCCTCCCCCCCCTCCCCACCAGTGTGGCGCCTTGTTTCCCCAGATGGGGATCCGAAGGCGTGGGAGTGCCGGCCACCAGGTCAAAGATCGCAGCGGGACATCAGGTGGCAACGTGAGTGTCATTAATTCATTTCAATTCATTTAAATATTCAAATTGGGGTCCCATCACCCAGTGGAGGGGGGGCTGCCACAAGGCCTCGCCTCCGCCAGTAATGGCCCTCCTGGCGTCAGGGTGCATGGCGGCCCTCTCTCCGAGGCATCTCCAGGCCCACCCCACTACGAAACCTGACACCTGGGGGAGAACAAAACCCAGCCCACTGTATGCAGGAGAAAGCATAAACCTCAAATTCAGCTCTGGGTCACTGGTGGTTGATTTTCTCTTATGAATATTAAGATTGACAGATGAAATCATTTTTTATTTGCCATTCGTTACTTTACGGACAGAGATGCATTGTCTCATTGCTTTCATACAGAAAGCCCCTTCTGAAGTGCTGATAGAGGCTTTGTGCAGACTTTCGAAAACAGTGTCGACTTGCCTTTCCAGTGCTGGCAGCAGTTTAACTGAAGGAAGCTTGTAGAGGAGAGAGAGAGAGAGAGAGCAAGAGAGAGAGACAGAATGAGAAAGAGAGAAGGAAGAAAAACGTGGGAGAGAGGAAGAAGAAGAGAAACGGAGAGAGGAGAAAACAGATAGGAAGAGAGAGAAACAGAGAAATGGAGGAATAGAGAGGAGGAGAAACAGAGAGAGGGAAAGAGAGAAAGAGGAAATGGAGAGAGAGAGAAGGAAGACGGGAAGAATAAGAGAGACTCAAACAAAGACAGCATCTGAATAGCATAAACGCAGAGAATGAGAGAACATGTTGAGAAAGGAAAAGAGGGAGGGAGAGGAATCTTTCTTTGGCCTCCTTATCTCGAGAGACAATGGGTAAGCGCCTGGAGGTGGTCAGTGGTGTGTGGAGCAGCGCCTGGAGTGGCTATAAAGGCCAATTCTAGAGTGACAGGCTCTGCCACAGGTGCTGCAGAAAAATTTGTTACACAGTTGGCTCTCCCCTTGCGCCTTTGTCTTTTTTCCTGCCAACTGCTAAGTCTCTTCGACTCGCCACACTTTAGGCCCGCCTTTATGGCTGCCCGCTGGCGACTGACTCCCACGACTTGTGATCAATGTCACAGGACTTCATGTCACGTTTGCAGACGTCTTTAAAGTGGAGACATGGACGGCCGGTGGGTCTGATACCAGTGGCGAGCTCGCTGTACAATGTGTCTTTGGGGATCCTGCCATTTTCCATGCGGCTCACATGGCCAAGCCATCTCAAGTGCCGCTGACTCAGTAGTGTGTATAAGCTGGGGTTGTTGGCCGCCTCGAGGACTTCTGTGTTGGAGATACGGTCCTGCCACCTGATGCCAAGTATTCTCCGGAGGCAGCGAAGATGGATTGAATTGAGACGTCGCTGTTGGCTGACATACGTTGTTCAGGCCTCGCTGCCATAAAGCAAGGTACTGAGGACACAGGCTTGATACACTCGGACTTTTGTGTTCCGTGTCAGTGCGCCATTTTCCCACACTCTCTTGGCCAGTCTGGACATAGCAGTGGAAGCCTTTCCCATGCGCTTGTTGATTTCTGCATCTAGAGACAGGTTACTGGTGATAGTTGAGCCGAGGTAGGTGAACTCTTGAACCACTTCCAGAGCGTGGTCGCCAATATTGATGGATGGAGCATTTCTGACGTCCTGCCCCATGATGTTCGTTTTCTTGAGGCTGATGGTTAGGCCAAACTCATTGCAGGCAGCCACAAACCTGTTGATGAGACTCTGCAGGCACTCTTCAGTGTGAGATGTTAAAGCAGCATCGTCAACAAAGAGGAGTTCCCTGATGAGAACTTTCCGAACTTTGGACTTCGCTCTTAGACAGGCAAGGTTGAACAACCTGCCCCCTGATCTTGTGTGGAGGAAAATTCCTTCTTCAGAAGACTTGAACGCATGTGAAAGCAGCAGGGAGAAGAAAATCCCAAAAAGTGTGGGTGCGAGAACACAGCCCTGTTTCACGCCACTCAGGATAGGAAAGGGGTCTGATGAGGTGCCGCCATGTTGAATTGTGCCTTTCATATTGTCATGGCATGAGGTGATGATACTTAGTTGCTTTGGTGGACATCCAATCTTTTCTAGTAGTCTAAAGAGACCACGTCTGCTGACGAGGTCAAAGGCTTTGGTGAGATCAATGAAAGCAACGTAGAGGGGCATCTGTTGTTTGCGGCATTTCTCCTGTATCTAACGAAGGGAGAACAGCATGTCAACGGTCGATCTCTCTGCACGAAAGCCACGCTGTGCCTCAGGGTAGACGCGCTCGGCTAGCTTCTGGAGCCTGTTTAGAGTGACTCAAGCAAAGACTTTCCCCACTATGCTGAGCAGGGAAATTCCACAGTAGTTGTCACGGTCACCTTTGTTTTTATAGAGGGTGATGATATTGGCATCGCGCATGTCCTGAGGTACTGCTCCCTCGTCCCAGCACAGGCATAGCAGTTCATGTGGTGCTGAGAGTATAGCAGGCTTGGCACTCTTGATTATTTCAGGGGTAATGCTGTCCTTCCCAGGGGCTTTTCCACTGGCTAGAGAATCAATGGCATCACTGAGGGAGGGAGAGGAATAAAGAGGAGTAAAGGGAGAGAATGGAGAAGAGGTAAAAAAAGAGAGGAAAAGGAGAAAGGGGAGATGAGAAAAGCAGATAAACACAGAAAGAACAATACATAGGTAATAACACTAGAGAAGAGATTATTATTAAGTTGAGTGACTGGAACCTCATTTATACTCCTGATCATAGCCAGTACATGAGCAGGCACCATTAACATATATAAAGTATAATGCTTCTTTAGATTCAAACGACAGGTAGTCACAACATGTATATTTCTTCTCTTAACATGCATGTAAATGCACCACATGCATATAAATTGGCAAATGCACGCATGCAGAGGGACATCATGTCGAGAAATTAAAATAGCAGTAAAATTTAAATTAAAATATTTAATCCTGAATCACTTAGGTTTTCAAAACACTGACATAAATGTTTCTCTTTGTCAGCTGCATGAAACAAAGTTTTGTAATAACTTGTACTGATGCAGTGCTTCTAATATAGCATAATACTCCAAGGTATTTGGCAATGGTAGGAGGGTGTGTGTTGGACACTCAACATGGATTTGGAAATTTACTGGGAGTTGACAGAAAGCAAGCGGGATTGATAAGCTTCTCGGGAGGCTTGACGGTGGGTGGAGTGGTAGCAAGGTAGAAGGGTTTAGGAAGGGATTTCCAATGTGCAAGGGCACGATGGCAGAATATTGGGGTAGATTGGAGCAATGTGGATCCACACAAGAGAACAGAGTCCACATGGAAACTCCCAATACGAGTCTGATGAGTGGAGCAGTTGAATGGAATGTAGCACTGAAAGGAGGTTGTGAGAATGTGATCGGAGAAGTCCTTGAAGAGATTTGTAAATGAAGAGAGGAATTTCGAAACCAATATGTTGGGCGATGTGGAGGTTGGAGAGAGTGAGGATATGATCTGGTGACAATGTGTTGGATGGATTGGGGGGGTCTGTGTACAATGGAGCTCAGATGATCATCAAGGAGGCTGTTAGAGAAATCAAGCTTAGAGGTGATTAGACTTTCAGTGACAGAAGTGGGCAGTGTTGTAGAGGGGAAATGAGGTTGTGCTGCTGGTGACTGAGATGTAGGATTTGAAGCTGGACACTGAAAGATGTGCACTATGAGTTACTCAAACACTGACAACATCTTTCCAAAAAGTCATGATGGTTCACTCAATATGTACAGCGTGGAAGTGTGCAAACCAGGAAGGTGCCAGGTGTAATTGGGCTGATTTTGCAGATCACAGCCATGGAGGTGGTAAGAGCATTACAATGTGCCTCAGTGTTCACTGGAAGGATTCTCAATACGGATCACTGTCCAGTGACCTCAGCTAGAAAATGCGCAGGTGTAGATACCAATCCAGGGCAAGATGATAATGATTCGCATGATCGAATAGCCTACAGACATTAAAGCAGAGGTTTGCTGCAATTATTTACGTCCGACTGGTTACTAGCAGATTTTGAACAGATTGGAATGAAAGCATAGCTTCGGGGATAGATTTGGAGCACACTAGTGGGGTGGCAGTGGAAAATGATGTTTATTCTAGTGTTCATATGATGTCATCAGTGTTCTCTTGTTCCAGCTTCCGGCCAATGCCAATTGTGTGCCAAAGGGAGATAGGTTCACCCGTGCCTGCAGATGCAGGTGTGCAGGCACAGAACAGTGAGCACAGAGCATCTCTTGTGCAAACTGACCTCCCTGGCATTCCTCCTCCATCGGCTTTCCTCTTCTTCCAAACATCAGACAGGAGAAGTCCCATTGGGAAACCCATTGGCCCAATAGTGGTGGTGAGAGGAAGGTTATTAATAATTTACAGCTGTTGGTTCAACGACTCTTGAGAAGCTAAATGCTAGTGGTAGTAGCAGCGAGCAATTAAAAATGGTTAAAATGCACCTTTTACTGGTATGTCTGTTCCAGGACTCCCAGATGACTGTTGCGATCTAAGAACTGTGGAAGATCACTTTGAGCGGCCATTCTTTATGGCTCGTCTTCTGCACACCAGAATGGCAGGAAACTGTGCACAGGAATGATTGTTTAAATGAAGGGCTTGCGTATTTGAGATGTTACTGGCCCCACCCATCAATTGGGGAAAAATATCATTTTTAAAATTCATAACAAGTGGAACACAATCTTAAGCAGGGTTAACTATCTTTCATGACTACACAATTAGAACAGGGTATTGAAATGTCATTTAGAATCTGAGAGTGATAAAGCTACAGCAGGGCACTCTCTCAGACTAATCACAAAAGTTGCTTGTTCAGACAAATCCCTTCAAATCCACATACAGGCCTGAAACAGCTGACACTGCTTCTCCTTCGAGATTGCCCTGGAAAGCTCAGTGCAGCTTCTAAATCCGTCTCTATTAAATGATTTGATTAAAATCCAGAGACTGCAGTGCGGAGGCTGTGCAGTTTGGCAGGTGTTGGATGCTGCCTCGACCCTTCAACTAATCACCAACTTTAATTTACGTAGAATTACATGGAATTTACAGCACAGAAACAGGCCCTTCAGCCAACTGGTCTACGTGGCACTTATCCTCCACAGGAATCTCTTCCCACCGTACTTCATCACATCCCATCAAGACATTATTTGATTCCTTTCAGCCTCGTGTACTTATCTAGCTTCCCCTTAAATGTTTCTATGCTATTCACTTCATCTACTCCATGTCGTAGCAAGTTCCACATTCTCACCACTCCCTCATTAAATATATGTCTCCTGAATTCCTTATTGGATTTATTGGTGACTATCGTATATTTATGGCCCCAGCTCAACTGTGATGCCGCCACTATACAATAGCCTGCCAACACTCAGCTTCTTGCTCACACAAGAAGAATGGCCACTTAGTGAGATAAACCTCAATTTTTTGCTTAATTTCTGGATGATGGACTGAAGTACCCCCTTCCTTAAACTAGGGATTCTGGGATTATAGGAACAGGAGGAGGCCGTTCAGCCTCTGGAATCTCTTCCGCCATTCAGCCCCTGGAATCTCTTCCGCCATTCAATCTGACCATGGCTGGACTATAGCTCAACTCCATTTGCCTGCGACAGTTCTATTTCCCTTGATACCCTGATCTCAGTCTTGAAAGCTCCAAGTATCCCAGCATCCATGGCCTTTTGGGAAGACCAATTCTGACAGTATTAATCAAACTCAACAAAGGCCAGGGATCAAATCTGGGTTTGCCTGCTCTGTGTGGCTCAGTAGGACACATCAAGCAGTGCATCTACCCACTGACGCATCAGAGCAATTTGCATCAATTTTAAATAATTAGCAGCAAATTGCCAGGTCCACAGTTTTGTCAATGCTGTCCATTTCAGTAATACATTATTGAACTAAAACACTCTGGATCACAGCTGCCAACAGAATTACTCTCTCCATCTCCCAAATTCAGTCAGTTTATTGAAGTTGAGTGATCTTAATCTTGAACCCTAGTAGTTTGAAGTTTCGTTTCTACAGCTCTGCACTTGGTCAGAACTAACAGAAAATCCTCTATTGTTAAACCTGTAGAGCTGATAGTGGCACGAGTCTCTGTTACTCATCCTAATAATCCACATAGACCTAATGCTGAGCTCAGAGGATCAAAAACGAACGTTTCTCTCTGCATAGTTTAAAGGACTTTCCACTGAAAAGGCCCAAGTGTGCAAGATGCCAAAAACGTACAGGTGTGTTATCCCAGTGACTCTTTGATTAAGTCTCTGGGTAGACTTTTTTCTATGGGGATACTGTGTAACAGGCAGTATCACACATCCTTTGAAGTTAATAGAACCAAATATCAGGTGGGGCATATAACAGGCTGTCAATGCAATGCCTCCCGTTTTGCGCAAATATCCAAGTTAAATTTCTACTTCTATGCGTTGTTTCCAACTCCTTTTCCTCCATCACCTGTTCTAAAACATGTGTTCTATTCAAAATCGCCAGGAGGTGAAGGGTAGAACTGGAGTTCAATCTTTACACACTTATAAGCTTTTATTTACAGAGATACACAATACAAATATGCACCTCTGAACCCAACAACCACACTTCCAGACTGCTCCTATACATATATATATATATATATATATATATATAGGAGCACAAATGAATCCTGAGTTAATGCCCAGCACCTGAATACAATTAAACACTCAAATAATACACAATTAACAACATGCTCTTCAGTAAGTTGACGTTTTAAAAAATTTAAACACATTTTTGTTCCTCCTATTTTTCTCACTATTAGAATTAGAATTAGAACATTACAGCGCAGTACAGGCCCTTTGGCCCTCGATGTTGCGCCGACCTGTGAAACCATCTGACCTACACGATTCCATTTTCATCCATATGTCTATCCAATGACCACTTAAATGCCCTTAAAGTTGGCGAGTCTACTACTGTTGCAGGCAGGGCGTTCCACGCCCCTACTACTCTCTGAGTAAAGAAACTACCTCTGACATCTGTCCTATATCTATCACCCCTCAACTTAAAGCTATGTCCCCTCATGTTTGCCATCACCATCCGAGGAACAAGACTCTCACTATCCACCCTATCTAACCCTCTGATTATCTTATATGTCTCTATTAAGTCACCTCTCCTCCTCCTTCTCTCCAACGAAAACAACCTCAAGTCCCTCAGCCTTTCCTCGTAAGACCTTCCCTCCATACCAGGCAACATCCTAGTAAATCTCCTCTGCACCCTTTCCAAAGCTTCCACATCCTTCCAAAAATGCGGTGACCAGAACTGCACGCAATACTCCAGGAGCGGTCTCACCAGAGTTTTGTACAGCTGCAGCATGACCTCGTGGCTCCGAAACTCGATCCCCCTACTAATAAAAGCTAATACACCATTTGCCTTCTTAACAGCCCTATTAACCTGGGTAGCAACTTTCAGGGATTTATGTACCTGGACACCAAGATCTCTCTGTTCATCTACACTACCAAGAATCTTCCCATTAGCCCAGTACTCTGCATTCCTGTTACTCCTTCCAAAGTGAATCACCTCACACTTTTCCGCATTAAACTCCATTTGCCATTCTCTCAGCCCAGCTCTGCAGCCTATCTATGTCCCTCTGTAACCTACAACATCCTTCAGCACTATCCACAACTCCACCGACCTTAGTGTCATCCGCAAATTTACTAACCCACCCTTCTACACCCTCATCCAGGTCATTTATAAAAATGACAAACAGCAGTGGCCCCAAAACAGATCCTTGCGGTACACCACTAGTAACTAAACTCCAGGATGAACATTTGCCATCAACCACCACCCTATGTCTTCTTTCAGCTAGCCAATTTCTGATCCAAAGCTCTAAATCACCTTCAACCCCATACTTCCGTATTTTCTGCAATAGCCTACCGTGGGGAACCTTTTCAAACGCCTTACTGAAATCCATATACACCACATCCACTGCTTTACCCTCATCCACCTGTTTGGTCACCTTCTCAAAAAACTCAATAAGGTTTGTGAGGCACGACCTACCCTTCACAAAACCGTGCTGACTATCGCTAATGAACTTATTCTTTTCAAGATGATTATAAATCCTATCTCTTATAACCTTTTCCAACATTTTACCCACAACCGAAGTAAGGCTCACAGGTCTATAATTACCAGGGCTGTCTCTACTCCCCTTCTTGAACAAGGGGACAACATTTGCTATCCTCCAGTCTTCCGGCACTATTCCTGTCGACAATGACAACATAAAGATCAAGGACAAAGGCTCTGCAATTTCCTCCCTGGCTTCCCAGAGAATCCTAGGATAAATCCCATCTGGCCCAGGGGACTTATCTATTTTCACACTTTCCAAAATTGCTAACACCTCCTCCTTGTGAACCTCAATCCCATCTAGCCTAGTAGCCTGAATCTCAGTATTCTCCTCGACAACATTTTCTTTCTCTACTGTAAATACTGACGAAAAATATTCATTTAACGCTTCCCCTATCTCCTCTGATTCCACACACAACTTCCCACTACTATCCTTGATTGGCCCTAATCTAACTCTAGTCATTCTTTTATTCCTGATATACCTATAGAAAGCCTTAGGGTTTTCCTTGATCCTATCCGCCAATGACTTCTCGTGTCCTCTCCTTTCTCTTCTTAGCTCTCCCTTTAGATCCTTCCTGGCTAGCTTGTAACTCTCAAGCGCCCTAACTGAGCCTTCACGTCTCATCCTAACATAAGCCTTCTTCTTCCTCTTGACAAGCGCTTCAACTTCTTTAGTAAACCACGGCTCCCTCGCTCGACAACTTCCTCCCTGCCTGACAGGTACATACTTATCAAGGACACGCAGTAGCTGCTCCTTGAATAAGCTCCACATTTCGATTGTTCCCATCCCCTGCAGTTTCCTTCCCCATCCTACGCATCCTAAATCTTGCCTAATCGCATCATAATTTCCTTTCCCCCAGCTATAATTCTTGCCCTGCGGTATATACCTGTCCCTGCCCATCGCTAAGGTAAACCTAACCGAATTGTGATCACTATCACCAAAGTGCTCACCTACATCTAAATCTAACACCTGGCCGGGTTCATTACCCAGTACCAAATCCAATGTGGCATCGCCCCTGGTTGGCCTGTCTATATACTGTGTCAGAAAACCCTCCTGCACACACTGGACAAAAACTGACCCATCTAAAGTACTCGAACTATAGTATTTCCAGTCAATATTTGGAAAGTTAAAGTCCCCCATAACAACTACCCTGTTACTCTCGCTCCTGTCGAGAATCATCTTCGCTATCCTTTCCTCTACATCTCTGGAACTATTCGGAGGTCTATAGAAAACTCCCAACAGGGTGACCTCTCCTCTCCTGTTTCTAACCTCGGCCCATACTACCTCAGTAGACGAGTCCTCAAACGTCCTGTCTGTCGCTGTAATACTCTCCTTGATTAACAATGCCACACCCCCCCCTCTTTTACCATCTTCTCTGTTCTTACTGAAACATCTAAATCCCGGAACCTGCAACATCCATTCCTGCCCCTGCTCTACCCATGTCTCCGAAATGGCCACAACATCGAGATCCCAGGTACCAACCCATGCTGCAAGCTCACCCACCTTCTTCCGGATGCTCCTGGCGTTGAAGTAGACACACTTTAAACCAAGTTCTTGTTTTCCAGTGCCCTCTTGCGTCCTTGTAACCTTATCCCTGACCTCACTACTCTCAACATCCTGTACACTGGAACTACAATTTAGGTTCCCCTTCCCCTGCTGAATTAGTTTAAACCCCCCCGAAGAGCACTAGCAAATCTCCCCCCCAGGATATTGGTACCCCTCTGGTTCAGGTGTTTGTAGAGGTCCCACCTACCCCAGAAAGAGCCCCAATTATCCAGGAAACCAAAACCCTCCCTCCTACACCATCCCTGCAGCCATGTGTTCAACTCCTCTCTCTCCCTATTCCTCGCTTCGCTAGCACGTGGCACGGGCAACAACCCAGAGATAACAACTCTGTTTGTTCTCACTTTAAGCTTCCACCCTAGCTCCCTGAATTTCTGCCTTAAATCCCCATCTCTCTTCCTACCTATGTCGTTGGTGCCTATGTGGACCACGACTTGGGGCTGCTCCCCCTCCCCCTTAAGGATCCCAAAAACACGATCCGAGACATCACGAACCCTGGCACCTGGGAAGCAACACACCAACCGTGAGTCTCTCTCGTTCCCACAGAACCTCCTATCTGTTCCCCTAACTATGGAGTCCCCAATGACTAATGCTCTGCTCCTCTTCCCCCTTCCCTTCTGAGCAACAGGGACAGACTCTGTGCCAGATATCTGTACCCCATTGCTTACCCCTGGTAAGTCGTCCCCCGCAACAGTATCCAAAACGGTATACCTGTTGTTGAGGGAAACAGCCACAGGGGATCCCTGCACTGCCTGCTGGTTCCCTCTCCTTCCCCTGACGGTAACCCATCTACCTACTTCTTTTACCTGAGGTGTGACTACCTCCCCATAACTCCTCTCAATAACCGCCTCCCGAATGATCCGAAGTTCATCCAGCTCCAGCTCCAGTTCCCTAACGCGGTTCTCGAGGAGCTGGAGTTGGGCGCACTTCCCGCAGATGCAGTCAGCAGGGACACTCTTGGCGACCCTTACCTCCCACATTCTGCAGGAGGAACATTCAACTGCCTTAACCTCCATTCCCACTATTCTAAATTCCCAACAAATCTACTGAAAAACCAAAAAAAAAAGTCAAGACTTGTTAGCTTAGCAATCCGACGGACAGAACTTTTTAAATAAAAAGCTTACCTTATCAACACACCAGAGTCCTTTTTTTTTGGTTAGAGGAGGAGGGTGGCTGGGAGACATTACACATGTAGTGTCTCGGGTACAGCCACCACCCAAATATATAGTTTTTACTTACCCAGTAGTCCCCTGGTCCTCCGAAAACAAAAGGGAATTAACTTTAACTTACACTGAAACTGACCTCCCAGCTGCAAGTTCGCTCCGCACCTCCGCTTCTGTCAAAGCTGCTGCAACCAAAAGAAAGTGATTTTAAACTGCCCAAATATAAAGTTTTTACTTACCCAACACTTGCAGGTCACAACATCACAAGTTTTCTTTGCCCTGTGCAGAAAAGCCAAAAACTAGTCTTGTCCCCACATCTTAAAAAACGAGTCTGGTGCCTTTGGAGGATTGATTGTGCAATGGCTTTCCTGTTCTCCCTCCCCCATCCCCAGCCCCTCCCCCACTGCCCCCGCCCACTTCTCCATCCTGTCTCCCATCCCCTTGGTGTGTGCCCACCATCAGGCACCATACATGATTGGGAGCACAGTGTGAATATTAAATAGGCCCATAAATATAAGATTGTCACTCATAAATCCAATAGGGAATTCAGGAGAAACACCTTTACCCAGAGCGAGGTTAGAATGTGCAACACAAGAGTATTTGAGATAAATAGTATAGATGCATTTAAGAGGAAGCCAGATAAACACATGAAGGACAAAGGAATAGAAGGTTATGTTGATGGGATTAGATGAAGTAGGGTGGGAGGATGCTCAAGGGAAGCATAAACGCTGGTATAGATCCGTTGGGTCGAATGGCTTGTTTCAGTGCTTGTTACGATGTCAGTGAGACTGTTAACATTGGGACACGAGAATTGAACCCCCCCAGACTAATTTAAAGAATCACACAGCAAGATTTCACATTTTAAGACTTATTATAACAATTAAACTAAACCAAATCTCCATTAACTAATTAGTACTTTGTAAGCTGATACTCCAAATTACAGAGAAAGCTATTTTTTTCATTTATTAAAACAGTTGAAAACCTCACACCACACTTATATGTTACAAGGTCCTTCTTGATGGCTAAATCTTTTGCGGATAAAAGTCCCCAACTCCTCCAGGTTGCAATGGGTTGTATCTCCCAGACCTTCCTCAAAGTCAAGCCCTCTTTGCTCACTTCTTCTGAGCATTTTTGACCTGGACTCCCGTGAATAAGGCGATCTCTGATGATCCTGTTGGTCTTTAATTCTCCATAAACCTCAACTTTCAAAACAGGTTCAAGTCTTTGCAGCCTTTTGCTGTATCAGTCTTCTGAAAGCATGTGTTCCCTCTCTCCTCTCTGAGGCTACCACTGCTGGTCTTCCTTACAGCCTTCCTGCCTTCTGAAAATCTGTTGAATTTATCTGGAATCAAAAATCAATAGCCAGTTGTCATTTCCAATATGCAAAGTCCACAAGTCTGGCTGCAGCTGAGCCACATGGGCTTTCCATTGTTTCCAAGTGTTAGCATTGGTAATTCACATTCACATTCTCAGAGTCACTGACTCCTTGTTTATGATTTGAACATCTGGGAGGGTGAAACCCATTGTTCTTGAGGTGTTATACCCCTGCAGTCTCTACTTTTCAAAAAAGTCTTTGATCTGGGTTCTTTGTTGTCCTGGTAACCACGATCCCTGTCTTGACGTTAAGCAGAGGTCACCTGATTTCTCTGACTCCATCTTAAACTACATTAAAAATCACAGTTTGTAAAGCATCATCATGCTACAAATTCCAGCATTCATAACAATTCTGTACACTCAATGTAACTGTTCATCTAACCCTATCAACATATCCTTCTATTGCTTTCTTCCTCATGTGTTTATCCAGCTTCCCCTTAAATGCATCTATGCTATTCACCTCATTTACTCCATGTGATAGCAGGTTCCACTTTCTAAGCACTCTCTGGGTAAACACCTTTAGAATATAGCATGGAGTGTGTGTCCAGCTTGAAGGACACATGAAACTGTCAGTTATCGATGATCTCTTCGGTCTCTTGTGTTGTGAGGAACATTCAGATTTACTAAGAATCCTTGGTGCCACTAATACTCTGTGGGTTCTCTTCACACTGATTCACCACTTTTGTTGCACTTTGCACCACTCATTTGAGCATCTCCAATTTAAATCATTCCACCATTAGTGGTTATGCTTTCAGCTGCCAAGGACCTAAGTTCTGGAATTCCCTCCATAAACCTCTCTGCCTCTTTCTCTGTTTCCATCTTTAAGAAACTCCCTAAAACCTACCCCTTTGACCAAACGTTTGTTCATCAGTCCTAATATCTATTTATGTGGCTTGGTGTCAATTTTTTTTAAATTATTCGTTCTTGGATGTGAGCGTCCATGGCAAGGCCAGCATTTGTTGCCAATTCCTAATTGCCCCTGAGAAGGTTTGTCTGATAATGCTCCTGTTAAAGGCGCTTTATATATATACGAGCTGTTATTATTGTTGATGATGGTTCTCAGAAGACTGAAGGTAAGCCATTAAAAGTCAAGTACATTTTCAAAACCCTTCCCCTTCTGGTGCTACTTCTGATTCAGCCCTCTGTTGGGCTTTTGCACGGAAAAACTTTAAAGGGCACCTTTCAGAGTGTGCCTTCATTTAAAAGCATTTTGATCAATCTTTAACAAAACCAAAATACGACAGATGCTGGAAATCTGAAATAAAAACTGAAAATGCTGAAAATACTCAGCAGGTCCGGCAGCATCTGTGGAGACAGAAACAGAGTTAACATTTCAGGTCGGTGATCCTTCATCCATTTGTCTGTTACCAGCTGATGATGTAAATTGATGTAAACAGTAACACCAGCAGCAAATACAAATGTCATTGGCACTGTTAGTTATTGTTAGCATCAGCACTGACTGTTGGCAGTTTCTGACTGCAGGCACTGTACTGGTCAGTGATGCTGTTTTTCCACAATCATAGTGGAAAATGTTCCATGGAGGTATCATGGCAATGTGCTGGTGTCAGTTTCTTTTACAATGTCCTGTACAGTTTAGGATGATCAAGGAAACAAAAAAAAAGCATTAATAAATATAATACAAAGAAAAGAAAACACTCCAAGAATTAGACACAGGTCAGTCCTCAGGGAATGTTGCTTTGTCAAAGGTGCTAAACCACAGCCGCCTCTTCCTGTTACAGTGATTCAAGTGGACAATAAAGACCAGAGGGTCCTCCTGATGTCCTGGCCAATGTTTGTATTTCACCCAACACCCAAAATACAAATAAACTGGCCATTCATCTTACTTAAAAAAAAGTATTCTTGAGATATGGGCACTGCTGGCATTTATTGCTCATCCCTTGTTGCCCTGACGTTTGATGCAACTGGCCGGCTTGCGTGGCCACTTCAGAGGGCAGTTAAGAGTTAACCATGTTGATGTTGGACTGGACTTACAGATAGACCAGACCAGGTAAGGATGGCTCATTTCCTTCCCTAAAGCACATTAGTGAACCTGTTTTTTTTTAATGACACTCTCACTGGTACCAGTTTTTTTTAAATTAAAAAGAAACTGAATTAAAATTCTGCAACTGCTACAGCGACATTTGTTCTCTGGGTTATTAGTCCGGACCTCTGGATTACTCACCACAGTAACATAACCACTACAATACTGTACTTATATTCATAAACCCTTGCTGGGTGCAAAATGGCTATCATGTTTGCATTACAGTTCGAACACTCCAAAAATAAAATGAATAGTGTAAAGTGCTCTGAGATATTTCTGAGAGATGTTATCAGGTGTTTTATAAGTGCAAGTCTTTCTTTCCAGCTCTTTCAAATAACTAGAGTCATTCAAAATGCCAAGTGGATCTGAAATATTACATGACAGAAACTGAGCATTTTCTTGTTAGATTATTCCCTCTTGAACTGCTTCATTTACTTCTCCTTCTATCATTTGTTGAGTTCCAGCCAGATTATTTGCCACTTGTGTCCAATTTTCTTTCTCATAGGCTAATTAAGAGGGCTCTGCCCCTTGATTTGTGGCATTGTACCAATAAAAGTGTCAGAGACGAGAGGCTTTAGGAAAATCACATGATAAGCACAAATGATGAAGGCCGTTTTGTCTGTCTTAACTCATCCATCCAGCACAGGCCCTCAGTACAGCAGCCAACAATCCCTTTGATTCTAAGAGATTTGTTTTCACTAGCCTGCCCCGCAGTCAAAATTCCAGAAGGCAAATGGAATTTTGGCCTTCATTGTTAGGGGGTTGGAGTTTAAAAATAGGACGTCTTGTTACAACTGTACAGGGTGTTGGTGAGGCTGCACCTGGAGTACTGTGTATAGTATTTAGGCAAGGATATACTGGCATTAGAGGCAATGCAAAAGAGATTCACGAGGCTGATTCCTGGGATGAAGGGGTTGACTTATCAAGAATGGCTAAACAGGTTAGGGCTTTATTCATGAGAGTTTAGACGAATGAGGGGTGATCTTATTGAAAGATCACAAGATTCTGAGGGGGCTTGACAGGGTAGATGTTGAGAAGATGTTTCCACTTGTGGGAGATTCTCAAACTAGGGGACATAGTTACAGGAGGTTACTCACCTCCTGACTCCCCAAAGCCTGTCCACCATCTACAAGGCACAAGTGTGATGGAATACTCTCCACTTTTCTGGATGGGTGCAGCTCCAACAACACTCAAGAAGCTCGACACCATCCAGGACAAAGCAACCCACTTGATTGGCACCCAATCCACAAACATTCACTCCCTCCACCACCGACGCACAGTGGCAGCAGTGTGTACCATCTACAAGATGCACTGCAGCAACGTACCAAGGCTCCTTAGACAGCACCTTCCAAACCCACGACCTCTACCAACTAGAAGGACAAGGGCAGAAAATGCATGGGAACATCACCACCTGCAAGTTCCCCTCCAAGTCACACACCACCCTGACTTGGAACTATATCACCGTTCCTTCACTGTCGCTGAGTCAAAATCCTGGAACTCCCTTCCTAACAGCACTGTGGGTGTACCTACCTCACATGGACTGCAGCGGTTCAAGAAGGCAGCTCATCACCACCTTCTCAAGGGCAATTAGGGATGGGCAATAAATGCTGGCCTGGCCAGTGACGCCCACATCCCGTGAATGAATAAAAAAAATGAATAAAGGGACACTCATTTAAAACTGAGATGCGAGGGAATTTCTTCTCTCAGAGGGTAGTGAATGTCTGGAATTCTCTACCCCAGAGAGTTGTGGAGGCTAGATCACTGAAAGTATTTAAAGAGGAGGTAGATAGATTTTTGAAATATCGAGAAGTTGAGGGCTATGAGGAGCTGGCACGGAAGAGGAGTTGAGGTCTGGGGCTGATCAGCCATGATCTTATTGAATGGTGGGGCAGGCTTGAGGGGCCGAATGGCCTACTCCTGCTCCTATTTCTTATGCTCTTATGTATGCCAGGCTATGGTTCCAAATGTACAAGATGCCCTCTGGTGCCTGACCAAAGTGCCTTTCTTTGTATATAAAATTAGACCGTGAATGTTGCATCCTATTTAATTGGGGAGGGAATTGTATAGTTGAGATTGACCCTGTCCTCACCCAATATCCTCACACGTACATTATTTTAGCAGTGGGTCAACTAAATAGGAGAAAACATTGTGTTGAATTATCTGCTCCCAGTCTCAGGGCTTTGAGGCCAATTGTAACAGGCCTATCATCATCCTCCGTGAGATCATTTAACTCAGCCCAGTCTCGGAGTCAAAACGTGGACATTCTTGTTCCATGTAACTCAGTTACAATCTAGGTGATGTATTTAGCACCTGAATCACAAGGGCGGAGAGATGTTATTTTGATAACAGAAAAGAAATTGACCTCAGCTTTCCAACCATTAAGCCAATGGAAAACCATTAAAATGAGTGTCCTACCAGTCGTGTTACGATCAGAAGACATAAGCCATTTTGTTCAGCTTTGGGAAGTTAACTGATCAGGCATAAAGAAGACCTGCAATCTTTTGGCACTAAACTCTGCAAATTCTCGACTCAGTATTTTTCAAAATGAAAGCAATTGTCTTGAAAACTTGTCTAAAATATTCACTCAATTGAAACGGGTGCTTTTCAATATCTTGTACTTGGCTTTGGCAATAGTGATTAACTGTCAAAGGGGTAAATTATACTGGAACAATATAATTGCTCTAGCAATGAGTTGGCACAGGTAAGATGGACAAGGGCACAAGAGGATTAAGTTACTGTGGGACAGCATGTAGGTTAGGAAGGAGGATATCAAGGATAAATCTCTGAGGGACTCCTGAGTTGAATCGCATAGGGAGGAGGAGCCACTGCTGTAGATGTGTTGGTTGCATTCAAGTAGGTAAGAAGGAAACCATGTGAGGGTAGTCTGGTAAAAATGTACAATAAAGGAAGTTGACAGAGGAGACTGGCATTGTTGACTGTATCAAACATTGCAGAGAGGTTGAGGAGGACAAGAAGGGATAATACACTATATCACATTCACTGGGGAACTCTCATGACTTTGGCAAGAGCAATCTCAGCGCAATTGCACAGAGGGAATCTTCCACGACTGGTTTGGAGAAAGAAGAAGAAGAAGAAAGAAGGCTTGCATTTATGCAATGCCTTTCATGACCACAGAGCATCCCAAAGCCCTTTACAGCTATTGAAGTACTTTTGAAATGTATTTACTGTTCTAATGCAGGAAACATGGCAGCCAATTTGTGCACAGCAAGCTCCCACAAACAGCAAAGTGATAATGACCAGGTAAGGCCCTTCTACCTTCCTGATTTCTTCTTTCCATAAGACCAACCCTACCTACTTCCCATCGCAGTATCCATGTCTTTCTCAAACGAACACAAGAATTAAATGAGTTTTGGTTTGTAATTAGCAGCAATTCTCATCTGAGCATGAAAGAAGTTTGACTCTGAATTTGACCTTAGATCTTGTTAATGCTGTTTTTGAGCACTGGTCTAATTCAGCTTAGATATTCCTTTTCACTTTTGTGTTGTAAATTTATATGATTCAGTTGAGGTACCCAGCTCTATTCTGATATTGTGCCCCTCAAGGCAACTTCTGTTCTGTGCCACTTTGGTTCAGTTGCTAACCCTCTTGCCTTTGGTCAGAAGGCTGTAAGTTTGAGGCTATGTTGTATTTTTCGTGCATAATCTAGACTGACAGATCAATGCCGTAATGAGTTTGCGTGCAATTGTTAGATCTTTTGTCTTTTGGTTAAATTGAAATCCTGCCTGCTTTTTTTCTTTAATTCAGATGAACCTTAAAGATCCCATAGCACTATTCAAAAAAGAGCTTGGACTTTTCACAGGTGCCCTGGCCAACATTCTTCAACCAAAGCCATCTAAAATATATTGACTAGTAACTTGTTGTTTGTGCAGGGTTGCTGGTGCAGAATGGTTCTGGCATTTTCCCAAATAACAACAGCCTCTACACTTGAAAAAAAAGATAATTGTGTAAACTGCTATGAAATGGGCCAATGTAAAAGGCATATTGTAAAAGTACTATTTATTATCTCTGACATTGCAGACTTCAACAATGTTCTCTGTTCGAATGTTACATTCTTCAAGACAGTCACTTTACAATCTTCAGGGCTTCTTCTCATCTCCCGCATGCCAAAATTGTGGCCAAGTAACTGAGCAACCATACAATCCGAGGAGAATTTTGTGATGGTGAAGACTCAGCCAAGTACCTAAGACATGAAGTATAGCCAAACTTGCTGGGAATTCCGAGACTATTTTATGCCTCCAGAAGCTTTGGGTTGTCATTTATTCTGGTTGATGCAAAATCTAACAGGTAAACCAAGTAATGAAATAAGTATAACCGTATATTAAATAATACAGGTTATTGTTTCGAAATGAGGCTATCACCGTCACAATAATGGCGAATTATAGAAAGATATGTTGATGGGGTTAGATGAAATAGGGTGGAAGGAGGCTCATGTGGATTATAAACACTGGCTTGCACCTGTTGGGCCAAATGGCTGTAAATACTTTGTAAGTTGGATAATGTAACAAATCATTGATAACAATCCCCTTACTTTTCTTGGGCCATTTCTAAATACCAGCTTTATTTTCCAGGCCGTGCTGTGAAACCAGGATAAGTTTAGTTCCACCCTCCATGGTTCTCTGAGGTCCTTCCTAGCATCCTTGGTTCTTCCACACTGTGAGGAATGAACAATGGACTAAATTTCATGATAGTGATATTACAGTCAAGACTCTCCCATGGGTCATCCAACAAGCTCGCACATTCTGCCTCCCCATCATGATGCTGGAATGCCCACTTTGCAATACATGATCATGAGAGCCATTAGGTATCTCAACCAAGTGACCACTCTTCATGTTTCAACTTGGACAATGATTGTCAGTAGGCTATTTGGTCATTGAGGACAACAAGGTCAAGCCCAATTCTGTTCTCTACTGACATCTTCATATGCACATAGGAATAGGAGGAAGCCATTCAGCCCCTTGAACCTGCTCCGCCATTCAATTAGGTCATGGATGATCTCAACTCCATTTTCCTGCCTTAGCTCCATATTCTTTGATACCCTTACTGACAAAAATCTGTCTCAGTCTTGAAAGTTCCAGTTGTCCCAGCGTACACAGCCTTTTGGGGGAAAGAATCTAATTTCTATTATCTTTGTGTGGAAGAAGTGCTTCCAGGTTTCCCTCCTAAATGGCCTAGCTCTAGTTTCAAGATTATGTCCCCTCATTCTTGATTCCTCCACCAGGGGAAATAGTTTCTCCTTATCAATTCTATCAACTTCTTTGCACATTTTAAACATCTTGATTCAATCACCCCTCAATCTTCTGTACTCAAGGGGATACAAACCAAGTTTATCCAACTTGTCTTATAATTTAACTCTCTGAGCCCCGGTATAATCCTGATGAATCTGGGCTGCACTCCCTCCCAGGCACTTCCTGAGATACGATGTCCATGACTGAATTCAATGCTCAGATGGGGTCTGACCAAGGCACCACAAAAGTACAGCATAACTTACTCCCCTTTGTAATTCAGCCCAGTAAAATAAATGCCAATATTCCATTAGCATGTTTGATTGCTTTTTCTACCAGTCCACTAGCTTTAAATGATGTGTGTAATTCCAGTAAATAATGAAAAGGAACGGGAACCCTACCTCATTTTAGGTCACTTGCAGCAGCCCTAACCCAAGCTGGGATCTTTCCTATTCATCTGGCTTAGTTTCACACTGGGGTATCAAACTGACCAAATGGCCCATGAAGGGAAAAGGCAAAACCTCTTGAAGGTGCAGTTGTTAAAGGCGGAGTTGATTTGAATAATTTTGCCCATCCCGTACCATTTCCACCCATCTCCCCTTCATTCATGAGCTACTGAATATATAGAAGGATATGTTGATTATTATATCAAAAATCGAAGAAATAGAAAGCTAGGTCCATTCTGTTACTGACTCACGAGTGAGGTTTTAAGTTTTGGTTTCAAACAATCTGATGAATAGGACAAGTTCCACCCCATTTATCTCCCATTATGATATAAAGGTCGGATAATTGCTTTCAATCCAAGACAAGTTATTTTGAAAGACATCTTGCTGTGCTGAAATCATTTCAGCTTTTAATAAATGCATACCGCAATTCATTAACATCACAACTGACACATCTTAAGTTCAAATACTGCACTGAGGAAAGTAATTGTATCAAGAACTGCACTTTCATTGGAATGATCCAGAGCAATGCCAAGCACCAGAATTCAATCAGATCATACTCTGAAAGGGTCAGTACTGAGAAGTCATTGAAACAGCTTCCCCATGATGTTCATCAACAACCATACCCAATACTACGTAATTGTTCTTTATTCCTCCCAAACAAAATTAATACCACTTTAACTCGATGTAGTGGCCATTTCGGAGACATGGGTAGAGCAGGGGCAGGAATGGATGTTGCAGGTTCCGGGATTTAGATGTTTCAGTAAGAACAGAGAAGAGGGTAAAAGAGGGGGGGGGTGTGGCATTGTTAATCAAGGAGAGTATTACAGCGACAGAAAGGACGTTTGAGGACTCGTCTACTGAGGTAGTATGGGCCGAGGTTAGAAACAGGAGAGGAGAGGTCACCCTGTTGGGAGTTTTCTATAGACCTCCGAATAGTTCCAGAGATGTAGAGGAAAGGATAGCGAAGATGATTCTCGACAGGGGCGAGAGTAACAGGGTAGTTGTTATGGGGGACTTTAACTTTCCAAATATTGACTGGAAATACTATAGTTCGAGTACTTTAGATGGGTCAGTTTTTGTCCAGTGTGTGCAGGAGGGTTTTCTGACACAGTATGTAGACAGGCCAACCAGGGGCGATGCCACATTGGATTTGGTACTGGGTAATGAACCCGGCCAGGTGTTAGATTTAGATGTAGGTGAGCACTTTGGTGATAGTGATCACAATTCGGTTAGGTTTACCTTAGCGATGGGCAGGGACAGGTATATACCGCAGGGCAAGAATTATAGCTGGGGGAAAGGAAATTATGATGCGATTAGGCAAGATTTAGGATGCGTAGGATGGGGAAGGAAACTGCAGGGGATGGGAACAATCGAAATATGGAGCTTATTCAAGGAGCAGCTACTGCGTGTCCTTGATAAGTATGTACCTGTCAGGCAGGGAGGAAGTTGTCGAGCGAGGGAGCCGTGGTTTACTAAAGAAGTTGAAGCGCTTGTCAAGAGGAAGAAGAAGGCTTATGTTAGGATGAGACGTGAAGGCTCAGTTAGGGCGCTTGAGAGTTACAAGCTAGCCAGGAAGGATCTAAAGGGAGAGCTAAGAAGATCAAGGAGAGGACACGAGAAGTCATTGGCGGATAGGATCAGGGAAAACCCTAAGGCTTTCTATAGGTATATCAGGAATAAAAGAATGACTAGAGTTAGATTAGGGCCAATCAAGGATCGTAGTGGGAAGTTGTGTGTGGAATCAGAGGAGATAGGGGAAGCGTTAAATGAATATTTTTCGTCAGTATTTACAGTAGAGAAAGAAAATGTTGTCGAGGAGAATACTGAGATTCAGACTACTAGGCTAGATGGGATTGAGGTTCACAAGGAGGAGGTGTTAGCAATTTTGGAAAGTGTGAAAATAGATAAGTCCCCTGGGCCAGATGGGATTTATTCTAGGATTCTCTGGGAAGCTAGGGAGGAGATTGCAGAGCCTTTGTCCTTGATCTTTATGTCGTCATTGTCGACAGGAATAGTGCCGGAAGACTGGAGGATAGCAAATGTTGTCCCCTTGTTCAAGAAGGGGAGTAGAGACAGCCCTGGTAATTATGGACCTGTGAGCCTTCCTTCAGTTGTGGGTAAAATGTTGGAAAAGGTTATAAGAGACAGGATTTATAATCATCTTGAAAAGAATAAGTTCATTAGCGATAGTCAGCACGGTTTTGTGAAGGGTAGGTCGTGCCTCACAAACCTTATTGAGTTTTTCGAGAAGGTGACCAACAGGTGGATGAGGGTAAAGCAGTGGATGTGGTGTATATGGATTTCAGTAAGGCGTTTCATAAGGTTCCCAACGGTAGGCTATTGCAGAAAATACGGAAGTATGGGGTTAAAGGTGATTTAGAGCTTTGGATCAGAAATTGGCTAGCTGAAAGAAGACAGAGGGTGGTGGTTGATGGCAAATGTTCATCCTGGAGTTTAGTTTCTAGTGGTGTACTGCAAGGATCTGTTTTGGGGCCACTGCTGTTTGTCATTTTTATAAATGACCTGGAAGAGGGTGTAGAAGGGTGGGTTAGTAAATTTGCGGATGACACTAAGGTCGGTGGAGTTGTGGATAGTGCCGAAGGATGTTGTAGGGTACAGAGGGACATAGATAGGCTGCAGAGCTGGGCTGAGAGATGGCAAATGGAGTTTAATGCGGAATTTGGAAGGAGTAACAGGAATGCAGAGTACTGGGCTAATGGGAAGATTCTTGGTAGTGTAGATGAACAGAGAGATCTTGGTGTCCAGGTACATAAATGCCTGAAAGTTGCTACCCAGGTTAATAGGGCTGTTAAGAAGGCATATGGTGTGTTAGCTTTTATTAGTAGGGGGATCGAGTTTCGGAGCCACGAGGTCATGCTGCAGCTGTACAAAACTCTGGTGAGACCGCACCTGGAGTATTGCGTGCAGTTCTGGTCACCGCATTATAGGAAGGATGTGGAAGCTTTGGAAAGGGTGCAGAGGAGATTTACTAGGATGTTGCCTGGTATGGAGGGAAGGTCTTACGAGGAAAGGCTGAGGGACTTGAGGTTGTTTTCGTTGGAGAGAAGGAGGAGGAGAGGTGACTTAATAGAGACATATAAGATAATCAGAGGGTTAGATAGGGTGGATAGTGAGAGTCTTTTTCCTCGGATGGTGATGGCAAACACGAGGGGACATAGCTTTAAGTTGAGGGGTGATAGATATAGGACAGATGTTAGAGGTAGTTTCTTTACTCAGAGAGTAGTAGGGGCGTGGAACGCCCTGCCTGCAACAGTAGTAGACTCGCCAACTTTAAGGGCATTTAAGTGGTCATTGGATAGACATATGGATGAAAATGGAATAGTGTAGGTCAGATGGTTTCACAGGTCGGCGCAACATCGAGGGCCGAAGGGCCTGTACTACGCTGTAATGTTCTAATTCTAATTCTAATTCTAAACTATTTAACAGTTGGGACTGTCTGGCACACACATTGTTATTCCACTTCAGGGATTTAGTTTAGACTGATGGGGGTGAAAGTCTCTCTCTGTCGGTTGTGATGATGGTTCTCTGGCAGTTTCCACCTAGCTTCAAGTGGGAATGTGTTCAGTGTTCAAAACTGCTCTTTTTTTTGTCTCTATCCAGCAGTAGATGAGCGATCTGGCTCAGCCACACACACCAATGTGAACAAAAGTACTAAAAGCTTCAACGAAGCTCCCAGAATTTCAAAACCAAAGGACAAAGCAGCCCTGAATATAAGCCTGTGGCATGGGAAAGCAAATGGACACAGTATATAAGTATACTGAAGCTTCTTTCACTACTGTGAAGCTTCTGTGCCCCTCTAACAGTCTCCCTGTTTACCACCCCCCCCCCCCACCACCACAACCCCCGCTCCCACCACCTCCCCTCAGTTCATAGAGACAGGCCCTGCACATGTTCCAGTTTAAGCTGGCACTCGTCACCATCCCCATCTGCCCTCACCTCTCCCCCTCTGTAATACTGGCAAGCTTCTCTGCTCAAAGTGCGGTTACCAGCTTCTCTGCACTCCCTTTCCCCTCCTCCCAAAGGGTCACTTCTAGTGTCCCCCTTCTCTCAGACCCCAAAGCACTGCTCCTCTTTCTCCCCTCCCCTCAAGTTCTCCCCCCAAGCTGCTCATTCCTGGCACACCTACTGTAAGTAATTCATGCCACTGCACAGTATAAGTGGGAATTGCCACTTTCATGAATGACCCTGCAGTGTGCAGCAATGACAATCACTTACATTAGGAGGGAGGAGCTCCAGAGGGACCTGGTTTCCATTGATTTTCATTCACACACATGGACAATTGGCTTGCATGCTCAGAAATAGCACCAAGTCGGGCAGCGCAAGTAATTGAAATCATCACATTGGTGCAGTAGGAAATTCAGGTTAAGGTAGAATAGAAGGAACTTTAGCGCTGTTCTGCTACACCTAGCCTGAGATCCTGTCTTTACTAGGCTGCATTTTTCAGAAGAGGATCAAGCCCCACCCTGGGACCGAAAGCGGGAGCTGACTGCACTCTGGCAGGCAGTGGGACCGTGGGGCAGCATTTTGCCAGCAGTGGTCAGGTAACAGGCTGCTGCTGAGGCCCCCGCTTAATTGAGGATGGTCACCCACCCCCCCTCACTCAGAGCTGCATGGCCCAATCGAGAGCTGACAGCTCAGCAGCCTCGGTGGTGCCACTGTAGGCAGTGGCCACTGCTGAGGCTACATTACGAAGGAGAAGGAGCCTCAATGCCGAGGTGCTTTCGAAGACAAGTCAGTGTTTTTGAGGAAGCCAAGGCCAGGCAGATAGGCCTGGCAATGGTGGGGGGGTGCGGGGGGAGCATGGGTGGAGGGGTGTTATTCCTGTGGTGGCGCCTTGGATGCGAGGGCCGCCATCACTACCGTGGGGCTGCTCCATGGGCCATGGAGCTCCTATCAAGGAAGACCCCCCCCAACCAGGAAGCCGCTGGAAGGTTACCAGCGTTTACCTGTCAGTCTCCCCACACAGCGACAGCTCCTCCTGACACCATTAAAATGCCAGTGGGGGCGGGAGTTGGCCCTTAATTGGCCGCCCAGTGGGTGTCTGCGTCGCAGAGGTTCCCGTCACTGGCAATATGCCATGGCAGCGGGAAGTCGGGCTCCACTCTCAGCGTCCTCCCCTGCCGTTTTGCCTGCTCTCCTGCCTCCTCTAAAGGGCTGGGAAAATGCCAACACATAGATGCTTTCCATTCGTGCTCACTGGATATTTATCAGGCTGATTTTCCCTCTCCTTACTCTTGGGACAGTGACACTAAGTTTAGTTTCCCATCGTTAATCCAGCTGATGTAGCCCAGAGGAAGAAGGAACCTGGGCCCTTTCTGTCAAAATAGCTCAGTTCCACAACAGTTGGTGCATCTATCAGAGAGTTTTTAGAGGAGCCAGAAGATGCATAGCAAATCACCATATCACTTTGGGATCACAGACTGTTGACACAACATACTGATTCACTGTGTCACCCGCATAAGATGTTAGTTATGCACCAGCTGCTGTGAGGGTTTTCTTAAAAATGTCCTTTGTTGCTTGCTGTATCTATACTTCATTTCATTCAGATTGAACATAGCATGTTGATATTTGTGCTATAATTGAGCTCAGTGTTCCTGAAGTAGGGAGGGGACAACTCAGTCAGGGTTCCTGTTCCTGACTACTGCCCAATGACTCCTACTGGAAAATATGTGCATATGGACATCAGATCTAGGATAGCACTTAGATGCAGTGCCCTCTGATGTTGACTAGCTCGCTGACACATACTGCTGCGGGCGAGATTCTGGTAAATGGCTGGTGCCAATGAAACAGTATCTCAACAGAATCAACTCCGCCATGAGAGTAGGGAATAAAATCAGAGTGGGGGGTTGTTGTGGGATCACTTTAAGAGACTGTGAGTGGAGAGTCACCGAAGGAAGTGATGTTGCGTCACACATGATCAGAGGGCTGTTGGTGTAGACGGATAGATTAAGGTGTGTGCAGGTGTGCTCCTGTATTAGTTGTGTGTATACATGTTCCAGTTTAAATTACAATAAAGACCCACATATTCTTCGTATATTATTTGTATTCCTGTGAATCTTATAATAGTTCATGCACCAAAGGAACAAATAATATTACAGGAGTGTGGGCAAAGGAATCTGATACTTTGATCTCTGCCCTGTTTGCACAGAATGTTAACAGAAATGAAACGTTTGTAAATTATACATGAAAAAGAAGGCAGCATTGCTTTTCCAAACCCAAATGTAAGTTAATTCCACAAAAAACAGTTATCAGCATCCAGATGCTGTGTTCTGCATATTTGATGGGCTTGTAGATTCAAGATTTCTCTGATGGCTCGTGCATATCCCATGTGATTAGTTTGTTAAGAATGAATATGCATTTTCATTTAGTTTCAATAATATAAACAATTAGTTGCAGGCAGACTCTCTGACAGCTAAGTTCCCCTTGAGTTGAACCATTCCCATTCAAACGTGTCAACGATTGTGTTTATTAGTGGGGTCTGAGAGTGCTCATTACCCGTACTTGCCCATCTGTCTCTGGTACTGTGGAAACTCACAGACCAAACATTTTCCATTTGTCACTGCAATTCAGTGAAGCACTGGACTAATAGATGCAGAAAAAAATTGAGTGCAATTTTCATCTAATCCCAAAAAATTTTTTTTTTTAAAAACACAAAATAAAAGCCACTCCGAGATGGAGATTTTAAGATTGAAACATCAAACGGCCATCATTATCATCACTGTTTCCCAGGGCAAGCAATTCTGGCTGGGATAGTGCAATCAATCTGAAGTATTATCCCTCAGGTCCATTCTCATTCAGTTGGCATCTATTAATAAGTGGGGAATCGGATAAAACTCTCTTCTCTGTCCCAACACTATACCTTAGCTCTAACTTCAAAAGGGAACCTGCTAATTCTTCTTTGGCCTCCTTGTCTCGGGAGACAATGGGTAAGTGGTTTGTGGCGCAGCGCCTGGAGTGGCTATAAAGGCCAATACTAGAGTGACAGACTCTTCCACAGGTGCTGCAGATAAAATTGGTTGTCGGGGCTGTTACACAGTTGACTCTCCTCTTGCGCTTCTGTCTTTTTTCCTGCCAACTGCTAAGCTCTAACTTCAAAAGGGAACCCGCTAATACACCAAAAAGAAAGATAGAAAGATTTGCATTTATATCGCGTGTTTCATGACCACTGCATGCCTCAAAGCACTTTACAGCCAATGAAGTCATTGTTGTAATGTACAAAACGTGGCAGCCAATATATGCACAGCAAGCTTCCACAAAGTCAAGAGGTGAGGTGAGAGTGACTGCCCTTCATATCAAGGCAGCATTTAACCGAGTATGGCATCAAGGAGCCCTAGCAAAACTGGAGTCAATGGGAATCAGGGGGAAAACTCTCCACTGGTTGGAGTCATACCTAGCGCAAAGGAAGATGGTTGTGGTTATTGGAGGACAATCATCTCAGCTCCAGGACATCACTGCAGAAGTTCCTCAGAATAGTGTCCTAGGCCCAGCTATCTTCAGCTGTTTCATCAATGACCTTCCTTCAATCATAAGGTCAGAAGTGGGGATGTTCGCTGATGATTGCACGATGTTCAGCACCATTTGCGACTCCTCAGATACTGAAGCAGTCCATGTCGAAATGCAGCAAGACCTGGACAATATCCAGGCTTGGGCTGATAAGTGGCAAGTAACATTCGCGCCACACGAGTGCCAGGCAATGACCATCTCCAACAAGAGAGAATCGAACCATCTCCCCTTGACATTCAATGGCACTACCATTGCTGAATCCCCCACTATCAACATCCTAGGGGGGTTACCATTGACCAGAAACTGAACTGGCGTAGCCATGTAAATACCGTGGCTACAAGAATACGTCAGAGGCTAGGAATCCTGCGGCGAGTAACCGAAGCCTGTCCACCATCTACAAGGCACAAGTCAGGAGTGTGATGGAATACTCTCCACTTGCCTGGATGGGTGCAGCTCAAACAACACTCAAGAAGCTCGACACCATCCAGGCCAAAGCAGCCCGCTTGATTGGCACCCCATTCACAAACATTCACTCCCTCCACCACCGACGCACAGTGGCAGCAGTGTGTACCATTTACAAGATGCGCTCCAGAAATGCACCAAGGGTCCTTAGACAGCACCTTCCAAACCCACGACCCCTACCACCTAGAAGGACAAGGGCAGCAATTGCATGGGAACACCACCACCTGCAAATTCTCCTCCAAGCCACACACCATCCTGACTTGGAACTATATCGCCGTTCCTTCACTGTCGCTGGGTCAAAATCCTGGAACTCCCTTCCTAACAGCACTATGGGTGTACCAACCCCACATGGACTGCAGTGATTCAAGAAGGCAGCTCACCTTCTCAAGGGCAATTAGGGATGGGCAATAAATGCTGGCCTGGCCAGCGATGCCCACATCCCGTGAATGAATTACAAAGCAGCAATGTGATAATGACCAGATAATCTATTTTAGTGATGTTGATTGAGGGATAAATATTGGCCAGAAGACTGGGGGTAACTCCCCTGCTCTCCTTTGAAATAGCGCTATGGGATCTTTTACATCCACCTGAGCAAGCAGATAGGGCTTCGGTTTAACATCTCATCCAAAAGGCAGCACCCACTCAGTACTGCACTGAAGTGTCAGCCTAGATTTTTGTGCTCAAGCCCTGGAGTGGAACTGGAACCCAGAACTTTGTAACTCAGCGGTGAGAGTGTTACCAACTGAGCCACAGCTGACACTGTAAAGAGAATAAGAAATGCTTGCATTTATAGTAATAAAAACAGAAAATACCGGAAATACTCAGCAGGTCAGGCAGCATCTGTGGAGAGAGAGTTAACGTTTCAGATCTGTGACCTTTCATCAGAACTGGCAAAGGTTTTGCCATTTTGCAGTATTTTGTTTGCATTTATAGTACCTTGTCACATCCCTCAAACCATTTCATTTGCAGAAAATTACTTTGAGGTATGGTGACCATTATGTGGGCAAACAGGAAAGACATTTTGCAACAGCAAGATTTCATGAACAACAATGAGATGAATGACCAGTTTTTGGTGTCAGTAGCATTTGTTATTCATTTCTATTGGTAACAAGCTAGAAAAGATTTCTGAGCTTCAAAACATGTGTTTTGCTTATTGAACAAAATAGCAATTTCAGCTAGACTACACAGAGCTTTCAATCACACAACCACCTCCTATTCAGTGAGCTTGAGGCCATCCAAAACACTGCTGCCAATATCCTTACCAAGTCGTGTTCACCCATCACCCCTGTGCTTGCTGACCAACATTGGCTCCTGGTCAAGCAACGACTCAATTTTGAAATTCCCATCCTTATTCCCAAATCACTCCATGGCCTCACCTTGCCCTATCTCTGTAATCTCCTCCAGCCCTACAAGCCTTTGATTTTTCTGCGCTCATCTAATTCTGGCCTCTTGAGCATCCCCAATTTTAATTGCTCACCATTGTTGTCCGTGCCTTCAGCTGCCAAGGTCCTAAGTTCTGGAATTCCCTCCCTAATCCTCTCTACCTCTCTTCTTCTCTTTCCTCCTTTAAGACGCTCCTTAAAACCTACCTCTTTTGTCCATCTCCTTCATATCCCTTATGTACTTAGGTGTCAAATTTTACTTTATAATACTCCTGTGAAATGCCTTGAGATGCTTTATTATGTTGAAAGTGCTATATCAATAACAAGCTGTTATTGTGGAGCAGTCAGTAAACTCCCTGTACTTCACTAGATACAACACTACATCAATGATGCTACCGTCGTGTTTGCGTGAGGAATATTGGTCAGGGCACCAGGAATACTCAGTGCGCTTCCTTGGAGAAAGCCATGGGATCCATAACATCCAGCTGGACAACTTAAATAGCTTGTTGGGGCTCAGTTTAACTCTCTTTCAAAAGAAAACATCTCACACTTCACACGACTCCCTCAGTACTGCACTGAGTTAGCTGCCTAGCCTAGAGCTTCTGGACCTGTAGTGAGCCTTGAACCTGTAACATCTCGTTGGACTATCAACACAGCCAGATGATGTTTTCCAGTACCAAGCCAGAATTTCTGAATGAGACTTAGTGTCACATTTGCGCTTTGGATCTATGGGTCTTAACAAGGGTTGCCAACCCTCCAAGATTGTTCTGGAGTCTCCAAGAATTAAAGGCTAACATCCAGGACAGAGCTACGAGCAACCCTGGAGAAACACCATTGGAGCAAGACATTTTGGCTTCAGAAACAAAACTTTTTGGAGGCTTTTTTTCACTAGTTATGAAAATATTGGACATGGATAAAAGAAACTGTTTGACTGACAATCAAGAATCATCCAATCGGGTAATAAAGAGTTTATTGACTTTACAATTGGCTGTGGGAAGGCGGTACACCACAAATATGGACATCTTGACTGACCAATGGCAGGAGAGTGTGGGGGGTGGGGCAGTTGGAGATCACATGATGACACCTCCAGGAATATCTCCAACAAGAGTTTGCAACCCAAGCTTAAACTCATGTCAGATAAGATCTTAACAGGCAGAGGCAGATTTCAGTGCCAGCAGTCTGTGTTGGATTCACACAAGGTCTTGATGTGAAAGGTTAGTGCCCCACAGGAGAGATTTGGAATAATATTTTCATATGTTTTTTGTCGGGGAACAGGACACTGTAACTTTAAGGCAAAGGAACGAGAGGTGAGCTGAGGAGTTTTTTTTATGCAGTGAGTTGCTGTGATCTGGAATTCTCTGTCTGAAAGGGTGATGGAAGCAGATTCAATATTCGCTTTCATAATGGAGTTGGATAAATACTTGAAGGGGGGAAAGAATTGCCGGACTATCAGGGCTATGAGGAAAGAGCAGAGGAATGGGACTGATTGGATAACTCATTCAAGGAGCTGGCACCAGCACACTGGGCCGAATAGCCTCCTTCTGTACGGTATCATTTCATGAACTTATTTAAATATAAAGCACTTCCACTTCCCAATTTTCCTCGACCTGAAAGAGCGTACTATGTTATCAGATAGCAAAAAAACTGTGATATCATTGGCTTGGCAAGATATTGAAGTCATTTGATCAATTTTTGTTCCAAGGAGTGATATAATAAAGGCCCTTTATCTTTAAGCTCTCAGATAATTTATTGCAGTCAACGGTATTTGTACTTTTAATTTTTTTTTTTGCATCTTTCCTTTTTGTAAATGAGCTAAGCATAGTACAAAAGGCTTATTGGAAAGTGGGCATGAGAAATGCTTCCCTGGCTGTAATAACTTTGATCTGCATTGTGCTGAACAGACCAAGTGCTAATTTGGCTTCATTCCGTCAGTTAGCTGCAAAACTAACACGCTTTTCTGACAGCGAACCTTATGACAAAACAAATAGCTTCACTCAGAAAAAGGCTGTCCTGGCAGCTCACTGAATTTATGCAGTGAGTAACTAAGCGGTACAGAGCAGATAGATTGCTGATTCAATTCCTGGTTTGTGCTGAGATAGCTGAGTCAGCCAGGGAGGCACTACGATAGGCTGAGCGCACCATGGCTGAGGAGAGATTGGTGTTGGGGCCCCTGTATTATGTATTGCAAGTGATACTAAGCTACGAGTTATAATGGATTGGGAAGAAAGGAAAGAAATTTGCAAATGGACATGGATGGATTGGGCAGATTGATGGCAGATACAGTTTAATGTAAAAGAAAATAAGGCAGTACAGCTTAGACATAAAGGATGGCAGATAGGAGTGTGATCTAAACATGAAAACACTGGGGATTGGCCCAATGAACAGCAGAGATTAGTAGTCCAGGTACTTAAGCCACAGAAAGCTAGGTCGCTGGGGCAAAAAGCAATCAAAGGTGGACTTCATCAGAAGAATTTATAAAATAAAGGCACAAAAGTGCTATTGCAGTTAACACAGAGCCCTGATCTAACCTTGTCTAACATTCTTCTCAGATTTTCATGTCCCACCTCAAGAAGAATAAACTGGCCATGGAGAAAATCCAGTGATGACACATTAGAATGGGACAAGCAATGAAGAGACAGTTGTGATGAGAACCTTCTGTAGGCCAGAATTTCGTGCCCAACACTGAGTGGCTTGCTAGGCCATTTCAGAGGGCAGTGAAGAGGCAACCACATTGCTGTGGGTCTGGAGTCACCTGTAGGCCAGACCCGGTAAGGACGGCAGATTTCCTTCCCGAAAGCACAATAGTGATCCATATGAGTTTTTAAGACAATTCGGTAGATACGTGGTCACCATTACTGATGCTAGCTTTTTATTCCAGATTTATTTTTTTAACTGAATTTAAATACTTCAGCTGCCATTGGAGAGTTTAGAACTCATAGGCTGAATTTTACCAGAGGCTTCAGAACACTGACATTGTGATGTTCTCGGGACTGGAGTGAGGTTTAGCCGTGTTTAGTCAGAAATATGAGGCAAAGACAGAGGCAGCACGTTGCTGAACATAGTGGAGGTTTCTTTATTCTGTTTTACTTTCACTTTCTATTTCAGCTCCCCCTGTTGGCTCATCTGTGCATGGTAGCTTCAAGTGAACAATTCTCAAAACACTACATCCCTCCCCTTCCTGGTAAATGAGAGACAGCATGTTTCAACGGTTTGCTTCCAAAATGTAAACAATAAACTTAAACATAAATGGTTCACTTTGTAACATAGTCACTTAATTATGGTGGGTGTTTTCTTTTCCGAGTAGGATATTGTCTGGCATCAGATGTAGTCTCATTTGACTCATGTTCTTCATCTGAGGTGTCGATGTCAGAGTCGGATTCAATGCTTACAAGTGGTGTTTTAGTGCTTTGAAGAATGATGCGTGTCTTCTGATGATCTGTGAACCGCATTTAGCAATGATTATTGATCCTTTTCAGTTGGTCACGACAAATGATTGGATGTCATAAGGGGTTGTTTGTTTTCCAACATGACCATCACATTTCACAAGTACTTTATCTTCTGGCTTTAGCAGTGTAGCTCTAAATTTCGTGTTTCGCCCTGCATTTGCTTTTCATTCGATCCTTCTGTTCTTGATCACGTTCACGTACACGTTGATCATTAGCTCCGCGGCTTAGCTCCAGAAAGATGTGCGCGCATAAGATGTGCAAAGATGAGTGTAGCTGTCGGTTTCCCAGTAGTCGAGTGAGGAGTTGCTCTGTAATTATGAAGAAAGCGATATAGCTCTTGCTTCCATGACTTGTTCTCACCCATAGCTGCACATATTACCTTTTTCAAGGCTCGTGTAAATCTGTCGACTTCTCCATTAACTCTTGTGATGTTCCGATGAGGAACCCTAGGTAGTCCGTGCATTTGCTGAACTCATTGCTGTTGAACGGGGGTCCATTGTCACATCTTACTGTTTGTGCGATTCCAAACAAGGCGAAGATCTGGTTAAGCTTTGAGATGACTGTTTTCGTTGAAGTTGACATAACTAATTGCATGATTGGGAATCTGCCGTCTTCGTCAGTGACAACGAGCAAGTGTTCACCTGTAGGCAAATCTGTGAAGTCAATGCTAACTTCACTCCATAGTCCTGGAGGTAGTTTGGACATCTTAAGTGGATCTTGAACATTTGGAATTAAGGTTGCTTGACATGGCAAACACTGGTTGATTTTGTGCTTTACAATGCAGTTGATTCCTGGGAACCATACCTTTTCCCTAAGGAGTTGTTTGGTTTTGACAATTCCCTGGATCCTTCATATGCTATATCAACAATCCCTCAATAAGTGTGGAATGACAATACAGTTATTGCATAATACAAGATCAGATCAGGTTAGCTCAATTCGAACATTATGAAGACCTTGTCGTGTGTGAGCAATTTTGTTTGTTGATGCTTCCTTGCTCATGTATTTCCAGTTTTGTGATTCTATAGCATTCATACATAATTGCAAAGTGTCATCTTGTTTTGTTGCTGCTTTGATGTCAGATAGTTGTAGCGACTTTGGCACCGCATTTATGCTTACTAAGTTAAGATAATGTTCAGCAACCTTTTCCTTGTCGGACTGACAGTTGGCAACAGATGTCGTGAAAGATAGTCCGCTGAGTTGAGCTTGCTTGGCCGATACTCAACATGGAACTCGCACTCTTGTAGTTTGAGTGTGCAGTGTTCTATTCGAGTGGGTGTTTGCTATGTGGATTGTTGAACAAGCTCACTACTGGTCTATGATTGGTTATAATGTTAAACTTGCTTCCATATAAGTAAAGATGAAAGTGTAGGATACCCCATGTGATTGAGAGCACTTCTCTCTCTGTTTGCAAATAACGTTGCTCTACAGGCATTAACGATCTGCTTGCCATCACAATAATTAATGGATTACCTGTCTTATCTTTCTGTACGAGATCTGCACCTAAGTCAACCAGGCTTGCATCCATGACCAGCTGGGTGATTTTCTCAGGGTTGAAATAGGCACTTGTGCAACTTGCTGACTAATGTCATTTGAACGAGTGTACTACCTGTTGTGTGATTTAGTCCATTCCCACTTGGTGGTCTCTTTTGTCAGATTACATAGGGGGGCAGATAACGTAGCAAGGTCAGGAATGAAACGACGACAGTGTGTGACAAGTCCTAGCATACTCTAGACATCCTGCACTTTTGATTGCAATGGCTTCAACTTTCTGTGGATTTGGTGATACTCCTTCACTACTGAACACATGAATGGGGTCTTCTTTATTCCGTTTTACTTTCACTTTCACTTTCCGCTCCCTCTGCTGGCTCATGTGTGTATGGTAGCCTCAAGTGCACAATCTGTACAATGCAATTCTCAAAATGCTACAGGCATCTGGGTGAAAAACTCACACTTGCCAACAGTGGGACCAGCTCAGTGAGTTTACCACAGGCAGCCTCCTAATTGGCTGCCTGCGGGCCTGCCATCCAATTAAGGATGGCGGGCAGGCTCCTGATGATGCTGGCCCAATCAGAGGGCCAACAGCTCTGAAGCCTCACAGGCACAATGGGGAGAGGTGGTCACTGCTGAGGCAGACAAGAGACCTCGGGGGTGCCTCAAAATGGCAGTGCACTCGGACAGGTATGTAAATATTTTAAAAAGGGGACCGAGGGCAGAAGGCCCCACAGGATGGCGAGTTAGCCACTCTGGGGGGATTGATGGGGCTGTGGGGGATGGCTTTCCTGCTCACGGTCTGGCTGCGATGACCCCCCTCCCCATCCCCGGGCTGCCACAGGTAAGCCACCTCCATGAAGCTGTTGGCCTCCCCACGTGGTGGGGGAGCAGCCCCACTGCTGGCATTTTGCTGGTGGCCCCATAAAATGACCCCTAATTGGGGCCTTAATTATTCAAATGGGCTGTCCACTTCCGCCTCAGCCCTCCACTGGGAAACTTCCCCCTGGTGAGACAGCGGCAGGAGCTGTCACGATGCAGTTCGCCGCTATTTTAACGGCCACCCCGCCTGGGTTCCTGCCAGGCCTGGGCCAGTAACATTCAGCCCCATGTCTCCAGATCATTAGTCCAGGCCTCTGGTTCAGTAATATAACTACTGTGCTACCTGGAAATGAAGAGTTTAACATGTGATCTGATTGAGGTACTTAAAATCTCAAAAGAAATTTGCAAGGTAGATCGAGAGCAAGTCAAAACTCCATACAAATACTGACACCCTCCTGGGAAGCTGCTACAGGTACTCATGCACCTCTGGGATCCTCTACAAATACTGACACACTCCAGAAAACCTCTGCTCATAGTGATAACTATTGGAGTCCATTAGTGATATGCTCCTTGGGATCATATGTAAATGTTGGCACACTCCCAGATAGCTCCTGTCCTAACATTCAGCTACTCCAAGGCAAACATTGTTTTCATTACAGAAAACATTCTTTGTCAGCATAAACAACAGAAATCACATACTGGCAAGTCAACAAATAGGTTAAAATACAGAAAAATATTACACGCAGCATTCTGAAGTCATTATGCTTGCAACATGTGATAATGTACCTAGCTCCAGACAAACAAAAATCACACAGTACCTCAAGGGATCTTTTCATCGGCTTTTCTTATTCATTGGTGTCAGCTGTGGCTCAGTAGGTAGCACTCTTGCATCTGTATCAGAAGGTTGTGGGTTTAAATCCCACTCTAGAGTCATGAGCAGTAGTAAGGGAGCGTTGCATTGTTGGTGCTGTCTTTTGGATGAGATGTTAAAGTCAGAGCCCCTGTATCCACCTGGGTGGATGCAAAAGATCCCAAGGCACTGCTTTGTTCTCCCCAGTGCCCTGGCCATTAGTTAACCCTCATCCCAACATCACGGAATACAGATTATCTGGTCACTAACACGTTGTTTGTGGGAACTTGCTCTGTACAAATTGTCGGCTGCAATTCCTACTGTGCAACAGGTACCACACTTCAAAAGTACTTAATTGCCTTTAAAGTGCTTTGAAAAGTCCTGTGGTTGGGAAAGGTGCTATATAAATGCAAGTCTTTCTATGGATTGAAGAACCTCAACAGAAAGCTTATGGTTTACGCTGGTGCAATGCTACCAACCATTTGCAAAGGTAAGATAACTGTCCAAGAGGTGCCAGCTCCACAATACACCTGAACTCTGGTCTTTAGTCTCTGGGATTTAGATTTGAATTTAGTTTAGACTAATAGGATTAAAGCCATATCTCAATGACAATTGTTTTAGGGACCCTACATGAGTCACAGCTAATTTTTAGTAGTAATGTTCCAAGCCACAAAACCATCCCCAATTTGGCATAAACTGGCCTTAAGTTGGCAAGATCAACCAGAGAAATGCAAGGTGTCACATGACTGCAGTATGGGTACTCTTCCAGGGAGTGCTGCACTGCCAGAGGTGCTGTCTTTTGGATGAGACATTAAACCACGGTACTGTCTGCCCTCTTAGGTGAATGTAAAAGATGCAACAGCGCTATTTTGAGGTAAAGCAGGGGAATTCTCCTCAGTGTCCTGGCCAAAATTTATCCCTCTACCAAAGTCTAAAAATTGCTGTTTGTGGTGCTTGTCATTGGCTGCCTCATTTCTTACATTCGTAACAGCGACTACACTTCAAAAAGTATTTCATTGGTTGCAAAGCACTTTGGGGTGTCCTGAGGTCGTGAAAGATGCTATATAACTTTAAGTCTCTCTTTGTCTCTTTCTCTCTCTCTTTCTTTCTTTCTCTCTTTATCTCATTCTATTTCTTGCTTTCTCTCTATTTCTCGTTCTTTCTTCTTCATGTAGGTGAGGTTGTACCTAACCTACTGGACATCACTTTACAAAACTACCCATAATTTAATTATCATTAAGTTGACCAAGAGAATTGTTGTAGTAATTGTTAAATTTCACACTACTACAGTATGGGTGTTCTGGCTGAGCTGAAGTTGCACTGTTGGTGCAAAGTCGAGGGAGCTTTATTTTGCATCTAGTTCCTGCTGCAGACCTGGAGTGATCGATGCTCTTCATTCCCCTCACCTTGATGAGAACAAAAGTTCACTGAAAACATTCTAGGAGGCAGTTCAGGAAACTGTCACACAGACGTAAAAACTAGCCCAAGCTGTCAAGGATACAATTATTAGAACCTAAATATAGATTTGAGCCAGTGAGAGAGCTCAATTGTAAGACGGCCAAGTCAAGAGGCAAAAAGACAGGTGGTCACATTAGTGAACAAGCACCAACCGAACCCTGATTGTTTACCACACCAGATGCTCTTTGGATGCAAGGCCAATTTTTCAGCCAGCTGACCACCTGTCCTCCTTCTGATGGGAATAGAGCCAGAAACTCGAGCAGAATCTTTGATAAAGTATTTATAGTTCTACCGTCAATGAGGAGTCGGGCAAACTAGTTACATTTTGCTTTGCTTGACTACACCGCGGTCTGATGGGTACAATTTTTGGGATGACTATTACATTTTTAGATTTGCTAGAAGCCGATACTAAGCTGGAAGATTAAGTTTAAATCCTCGGAGCCGCAGAAAATAACAGGAGTCAGTTCAGTTGTCTTAAAGGGGCCTTTCTCAACTGAAATATGCAGCTTCCCATCAAAACAGACCACCTGCTTTACAGAATCCAATGTAACATTTGACATAAGGCTTTAAAATGACACAGTAGTAGGACAGTAGGAAGCAGGAATGTTTATTGTGTGCACATGATATTTATTTCCCTTTTATTTTAATGGAAATGTTGACCATTTTAATATAAATGCCTATGTTAAAAGGAAGGGATTTTGTATGAATGTATTAAGTATCTGTATACGAATATCCCACAATGCAATTTGAGGCCTAGACTTTTGTGTTGAAACCACACCGTGATTTGTCTGCTATTTTATTAATGGTTTTAACCTGAGTTCATCAAGCTACATGGAAATTTCATGCTAACATATGAACACATTCACTATTAATATCACTCAGGGTTATTTATTTAAGTTATCATAGATATTAAACTTACAGTGGATAAATGAATGACCTGGTGTGGGTCTGCACCATTCATATTAAGAAATCTCAAGTTACTCACTGGTCTTTGCTTAGCGTCCTGCCTCATTTCAGCAGGGTCGATGGAACGAGTGTAGCAACTGGCTCTCTGGTGCTGGACCGGAGAGGTGGACAATAAAAAATCAGGCAGGAATCACTACTAATTGGACCTGTAATAGCAAGTATGTGGGTTTGGTTGTGATGGGCTCCACAGTTGAATAGCATGTCACCACCCCACTGGCCAGGCTCACACACGAGCAATGGCCACCGGGTCAGGTAGTCATGGCACATAAGGAAACATACCTTGTTGGAATGGCATAGAACAAGCACATACTGATTATTCAAACCTCTTGTCAAGAAAGTGCTGAGCTGGAATTTGACTCTTTTCCCCACTCCTACCCCAAACAGCTAGCCAAGAATGAGCCATGGTTGTGTAGTGCATTGGTATGTGTGCGCGGGATAGGGGTTTCGGATGGGCATTGAGATGATTTGGGGGTTGAGGAGTAGATGGACATGCAAGGTCCATGTGGAAAACCATGCACGTATGTACGGCTCAAAAAGAGGCACACACTTTGTGGGTGTCAAGACAGAAAATCAAAAACCTCTGGGAATGCAGCTGTGCGAAATTCATGGAGAGGGGCTGGACTGCACAAGGAACAATTGTTCAAAGGATCAAGAGATTTATGGAATGGTAAGTTTAGTCACTTGCTTCAGAAATTTTGAGGTGCTTATTATGTTTTATTTGGGTACATAGTGCAGGAAATCTGTCCTGAATTTGCCTTTTACCAGATTGCACCTATGTCCTCTTGTTCTGCAGTTGTGGTTTAATTTGGATTAGTGCTCAAGACTAACTCCTTCTATTCCATTTTAGTATGTTATATAGTTCTATACAGTTTCTGCTGCTGCATTTATTTTCAAGCTTGCCTCCGGGGGGGGGGGGGGTGGTGTGGGTGGAGGGTAGATCTTGCTTTTGTGCGATATTGTAAAACAGGTGATAGTGAGTTAGCCCATTTTAGATCGTCCCAATGATTTCAATGGAACTGAAAGGCAGGAGCGAGGTTAAAGTCGGATGCAATCACCCATCTTACACAACTGCATAAAGTTATGATCTGCCCCCCAAGATTTTCTAACATTTCCTTGTAACTCAGCCTTCTGGCACTGGAGCCTTTCTCTGCACTACTTCCAGCACTTGGATGCTTTCATGTTAACTTGGTGACCAGAAGCGAACACAGTGCTTGAGGTGCAGCTGAAACAAGCAGTATAAACCATCAGCACAGCAGGCTGCACATTTACCCTTGACCAATTTTCTGTTTTATTTATTAATTGGCTCGACACATTCCAATCGTAGATTTGTTTAAGCCTCTTCTCTAGCTAGTTCAAACATCATTAATTAAGCACGTTGCCCATTTTTTCTTCCGAACCAATTTTGTGATGATCTTTGAATAAACAAGTTACAAAAGGAGGATTGGAAAGATGCTTCTCAGGAGGTGTGCCCTGTCCTGAGCAATTAAAGGTTTGCTGACAAGTTGCTATTAGGCCTCAGCTCTCCTTCCCATCTATAATTTAGTGTGACTAACACACATTTTATTGCTTAAAGTGGTGCCTTGTCTTTACATAGTGCCTTTAGTGTAATTAATCAGCCCAAGGTGTTTCACACAAGCAAGATTTGAGCAAGCAATAGCAGAAGAATTCAGACAATTGTCTGACTGCAAGGATTGGAAAGATATTTTTTGAGGAGGCATTGAGAAGCAGTGAGGTGAGAGGGAGGGAGATCCCAAGATTAGGACCTGGGCAGCTGAAGTAAAGGCCTGCTCGGGTCTGCGAATGAGACCCGACTCAAGCCCGACAGAACCCCATCCGACCCAGAGCCCGACCCGGCCCGAGTCCTTCCATCTTTTTCCGCGCCCGACCCGACCTGACTATCAGTTAACCTACCTTCCATTTTTCACTTTGTTCCTTACCTGCACAAGCTTAAAATAACTGTAGCAAAACCACCTTTAAAGTCCAAAAAGTAAATTAACATTAAAGTCGCTTACCTGAGGTGGTGACAGAGCGTGTCCGATCCGGCCGAGCCCGAGCCGAGCCCGAATGCCGAACCCGGAAGTGCGACCCGACCTGACCTGAACCCGACACATGTCGTCGGATCCCGTCAGGTTCGGGTCGGGAAGGCGGCCTTTAAGCTGAAGGCTCTGCTACTGAGCGACGAGACCAAGGAGGGGCAATGTCGAGGGCCAAGGAATGATAAAGCACAGGCTAGAGTTTGCAGATGGTAGTTTTAGGGTGCAGCAGGGCCACAGAGGGAACTGCAATGGAAAAAAATGATAAACATTCCAGTAAATTTAAAGATCAGAACTGAAATGTTACTTATTATTATACATGTGCTTGCCACATATACTATTAAACATTACAGATGGCACCGCTGGGAGGAGAATATTTATCTCTCTGATTTTTCCCTCCCTCTCTTTGAGGTGTGCTTTGGACTATTAATTCCTGAGATTGGGAACTCAACGGGTAGAGAATGTTGAGCAGGAGCCCAGGTTCAACTGCTCCATGGACAGAATGAACAGGGATGCTGGCATATTGTTGAATTCCCCGACTCCACTCTGCCCCCTCACCTCCTCCCCCAACATCACATAGGCCCGCCCTGGCCCAGAACTGACCTGTTTACAATCTCCTGTCACGTAAGATAGGCCCCAACACACAAGATGAATATAAAGTGAAGAGCAACATACAATGAGGACATAAATTGAACTTGGAACCATAATCAGTGTGCCAAATAAAAAAAAGTGCATTGATGCAAATGCATCATATCCTGGACTACTATATTTTAATAGGTTTGCCAGAGACCGAATGGTATTTCTTGCACACGCCTGTGCTTATCAGTCAAGGTGACATTAATCTTGTGGCTCTAGTTCATGGCTTTGTGATTAGCAGAAACTGGGATTGTAAGATTGATGACGGCATGACATATAAATACAATCCCATGTGAGAAACATCGGGTAGATAGGCTAAAATAATTTGAAAGAGAAAATGCAATGTGTTTTTGATGAATGACCCATTTCAGTTCTGACTTTCAAACAGACGATTGCTGTTTATGAGACAGAGCAGCTTTGGGTATAATATAGCAGATTGGAAGAAAAGGAATTAATTTTTACACACTGAAGACTGCAACAGTGAAGAAGACACAACGTCAAGAATTGAAAATTTGCACTGAGAGGAACTGGATTAAGACAATGACCTTTCATCTCTCGAGCTGCATTTACACTGAACACTCTTTGTTCTGATTCTCCTGGAATTTGAGAGACAGCTAGCTTGGAGATATACTGAAAAATTGAGTCTATGGTTCTGTTGCCACGATAGAAAAGTTGGATTTAGCCATGAAATTGCAGATAGTTGGTCTCCCAGCAGAAAAGTTTCTAGGTTTGAATCTACCACACACTGATGGGTTTGTGTGTCAGCTTGGTTTAGTTGGTAGCACTTTAACCTCTAATACGCATAATCTCAGCTGGCACTCCAGCATAAGGCTGAGGGGGAGTTGCTTTGCTGGGGGTGGTTGTCCTTTAGATGAGATGTTAAACCAAGGTCCCATATGCCTGTTGAGATGAAAGATGAAGATCCAGCAGTTTTGTTCAAAGAAAAGCAGTGAGACCTCCCAGTGTCCATGCCAACATTCTTCCCTAAATCAACAACACAAAAAAAAAAACTAACTGGTCATTCATCTTGTTACTGTTTGTTGGATATTGCTCATTGCTGGAGCATAAAGGATGTTGTAATTCATTATCCATGAACCGCATTGAGACCTCTCAATGGCATAATAAATCACTATATAAATTTAAGTCTCTTTTTTCTGGTTCACTCTGGAAATTGTAAGGTTCCTGTGCAAAATGAGCCAGGAGCAGACTTAGCCTTTCCCAATGGGTTTTGTCACTTAGTACAAAATCTACAATTTACCACAAATGTACACATACACTTGTATATCCTCCACGGTGTTGCTGATGCAAAGTTGGAGGACAGAGTCATTACAAGGAAGCAGATGGGTTGTGGTGATGATAAGCAATAGAATATGGTATTTGAAAGGATATTGCTTTTTGACAATGGTGAAATTTTTTCTTCAATTCAGTCACAAGATAAGAGCATTGCTGGTGAGGCCAGCATTTATTGTCCATCGCTAATGGCCCTTGAGAAGGTGGTGGTGAGCCACCTTCTTCAATACAACTCTGAGGCATGCTAGGCCATTTCAGAGGGCAGTTGCTATGGGTCTGGATTCACATATAGGCCAAACCAGGCAAGAGATTGGGCCACAGCCAGTGGGGCAATGGTTTATTTCATTGCAGGCCACATCAGCAAGTGTGCGAGGAAAAGAAAGGAAAATGACCTTACATTTATATATCATCTTTCACGACCTCAGGACATCCCAAGGTGCTTTACGATCAATGGAGTACTTTGAGAAGTGTAATTACTGTTGGTTTTGTGATCAAGCAGCACAGCCACTTTGCACAGCAAGATCCCACGAACAAGCAAATTTAAACAAATGAGAAGTATACATTAAGAGATGAATATTGGCCTCAACTCCTTGTTCTTCCTTAAGAGGGCCATGGGGTCTTTTATGGACTTCCTGAGGAGATAGGCAGGGCGTTGGTTTTATCCAAAAGACGGCACCTCTGACGATACAACACTTCGGCTGTACTGCACTGAAGTGTCGGCTTAGATTATGCACTGAGTATCTGGACTGGGGCTTCTGATAGAGGTGAGAGTGCTACCACAGAGGCAAGCAAACGGTTGGTGTCAAAGTCAAAATAACTGGAAGGCTTGGGGAGTAAAGTTGGGGATCAAATCTGGAAGCTGAGAGTGAGCAGGGGGAAGCTTCCAGGAGCAGGTTTCCAGGCCTGGTAATGGACAGCAGGAGCAGCAAAAAAAAAACCAGGAAGAAAGAAATTAAAGAATTTGATAATGAATAAGTTGAGTAGTAATGACTTATCAAAATTGATTGGAATAAGGGAGACATAACTTTGTAAATTTATGTAACTGTTTGACAATAAGAAATTTGGGTGAAACTTCTTTCCCAAAGAATGCTGAGAATGTGGAACTCACTACCACAAGGAGTAGTTGAGGTAACTAGCACAGATGCATTCAAGGGAGGCTGGATAAACACGAGGGAGAAAGGAAAAGAAGCATATGTTGATATGATAAGATGGAGTAGGGTGGGAGGAGCTCTTGGGGGCATAGACCAGTTGGGCCAAATGGCCTGTTTCTGTGCTGTAAATTCTATGTCAAATAAGAGCAACATACTGTAATTATATAGTGACTTTTTAAGCTGCATCTGTCTGCGCTGTAGCTGAAATGGAAAAATTCCATTCTTTAGCTCACCTTGATGAGCACAAGAAGGCCAAAGAAAGCCAGTCAATTTATGATGCTTTCTTCTGATCCAAAAACATTCCTCACAAACAGTAATTGACCTGTAGTTGACTTCAGGATATGTACAGCAAAGTAAACGTTAGAACCTTAAACATAACTCCAACCTTTGCAGCAGAATAGCGTATTGTGCATTAGGCAGGATAACTCTCATCACCAGGACCAGTGCCATCAGACATCCACTCGTTAGCATTGAACTGGCATTGTTACTCAGGCAGTTAGATAAGGCATCTGATACAGTCCTGGTTTTTTTGAGTTTGGAGGGGCACAGGCACTGGTTGATTGCACAGATAATAAAAAAAATAGAGTGACTGCATGTCACCTTTCAGGAAAGTGTCATGTTCTTTCACAAATTACCAAAGGAAATGAATAACAGAGTGTGACAATATGAAACTCAACAACAAGGATAAAATTAGATTCTAATCTGTTTGGCATTCAGGGTTGTTGGTCTACATGCAAATGTATGTTTAAAACCCCGTTTCCTGGCAAGGCAGAATTGCAATTTTAACTTGTAAAGAGAGACTGCCTCATGTAGCAGATTTTAAATTCCAATGTTTAAGCTCCCTCATTGGCTCAGTTGCTAGGAGCAACAATTGGTGTTGTACTGATCTATATAGATCAAGTGTCAGGTTCTATCTCCTGCTCTGTGCTCAGTTTAGTGACCTTGCCTAGGATACTGATAGGAATGCTACAGTTAACCTCAGTGCTCGAGGTAGGGAGTTAGAATTCCTGTTCAATGACCCATGCTAGAATGTATTTATAGAAAATAAGGTTCCATCCATTGTCTGTGCTGTGTTAGCTCATCCCAGCTCAAGGAAGAAGAGCAACACTAGAGCTAGCCTGAGCTAAGGAGGGAGAAAGATGAACCAGGGTTTCTCTTCTTGCTTATGGTCCAATCATCCCTTGCTGGAAAGTGAGAGAGGGTGGACATCATTGGAGAGCAGGATTAGCCACATCAGGACTCTGCTCTCTGTGGTCGAATAACCATCTGGTGCACACCATTCAGCTGATGTGTGAAGAATGAGGAGGTACCCTAGAGCGGCCTGATCCTGCAGAACACTAATAGCGCCAGAATAATGTCTTAAAGGACAGGTCCTGGGTGGAGGGGGTGGGGATGCGGGGGATGGGGGCAGGAGCATGTTTAATGTGGGGGAGGGAGAGATACTGCTCTGCAGAGAAGACCAGGCCATTCCTACATGATTCTCTCACTGGGTAAAGCGACAATGGGTGGCCCAAACTGCTGCATTATGAGAAGATAACTGCTGCAGCTCCTTGACAAAGCAAAGTTTTCTACTTGCTGTCAATTGTCTCCCCTGCTGTCCTGATTCTTGCTGGACTAGGCTTCTCTTGATGCTGACATCTCTCCAGTAGCTCACCCCCATGAAGGAAAAATCAGCCGAGGTTTCCACTCCTGATATAATCCATTGAAACTGGCTGGAAGCTCTTCCATGTGGTGAGGACAGGATTGGGCTGAGTTGTCCTCCGTGCTAGAACAAGGTCAGATTGAAGCAATGTTCCAGATTGAAGTTTTCTACACTGTTAACCTTTTTATATACCTCTATGAGATTCCACCTTGGTCAACTTTGAAGGATGAAGAGCAAACATTTCTCCAATCTTTCCTCAAAGCTCTGGCTTTAAGTCCAGGGGTCAGCCTCAAAGCCTCTAGTGCATGAAGACTCCCTTACGACCAAAACTGCACACAATCCTCAAGGTACAGAGCGCCTCTCACCACAGCACTGGATATCTTAGACTCCCATGTTGTCTAAATTCCAATCTGTTGATTTGATTAAAAAGCTCAGCATTCTTTTTGCCTTGTTACTCCACGGTGTGAGACCTGGCTCAGTTGTAGTGCTCTTGCTTCTGAGTCAGAAGGTTGCAGGTTCAAGTTCCACTGCAGAGACTCAAGCACATAACCGAGGTTGACACTCTACTGCAATACTGAGGGAGTGCAGCACTGCTGGAGGTGCCGTCTTTCAGGTGAGATGTTAAAGCGAGGGCTTATCTGCCCTCTTAGTTGGACATAAAATATGCTATGGCACTATTTTGAAGACAAGTAGGACAGTTCTGCCTGGTGACCTGCCCAATATTTATCCCTCGACCAGTATCACAAAAAGTGATAATCAAATTGCTGTTTGTGGGAGCTTGCTATGCACATATTGGTTGCTGCATTTCCAAATCCCAACAGTGACTAACTTCAGAAGTACTTTATTTACTGTAAAATGATTTGGGATGTCCCAAGGTTGTGAGAGACACAATATAAATGTAAGTCTTTCCTTTTTTCCACAGTGACTGTCGGGGATAAAGGAACAGAAAGGCTCTGACATTTTTCTAAATAAAAGGGTTAATTCTGCCAGAGAAATTTTTTGTTTGTACATTCCTTTGATACTCAACATTTAAAACTGCCCAAAATGAGAGTTGCAAGAAGAACTTTTGTTTAAAGAAATAATGCATATGCTTGATTGGAAGTGAAAAAATAGTGCTCCTCACAAAGTAAGACCCTGTCAAATTTTACACTCATTATTTCTTACACTCTGTGTGAAGCTGTCGGATTCGAGTTGCGATGCAATCACATACTTCTGTTCTTGTCAGTACCATCTTTGCATCTTGTACCTGTGGTTGCCTTGTGGTATTACTCGTGCTGAGTTGCAGGAGACAGTGTAGGTTTATTATATATTATAATATGGAAACAAAGAGATTGTGGGTGTTCAATCTTCTACCAACTAACTATGAATGGGTGGAAAGTTAAGCCCTTCTAAAGGAATCAAACATACTAGGAATTGGGCAAGAATTTGATGAGAGATTTGCTCAGAGAGAGTAAAAGTACAGATTTAATACACTAAAATTATGACACACACCCTCTACACATGACAGCATTGGCACTATCAGCACTGTGATAACACTGGCCCCGAGTGACATCTCTCAGTTGGTGCCCAATGTTGTGTGATTGCCTTTAAGAGTGATATCCCTTTAAGATCTTAGTACGCTAATGAGCTAAGTACTAGGACCAGTATACTGAATTGAAAGAAGTACAAGTAAATCGCTGCTTCACCTGAAAGGAGTGTTTGGGGCCTTGGATAGTGAGGATTTTATGGGAAGGTGCCATGGATAGGGGATGAAGTGTCAGAGTAATGGAGGAGTGGACCAGGGTGTCACGGAGGGAGCGATCCCTTCGGAATGCTGACAGGGGAGGGGAAGATGCGTTTGGTGGTGGCATCATGTTGGAGGTGGCGGGAATGGGGGAGGATGATCCTTTGAATGTGTAGGTTGGTGGGGTGGAAAGTGAGGACAAGGGGATCATTAGTCCAGGTTTTTGGAATACCTGTTCAGTAATATAACCAGTATGCTACCATACCCACTAGATGTAGTACTTGCGAGTGACTGGCACCTATGAAGCTAAGCAAAAGTTTGGTGTCTTCCAGAAGAAGAGGGGATAAAACAGGAGATACTGCTGCCAGAAAGCATAGGTGAGCATCTTGGGTGAGGGCAGAATTGGGCCGTTGATGCTCACACAAGATCGGGTGGAGGGCAACTTGACTGTGGAACTGGACGTGAACAAAATTCAGTTCCTCCTGACAGGGAAGGGGAAAAATGGGCAGAAAACTGAAAGAGTTTAAAAAGTAGGGAGATGAAACTCTTAGAGGAATTATGGTACTCCCCTCCATTTCTTTTATACATAAATGCAGAGATAACCCCAGCAGGCTAGCAGTCACCTTTAAATTATAATACTGTCAACTGAGAGAAACCACAAGCAGCCAGTTTTATGATTTAATGCATGAATTACCATGTTGTATTATGAAGCAATCAATTCGAAACTCTCACTAGGTGATTTCTGTTTTACTTATATTTATAGACTCAAAGCAAGTAAAGGGATGACAATTGTTCAAATTTTCTTCCCCTCATCACCAGTTTTCCCTTCCCATCTCCAGAAGGCTTTTGATAAGGTCCCACACAGGAGAAAATTAGACCACATGGGATTGGGGGTAATATACTGCTATGGATTGAGAATTGGTGAACGGACAGAAAGCAGAGAATGGGAATAAATGGGTCATTCTCAGGTTGGCAGGCAGTTATTTGTGGGGTACCACTAGGAATAGTGCTTGGACCACAGCGGTTTACAATCTATATAAATGACTTGGATGTGGGGAGCAATTGTAATATTTCCAAATTTGCAATGACACAAACTTAGGAGGGAATGTAAGTTGTGAGAAGGATGCAAGGAGGCTTCAAGGGGATTTGGACAGGCTAAGTGAATGGGCAAGAACATGGAAGATGGAATATAATGTGAATAAGTGTGAAGTATGGCGGGCAGCCATAAAGGCGGGGCTAAAGTGTGGCGAGTCGAAGAGACTTAGTAGTTGGCAGGAAAAAAGACAGAGGCGCAAGGGGAGAGCCAACTGTGTAACAGCCCCGACAAACAAATTTCTCTGCAGCACCTGTGGAAGAGCCTGTCACTCTAGAATTGGCCTTTATAGCCACTCCAGGCACTGCTTCACAAACCACTGACCACCTCCAGGCGCTTATCCATTGTCTCTCGAGATAAAGAGGCCAAAGAAGAAGAAGAAGTGTGAAGTGATCCACTTTGATAGAAAAAACAGAAAGGCAGAGTATTTCTGAAATGGTGAGAGGTTGGGAAGTGTTGATGTCCAAAGGAACCTATGTGTCCTTGTCCATGAGTCACTAAAAGTTAGTATGCAGGTGCAGCAAGCAATTAAGAAGGCAAATGGTATGTTGGCCTTCATTGCAAGGGGATTTGAGTGCCAGAGTAAATATCTCTTGCTGCAATTGTATAAAGCATTGGTGAGACTGCACCTGGAGTATTGTGTACAGTTTTTGCCTCCTTATCTAAGGAAGGATGTAGTTGCTATAGAGGGAGTGTAATGGAGGTTCACCAGACTAATCCCTGGGATAGCAGGATTGGCTTATGAGGAGAGATGGCAGAAACTGGGCCTGTATTCTCTAGAGTTTTGAAGAATGAGAGATGATCTCATTGAAACTTACAAAATTCTTACAGGGCATGACAGGGTAAATGTGGATAGAGTGTTTCCTCTGGCTGGTGAGTCTGGAACCGGGGGACACAGTCTCAGAATAAGGGGTGGGCCATTTAAGACTGAGATGAGGAGGAATTTCTTTACTCAGAGGGTGGTGAATCTGTGGAATTCTCTACCCCAGAGGGCTGTGGAAGCTCATTCGTTCAGCATGTTCAAGACAGAAAATGATAGATTTATGAACACTAACGACATCAAGGGATATGGGGATAGTGGGGAAAAATGGCGTAGAGGTGGATGATCCGCCATGATCTGTTTGAATGGCAGAGCAGGCTTGATGGGCCGAATGGCCTCCTCCTGCTCCTGTTTCCTTTGATCCTAAGGCACCGACTCTGAGCTAAGATACAATGTCATAGGTGCCAGAACCCCTCCGGCCAGAGCCTCACCATGTTGGCATGCTATTCAACTACTGGAGATGTCATAGCTGAGCCCCATCCTGGCCTCACTGGGGCACTTCCAGTAGGGGTCACTAGATAGCCATTAAGATGGAGAACCCTGGCCAATATTTCACTTTGAAACTCTGGAGTTTTGCTGGCCTGATTAACTTAGCAAAGCTCAGAGATTGACTCTGGGACCTTCCTGATTGTTGCAGCTCACCGCCTCCTTGGCTAAACTCAGGAAACCATATTATGGGGGGAGCTTTAATGTGTTGCTTTATTGCATTGGACAAATTCAAAATTATTTTCTCAATTATTTGAAACACTTCCTTTAAAACAAAACAGCTCTCTCTTCATTAAACTGTACAAGTAAATCTATTTTCTTCGATACACAGCACACAGCCAGTAATACTCAGCTGATGAGTCAATACTCCTCCATGTTGAACACCACTTGGAGGAAGCACTGAGGGTGGCAAGGGCACAAAATGTACTCTGGGTGGGGGACTTCAATGTCCATCACCAAGAGTGGCTCGGTAGCACCACTGCTGAACAAGCTGGCCGAGTACTAAAGGACATAGCTGCTAGACTGGGTCTGCGGCAGGTGGTGGGGGAACCAACACGAGGGAAAAACCTTGTCCTCACCAATCTGCCTGCCGCAGATGCTTCTGTCCATGGCTGTATTGGTAGGAGTGACCACCACACAGTCCTTGTAAAGTCCCGCCTTCACATTGAGGATACCGTCAATCGTGCTGTGTGGCACTATCACCGTGCTAAATGGGATAGATTTCGAACAGATCTAGCATTGCAAAACTGGGCATCCATGAGGCGCTGTGGGCCATCAGCAGCAGCAGAATTGTACTCAACCACATTCTGTAACCCCATGGCCCGGCATATCGCCCACTCTACCATTACCATCAAGCCAGGAGACCAACCCTGGTTCAATGAAGAGTGCAGGAGGGCATGCCAGGAGCAGCACCAGGCATACCTCAAAATGAGGTGTCAACCTGGTGAAGCTACAACCCAGGACTACTTGCATGCCAAACTGCATAAGCAGCATGCAATAGACAGAGCTAAGCGATCCCATAACCAACGGATTAGATCTAAGCTCTGCAGTCCTGCCACATCCAGTCGTGAATGGTGGTGGACAATTAAACAACTAACTGGAGGAGGTGGCTCCACAAATATCCACATCCTCAATGATGGGGGAGCCCAGCACATCAGTGCGAAAGATAAGGCAGAAGCATTTGCAACAATCTTCAGCCAGAAGTGCTGAGTTGATAATCCATCTCGGCCCCCTCCTGAAATCCCCAGCATTACAGATGCCAGACTTCAGCCAATTCGATTCACTCCGCATGATATCAAGAAACGACTGAAGGCACTGGATACTGCAAAGGCTATGGGTCCTGACAATATTCTGGCAATAGTATGAAGACCTGTGCTCCAGAACTTGCCGCAGCCCTAGCCAAGCTGTTCCAGTATAGCTACCCGGCAATGTGGAAAATTGCCCAGGTATGTCCTGTACACAAAAAGCAGGACAAGTCCAACCCAGCCAATTACCGCCCCATCAGTCTACTCACAATCATCAGTAAAGTGATGGAAGGTGTCAAAAACAGTGTCATCAAGCAGCACTTGCTTAGCAATAACATGCTTGGTGATGTTCAGTTTGGGTTCCGCCAGGGTCACTCAGCTCCTGACCTCATTACAGCCTTGGTTCAAGCATGGACAAAAGAGCTGAGCTCAAGAGGTGAGGTGAGAGTGACTGCCCTTGACATCAAGGCAGCATTTGACTGAGTATGGCATCAAGGAGACCAGGCAAAACAAGAGTCAATGGGAATCAGGGGGAAAACTCTCTGCTGGTTGGAGTCATACCTAGCGCTAAGGAAGATGGTTGTGGTTGTTGGAGGTCAATCATCTGAGCTCCAGGACATCACTGCAGGAGTTCCTCAGGGTAGTGTCCTAGGCCCAACCATCTACAGCTGCTTCATCCTTCCTTCAATCATATCAGAAGTGGGGATGTTCGCTGATGATTTCACAATGTTCAGCACCATTCGCGACTCCTCAAATACTGAAGCAGTCCATGTAGAAATGCAGCAAGACCTGGACAATATCCAGGCGTGGGCTGATAAGTGGCAAGTAACATTTGTGCCACACAAGTGCCAGGCAATGACCATCTCCAACAAGAGAGAATCTAACCATCGCCCCTTGATATTCAATGGCATTACCATTGCTGAATCCCCCACTATCAACATCCCCTAGGGGCTACCATTGACCAGAAACTGAACTGGAGTAGCCATATAAATACCGTGGCTACAAGAGCAGGTCAGAGGCTAGGAATCCTGAGGTGAGTAACTCACCTCCTGACTCCCCAAAGCCTGTCCACCATCTACAAGGCACAAGTCAGGAGTGTGATGGAATACTCTCCACTTGCCTGGATGGGTGCAGCTCCAACAACACTCAAGAAGCTCGACACTATCCAGGGCAAAGCAGCCTGCTTGATTGGCACACCATCCACAAACATTCACTCCCACCACCACCGACGCACAGTGGCAGCAGTGTGTACCATCTACAAGATGCACTGCAGCAATGCACCAAGGCTCCTGAGACAGCACCTTCTAAACCCGCGACCTCTACCACCTCGGAGGACAAGAGCAGCAAACGCATGGGAACATCACCACCTGCAAGTTCACGTCTAAGCCACACACCATCCTGACTTGGAACTACATCGCCGTTCCTTCACTGTTGCTGGGTCAAAATCCTGGAACTCCCTTCCTAACAGCACTGTGGGTGTACCTACCCCACATGGACTGCAACGGTTCAAGAAGGCAGCTCACCACCACCTTCTCAAGAGCAATGAGGGATGGGCAATAAATGCTGGCATAGCCAGTGATGCTCACATTCCATGAATGAATTTAAAAAAAAACACAGCCAGTAGCCAAAAAAAAAATGTCAATTGTGCATGATGTTAGCACAAACAGCTCTTTAAACCAGAGTCAGTCTTCCGAGGTAATCTAACTTGAGCCTTCTTTGAATTTCTGGTAGTAATGCTGTGGATTTATCCAGACAACATGCAAGAAACAGGGACATGCTGGCTGAGGGCATGACACCAGGAAAACTCCCCTGCTCTTCTTCAAATGATCCATTAATGTTTTTTATGTCCCCCTGAGAGTTTAGATGTGGGCACGGTTTAATGTCTCATCATGGCACCACTGACAGTGTGCATTCTCTCTGTACTGTACTGAAATTTAAGCCTAAATTATGCATTCAAGTCCTTGGAGTGGAGTTCGAACCCACAAGCTTCTGATTTAGAGATGAGAATGCTACCATAAGGGAAATCTGATACTTGCAGCTGGGGCAGTGATAGAGGGACACTATTAACTTCAGTTCTAATGAGTTGGGGGTGTCATGTACAGTTCTGGTTCTTGACTACTATTCAGTGCTGGAAAGTGCACATATGTGGACATCTGGTTGGAATAAGATTGGGTTCAGCTTCAAGGTGCTCCATGGTTGAATATCTTACTAATGCTAGGGTTACCAACCCTCCAGGATTGTCCTGGAGTCTCCAGGCATTGAAGATTACTCTGCAGGACTCCGCCCAGGAGAAATATCATAGGAGCAAAAAGCATCACAGTATCACAGGATCATTACAGTGCAGAAGGAGGCCATTCGGCCCATCGTGTCTGCACTGGCTCTCTGAAAGAGCAATTGCCTCAGTTCCATTCCCTGCCTTCTCCCCGTAATCTTGCACATTCTTCCTTTTCATCTAACTGTATGATTCATTTTTTGAGTGCTTCAATTGAACCTGCCTCCACCACGTTCTCAGGCAGTGCATTCCGACCTTAACCACTCGCTGCATGAAAAAGTTTTTCCTCATGTCACTTTTGCTTCTCATCAAATACTTTAAATCTGTGCCCTCTCGTTCCCACTCATGAAAGGGTCAAGAACAGTTTCTCTCTATCTACTCTGTCCAGACCCCTCATGATTTTGAGTACCTCTATCAAACCACCTCTCAGCTTCTCTTCTCCAAGGAAAACAGTCCTAACTTCTCCAGTCTATCTTCATAACTGAAATTCCTCATCCTTGGAACCATTCTCGTGAATCTTTTCAGTACTCTCTCCAATGCCCTCTCATTGTGCGGTGCCCAGAACTGGGCGAGGCCGAACTAGTCTCTTATACAAGTTCAACATAACTTCCTTGCTCTTGTACTCTATGCCTTCTTTTAATAAAGCCCATGATACTGTATGCTTTATTAACCGCGCTCTCAACCTGTCCTGCCACCTTCAATGACTTATGAACATATACACCCATGTCCCTCTGCTCCTGCACCCCTTTTAGAATTGTACTCTTTATTTTATATTGTCTCTCCACGTTCTTCCTATTAAAATGAATCACTTCACATTTCTCTGCATTGAACTTCATCTGCCACCTATCTACCCATTTCACCAACTTGTCTATGTCCTTTTGAAGCTCTAACCTATCCTCACAGTTCACAATGCTTCCAAGTTTCATATGATCTGCAGACTTTGAAATTGTGCCCTGTACACCAAGGTCTAGGTCATTAATATATATCAGGAAAAGCAAGGGTCCCAACATTGATCCTTGGGGAACTCCGCTACAAACCTTACTCCAGCCCGAAAAACATCCATTAACAACTACTCTTTTTGTTTCCTGTCACTCAGCCAATTTCATACCGTCCCTTTTATTCCATGAGCTACATGTTTGCTCACAGGTCTGTTGTGTGGCGCTGTATCAAATGCCTTTTGAAAGTCCATGTACACCACATCAACAGCATTGCCCTCATCAACCCTCTGTTACCACCTCAATAAACTCCAGCAAGTTAGTAAAACATGAGTTTCCCTTAAGAAATCCATGTTGGCTTTCCTTAATTAACTCACATTTGTCCATGTGAGTCTTGATTTTGTCCCGAATTATTTCTTCTAGAAGTTTTCCCACCACTGAAGTTAAACTGACTGGCTTGTAGTTGCTGGGATTATCTTTACACCCTTTTTTGAACAAGGGTGTAACGTTTGCAATTCTCCAGTCCTCTGGCACCACCCCCAAGTCTAAGGAAGACTGAAAAGTTATGGCCAGTGCCTCTGCGATTTCCACCCTCACTTCCCTCAGTATCCTTGGATGCATCTCACCTGGTCCTGGTGCTTTATCCACTTTAAGTACAGACAGCCTATCTAATACCTCTTAATCAATTTTAAATCTTTCTAGTGTCTGACTTACCTCCTCTTTCAACATAATTGAGTTTTTATTTCAATTTCTCTGAACACTTTCTTTAGTAATAGAAATATTGGAGTTGGGGAAAAGGCTGTTTTACTATCACGCAAGATGAATCCAATTGGATAACTATTTCCCTTCCAATGGACTGAGGGAGGGCAAGGCCATCGAAACGATAGGTCATGTGACAAAATCTCCAGGAATGCACTCAAACGCAGTTGGTAACCCTAACTGATGCTCATTGTCTAAGCTCACCAGTGAATTTCTGCGAGGCCCTCCTGAGAGCTGCCCACACCTACAGAACTGTACTGCAGGACAGGGCAGAAGAGGACAATGGGGCGGGGATAAAAAGTTGGTTCTCTATGAATTACATCACCTGAGTGTAACTTTAGCACATCAGAACTGGTGTTGGTTGAGGGACAAACTCCCCTTCAAGTCACACACCATCCTGAGTTGAATATATATTGGCATTCCTTCATCGTCAGTCAAAATCCTGGAACTCCCTCCCTCACAGCACTGTGAGAGTACCTTCATCACACGGACTGCAGCGATTCATGAAGGCGGCTCATCACCACCTTCTCAATGGCAATTAGGGACGGGCAAGAAATGCTGGCCTTGCCAGTGATGCCCACATCCTGAGACTGAACGAATACATTTTAAAAATCTATAGTGTGTGTTTTGCACCTGGCAGGTATGATGTATTTGTGGGGCAAATTGTCCATCGGGCCCAAAGCATTTCAAATGTCACATTTTCCCAGCTTTCCTGCAATCTGACCTCTCGCATGCACTTAACTCAGGAGCACCATCAAGGTGCAAAGAAAATACGGTCAATGCCTGTTTATTTTGAGTCAGCGCATCCATAGAAAACTGGCATTTGTCTCCTCAGATTCAAAGAATCATTTGTAATATCATATTTGGAGTGTTCCTTTCTGCTTAGGATGAATGATTCGATAAGCCCAGTTCAAATTTTTGCTGACCCTGAAAATTCCAGGGCAGGCAACATCCATTCCACATCTATTCAGTGAAGCATGAAATAGAAGATGGTATTAATTCGATCCCTCAGTCCATACAGGGTGGAATGTGCCAGAAAAAACGCTGAGGCAATGACAATTTTGCATTGTTTCGTACAAGTAATTTTTTAAAATAAAGCCACTCACCGTTACAGAGTCACAGATGAGCAAAAGTTAACTTCGTCCTAGCGTAATAACGTTAGCTGATCGGCCGTGGTGTTGCTCACAGAAGCTCCAGAGCCTGGAATATGATTGCAATAATTCGCTGCTGAGATACACCTGTATATTTCCTGGCCTGTCCCTTTAATGCCATTGCTTAGCTACTCCCTGTGGGGAAATTGGTTTAAATAGGTATACTCTGAGATCAGTTTAAGGCTAATTGTTGTTACTATTGGATGTTTCTCTAAATTGGCAGCTGCTCGCCCGCTTTTCTTGGGGAGACAGATCAGGCTGGAAAAGCTAGCAAGAAATGAGTAGCTTTCTTTCCCCACTCCTCGATTGTTTTGAAATGAACTTTGAGCTGTTGTTTGATACAAAGTGTGACATCTATAAGTAACGGATGCATCAAAACCCAAAATGGCTCAGTTGGTAAACGCTTTACCCAGTATGGAACTGAGATATACAGAACAGAATGGTCCATAACTGATCACAGTGGGTTGGAGCTAGCAGTAGTAATGCTACAAATAATCTCCATGTCCCTGAGTGAGTGAGGGATAAATCAACCAGTGACCCCAGTTGATAAGTGCCCATTAGTAGCAGATGTTTCATAAGGGTTGGGCTGAACTATGATGCACTCCATAGACAAACGGGGGACATGGTGGCATCATGGTAATGTCACTGCACTAGTAATCCAGAGGCCTAGGCTAATGCTCTGGGGACATGGGTTCAAATCCCACCACAGCAGATGGTGAAATTTGAATTCAATTAATAAATCTAGAATTAAAATGCTAGTCTAATGGTGACCATGAAACAATTGTCCAATTGTTGTTTTAAAAAAAAACACCTGGTTCACTAATGTCCTTTAGGGAAGGAAATCTGCCATCCTTAACTGGTCTGGCCTACATGTGACTCTGAAATGGCGCAGTGGTTAGCACCGCAGCCTCACAGCTCCAGCGACCCGGGTTCAATTCTGGGTACTGCCTGTGTGGAGTTTGCAAGTTCTCCCTGTGTCTGCGTGGGTTTTCTCCGGGTGCTCCGGTTTCCTCCCACATGCCAAAGACTTGCAGGTTGATAGGTAAGTTGGCCATTATAAATTGCCCCTAGTATAGGTAGGTGGTAGGAAAATATAGGGACAGATGGGGATGTGGTAGGAATATGGAATTCGTGTAGGATTAGTGTAAATGGGTGGTTGATGGTCGGCACAGACTCGGTGGGCCGAAGGGCCTGTTTCAGTGCTGTATCTCTAAATAAAAAATAAATAAAATAAATGGCCTACCAAGCCACTCAGTTCAAGGGCAATTCAGGATGGGCAATAAATGCTGGCCTAGCTAGCGATGCCTATATCCCATGAACAAATCAAAATAAAACAGTCTGCCACCACTCACTACCTTGGTTCATAGCTGAGTAAAATATCCAGTCTCAACTGTTGCCTCTGGAACTGAGGGGAGAAAGAAAAACTGAGTAAAAAGTCTGTCATATTTGGTGAGAAATGGAAAAATATGGTTTAATTTGATCTTTGTTTTATTTTTAATATTCTTTTGCTGCAACAGCATTCAATGCCAAGACAATAAAATATAAATTGTGTTTCTATAATAAAGAGCCAAATAAAGCTGTTTGGGACAGATATATGGAGGTTAATAGCAAAAGACAGTGGTAGTGTTTGCAAAATTTGAAACCATCAAATTGTGCTGGACTGATCTATTGTAACTAATGTAATTAAAGTCTTCCACAATTTAACCCTTAACTATTGATTTTGTGGGAAGCATAATATCCTTTGATTCCAGTGGGCTTTAACATTTTATTTATAAAAAAACAGAAGCAGTGAAGTGAGTTATATGGGCCAATGCAACAAAAAGATATTAAGGATCAGGAAAGATCATTGGGCCTACCTATCCCACTCTGTTGCTAAGGCCTGTACATAGGGCCTACTCAAGTAGTTCTCTTCCCTCCTTTACTCTGGTTCTAAGCCATTGCCTCTCTGTACATATTCCTCAATTGGGATATCCCAGCATTTAACAGTGTTGCTAAGAAAACCCTGATTGTTCAGATTTTCTGAACAGTCGCTCATGTTATTTGGATGGAGGCGTGGCAAGATGGAAAATGTGTGCCTCACTCTCAAAATGTTCATGAGTTGAGAGAGGGGTTCTGGAAAAGCAGGAATGACATAGAAGACGCCCAAGATGGTGGATGACCATGTCCCGATTCCAAGAGCCAACTCAAATCCCATGCTTTCATCACTAAATTGGGTTAAGCGTCAACACCCTGTTGAACCAGGGATATATAAGAATGCAGCCAGGTGAGTGCAGTTCCACTCAGGTAGAGGAGGGAGGAGGATGGTGTGGTCAACCATATCAAAGGCTGCAGACAAGTCAAGAAGGTCAAAGAGGGATAGTTTACCTTTGTGACAGACACATAGGATGTAATTTGTGACTTTGATAAAAGTCAATTTGTTTCTGTGGCATTGGCAGAAACCTGTTTGGAGGGATTCAGACATGGAGTTCTGGGAAAGATTGGCACGAATTTTGGAGGTGATAGAACATTCAAAGACCTTTTGAAGGAGAAAGGGAGGTTGGAGATGGGGCAGTAGTTTGCAAGGATGGAGGGCTCAAGAGTTTTTTTTTGAGGGGTGATGTCGGCAGATTTGAAGGAGAGGGGGACAGTACTTGAGGAAGGAGAACTGTTAACAATATCGGCTTATGTGGGGACCAGGAAGGGACATTGTGTGGTCAGCAGTTAATTGGGAATAGGTTTGAAGGAGCAGGAATTTGATCTCATGGACAAGGTGAACTCAGAGAGAGCATAAGGTGAGATAGGAGTGAAACTCGAGATAGATGGGAGTTCAGGGCTGGGGTAGAGAGGCTCCTTAGCTGAAGTTTGGTCCAATGGGCGAGGGGAAGTGAGGGAAGCAGCTGATTAGATGGTTTCAATCTTAGTGACAAAGAAGTCCATGAGCTTTTCATACTTACTGATGGAGGTGAGGGTGGGGGAAACAGGGGAGAGGGGTTTAAGAAGACGGTTTGCCATAGAGAAAAGATGCCAGGGGTTATCTTTGTATTCCAGAATGATCCATAAGCCAAAAGTCCTAGTGTACAGAGCAGTTGTTGTCACCACACTCCTGTACTGCAGTGACACCTGGACTGTGTATCAGCGACACATCAGAGCACTAGAGAAATTCCATCAGCAATGCCTCCACTGCATCTGCTGGATTCAATGGGAAGACTGTTGAACAAATGCTCGTGTCCTTCTTGAAGCCAGCTCCACAAACTCCTGATAAACCAACTTCGATGGACTGGACATGTGCCCCGATGCCCAAAAACCATCTCCCCTGCCAGGACCTGTTTTCTCAATTCTGTGTTCTGGGAGGACAAAGAAAACGCTTCAAAGACACTCTGAAGCTCCCTTTTGAAGCGCAGCAGCATTGACATTGATGACTGGGAGGAGCTTGCCACCAATCTTTCAAAATGGTGACAACTTGTCCATGTCCAAACACCTTAATGATGAGGCAGAGCAGCGGCAGAGAAGGAAAGAAAAGGGAGCAAATTCTGCACTCCGATTCCACTACCTTAAGGGATGTCCTGCCCCATGTGCCCAAAGATCTGCGGTTCGAGAATCAGCCTGTTCAGTCACATGAAGACCCATGGCAGAAACTTGCAACCTTGAGTAGATATCATCCTCGAATCGAGGAACAGCCGATGACACCAATGTGGTCCAACCAGTCCTGGAGGTGAATGGCTAAACCAGTTGTCCGCCATGTCCATTCAAGTCTGTGTCCCTTGGACTTAAGGGAGCAGAGATGAAGGCCTTTGACCAGAGTGAGAGAGATAATAATGCTTTTATTGTGGGCCAGGGCCTCAAAGGTGGAGGTGAGTCTGTAGTTAAGCAGATTGGTAGCTGCAGAAATGTAATGGTGAATGGAGGGCCAAAGGTTAGACAGTGGGATTTTGAAAGTACCATTGTAAGTAAATTTGGAGTTTTTCCCAGGGTCAGGCACAGAGGAACAAATAGGGTTGGGAGGGGTGTTGTGGGGAAATAACCACTCTTTCAAGTCCACGGAATTAAAGTAAATAAAGTTTATTCGAGCATGGTGCAAGGGAAAAGTGTCTGGTGAAACATCCAGAGGCTTTTCAGTGAAACAGAGTCTGTAGCATAAATTTATAGAATACAATAACATCACTCATTTGTTCACACTATCCCAACACATTTCAGGTCTGCAATGTGATCAATAAACTGGACTGTATTGCCCCACTAATATTCTCCTGTCGTCTCCTTTCCCAGCCTTGAAGCTGGCATCTCCCACAGTTTATGGCCTCCTGTCCTGTTCCATCTGTAGTTGCACCCTTATGTCCTTGATTAGTGAAGCAAGGACAGCATGTTTACACAGATGTGGAGGCAATTAGGCTCCAGTTGTACTACTTTTCCCCAGGCCATGGCCACTTATCCCATCATGGTTCCCCACAACTACAGCGTTTTTCCATATTCCCTCTAAGACTGTAGATGTATCCTAATGCTAAATAATCTACTAATGTTGCCCTACTGGTCCCACTTCAAGGGGGATGTGGGTGGAGAGCAATACAAGGAAGTGATCAGAGACGGCCTTGTCGGTGATTTAGATGGTGGGAGTAGCGAAGCCATGTGAGATAGCAAGGTCAAGAAGGTAATGGTGAATATGGATGGTAATATATTTCTGGTCAATGTCGGAAATATTTTCTGGTCGGAAATCACACCTGCCAAATGAAACATATTAATTTTGTCATATGGGACACTGCGGAAACTTTTTTTTTACTGGACATTGCACATAACTTGTTTGAAAAAGACCACAGAGTTGAACAGCTGAAAACATGGTTGCATATTTGCATTCTGAGAGACAGTTGAGTAGAGAGACAACAGGAGTGCTCACTGATTCAATAAACAAGATTGATCTGGGCAATCATGATAATCAACATTCTTTGTCTGTGTAAGAACCCAAACTCCACACCCCACTGATTGTGTTTGGAAGTTTTGAAATCAACAACCCTCCCAGAAGATGCTGTTTCAAACAGAGATGCTCACATGACTTGCCTGCTAGCCAGACTAGAAATTGTTTGAATTGTATTGCAAGTTGAGAACCAAGTAATAAGATCTCCCTCTCTCTGTCTCTGTCTCTGTCTCTCTCTCTCTCTCTCTCTCTCAAGCAAAATCCGAGGGACCTACAGTAGCAGCTTAAGCCTCAAGACAAAGCATCTCTTCAGCCTTCTGGTAGCAGGGAAGCAAGCTTGAAATTGTGCACTGGGTCCCAATGAAAACACCGAGACATCAATTTCAACCAAGGACTTTACATCAAAGATAAAAGACTGTATTTTATTCCATTTGTTGCCAACTCTCTACTTCAACCCTCCTCCCTAATACTTTACCCCCCCCCCCCCCCCCCACCCCCCCGTATCTGTTTGTGTATGTGTTTCTCTCATATGCATGCTAGTGTGGTTGTGTCGTGTATTTTAGTAGTTTTAATTGAGTTCGAGTGATAAGGCTAATAAACTTACATCTTTCTTGTTTAAACCTAAGAAAACCTGTCTGATTAATTGTAATTGCAAATGAACCAGAGAGCAGTGAGCAAAGACTCACTGAGGTGGTAAGCTAAAAATCACTGTGTTTTACAAGGTAAACCCAGTTATGGCCACAACAGGAAAAGGGCAGGAGGGGAGCCTGAGGCCCCTTCCTCAGTCGGTCGTAACATCAGTAACACCTCAAGTGACACTGTTACTCATTAAACCCCCAAGCATGTGGAGAAAACTGAAAATGGAAATTGGAAAGGTACAGATTGAGAGGGAGAAAAAATGCATAGAAACATAGAAAATAGGAGCAACAGTAGGCCCTTCGGCCCTTCGAGCCTGCTCCGCCATTCATTATAATCATGGCTGATCATCCAACTCAGTAACCTTTTCCCGCTTTCCCCCCATACCCTTTGATCCCTTTCACCCCAAGAGGTATAACTAACCCCCTTCTTGAAAACATACAATGTTTTGGCCTCTACTGCTTTCTGTGGTAGCGAATTCCACATGCTCACCACTCTCTGGGTGAAGTAATTTCTCCTCATCTCAGTCCTGAAAGGTTTACCACATATCCTTAGACTATGACCCCTGGTTCTGGACTCCCCCACCATCGGGAACATTCTTCCTGCATCAACCCTGTCAAGTCCTGTTAGAATTTTATAGGTTTCGATGAGATTCCCCCTCACTCTTCTGAACTCCAGCGAATATAATCCTAACCGACTCAATCTCTCCTCATACATCAGTCCCGCCCTCCCAGGAATCAGTCTGGTAAACTTTCGCTGCACTCCCTCTATAGCAAGAACATCCTTCCTCAGATAAGGAGACCAAAACTGCACACAATATTCCAGGTGTGACCACGCCAAGGCCCTGTATAATTGCAGCAAGACATCCCTGCTCCTGTACTCGAATCCTCTCGCTATGAAGGCCAACATACCATTTGCCTTTTTTACCGTCTGTTGCACCTTCATGCTTACCTTCAGCGACTGGTGTACGAGAACACCCAGGTCTCGTTCCATATTCCCCTCTCTCAGTTTATAGCCGTTATGCACAAACAGCTTGAGATAGAGAAGCTATCAAAGAGGCAGAGAGGCATCTACCCAGCAATGTGGAAAATTGTCCTGTACACCAAAAAACAGGACAAATCTAACCCGGCCAATTACCGTCCTATCCGTATACTCACGATCATCAGCAAAGTGATAGCACTGTTGACAACCCCTTCTATCAAACAGCACTTGCTCAGCAATAACCTGCTCACTGATGCTCAATTTGGATTGCAACAGGGACATTCAGCTCCTGGCCTCATTACAGCCTTGATCCAAACATGGAGAAAAGAGCTGAACTCTAGAGGTGAGGTGTAAGTGACTGCCCTTGACATCAAAGCAGCATTTGACTGAGTATGGCATCAAGGAGCCCTAGCAAAACTGGAGTCCATGGGAATCAGGGGGAAAACCCTCTGCTGGTTAGAGTCATACCTAGCACAAAGGAAGATGGTTGTGGTTGTTGGAGGTTAGCTCAGTCCTGGGACATCACTGTAGGATAATCCTCAGGATAGTGTCATAGGCCCAACTATCTTCAGCTGCTTCATCAATGACCTTCCCTCCGTCATAAGGTCAGAAGTGGGGATGTTCGCTGTTGATTGTGCAATGGTTCAGCACCATTCGCGACTTCTCAGATACTGAAGCAGCCTGTGTCCAGATGCAGCAAGACCTGGACAACATCCAGGCTTGGGCTGATAAGTGTCAAGTAACATTCATGCCACATAAATGCCAGGCAATGACCATCTCAAGCAACAGAGAACCTAACCATCTCAGCTTGACGTTCAATGGCATTACCGTCACTGAATCCCGCACTATCAACATCCTGGGGGTTACCATTGACCAGAAACTGAACTGGACCAGTCACATAAATGCTATGACTGCAAGAGCAGGTCAGAGGTTGGGAATTCTGTGGCGTGTAACTCACCTCCTGACTCCACAATACCTGTCCACCATCTACAAGGCACAAGTCAGGAGTGTGATGGAATACTCTCCACTTGTCTGGATGAGTGCAGCTCCAACACTCAAGAAGCTCAACACCATCCAGGACAAAGCAGCCCGCTTGATTGGCACCCCATCCACCACATTAAACATTCACTCTCTTCACCACTGACGCACAGAGGCAGCAGTGTGTACCATCTACAAGATGCACTGCAGAAACTCACCAAGGCTCCTTCAGCACCTTCCAAACCCACGACCACCTAGAAGGACAAGGGCAGCAGATGCATGGGAACACCACCACCTGCACGTTCTCCTCCAAGCCATACATCATCCTGAATTGGATCTATATCGCCATTCCTTCACTGTTGCTGGGTCAAAATCCTGGAACTCCTTCCTAACAGCATTGTGGATGTACTTACACCCCAAGGACTGCAATGTTTCAAGAAGGCAGCTCACCACCACCTTCTTAAGGGCAATTGGTCTGGGCAATAAATGCTGGCCTAGACAGCGATGTCCACATCCCATGAACAAATAAAAAACAAAAATAAAATTAGGTAGAGCCTCAGCCAGTTGTACCCACCCTTACCTTTTCAGCTTCCCGTACTCAACATTGAGTTCAACAATTTTTTGGATCCTAACCACTGCTCCCATTTTTTCAGACAGCAGACTCTGCTAATAATTCTGTTATTGCCATTCGCACCTCTTGAGGCCCATTTTTTGTTTCTTACCTGTCCCATTCCAATCCCCTTTTGCCTTGAACCATCATCCCTTTTGTCCTTTAATATGTCCTGCCTTCCACCCTATCACAGACCTTGCCTTTTATTCTTTCCTCACCTTCCCCCTTTCTCTGCCTCTGTGCTGGCTTACAACCTACTACATGGGGCGGCGCAGTGGTTAGCACCGCAGCCTCACAGCTCCAGCGACCTGGGTTCAATTCTGGGTACTGCCTGTGTGGAGTTTGCAAGTTCTCCCTGTGTCTGCGTGGGTTTCCTCCGGGTGCTCCGGTTTCCTCCCACATGCCAAAAGACTTGCTGATTGATAGGTAAATTGGCCATTATAAATTGCCCCTAGTATAGGTAGGTGGCAGGGAAATATAGGGACAGGTGGGGATGTGGTAGGAATATGGAATTAGTGTAGGATTAGTATAAATGGGTGGTTGATGGTCCGCACAGACTCAGTGGGCCGAAGGGCCTGTTTCAGTGCTGTATCTCCAAAAAAAAATCTCGGACTTCTCCCAGTTCTGATAAAAGGGAAGCGACCTGAAATGTTAACTCTCTCTGTCTCTCCACAGATGCTGCCTGACCTGCTGAGTATTTTTGGCATTTTCTGGTTTTATTTCAGGTAGATTCTAGGATATTTTAAGGTCCTGTACATTCTTATGCCCAAATTTCCCTGCCCTTTGCAGCTCTCTGCCTAAACTCTCTTGCTTTATTTCATCTCTATCTGCCTTCGAAAGATCAGCCAAGATCTACGTGAATGGAAGAAGCAGGGTTGAATGGCCTGCTCCTGTTCCTTTGTTTCTAAAAAATGCCCTTAAAAGCAACCTCTTTATAATCTTTGGTTAGCCCCAAAATTTCTGCAAATCTGGACTTTGAACCTGCCCCTCATGCTCACATCATGAGTTGCTCTTGGGCAGAGCAACTGCAAAATCAGTGGGGAAGGAGAAAGAGAGATTAATGACAGGGAGAAAAACTAAAAACTATGGAGGCAACAGGGTGTCAAGTTGGAAAACCACAGGGCAACAGGGGAATACATTTCCAATTGGTATGACAAACTTTTTGTCGCCCTTGGTGTTAGCAATTTCTCAATTATGGCAGACAGGCAGTCCTGCTTTGATGAGTGTATGTTTTCTATCATAAAGATTTCTTGGCTCTGTGCTTTAAAATGTAACACATTTGTCATGAAGAGGAAAAAAAAAATGTTTCCTTAGAAAATATACATTTGAAACTGGTTTCCTGCTACATTTTGCCCCTACCCTTAAATGGTTTTAATCTGCTGATTGGGTAAATAGCATCAGTTATTCAACTGCAGCAGCATCACAGATGAGCTGTTCTCATCTAATGTCTTCAATAGACGGGGCAAATAAGGAGGGAAATGCACAAGAGGATAGGGCTCAACTGCGATGGCCCCATTGCTGAATAGCTGCTAACATGAAGGATAGACACTTGGATGAGGTATGGAGCACTCTTGGCACCTGTGGAATTGGGCCCCAGTAATTGCCCGCACCTTAGGAGTAGAGTGGGGCGGGGGGATGAGGGAGAAATAGTACAGAGGCATGCATGGCTTTTAAAGATTTCAATTCAGCAGCTGTCCAATCCCGTGTTCATGTAGAAAGAACCTGTGTGTCCTGAACTATGCAGGAAAAGGGAAGCAGGTTAAATTCAATCCAACTTTTTGATCATTTGTAAATGTATATTCTATTGCAAAAAACATTAAATAGTTCATGAACACTTCAACATGAAAGACTTCATGAGCAGCTGTTTGTAAACATTTAAAATGTTCTTAATAGACGTGCTGCTCAGATATGAGAAGAGTATTGAACAATTTGTGCTTTTTGATACGGAACAACTTTAGACGTTGCCCCTTTGATTGCTTTGTGGGGCCTGAGTGTTTCAGAACAGCAGTTGATCCAGAATGGGATTTACCATTTCCTCAATGCCAAAGGACTAGATTATTGAAGTATTTGGCACAAGTATCCTCACTTTCCAATGAAATATCATCACATTTCATCTCTTTCTACTACTTCTCAGTCTTCAGAATCTTATTCAAATTCATCAAGCCCAAAGTATCATGAAGAAGGGTCACTGACCTGAAACGTTAACTCTGCTTCTTTCTCCACAGATGCTGCCAGACCTGCTGAGTATTTCCAGCATTTCTTGTTTTTGTTTCAGATTTCCAGCATCTGCAGTATTTTGCTTTTATATTACCAAAGTATCATCTGTTGTCTGGCATGTTTCAGCACATGCTGGAATGGTCAGCCTGTAATAATGTCTTTCTATAACCTTCTTCAATTTACCTCATCTCTCCCACGACTAGAAATCCCTCACTGGGTCGACTGTAAGGAGTCCGAGGAGCTTTTGACAGAGCACTCTCCAATTGGTTATAACTCTCTGGTTGTATTTTCTGTCTCACCCGGAAGGGTGGAGAGGAGGGAAAGGAGGGTATCAGGAAATGAAATCAGCCAAGGATGGGGGTGGGCTTGATGGCTTTTCCTTATTTTCCATACATACATTCCTCCATGCACTCTATTTAATTCTCTCAGACTCAGAGTGGATGCATGACTTTGGTCACGGGTCACATTGGCACATGAAGAAACCTCCACTGCTGCCACCTCCTGTGGCTCATTTGGCAACAGTTTCATCTCTGAATTACAAGGTTGTGGGTTCAAGTCCGACTTCAGGATTTGAGCACAAAAATCTAGGCTGACACACCAGTGTAGTACTCACGGAGTTCTGCATTGTTGGAGGTGTGGGCTTTTGGATGAGATGTTAAACTGAGGCCTGCCTGCCCTCTTTGGTAGATGTAAAGGATCCTATGACACAATTTTGAAGAAGAGCTGGGGAGTTATCCCCAGTATCCTGGCTAATATGTATCCCTCAATCAACATCACAAAAACAGAAGTGAATATCAGATGTGGGAGCTTGCTGTGCACTTCATTAGCTGATCTCCTGTGGTCATGTAAAGCACTATATAAATGCAAGTCCTGTCTTTTTTGTCTGCGTTTCTCAATTATCAAAAATATCTGTAGTACTAGAAAGGGTGTGCAAGCAGCCCAACTAATACTGGTTACGTCCCCTGGACAAGTTCTGTTTATGAATGTTTAAAGTGTTCTAATTTCTATCATCTAGCTCAGGGCTGTTCACTTCATTCCTTTCGATTAACAGTGCTGCTCAGATGTGAGAGAAGTGTTGAGCAATTTGTGCTTTCCCCCAAAGCTCTGCTGCCTGTATCCTAACTCGCACCAAGTCACATTCGCCTCTGTGCTTACTGACCTACACAGTTGCACAGTCTGGCAACACCTCGACATTAAAATTCTCAACCTTGTTTTCAAATCCCTCCATAACTTCACCCAGCCCTACAACCCTCCAAGATCTCTGCGGTCCTCCAATTCTGGCCTCTTGTGGATCCCCAACTTCCTTTGCCCCAACATTGGTGCTTTCTGATGCCAAGGCCCTGAGCTCTCGAATTTCTTCCCTAAACCTCTCCACCTCTCTCTCCTCCTTTAAGACGCTCCTTAAAACTCACGTCTTTGACCAAGCTAGGTTGCCTGTCCTAGTATCTCCTTATTTGGCTTGGTGTCAAGTTTGTTTGATTATGCTCCTGTGAAGCACCTTTGGACCTTTTTACTATGTTAAAGGGGCTATATAAATGCAAGTTGTTATTTTCTGCAGACACTCCTTTATTTGGAGTTTGGTGATCCATTGCTGCTGATAAAGACTGTTAGTTATCCAGCTCCCCAGTTCTGGAATCTTGGTTTCAAGATCAATGATGAAAAGCTAGAGACAGTGAAGGTCCAAAGAGACTTGGGGGTCCATGTACTTGCATCATTAAAATATCATTGACAGGTACAGAAAACAATCAAAAAAACTAATGGAATGTAGGCCTTTATACCTAAAGGACTAGAATGCAAGGGGGTAAAAGTCATGCTCTAACAATACAAATCCCTGGTTAGACCACACCTGAAGTACTGTGAGCAGTTCTGGCCACCACACCCGAGGAAGGATATATGTTGGGCTTGGACAGAGTGCAATGTAAATTTAGCAGAATGATACCTGGACTCCAAGGGTTAAATTACGAGAAGAGGTTACACAAACTACGGTTATGTTCACTGGAATTTAGAATGTTAAGGGGTGATGCAATCGAAGTTTTCAAGATATTAAGGAGAATAGATGGGTTTTTAAAAAATTCATTCATGGGATGTGGGCGTCACTGGCTAGGCCAGCATTTATTGCCCATCCCTAATTGCCCTTGAGAAGGTGGTGGTGAGCTGCCTTCTTGAACCGCTGCAGTCCATTTGGGGTAGGTATACCCACAGTGCTGTTAGGAAGGGAGTTCCAGGATTTTGACCCAGCGACATTGCAGGAACGGCGATATAGATCCAAGTCAGGAGGGTGTGTGACTTGGAGGGGAACTTGCAGGTGGTGGTGTTCCCATGTCTTTGCTGCCCTTGTCCTTCTAGTTGGTAGAGGTTGTCGGTTTGGAAGGAGCTGTCTAAGGAGCCTTGGTGCATTGCTGCAGTGCATCTTATTGATGGTATACACTGCTGCCACTGTGCGTCAGTGGTGGACGGAGTGCATGTTTGTAGATGGGGTGCCAATCAAGTAGGCTGCTTTGTCCTGGATGGTGTCGAGCTTCTTGAGTGTTGTTGGAGCTGCACCCATCCAGGCAAGTGGAGAGTATTCCATCACACTCCTGACTTGTGCCTTGTAGATGGTGCACAGGCTTTGGAGAGTCAGGAGGTGAGTTACTCACCTCAGGATTCCTAGCCTCTGACCTGCTTTTGTAGCCACGGTATTTATATGGCTACTCCAGTTCAGTTTCTGTTCAATGGTAGCCCCTAGGATGTTGATAGTGGGGGATTCAGCGATGGTAATGCCATTGAATGTCAAGGGGAGATGGTTAGATTCTCTCTTGTTGGAGATGGTCATTGCCTGGCACTTGTGTGGCGCAAATGTTACTTGCCACTTATCAGCCCAAGTCTGGATATTGTCCAGGTCTTGCTGCATTTCTACAAGGACTGCTTCAGTATCTGAGGAGTCACAAATGGTGCTGAACATTGTGCAATAATCAGCGAACATCCCCACTTCTGACCTTATGATTGAAGGAAGGTCATTGATGAAGCAGCGGAAGATGGTTGGGCCGAGGACACTACCCTGAGGAACTTCTGCAGTGATGTCCTGGAGCTCAGATGATTGACCTCCAACAACCACAACCATCTTCCTTTGCGCTAGGTATGACTCCAGCCAGCGGAGGGTTTTCCCCCCGATTCCCATTGACCTCAGTTTTGCAAGGGCTCCTTGATGCCATACTCGGTCAAATGCTGCCTTAATGTCAAGGGCAGTAACCCGCACCTCACCTCTTGAGTTCAGCTCTTTTGCCCATATTTGAACCTAGGCTGTAATGAGGTCAGGAGCTGAGTGGCCCTGGCGGAACACAAACTGAACGTCACTGAGTAGGTTATTGCTAAGCAAGTGCTGCTTGATGGCACTGTTGATGACACCTTCCATCACTTTACTGATGATTGAGAGTAGACTGATGGGGCGGTAATTGGCCGGGTTGGGCTTGTCCTGCTTTTTGTGTACAGGACATACCTGGGTAATTTTCCACATTGCAGGGTAGATGCCAGTGTTGTAGCTGTACTGGGACAGCTTGGCTAGGGGCGCGGCAAGTTCTGGAGCACAGGTCTTCAGTACTATTGCTGGAATATTGTCAGGGCCCATAGCTTTTGCAGTATCCAGTGCCTTCAGTCGTTTCTTGATATTACGTGGAGTGAATCGAATTGGCTGAAGTCTGGCATCTGTGATGCTGGGGACTTCAGGAGGAGGCCGAGATGGATCATCAACTCAGCACTTCTGGCTGAAGATTGTTGCAAATGCTTCAGCCTTATCTTTTGCACTGATGTGCTGGGCTCCCCCATCATTGAGGATGGGGATATTTGTGGAGCCACCTCCGCCAGTTAGTTGTTTAATTGTCCACCACCATTCATGGCTGGATGTGGCAGGACTGCAGAGCTTAGATCTGATCCATTGGTTATGGGATCGCTCAGCTCTGTCTCTCGCATGCTGCTTACGCAGTTTGGCACAGAGATAGTCCTGTGTTGTAATTTCACCAGGTTAACACCTCATTTTGAGGTATGCCTGGTGCTGCTCCTGGCATGCCCTCCTGCACTCTTCATTGAACCAGGGTTGGTCTCCTGGCTTGATGGTAATGGTAGAGTGGGGGATATGCCGGGCTATGAAGTTACAGATTGTGGTTGAGTACAATTCTGCTGCTGCTGATGGCCCACAGCGCCTCATGGATGCCCAGTTTTGCATTGCTAGATCTGTTCGAAATCTATCCCATTTAGCACGGTGGTAGTGCCACACAACACGATGGATGGTATCCTCAATGTGAAGGCGGGTCTTCGTCTCCACAAGGACTGTGCGGTGGTCACTCCTACCAATATTATCATGGACAGATGCATCTGCAGCAGGCAGATTGGTGAGAACGAGGTCAAGTATGTTTTCCCCTCTTGTTTGTTTCCTCACCACCTGCCGCATACCCAGCCTAGCAACTATGTCCTTTAGGACTAAGCCAGCTTGTTCAGTAGTGTTGCTACCGAGCCACTCTTGGTGATGGACATTAAAATCCCCCACCCAGAGTATATTTTGTGCCCTTGCCACCCTCTGTGCTTCCTCCAAGTGCTGTTCAACATGGAGGAGTACTGACTCATCAGCTGAGGGAGGGCGGTAGGTGGTAATCAGCAGGAGGTTTCCTTATCCATGTTTGATCTGATGCCATGAGACTTCATGGGGTCCAGAGTCGATGTTGAGGACTCCCAGGGCAACTCCCTCCCTACTGTATACACTGTGCCACCACCTCTGGTGGGTCTGTCCTGCCGGTGGGACAGGACATACCCGGGGATGGTGATGGCAGTGTCTGGGACATTGTCTGTAAGGTTAGATTCCGTGTGTATGACTATGTGAGGTTGTTGCTTGACTAGTCTGTGGGACAGCTCTCCCAACTTTGGCACAAGCCCCCAGATGTTAGTAAGGAGGACTTTGCAGGGTCGACAGGGCTGTGTTTGCCGTTGTCGTTTCCGGTGCCTAGGTCAATGCCAGGTGGTCCGTCCGGTTTCATTCCTTTTTATTGACTTTGTAGCGGTTAGATACAACTGAGTGGCTTGCTAGGACATTTCAGAGGGCATGTAAGAGTTAACCACATTGCTGTGGGTCTGGAGTCACATGTAGGCCAGACCAGGTAAGGACAGCAGATTACCTTCCCTAAAGGACATTAGTGAACCAGATGGGTTTTTACAACAATCGACAATGGTTTCATGGCCATCATTAGACTAGCTTTTAATTCCAGATTTATTAATTGAATTCAAATTCCACCTTCTGCTCCAGTGGGATTTGAACCCATGTCCCCAGAGCAATACCCTGGGTCTCTGGGATACTCGTCCAGTGACAATACCACTACGCCACCACGTAGAGAGAGAAACTATTTTGCTGGGTGGGTAGTCTAAAGCTAGACGGTATCGTCCAAAAATTAGAGCCAGGCCTTTCAGGAGCGAAATTATGAAACACTTCTATACACAAAGGGCAATTGATGCTCGATCAGTTGTTGATTTTAAATTTGAGATTGTTGGATATTTTGTAAACCAAAGGTATTAAAGGATATGGGGTAAAGGTGGGTTTGTGGAGTTAGGTCACAGATCAGCCATGATCTTATTGAAACAGCCTTCAGGGGCTAACAGGCCGACTCCCATTCCTATAAGCTGTTCTGCATGATGGGGTACAAAGAGATGTTGTTTGGATTGTGCCTGCTTTCATTAACACTGGTTGAGATCTTGAATACTGACTCAAAGGAAATACTAATAGTGCTAGGTTCATATGTCAACTGTACCAATTGGAGCTACTACCATTGTATTGGTATTGAGGATACTACCTTTTTAAATTCCTTACAGAAAAAAATCCATATAAAATAGAGGAAAATGCAAAATCTGGTGTTGTGGAGGTTGTTAGGATTGTTTGATTGAGATAGAGGCATCACAAGACCCTCATCTTGGCACAACCAACACTTGCACACATTGAGAGGGGTAGAAGAAATGAAAGACCTTGGAGTGCATGTTCACAGGTCCCTAAAGGTGGCAGGGCAGGTAGATAAGGTGGTGAAGAAGGCATATGGAATGCTTGCCTTTATTGGCCGAGGTATAGAATACAAAAGCGGGGATGTAATGCTGGAACTGTATTAAATGCTGGTTCGGCCACAATTGGAGTATTGCGTACCGTTCTGATCGTCACATTACAGGAAGGACATAATTGCTCTGGAGAGAGTACAGAGGAGATTTACAAGAATGTTGCCAGGGCTTGAAAGTTGCAGCTATGAGAAAAGATTGGATAGGCTCGGGTTGTTTTCCTCAGAACAGAGGAGGCTGAAGGGGTGACTTAATTGAGGTGTACAAAATTATGAGGGGCCTAGCTAGAGTAGACAGGAAGGACCTGTTCCCCCTAGCAGAGAGGTCAATTACCAGGGGGCACGGATTTGAGGTGATTGGTAGAAGGATTAGAGGGGCCACGAGGAAAAACATTTTCACCCAGAGGGTGGTGGATGTCTGGAATTCACTGCCTGGAATGATGGTGGAGGCAGAAACCCTCAATTCTTTTAAAAGTACCTGGACATGCACCTGAGGTGCTGTAACCTGCAAGGCTATGGACCAGGTGCCGGAAGATGTTGTTAGATTGGGCAGCTAGTTTTTCAGCCAGCACGGACATGACAGGCCGAATGGCCTCCTTCTGTGCTGTAATTTTTCTATGGTTCTATGGCTATTTGGCAGGCAGGAGTTACTGGATAGAGGTCAGGACTGGGCACCATTGTTAAATTTTCCCCACTTGCCTGTGATTGGCAGCCTAAATAGTTAAACCTGGGATCCACAGGCTCTGTTTGGCTCAGCACTGCTCTAGGCACCATTTGCTGCCAACTAAGCCATCAGGGGCAGCTATGCAGAGGACTGCTGTCTGGCAGGGAGATGGAATTAGATAAAACCTGCTACACAAAGAAACCTCTGCGCCAGCAAAATCAGAGGCCACTAATGCAAGAGTTGAGATAATGCATTTCTCAATGAGCCATAATTAAATACATCATAATGTAAAGCAGACTGTTGAGAATCGATATCCATTTCCAATTTATTTGTGGCTGTTGGATAGAATGATACGAGCTCCAAAAAACATGACATGCTGTCAGTGGCGTAATATATAAATCAAATTGAAGCATTTTCCAAAATATATCTTCAATGTGTGTGAAGGTCTAAATTCCAAAAGGTTTGGTGTCAGCTCCTACAGGGGTCAGAGAATGATTTTACCCAAATTAGTGGCAATATTAACATTCATACGATTTACAAGGTGGATGGGGTGGGGTGTCAGAGGTTCCCGCTCCCATTTCCCCCCGCCCCCCCCTCGCTGATGGTTCTTGACTTTAGGATTTTTATAAAGGACAAATTGCACAGACACCGGGTTGGGCTGAACCACAAACTTGTTTATTAAAACCCTCCTAACACCCTGATACAAAGACCTCTAAACTGAGTTAAAGGGCACCACACGACATCTTAATTGGTTAGTCTGATGTAAGTCCCTCCACAATTTAACCTCGACTCCCACCCAAACACATAACACATGACAAGAATAACCTTTTTTGAAAAACCACAGGCAAAACCCCACGTTTCTGCTCCAAATTCACTCAATTCAAAACCCAAACCCTCCCAGGATTTGGTTGTTACACTTAAAATTGCTTTAAACTCTCAGCCCCAAATACCCTTTGATTTGGCTGATAAGTTACAATCCTCCATGCGATTGGTACTTCCGGTGAGAATTTGTAGGTCCACGAGCCAGGTTGACCGTTCCTGGCCCATCCTTCTTGACTGCAGTGCCAAACCCTTCGATCTAGTCCTTTTTATGATGATCCTTATCGAAATATCATCAACACAACTCCTGAAGCCATCCTGCTGGATGGTCAGCGCTTAGCACCTTTTAACCCCTTTCGTCTGTTACCTGCCGGGTCCAGACTGATCCACTCAGTGCTGATGTTATTTCCATGACTGAGAACAATGAACTCCACCAAGGTGAGGTATTCCAGGCTCCAGAGCTGATATACATGAAAAGGTTTCTCTCCTGTCTTGACAGGAGTGAATGCTGTGGTCTGGGGCTGGTTACTTGTAACAATGGCCTCCACAATTATTTAATTGGGTGACATGATGACAGTTATCCTGTGTCACTGTTATGATAATGTCCCAAATTCCAGTCCTTTAACAGTATCAGCTCTGTTGTGATGTTGGAATGTTTGAAATTGACCCCTTGGAATGCAGCCTGCCTCTGTGTGTTTTATGTTGAGGTTTGGCTTTTATTCACAGTGCTAGAGTCCGTGGGGGTTGGGGTTTTTCCCCATATTTCATCAAGTCCAGATTTAATGTCCAGTTGTGGGGGTGGGTGGGTGGAGGGGAGAAAGGAATTCCGATCCCACAGGGGGTCGGGGACCGTGGATGTAGGGGAAAATCACTGGATATTAATGGGAACTAAAGTTAATTATTTATTGAAACTGTATTGAATGAGCAGCCATTATTCAATGAATTAAAATAAAAGCATAATACTGCAGATTCTGGAAATCTGAAATAAAAACAGTGCTGGAAATACTCAGCAGGTCTGGCAGCATCTGTGGAGAGAGAAGCAGAGTTAACGTTTCAGGTCTGTGACCTTTCATCAGAACTGGCAAAGGTTAGAAATGTAATAGGTTTTGAGCAAGTGAAGCAGGGGTGAGGGGGAAGACAACAAAAGAAAAGGTGTGTGATTGGGCAGAGGGCAGGAGAGAATAAAAGACAAAGAGGTCATTGGACAAAGGCAAAGGGAGTGTGCTATTGGTGTGGTGAAAGACAAAGCATTAGTGCAGAGAGAGTGTTAATAACAGAATAATGAACAGCTCCGTCCAAAAGCACAAACATGAAAAACCAAGTTTAAGGCAGGCACATGGTTAAAAAAAATGATAAAACAAAATAAAATAAAACAATAATAAAAAAGGGCCAGTCGTGCTCTGAACTTGTTGAACTCAATGCTCAGTCCAGAAAGCCGTAGCATGCCTAATCGGAAAATGAGATGCTGTTCCTCAAGCTTGCGTTAATTTTCACTGAAGCACTGTAGCAGACCAAGGACAGAAATGTGGACATGAGAGCAGAGGGGTGTGTTGAAATGGCAAGCAACCAGAAGCTTAGGGTCATGCTTGCATTATTCAAACCCTAATGATCTTTCAACTTCCCTCGACACCCACCCTACCACAATCGCCCTCAGTTCATTTAGTAAAGTCAATGTATAATGGAGGCACCCCTCGGATGGCTTGTTGGGGCAGGGGGTGGGCGGCCTTTCCTGCTCCTCCTTTGGGGGATGGAGCCTCTGGCTCCAGTGGCCCCTCCGGACTTCCACAGGGTGGCCGCCTCAATGAAGCTGGTGGCCTCCACATGAGGTGGCAGGCAACTCCACCGCTGACAAAATGCCAGCGAGTTGGTAAAGTCGCCCCTAACCAGGACCTCAATGATCGCAATTGACTGCCTGCCTCCTTTCTACGGGCAGCCGATCTGTCTCCAGGTCAACCCAGGGAAACCTCTCTGGCAGCGGAACAGCGTCTGGGAGCCATTCCAACCTGGCTCCCTGCTGTTTTCCCAGCTCCCTGCCTCCACTGCCACCACCACAGGGTCAGGCAAATTCTGCCCCTTGTGCACATGAATGTTTGATGAAAACACGGGATCAGTCTCAGTTGTGAAAACTTCTGTAATGAAATAGGCCACCAACACATACTGGATAGACTCACACATTTATAATGGAATAGGGGAGGTGCTGAACTTCACTCATGGTCATGGAACCAGCTCCCAGATTGGAGGGGGACGTCGATGGACAGTAACTAACTCAAGAGGGTTAAGGATAGTTGTAGAGACCCTCCTTTCTGTTTGGTTTTGACAGCAGCAAACCCAGCACAGACCAAGGATTGAATATTCACTGCATTCTGTACACATTGATTCCAATAGGAAATTTTTCACCTTTTTGAATTTCTTTTTCAGAGCAAGCTAATCATTTATTATTAGAAGCACCTACTATCCCCATGACTGTTTGTGTCTTCTTCCTCCCTGAATCATGGGCTGTTTGGGCAGGCGATGCTTGAAACCATTTGCGGCCACTGTCAGAGATTGTCACTGCAAGTAGTAGCACAGATAACTGTGCATTTTCACCCCCTCAGAGCTCAGATGAGATTATTCAGTACTGGCACCGCTGTTCAGTTCTATGCAATTCAATGCAATGCCAGTTGAACCACTTGAAAGCCAGTCTGTTTTGCAGGCTAGCTCTGTTTTATTGAAGGTTAATGGAAGCATAACCCAACATAAATCACCATCATCTGATGAGGATGGATCAGGGGGCAAAAAAAACCCTTGCCCTCGAAAAGCTTTGTGTGCTTTGATTGTCTGTGCAGTCTCTATACATAAAGTTTTCTATTAATAATGCACCTTTATACTGAAGGCTTAGCAGATGAAAGTATTGCTCAGTTTGGCAGTAGGTCCTAGAAATCAGAGGTTTCCCAGGTCCCAAACCCACAACCCCTACCACCTAGAAGAACAAAGGCAGCAGATGCTTGGGTACACCACCACCTCCAAGTTCCCCTCCAAGTCACATACCATCCTGATTTGGAAATATATCAGACATTCCTTCATTGTCGCTGGGTCAAAATCCTGGAACTCCCTACCTAACAGCACTGTGGGTGTACCTTCATCACATGGATTGCAGCAGTTCAAGAAGGTTCTCAAGGGCAATTTGGGATGGGCAATAAATGCTGGCCTTGCCAGTGACACCCGCATCCCATGAGTGAATAAATAAAATTTTTTAAATGTTGCTCTTTGCTGAAGTTATGGATCTTAAGATACAATAGTTGACCTCAGTTTCCCAGTATTCTATATAAAGAAAGGACGGAAGAGTTGCATTTATATAGCACCTTACACGACCAGAGGACGTCCCAATGTGCTTTACAGCCAATTAAGTAATTTTGAAGTGTGGTCACTCGTGTAATGTATGAAATGCAGCAGCCATTTTGTGCACAGCAAGCTCCAGCAAACAGCAAGGTGGTAATGTCCAGATAAACTGTTCTTTGTGATGACGGTTGATGGATCAATATTGACCCAGGACTACAGGGAGAACTCTCCTGCTCTCCTTCGCCATAGTGGTATAGGTTTTTTTATACATCCACACAAGTGGGAGATGCTTTCAATGGTGGAGTGATGCAAATCAGGAATCATGAGAGCAGTATTGGACGAGCACAGAGATCAGAGGTTTGTAGAGATAGAGAAAACGAGGATTAAAAAAATGTGATAATTCGATGCATCACTGGGGCAGTATAACAGTACAACAACAGGCAATTGATTCATTATGGGAGTTCAAAATTACGTTGTTAGCAGAGGATGCAACACAGGGAAGCAAGTACTGCAGCATCCACACTAACAAGATTAAGCAGCAGCAGTGGGAATTTGGAATGATTTATTTCTCCCCTCCCTGGACAGAAAATGACGAAAACAGCTGAAATTTTGTCATGCCAGTGATCAGCAAACTCAGCACAAATTGGTGATGGAACCTCTGGTCTGTGCCACTCACACCCCACTGGGCAAGCAGTTACCCAATGAGCTGTCCCAGGATGATGGGCACAGATCTCTTATTTTCTTCCCTAACTTCAGCCGTTTAAAGCATGAAATGAAAATATATTCCATCACGTTTAATAACCAGAGTTTTCATGTTCAGTCGATGATTAACCATCCCACATAATAACTGTACCTCTGGGATTTCCCAGTTCTGAGTCTAATCAAATTATATTTGATTGTTTGCATAAAGGTTCCTCATTATCATGCAGCACTTCTGACATGCAAATTAAATTTAAGTTTGTGAATATGTTAATGTGGTTTTCCACTTCACTATGTACACCAATGGAAAGGAAACTAACTAAATCAGGTCAATTCTGGGCTTTTTATTGACCTCAGTTTTGTTCCTTTTCCTCCCCTCATTCCTGCTTAGTGACGGATCAGGGGTCTCCTGTTTATCAGACGCTTGTCGGTCTTCACGGGTGAGTCTAACAGTGAGGTTATTTGGTCATGGAAAGTTATCAGACCTGAGCCTGTTCTGAAACCCAAGCACACACATACGTGCACTCTGATTACACTCAACACACACTAACTCACATGCACACACTAACACGTACACTGTCACATGTACACACTCACATGCAGACACAGTCACCTTGAGAAGGTGGTGGTGGGCTTTCTTGCTGAACCAATGCAGGCCACGTGGTGATGGTAGTCCCACAACATTGTTAGGCAGGGAGTCTCAGGATTTTGAACCAGCGATGCTGAAGATACAGGATAAATGTCACACATTTTTAAACAAACTATCTCTGCTTCAGTGGGGAAATAATTCTAGCTTTCTTCATCACTATAGCCTCTCAAGCTGTGACTTAACCAATGTCACTTCCTTACTTTCATATTCAATGTCCCTGTGTATAAAACCCAAGTAAGACATATTGCATCCTTCACTTAGTTTGAAAAGCAGCTTTGCATCCAATCCTGTGCCCGTCAGTCTTCTGAGTTTGGTCTACTGTGCTTCCATCCCCTCTCTTCACCTGCTCACACAAGCAGAATGAACTGTCACAATGAGACAGTTCTATACAATGCCATAAGAAATACACAGTTGTCACTAAATAAATGAGAAGCAAATATCATTAGAATTCTGATCCTATTGAAGCAGCAACAATTTGCATTTAGTAAAACGTCCCAAAGCACGTCACAGGGGTGTAAATCAGACAAAAATTGGCACCGAGTCAAAGGAAACATTAGCCAGGTGACCAAATGCTTGGTCAAAGAGGTATCCTTTAAGCAGAGTCTTACAGGAGGAGAAAGAGGTAGAGAGGTAAAGAGGTTTAAGGAGGAATTTCCAAAGCGTTCACTCCCATTGCATGAAATTTTGCACAGCATTAAAATATATGATCCGAGCATGAATTCTTCCTCAATTTATATTCTCATTGCTCAGCACAACCTACATTACCTGCCACTGGTCTTTCATGCACGAATAATTTCTTGTTTTAAAAAATATAAATTATGTTTGAATTTAGAGTCACCAGCTATCTGAAATGATAAAATGGATTTGGTACATCTTTTGCCAATTGTCGATTGCTCCATGTATGTGCTTCAATGAGATGAGACTGGACCAAGTTGGTGCAAAATCCTTTTAGTCACTGGTGGAATGCTTGACAATTCTAGCCTCTTGTGCAACCCTGATTTTTATTGTTCCAATACTGCTTAGCCCCAAAGCTCACGAATTCGCTCACTAAACCTCCACCTCCTCTACCTCTCTTTTTTTCAAGATACTTGTTAAAATCTGCCTCTTTGACCAATCTTTTGGTGATCTGGCCTAATATCTCCTTATAGGGCTCAATGTCAAATTTTGTTTGATAATGCTCTTGTAAATTTCTGTGGGATATTTTACTACTTAAAAGGTGCTCTATAAATGCAAGTTGTTGTTGTTGCTTGCAGCCCAATTTTTTCCTGTACATAGACTTCAAATTCTTGGCCCTTAAACCCGCCATGGCCTTGTTTTCTGAGCATTGTTCTCCGGTTACACATACCTGCTCCTGCCTCTGCTCCTCTGAATCCAGATTCCTACCTTTATTACCTCCCTCTGAGCCACCAATCCTTTCACCACTACAACTATGTCCTCGGGAATTGAATCTCAAGTACCTCGCCAACTTACCCCTTCCCTGCTTTCAAACTCTCTCACAAAAACAAATTATTACAACGTCTTTAGCATAGCCTCAGCTCCCAAGATGCATCATGGGAAGGATTGTACAAGCTGGAATTAATGAAGAGTTAGGGTCGCGACAATGAAACTACAATTTGTGCCTCTGCATTATGGAGAAGAAAAATTACCTGGGCTTCAGACTCCTGATTACTGTCCAGCAGCCTTTACTGGAACCATCTACATACATGTTGTGTAAGAACATGTTCAGGCCTCGTTGTGATGCCCTCCATGGTAAAACAGCCTTACACATGAAGAATAGCTATTTGGGGAAAGGCAGCAGAGAACATCCTCGGACCTGTACCCCAGCATAAGTCAACACCTTCAGGAGTGATGGCGAGAAAGGAAACATATAAACAGAAACACTTGTGACTCTCTTTCCATTAGTTACTACCATCTGCCCATCTCTTTGACTTTGACTAACTTTCTGTGTCCTTAGGTGAGCAGTTTTATGTTTCTGCCTGCCTGATTCATTAATATCAATGAAGTACTCCATAAGCACGGAGACATGGCTAATGTACCATTCATTTCTCTCTGAACCAGTCAAACATTCTGAAAGTACATACAATTATATTACTCAGATCCTTGCAAGATTGGCAAAATTTTCAGTATATTTTAGACTGAATTTATGTGCTCATCAAGGTGAAGGGTATCAGTGCAATCACACACTTCGACTTAACGTGAGTGTCAGCAGGCCATGTAGCAGCATGAGTAAAGCATTTTCTACTCAACCTATGTCTTGGAGAGGGTGCAGAGGAGATTTAACTTGAATGGCAGCTCTGTAACACAGGACTCTGTGCTCTATGGTCTGTTCCCAGGGACACATACCAAGATAAACATCACCTGCTGCTGGAGGACCATCAACTCAGCGAAAGACACTCTTTGGTCTGCCCGAAACTTGCTGGTCTTCCAGTGCAAAGAGATGTCCATGACCGAGTGTTACAGACTGGCACATTCCAAGGTCCAAGACTACGTGCTGAGGGACGCACTAAAGCTTGGGGCAGCTGCTGCAAAGGCTCAATGGGGAAAGGCCACTGTGTAAGGTCCTCCCGCCGTAGTATACTGAGCTGGAATTCATGTAAAACCCCTCGGGCTGTATGCACCAAAAATGTTTTTGCTACGTAATGCAAATGTACATTTCATATAAGATGTTCTGTATCGAAGGAATCTGATCTCTATTGCACTCTCCAAAATGTCAAATTTAAACTGTCTTGTTCTTTGTCTTTAAAAATTTTTATGGGGGAAAAATTTACCTTGAATGGTACCATGAATGAGGGACTTCAGTTACACAGTGAGCCTGGAGAAGGAGGGATCGTTCACCTTAGAGCAGAGAAAATTAAAGGGAAATCAAATAGTGATGTTCAAAATGATCAAGTGTTTTCATATCGTAAATAAGGAGATACTGTTTCCACTGGAAGGAGGGTCCATAACCAGAGTACACAGTTTTAAGATAATTGGCAGAAAAACCTGAGAGGAATTGCGGAGCAATGTTTTTACTGAGCGAGTTACTTCAATCTGAAATGCACTGCCTGAAAGGATGGTGGAAACAAATTTAATAGTAACTCTGTAAAGGGAATTGAATATATACTTTGAAAAGCAAAAATGTACAATTGGGGAAATAGTGGGACTAACTGGATAGCTCTTTCAAGGAGCCAGCATGAGCAGGATGGGCTGAATGGCCACCTTCTGCACTTTAAGATGCTATAATTTCATGAACAATGTACCTTAGCCCCTACTGTGCCAGCGTGATGTTTTTCCATTCCGCGCCTCAATTTTTTGTAGCTATAATTATGTGACTGTGCCCCCTAGGAAATGAGTTGAGACTGTCCAAACTAATTTCATATAAACTCTCACAGTCAGCAGAGAGAAAAGGCTTTCATCACATCAGCCTCGGCTGGACTTTGGGGCAAATTTCAATTTTTATTGAGTTTTGAGCTAAGCAGATAAACCAATGCAACGCAAACCTAAATCAAATAATTATTTAAATCAGTCCCACTCCTGGTGCCAGCTGTGGATTAATGGGTCGTACTCTCACCTCTGAGTTGAACGGTTGTTGGTTCAAGTCACACGCTAGAGATTTGAGCACCATAATCTAGGCTAATGTTCCAGTGCAGTACTGAGGGAGTGCTGCACCGTTGGAGGTACTGTCTTTCAGATGAGATTTTAAACTGAGGCCCCAGCTGCGCTCTCAGTAAAAGATCTCTATTTTGAAGAAGAGCAAAGGAGTTTTCCCTGATACCCTGACCAATACTTATCCCGCAACCAATATCACTAGGAAAAACTGTCTGGGAATTTTCATAATGCGGTTTATCGGACCTTGCTCTGTGCAAATTGGCTGCCACATTTCCAACATTACAATAGTGACTACATTTCAAACGTACTTTGGTGGCTGTAAAGTGATTTGGGACATTCTGAGACCACGAATGTTGATATATTCATGCAAGTCCCTCTTTCTTTCAAAGCCATGGAATGAGAAACCAAGCTTATGTTTGATCTTAGTCCACTCAGTTTTGTCCTGAGTCATACCAAGGTGAGAGGTGCTTTGACGATAGGTTGTGATCTCCTTTCAAAAGGAAGGGAACATTTGTAGGGAAATGTCATTACAGGGTGGTCCCTGGCACCACCTTGGCAATCTGCAATAAGGGGGCATGAGCATCAGTCGAACAGCTGGCTATGTCCTGCACCCTCTCCCCCACTCTAGCAACTGTGCCAGGTGATTATAATACACCAGGAAAAAATATTACATTAAAATTACAAGTGTAAAGCAGCCTTTGCCAGTTATATCACAAATAACAGAAAGGCTTGCATTTACATAGCACCTTTCACAACCTCAGGATGTCCCAAAGCACTTTACAGCCAATGAAGTAGTTTTGTAGTGTAGATACTGTTTTAATGTAAGAGATATTGAGCAGAATTCTATTTCAGGTAAATTACTGGGCTGTGTTGTCGGAGTTTGCATCCTTTCAGATAGTTGCTGACTCGGCCACGGCTTGACGTGTGATTGAGTGCTTTCTGTAGAGCTGGGCTGCGTGATTCTCCACTTGTGTATATTACCAAATGGAAGCCACCAAAGACTGATAGCATAGCATTGCTGTCCTATACCCGTAAATATTGATGACTGTACAGAGTGAGCAACTCTCGGGAATAGATTAATACCATCAGCCTCGATTCTGGTGACTTCTCCTGATATAAGGCATGATTCTAAATTATAATGACAGCCTTAATTACATTCTTAAGATTAATAGGGGCAAATTCTAGTTATGCAAGCTAATGCACCACTCATTAGCAGAGAAACAAGGAAAAATTAACCCTTCGAGAATTACATTCACAAAAATGTTTTTGAAGCCTCTTTGTTGACTCTCTCATCCTTAATTGAATATGCTTCACCTTCATAAAAGGCTACATAAAGGGTGAAGAAATTGAACAAACTACAGGCTGCTCTGAAATGGATGAAAAATATTGATGGGCATGAATTTGTTGTAGCATTAGTTAGACTTGTCCCTGTGCCTTTCAGCTGAACAGATTTTTCCCCATTAAGCCACTGAAATTGCAAGCTGATAACAGCACAGTGAGGAAAACAGGACATCTGGCAATCAACAGGGTATCTCTTCCACCAATGAGATTTAAGGATCGGGAAATAACACAAAAAGGACTGAGACGGAGGGTGAATTAAAGGGGCTGAATTCAATGTTAGGTACACAGAGAAATCAGGAAACAGAAAGATTGAGAGAAAGACAAAGGAAAAGTACAAAAAAAAATTTATTTAATATCTGACATTTTTAAAATTCAAAACCTGCAGGCATGACACTCCATACTTATAATAGTTAGTTTTTGGCGTAAGAAAGGTTGATTAGTAATAAATAACATTTACCACATTATTAAAAGGGTATTTATGCTTGTAATGGCCAGACTTAACTTTCTGTGCCACTTTTAAAAGGCAAATGCAACATGTTCCTAAAATAAAACCGGGAGCTAAAGGGCGAGGTGTCGCTTTTGCAAAGCTAATGATTGGGCTGCTGGGGGCAAATTCGGACAGTAACTTTTAGCTATTCACATTTAACTGTGCACCTGCTTCTTACCTGAAGAAAATAACTGCGAGCACAATTAACCTTGCTGTTATCTTGACAGTAAATTCTGGCCGATCATTTCTTATGCTGCTTTTGTTCTATTTCTTAAAGGTACCTTGCTGCTTAGATACACAATCCCACTGTGAAGATGTTAATTTTTTATTTTGCTTTTCATTTATCTTCCACCATCACCCCCCACCCCACCCTCAACCCTAAGGGTTGCCAACTCAGGTTGGATGTATTCCTGGAGGTTTCATCAGTTAACTTCCCACCTCCAACTGCCCCACCTGGTCAAACAGTTTAGTTACAACCAATAAATGTAAGTGTTCAAAGAAGATGAAAATAAAAACACAATTGTCTTTAATGGCCCTTTGGATTTTCCTCTTGGATTTCCCACAGATGGAGTCCTGGAGATTAAAGCTTCAGTTGCTGGAGGCTCCAGGACGATTCTGGAGGGTTGGCAATGCTAGCTGCGCACCCCCTTCCCCCACTGCCCAACCATCCCTTTTCTCAAGCCAGTGACTGGCACTGAGGTAAGGTTCCACCTCCTTGTGCAAGATAATTGAAACACTCACATCAATATTTCAACTCAAAAAGTAATTGATGCAGCAAAACATGGTATGAACAACATGAATGATGACTGAGTTGTTGATGATTGATATGTCAATGATATGGCATCAAAATATCAATTTAAAAAACTGATAGAAAGGACAAAAAGAAAAATCTTCAGCTTGTTCCCTTGCCGCCCATTGAGACTAAAATAGCACAGCTGAGACGCAGTCCTGTTGTGTGCTGAATAGTATCTACACTTAATAGGCAGCCAGTGCATAAATGAATGATATAGAAGATCGTGAATATATAGTTCAATAGATCCAACAGTCAGTAATTCCTTTTAGCTCAGTAAATTGCTTGAAGTTTGGAGGTTGACTGGAGCGCGAATGAGAAAAACACAGATTCTGTGTTTGGGATAGAAAGGCAATACTGTACTAATGTGCCTCCTGGCTTGCCATGGTCATGTGACCTCTACCATGACACTCACTACAGACATTCATCAGCAGGAGTTCATTAAAGACACAGTACAAGCCAGACTGTTGTCCTGTGAGCTCGTAACATGGTGTCAGAAGTGGGAGACGAACCCACACCTCCACTTGGAAACCAGAACTTGAGTCTGGCTCGTAACATTCTGTATCAATTAGGCATAATTGATTTATTCACCAGCTCTTCGGTGTGTCCTAATCAAATATATATATTACGAAAGAAGCTAGATGTTTCTCGCTGAGGCATGAGAGTGTTGCTCACTGCTATTGTGTACTAGCCGGACTCATACATAATGCATAAGTGATTAAATCCCAAACCTGATTGGCATGTACAGTTTTTTTTATATTCAAATTGTGACTTGATGAGTGCTAATCTTTAAAGGTTGTGCATTGGCATATCAATTATGAACTTTAATTAAAATCGGAGGGAAATGAACAGGCTTGCCTTTGGCTGAGTGTTCAACAAAAGGAGATATTTGTTCTGAAGTCTTTGTGTGGAATATTTGCTCCTTCAAGTTAAATCTTTAAAGGATTTTCAGTTAAGTAAGCATTTCTTAGATAAAGCCAATTTAAATTTGTCCCGCCTCTTTAACTGTGTTCTATTATAATGCATTAAAATCTCTGATAACCACAAGTCCTGCAATATCATTTGCTCAGTTTAGAGTTAAAATATCAAAGGTTTAAAGATGAAGGGTTTATAGACCAAGATAATAATCCACAAACCCAATCATATTTTGAGGAGACTTAAATGGCCGGGGAGAATGGTTAAGTGTTATTTGTGAATGTGTTACTACCGAGGCAGGAAGAGTGCACAGTTTAATTTAGTTCCACTCCTCAATGGGTCATAACATGTATTTAAATTTTTTTCCCACTTACTGATACGGTCAATCATAAACTCTATTTTTATCCCAGAATTAAATACACCAACAAGGTTTCTTTAATAAACAACAAAATTATCAGTTTATTATAAAACAAGTCTTAACCAGCAATGAAGTAAAGCATAAGCAAACAGATTGAAATATTAAAGTTCCCTTTTTACTTCAGCCCCTCACCGTCACACGCACATAATGGTCAACCGGAAAAATAAAGGGATTTTTGGTTTTAGAGCTCTATTACAGACATAAAACACTTGGACTGAATACTTGCTCATTCTTGAAGAAATAGCAGATTAGATATGTTGTGTTCCAAAACAGTCTGGCTTCCGGGTACACATAGGCAGGTCACTGGGATCTTTTAGAACAGTTTTTTTCAGGCGGCATTGAAAATTAATTTAGCAGGCTTTTCTTCAGAGACAGGAGATGAGATGAGTTGACATAATGGGCTTCTCAGGGTCTTTTAGAGAGGTGCTGAAAAGCTGAGCTGGTTTGTGGTCTTCTCTCCTTCCTTTGGAATTCTCTTCTCTCCTTGGACATTCTCTTCCTTTTTATATAGTTCAACCTCAACTCAAAACAATTCAAAAGTGAAACTGACAATAGGAGTTCAATCTTTTGACCTCCATCAATCTTGACCTGTTGCTTCTTGGTAAACAACTTCTCCAGGTGTCCAAAGTTCTTTATTGTTTATTGAGCTGGAAGTCAGGTGGTTTCCTGGAAAGACTTCTTTTCCTCACAAGACCTCTCAGTGTTCCTTTTAAAAAACATTTCTAGAGACTGTTTTTCAAAGTCAAGTGACCTTTACATGACCCCCTTCCTTCGAAAATGAATCCTCAAGAAATAGTTAACAAAACACAGAGGCACTTTCTTAACAAATGGTAGAGATGACAGGATGGATGAATATTCTGCAATTTTGTTTCATTACATTGAGGATGAGGGAGTATTTTACAAAGCTCCCTCTTAGGAAATTAAATTGGTAGGATAGAATGCACAAAAGGATAGAATGTATTTCGGTTGTGGAAGGAACAGACCTGATGAGATGAATGACCTTTTTTCATTCCTTTCACTGAGTAGACTACCAAAACTTATGCTTAGAGCTCACAAATGAAGATTATCCACTCTTGTAAGGTACTGCCAGAGACTTGAGCACAAAATCTAGGCTGACACTCCAGTGCAGTACTGAGGGAGATGTTGTTCTTCTAACCACAGTCCCAAAGGACCATAGGCATCTCTCCATTAGACAGAGACAGTGGTAATGTACATCTTGGGGGGCCCCATTCCTCAAGCATGGGGCAAGGTAAGGAGGCGAGCCTCCATGTCCTACCACAGCCAGTATAGGGACTGAACCCGTGCTGTTGGCGTCTATCTGCATCACACTAGTGTCCAGCCAACTGAACTAGCTGCGCCCACCCCCACCCCCTCCCACCCTCCCATCCCCTACCTGAGGGAGTGCCATTTTCCAAATGAGGCCCTGCCTACCCTCTCATTGTACCATTTTGAAGAAGAGCAGGACCGAGAGTGAGAGAGTTCTACGTCGTATTCTGGCCAACATTTATCTCACAACCAACATCACTAAAACAGATGATCTGGTCTCATTGCGGTTTGTGGGAGCTTTCTGTATGAAAATTTGGCTGCCGTGCTTCCTAATTTATGACAATGGCTACATTTAAGCAGTACTTAATTGGCTGTAAAGCATTTTGCGATGTGCTGAGGTTGGGAAAGACACTATGTAAATGCATGTTCTTTCTTTTTGTTTCATTCTGTAGATTAATACCAGGAAGAGACAGCATCTCCAGGGATGGGGGAGGAAAAATATACAATGCAATACATCAGGGGTCATTTAAATTTGAGTTCAAAAGAGTTAAAAACTAGTCTCACAGTACGCTATACCAACTGAGCATCTCTATTCCTTTTTACCCTTCCACCTTATCCTTGGATAATCATCATTGTCTAGAAATTCAAACATCGACTGGCCCACAATGCAAGAGAAAGGTTAACATTTTGAGCCTCTGATGAGCCAATTTTACTCCAATTTGTGACTGACCTGCAAAATTTACGGTGGATTCGAGGTTTACATTCTTTGTAGTGTGAATCCATCAAACTGAGATAAACTATCAATAGGAAGACCATCTAACCCTTTAACTATTGAATGCACCTCTATCAAACCACCCCAAAGTCTGCAGATGGATCCAGCTTTTCAAGCCTCTCTGAGCAACTAAGGATTTTTGAATAAAAGCGAAATACTGCAGATGCTGGAAATCCTTAACAAAAACAAAAAACGCTGGAAATACTCAGCAGGTCCGGCAGCATCTGTGGAGAGAGAAGCAGAGTTAACGTTTCAGGTCAGTGACCCTTCATCAGAACCTTCATCTGGCAGAAGGGTCACTGACCTGAAACGTTAACTCTGCTTCTCTCTCCACAGATGCTGCCGGACCTGCTGAGTATTCCCAGCGTTTTTTGTTTTTGTTAAGGATTTTTAAAGCTGGGAATCATTTTTGTGATCAACTGAACCTTTTCTATTGCCTCAATTTCCACTTGTGGGGCGAGTCCAAAACTAGGCGTACTAAATACAGGATAGCCACTAACATGATAGCCACAATAAGTAATTCAGGAGAAAATTCTTTATCTCGAAAGTGGTTCAGATTTGGAACTCATTATATAAGAACATAAGAAATAGGAGCAGGAGTAGACCATTCGGCCCCTCAAGCTTGCTTCACCATTCAATACGATCATGGTTGATCTTCTGCCTCAACTCCACTTTCCTATCCACTTGCCACGTTCCTTGATTCCCTTAGAGACCCAAAATCTGTCTATCTCAGCCTTAAATGTATTCAACAATGGAGCATCCTCAACCCCTGGGGTACAGAATTACAAAGATTTGCAATCCATTGAATGAAGGACTTTCTCCTCATCTCAGTCCTAAATGATAGGCTCCTTATCCTGAGATTGTGCTCCTGTGTTCTAGATGCCCCAGCCAGGGGAAACAAGCACTCGGTGCCTACCCTGTCAAGCCCCTTCAGAATCTTGAATGTTTCTTTGAAACTCCAGAGAGTATAGGCCCAATTTACTCACAAGGAATAGTTCACGAGAACAGCATAGATGCATTTAAGGGGAAGCTAGAGAAACACATGAAGGTGAAAGGAAGAGGATATCATGATAGGGTTAACCGAAGAGGGCTAGGAGGAGGCTGATTTGGAGCATTAACATCGGCATGGACCAGTTGGGCAGAATGACCTGTTTCTGCGCTGTACTTTCTATGCAATCTCTATGTAACATTATTCATTATTGTCTATTTATACAACTGGATTTTGCTGAAAGCCTTTTCTTTGCAGTACAATCTTAAACTAATAAAATCGAGTAAATAATATTTATATTTAATAAGACAGAAGATACTTCCAAATTACAGCATTGGAAGATTTATAGTACCTGAAATAAATATCACAAACACAATTCAAAGAGAATATCAATCTAGATTCTCAATTTTCTTTTGCTATCAAACCATTTATACATAATCTATACTAATTATAGTGCTCTGATAGTGAAATAAATTAACTTGTGCTTGTGAAAGATTGTCTTCACAAGTAGTATCTTCCTGTGCACTTGCTCAAATATGATTTCTGCTGAGTTCTGTGTGATTTTCACATTTAATAACTAAAAAAACCCTATAACACTGTTATTGTCTGTGCAAGGAAAGATAGATACATGTATCGAATATGATTATAAAGTAGTGGTTGTAATCATACTCCAGCAAGAGCATCGTGTGCTGTTCGTATGACCTGGTCAAGTGAAAAATGTTATTGGTCTTGGGAGATTGCAGAGGAAAACATTAGCTTCCCTCAGCTGTTATTATGCTGGCCTCTAAGTTCGAAGGTTGTAGGTTCAAGACCCATTTCAGGACTTGAGTACATAACCTATGGCAGAGATGTTCATGGTCCTCAAGACCTAATAATCCAGTCTTTGAAGCCTAGCAACATAGTCTGATTTTAGCTGATAGTTCTTTTCAGTTGGTTTGTTCTGTGTGAATTTTGTGGGTGTTTGAGAACGGTTTGTCCGTGGCTCTGTTGCCTCATTGATGGATATAACCTGAATTAGAACACCAAGATCTTGTATTATCAGCAAGATGAAACACACAAATTAATGGGAACATACATTGAAACTTACATCTACGTAGCCCAACAAGTTAAAAGTCTTATCAGCCCCCCCCACCCCGATCTTGGGTGATATCCCTGTGCTGAGCAAGTGCTGCATTGTCAGAGGTGCTGTCCTTTAGATGAAATGTTAAATGGAGACCCTGGAGCTTGCTTAGAAAGATATTAAAAGATTCTATGGCATTGTTCAGGGAAAAGTAGGGAGTTCTCCAGCTGTCAAGACAAACATTCCTCCCGCAACTGAAAACACATTGAATGGTCATTCATCTCATTACAGTTTGGGGGATCTTGCTGTGTACAGAATGGCTGCATGTTTACCTGTGTGACAATAATGGGATCTTTCCTATAAGATGTGAAGAACATTTAACATATCAGAGGGCAGAAGTAATCGGCATCTGCTGGGTTTAGTTGCCAACCAGATCAGGTGAGGCTCACGCCTCTGGCATTGAGCTGGGCTAATTTTTTCTCAATGTCCTCTGATTGTAGAAAATCAGGGATGGTGAGGCAGGCAGAGTTGGGGGAATGGGGTGGTGCAGAGGCGTGGGGAGGGTGTGGTGGAAGAGATAATCTTCTAACTACGCACTGCTGGCAGGTTAGCTTTTCCATTGCTACCATGTACCACTGTAGTACAATTTTATCATTGTCTATCTCATGTTGAGGGCTGGCATAAATGCAATTACTTTTGCATAAAAATATCATTCTCATAAATGCCAACAGACAGAACAGGTCTGTATCACAGGCTGGAACAAATAGAGGTGACATTGTTTCCTACCTACTAAAATGGGCAACAGCTATTGGTTGTGTCTATCCATGTGTATATTTCATCAAAAATGGATAGAATTGAAACTTAGTGGATAGGTACATTGGATAATTTATGTTTTCTAAGCTCAAGTTTTGACATATTCATTAATGAATTGTGACTCCCCCTCCCCCACCTCACAGTATTGTTACGATCAGGTGAGAGGGGGTCACTAGGCTCCCTTCTTGTCCTTGCCTTGTTTGACCGCAACAGGTTTTATTCTTTTTTAAACTGTTTATGTGCTCAGCACTTCAGTGAGTGTTTTACCTTTTACCTTTGTTGTGATCATAAAAGAACGAATCGGACAGGTTTTCTTGAGTTTAAACAAAAAAGAGGTGAGTTTATTGTACTTAACCAAAAACCCGATCTAAATAAAATAATAAAATTATGCGACACTTTCACTCACTCACTCACACAAGAATCACATACACCAATAAATTACAGAATGGAAGAGACCGCGTCTGCTGACGAGGTCAAAGGCTTTGGTGAGATCAATGAAAGCAATGTAGAAGGGCATCTGTTGTTCGCGGCATTTCTCCTGTATCTGGCGAAGGGAGAACAGCATGTCAACGGTCGATCTCTCTGCACGAAAGCCACACTGTGCCTCAAGGTAGATGCGCTCGGCCAGCTTCTGGAGCCTGTTTAGAGCGACTCGAGCAAAGACTTTCCCCACTATGCTGAGCAGGGAGATTCCACGATAGTTGTTGCAGTCACTGCGGTCACCTTTGTTTTTATAGAGGGTGATGATATTGGCATCGCGCATGTCCTGAGGTACTGCTCCCTCATCCCAGCACAGGCATAGCAGTTCATGTAGTGCTGAGAGTATAGCAGGCTTGGCACTCTTGATTATTTCAGGGGTAATGCTGCCGGCTTTTCCGCTGGCTAGACGTGGTCAGCAGACGTGGTCTCTTCAGACTACTAGAAAAGATTGGAAGTCCACCAAAGCTACTAAGTATCATCACCTCATTCCATGACAATATGAAAGGCACAATTCAACATGGTGGCTCCTCATCAGACCCCTTTCCTATCCTGAGTGGCGTGAAACAGGGCTTTGTTCTCGCACCCACACTTTTTGGGATTTTCTTCTCCCTGCTGCTTTCACATGTGTTCAAGTCCTCTGAAGAAGGAATTTTCCTCCACACAAGATCAGGGGACAGGTTGTTCAACCTTGCCCGTCTAAGAGCGAAGTCCAAAGTACGGAAAGTCCTCATCAGGGAACTCCTCTTTGCTGACGATGCTGCTTTAACATCTCACACTGAAGAGTGCCTGCAGAGTCTCATCGACAGGTTTGCGGCTGCCTGCAATGAATTTGGCCTAACCATCAGCCTCAAGAAAACGAACATCATGGGGCAGGACGTCAGAAATGCTCCATCCATCAATATTGGCGACCACGCTCTGGAAGTGGTTCAAGAGTTCACCTACCTAAGCTCAACTATCACCAGTAACCTGTCTCTAGATGCAGAAATCAACAAGCGCATGGGAAAGGCTTCCACTGCTATGTCCAGACTGGCCAAGAGAGTGTGGGAAAATGGCGCACTGACACGGAACACAAAAGTCCGAGTGTATCAAGCCTGTGTCCTCAGTACCTTGCTCTACGGCAGCAAGGCCTGGACAACGTATGTCAGCCAAGAGCAATGTCTCAATTCATTCCATCTTCGCTGCCTCCGGAGAATACTTGGCATCAGGTGGCAGGACCGTATCTCCAACACAAAAGTCCTCGAGGCGACCAACATCCCCAGCTTATACACACTACTGAGTCAGCGGAGCTTGAGATGGCTTGGCCATGTGAGCCGCATGGAAGATGGCAGGATCCCCAAAGACACATTGTACAGCGAGCTCGCCACTGGTATCAGACCCACCGGCCGTCCATGTCTCCGCTTTAAAGACGTCTGCAAATGCGACATGAAGTCCTGTGACATTGATCACAAGTCATGGGAGTCAGTTGCCAGCGTTCGCCAGAGCTGGTGGGCAGCCATAAAGGCGGGGCTAAAGTGTGGCGAGTCGAAGAGACTTAGCAGTTGGCAGGAAAAAAGACAGAGGCGCAAGGGGAGAGCTAACTGTGTAACAGCCCCGACAAACAAATTTTTCTGCAGCACCTGTGGAAGAGCCTGTCACTCTAGAATTGGCCTTTATAGCCACTCCAGGCGCTGCTCCACACACCACTGACCACCTCCAGGCGCTTACCCATTGTCTCTCAAGATAAGGAGGCCAAAGAAGAGAATGGAGAAGAATAGTAGTTGGGATAGAGTTTGGATCAATAAAAGGAATACACAGTCTGTGGTGTCTGGTAATTTTAGTGGTCTTCCAGTTGAATTTGTGGTCCTGAAAATCCGGGTTGATAGTTGTTCTTGGAGACAGTTTAGCAGAGGATTTTCTTCCCAGGGTCATTGTCTTGGATTTTGTAGCTGGCAGCCAGGCTTCACACGCCCTGCACAAGGTCTTCTGGAGAGAGAGACACACACACACACACACCCCTTCTGGCTTCTGCACAGATTGGGTCTCTCTGGAACTTGTCTATCTTGTCTAAGGGAAACTCCCAGCTTTCACAGAGATGGACAGATGGTCACATGACTGTCTCAGTGTATTCTCTGGTGCCTACTAATGAGATTCAGGTTTAGGAATCGTAATCTCTCTCAGGCCTCATGATGTCAATGTTTACCCCTCGAGGAGTTCGCCCTTTCAATGTTAATGTCCCAGGATGGCTTTGAATGTCTTGCTAATGAAAGCAATCTCAGGTAGTTTAATCAATATGGCAGGCCATTGTTTTGTGTAAAGGCTAATCAGACATACGTCTCGACTTTGATGCCTTGGAATGTGAAAGGTGTTCATATGCAAATGGTGGCAGCCATTTTTAGCGGTGGCAAAGTCTTTGTAAAAGATGAATGTAATATTCCAACCTTCCTTATTAAAGCTTAATGAAGGTTCCCAACTGATGAATTAAAAATCCTCATTCAGCATATCATGTCTTCATGACAGTTTTAAAACGAAAGTTGGTCAAAAAAATAGGTTTACTGTATCTTTGTCAAACTTTGGTCATTCTGACATCTGATCACACAGCAGAAACAAACAATTAAATTGAAATTGTGCACCCGACCAGAGGGCTTCTCTGATGTGAGACCCATAGTTGCTAGAAATGGCAACCGTAGGCTAATCTGACAATTTGCGTTCTTCGACCCCAGTCATGTGTGGGACTAGTGCATGATCACTGTACTGAACAGTATAGTTAAGGTCACCTTAACTGCGTAACAGGAATCTTGGAGTTTGTTGTTTTCATTGAGTAGAAAAAGATGGACACAAAAATTGAGCTCAAATTCTCAAAGTGCACAAACCTCTGTGTTGGCAGTGTTAACTTCAACTATTTATCTTTCAGTGTCAACTTGGCTTAATTGGTTGCACTCTCCCCTGAGTCAGAAAGTTGTAGGTTTAAGTCCCACTACAGACTTGAAAGCAAAATCTAGGTTGATATTTCAGTGTAGTACTGAAGGAATGTCAAATATGCTGTTTTTTAGAGGACTTGTGAAATCATTGCGCCGTCTGCCTACTCAGGTGGTTACCAAAGGTCCTGTGATGCTAATTGAAGAAGGACGGGGAGTTTGCCTGGTGTCTTAACCAATATTCCTCCTTCAACCATCATCATCAAAACATCTGCTCACCAATACTCACTTCAGATTCTGATGAACCACTTGGCTCCAGGCTTCATCACAACTTTGACTTAGACATGGAGGCAAGAGCTGTATATCAGAACAGAGGTAAGAGTAGCTGCCCTCAACATCAAGGCACATTCAGTCAAGTGGTTCAAGCAGAAGCCCCACTATTCCGAGCAAGTATGGATGGGCAAAAATTGGGGTCTTGCCACTGTTGCACAAATCCCAGGAACCAATAAAAGGAAAAAAAATCTGTTCATCCATTTTCTGCTTGTGGAACTTTGCTGTGTGCAGAATGACTGCAACATAACGGTTTTTGCACTTCAAAAGTAATCCATTGCTTGTAATGCGCTTTGGGACATTTTAAGGATATGAATGGCATTATAATAGAGTGAAACAGGGTTGTGTCCTAGCCCCCCTCACTGTTTGGCATTTTCTCCATGCTCCTGATCTTTGCCTTCCCTGGAGATATGGAAGGAGTCTATTTGCACATTAGGTCAGACGGCAAGCTCTACAATCTATCAAGGCTGCAAGTGAAGACAAAAACACATCATGTCCTGATCAGAGAACTCCTCCAAGCTGATGATGCTGCACTAGTTGCTCACACGGAAACTCAGCTGCAAAGACCCATGGACTGTCCGTCCCGTGCCTGTAAATTGTTCTCCTTGACTATAAGTTTCAAGAAAACTGTGGTCATGGGACAAGGTGTTGCATCTCTGCCCCTGATCACACTAAATAACACCCCACTGGAAGTGGTTACTAAATTCTTGGGTCTACGGTGACAATCTGTCCCTTGATGCAGAGTTTTCTACACGACATAGGGAAAACAGCTACCACCTTTGGCCGACTTACAAAACGCGCATGGAATAACACGAAGCTGACCCTTAGGACTAAGCTGATAGTTTATAAAGCCTGTGTTCTCAGCATCTTGCTGTATGGCCATGAAACATGGGTGACTTACAGCTACCAGGAAAAGAAGCTCAATAATTTCCATCTTGGCTGTCTGCGGTGCATTATGGGTATATCCTGGTAGGAAAAAATCACAAATGCAGCAGTCCTCTCAAAGGCAGAGCTCCCAAGTGTCCCAAAGAACAATCAGTAGGAAGTTGGAAAGAAGAAGGGATGTAAGGTGGAATTTTTTTTTTACCAAAGTGTAATCGAGTTACAGAATACACTGACAGAAGAGGACTCTGAAGTGTTCCATATAAATGGATCCAACAAGCAATTAGATGGGCTTCTGGAGAGAGAAGAGATTGAGGGATATGGTGAGAAGATACATTTGAGATCTATTTGAAAGAGCCACTTATTGGGACTAATAGCTTTTTTCTGTTCTTAAAAGAAATCTCACATTCATGAAAAGGATCAAAACACATACCTTTCTCTAGGCACTATTAAGTCGAGAAATGACATCTAATAAGCAGAGTCCAACAGGAATGCCGAGCCAGAGCTGAGAATTGATTAAGTTACTGGTCAGATGCTCCTTGATCCCTGAACAGTGGCCATATACATGCTGAGGAACAAAACATAAAGCAGGTTCTGTACACCCCACCTCCATGGGAAATGAGAAACATCCTGGCAGTTGCACTTGCGAATTTAAATGCTTCTATTCTCCAACTGTCAGTTCGAAATATATTCTTTCTGGAGTAGCCACTGATCAGAGCCATCTTCATTACGAGCTGCTTGATGTCAATATGGCTGCTGAATTAAGGTGCTGTTGCTAACATGCTCTTCAAATGGTGCCACTATCAAAGCACCAATTTGAGATATTTTCCTCAGTCAGTACAGAATCAAAACCAAGTTTGTCTTTTTGCATTTAAAAAATATTCAAATTAATGGGCATCTGTCTGTGTTACTGATCCATTATCTGCTGTCATTGCTATGTAAATGAATTGCAACTGTACCCAGAGTGTGATATTAATGGGAACAAATCAAAGGTGTTCTAGCTGACTGGATAGCAAGGTCAATGATTATCTGATAATAAAACATCCATACTAGGGATCATTGGAGCCTGATGATCTCTCCTGAGACTGTCAACATTAAATGGACAGTTCTGATTTAATTACTAAGAGACCAGGCATGTTGTAAAATAGGCTTTTAATAGTCAAATCTCTTTTGGTGATACAGAAATATACCTTTGTGCAGACAAAAGAGCTGAGTCATTTGGATCTATCAGTAACTAGAATAATTCCTAGTTCGTAAATAAAAGCAAAATACTGCAGGTGCTGGAAATCTGAAATAAAAACAAAAAGTGCTGGAAATACTCAGCAGGTCTGGCAGCATCTGTGGAGAGAGAAGCAAAGTTAACGTTTCAGGTCTGTGACGTTTCATCATTCCTAGTTCTTGTTATGATCACCCAGAAATTACTTTGGTTTTATGAATGGAAAATTGTTTAAGTTTAATGTGAGTGTTAATCTGTTTATTGTTAAAGGGGTTAATGCATCTCACCATTTGTCCCTTTGCCTGAGATTGCTCGTTAATATTTCAGCAGTAATTTCTGTACTTGTAACATAGAATGTCACCAAAGGTATGAGATGAAAATAGAGGTTTGATGAGCTTCAGAGTTGATGGACACCGAGGGTCCATATTTAGTGAAATTTTAGGGAGCACAGGTTAAAAGGAGCCACTCAGCTATGCAATTTTAAAACCTTGGACCTGACGTGAGAGGTTAGAAAAATCCACACTGATAGCATTTGAATTGTGATTACTGAAGTAAAGGAGAAAATTAACACATTTCAAGAAAGACTGGAAGAAAGCAGCTCCTTTTCCCATGGAGCTGTCGAATGGAACATAGGAACATAGGAAATAGGAGCAGGAGTAGGCCACTCGGCCCCTCGAGTCTGCTCCGCCATTCAACTAGATCATGGCTGATCTTCTGCCTCAGCACTATGTTCCCACAATATCCCCATAACCTTTGATATCTTTAATATCTAGAAATCTATCGATCTCTGTCCTGAACATACTCAATGACTGAGCCTCCACAGCCCTCTGGGGTAGTGAATTCCAAAGATACACCACCCTTTGAGTGAAGAAATTCCTCCTCCTCTCAGTCCTAAATGGCCCAGCTCATATTCTTCGACTGTCTCCCAGATAAATCATTGAATGCTGCATCGAGTGACATCCGGAACAACAAAAGCTGGATGAATAACTAAAGAAATTTTATCAGATCACTTGGAATCATCCCAAAGCAATTTAAGAAAATGAACTATTCTGAAATGCCTTTATTGTTGCTATGTAGGAAAACTTTGGAACCATTTTGTGCACAACAAGATCCCACCAACATTGTTGCGATGCATGACCAGTATTCAGTTTTTGGAGGTGGCAGTTGAGGGTTGTAAGCCAGTACACATATCTGATGAGAAATAGGGTGGCGGGAATAGGGGCGTATACGCAATCAAAACAGCCAAATGTGGAACATGATAGTTTCCCAGCTGTTGAGACCGTGAAAGTTTCTGAAATTCTCTCTGATTCAGGTTGAATACAGGATGTCAGGTCAGATCGGTAGTCTGGAATTTTATTAGAATTGCAATTCATGTTTTAACCTGTGCAAAAACTTCCCAGACAATTGGTTGGGTACTGTCTGGTATCCATGTGTGATTTTCCTCTGTGTACTGTGCTTAGGCAATCCAATACACCAAGGCCAATAACAGGAAAAGTGGCCTCAGTATATTGTGCTTTCTTATTGTACCCACTAACCATCCACTCCCCACCTGACTACCCAAATATCCTTCCCTGGTAACTGATTCCCTAATTCCATTATCTTTTAAGTGAAAAATGTTCTGCCTGCCTTTTCTTATTCCAACTCGCTCATTTTCATTTCTGTCCCTGGTATCTGAATCCTTCCACATAGTGAACAATTTACCTGGATTAGTTTCCTTAATTCCACTCATAATTGGAAAAGATAATGAAAAGCCTGGCTGTAAATATTATTCATTTTAAACAATATTTGGATACAGGAAGAAATTTTGCAGAGCTTTACCTCAGAGGATGAAGCAGGTGTGGCAGGTTTTATGTTGTCTCTGGAAGGAGTGAGCTTCATGGACAAAGTAACTATTTCTTACCCCATCCTTTCTTATGTTTTCTTTCCATACCCATAATTATTGCTGTCCATCACAATAACTGCTCCTCACTCTCCTGCTAACCAAGAACGTTGGGACTATAGAAACAGGAGGAGGCCATTCAGTCCCTCCAGCTTGTTCTGTCATTTAGCTAGATCATGGCTGATCTGCGACCTAACTCCATATACCCACCTTTGACCCATATTCTTTGGATAACAAAAAACTATCAATTGCAGAATTTAAATTAACAAGTCATCTATCATCAATTGCCATTTGAAAAGGAGAGTTCCAAAATCCTACCACCCTTTTTATTAAATTCATTTTTTATTTAGAGATACAGCACTGAAACAGGCCCTTCGGCCCACCGAGTCTGTGCCGACCAACAACCACCCATTTATTCTAATCCTACATTAATCCCATATTCCCTACCACATCCCCACCATTCTCCTACCACCTACCTACACTAGGGACAATTTACAATGGCCAATTTACCTATCAACCTGCGAGTCTTTGGCTGTGGGAGAAAACCAGAGCACCCGGTAGAAACCGTGTCTGCATGGGTTTTCTCCGGGTGCTCCGGTTTCCTCCCACAAGCCAAAAGACTTGCAGGTTGATAGGTAAATTGGCCATTATAAATTGTCACTAGTATAGGTAGGTGGTAGGGAAATATAGGGACAGGTGGGGATGTTTGTTGGGAATATGGGATTAGTGTAGGATTAGTATAAAATGGGTGGTTGATGTTCGGCACAGACTCGGTGGGCCGAAGGGCCTGTTTCAGTGCTGTATCTCTAAAAAAGAAACCCACACGGTCACAGGGAGAACTTGCAAACTCCGCACAGGCAGTACCCAGAACCGAACCCAAGTCGCTGGAGCTGTGAGGCTGCAGTGCTAATTACTGCACCACTCTTTTGTGTGTATAAGTGTTTCCTAATTTCATTCCTGAAAGGTCTGGCTTTAATTTACAGACTCTGCCCCCTAGTCCTAGGCTCCCCAACCAGTGAAAATAGTTTCTCCCAATTTACCCTTAATATCTTGAAAACTTTGATCAAATCTTGAAAACATCAATCAAGTTTGGGATAAATACCAGTGCACAAGCCAGAGGCTTGCATGGAGTGGAGATGACTTAGCTCCAACTCCATGGCACCTGATCAGGAAAGTCATAATCACAATGGCTGGCAGTTAATGACTCAAACGCACTAAAACATGGAAGTCTCAACAGTGATGAGCACCTCAATGGACTTGTGATGTTAGACGGAAATGTTCATTGGGATAGACTAACCTTCTGCATTGTTTAATTACCTGGTGTCCTAGCCAATATTCAAACCTCAACCAACACCACTAAAATAGATTATTGGGGCACTGTCACATTGCTGTTTATGGGACTTTGCTGTGTGCAAATTGGCTGCTGCATTTCCTACATTATAACAATGGCTACACTTCAAAACAAATCCATTGGATGTGAAATTCTTTGGGTGTCCTGAGATTGTGAAAGGCACTATATAAATCCAGGGTCTTTCTTTCTTTTCTTTACATGCGTGAGGAAATAAGACTTCACCAACACATGGTCAATATGCAGTTTCCCAGGGGCTCAAAGCTGGCCATATAAGCAGTCTGGGGATCCACCGCTCAGTGAAAAGAGATTGAAACCACAAAAGCCAGACTGACTCAAATTAATGTGTCATTAGTGACCTTTTGTGTTCAGATGAATCATGAACTGTTTGAAGGTAGCTTGCAGTAAATCAGATATTGATAAATCCAATTAGGTACATACCAGTAGTTCTTAGTTACAGTCTTAACATGAATCAGAACTAAATTGCACACTTATTTTTAATTACTCTGTAATTTTATGCTAATGAAGGTGAGAGATGTCAGTGGTAGGGAATGGGACATTTTTTTAAAATCCATTTCAACAATCCAATATGAGTCTCAAGCACTCCCATGTCAGATCAGAGAAAGAGTAAAGCTCCCCATTTGGTGTTCTTTGAGTAAGAATTTGAAATTTGGCCCAAACGATCTTACTGACAATGGAGTTTGGGCCAGAGACAACAAACTTCCAACCATCAGTCTAAATTTGAACTCAGGTACCAGAGCTGCAATGCTAGTGTTTAATCCCCTCCTACCATCCATCCACCTCCATGTACTAGCTCATTATTCTGCATATGAAAGTCTTCTGTCAGGTGTTCATGCATCATCCTCCAAAGATCACACCTTGTAACAGATGCAAAACAATCATTAAAAAGAATGACAGAAAGTCAGCCATTTCCTGCTGGGCCTCCCTGACCTGGAACTAGAAATTTGCAAGTAGATAAAACTGTCCTTTAATTGAATTCCTCCCATTTTTGCTATCTTCTGAAAACTGCCTCTTGCTGGGTGAAGGTCCCATGCAGTCCAGTGGCCATCCAGTATCTCAAGCAAGATGGCTATTCTTCATTGGTGATGGCTGGCAACTGATTCTCAACTGATGTCCACATAGGGACAATTTCCTGCAATATTCAATGAATAGCCATTAAGAATGGGAAACCTGACTGATCCAGGCCTGTCCAGAAAGGCTGAGGACAATTATAATGTCCTTGTCACTGGCTGGGCTGATTTTATCTTACGTTTCAGGTCTGTAACCCTTCATTAAGGTCTATTTCTCTCTACACAGATGCTACCAGACCTGCTGAGTATTTCCGGCACTCTCTGTTCTCATTTCAGCCATTATTTGGTCCTCATTTTAAAGTCATACTTACTGGCAGTATTTTGATACATTTATCATTATTAATTCAAGTCCACATTTATAGGGGCAGCTACATCATTGTAATGCTGCAGTCACACTCTCCCATCAGTAGTGGCACTGGCAAGAAGGTGCCATCAGAATGTGGCGAGTTTACATGGGCAGTTTGCATTAAGTGTGGTCACAGGAATTTTTGATGGAAAATTTTGATCGGAAGAGCAGGCAGTTAAGATTTTAAAACAGTAAAAAATTAATTATCTGCAAGAAGTTGATAAACTGCTTGAATTGCATTCCTCAGTGCTGTGCATTTCAATTCATTCAGAGGGGACACGGCATTGGAAAATTCAAAACTAGATTGTCACTTAACCTAACCTGAACTTTTTGAAATATTTTAGAAGCCTATCACTATTTGAGTTTGCACCTGCAGTCAAGGAAAATCAAGATTAAAGTACATTTGGAGCTGTGCTGTTTATCTTAAATTTCCTCGGGAATATAAAAAAAATTCAAAGGACTCTCAGAGCTAGCAGAATAAAATATGAGTTTATAATTCCCATTTGCAGCAGAAATGACATGCAGTAAAAGTTACAGATGAGAGGGATCATTTTCTCAGTTAGCTCACTCTTCTATATAAGCTTACGACCCTTCGATTTTTACCACTGTGTACATTAGCCTGCCAATATATATCGTGACTATGTCTGGTAGTCACATCACATTCTGCCAGCTGGCAATTCCAGTTAACATGTCCACTTTTCCAGTTCAGTAAGAAAGAACGATTTGCATTTATACAACCACTTTCACAACCTCAGGACATCCCAAAGTGACGTATAGTCAATTAAGTGCTTTCTGAAGTGAATTCATTAGAAAGTGTGGTAGCCAATTTGTGCACAGCAAGGTCCCACAACCAGCAAGGTGATAACGACCAGATCATCTTTTTTTTTCAGTGATGTTGGTTGGGGGATAAATATTGACCAGGAAACCAGGGAGAAGTCCGCTGCTGTTCTTCAAAATAATGCCATGGGATCTGTTAAATCCACCCGAAAGGACAGATGGGGTCTTGGTTTAATGTCTGATCCAAAAGAGGAATAGTTGATCACAGTTTCAGGTTAAGCTACAGGAGTGTAGTTTTATTGAAATAGGCATCAGAAGAAAAATAGACTCACACAGTGAGTGGTACTGAGACATGTAGATTAGGAAGATCCCAAGTTCAGTTGCTGGGATAGTAGAGAGTCATAGAGTGATATAGCACTGAAACAGGCCCTTCAGCCCACCAAGTCTGTGCTGACCAACAACCACCCATTTATACTAATCCTAAATTAATCCCATATTCCCTACCACCTACCTACACTAGGGGCAATTTACAATGGCCAATTTACCTATCAACCTGCAAGTCTTTTGGCTGTGGGAGGAAAGCGGAGCACCCGACAGAAACCCACGCAGTCACAGGGAGAACTTGCAAACTCCACACAGGCAGTACTCAGAATCGAACCTGGGTTGCTGGAGCTGTGAGGCTACAGTGCTAACCACTGCGCCACAGTAGGTACCAATTTTTTATTCATTCACATGATGTGAGCATTGCTGGCTAGGCCAGCATTTACTGCCCGTCACTAATTGCCCTTGAGAAGGAGGTGGTAAGCCGCCTTCTTGAACTGCTGCAGTCCATCTGGTGCAGGTACAATAACAGTGCTATTCTGGGGGGAGTTCCAGGATTTTAACCCAGCGACACTGAAGAAACGGCGATATAGTTTCAAAACAGGATGGTGTGTGGATTGGAGGGGAACATACAGGTGGTGGAGTTCCCATTCATCTGCTGTCCTTGCTCTTCTAGGTGATAGAGGTCGCGGATTTGGAAGGTATTGTTGAAAGAGGTGTGGCGAGTTGCTGCCATGCATCTTGTAGATGGTACACACTGTAGCCACTGTGTGCTAGTGGTGGAGGGAGTGAATGTTGAAGGTGGTAAATGGGGTGCCAATCAAGCGGGCTGCTTTGTCCTGGATGGTGTTAAGCTTCTTAAGTGTTGTTGGAGCTGCACCCATCCAGGCAAGTGGAGAGTATTCCACCACACTCCTGAGTTGTGTCTTGTAGATGGTGGACAGGTTTTGGGGAGTCAGGAGGTGAGTTACTCGCCGCAGAATTCCAAGCCTCTGACCTGCTCTTGTAGCCACAGTATTTATATGGCTGGTCCAGTTCAGTTTCTGGTCAATGGTAACCCCCAGGATGTTGATGTTGGAGGATTCAGTGATGGTAATGCTGTTGAATGCCAAGGAGAGATGGTGAGATTCTCTCTCATTGCAGATGGTAATTGCTTGGCACTTGTGTGGCGTGAATGTTGCTTGCCACTTATCAGCCCAAGCCTGAATGTTGGTGCTAATGCAATTTGCCTGTTATGTGTTGAAGGGTTTATATTTTAAAGTAAAAACAGAAAATGCTGGAAACACTCAGTAGGTCAGGCAGCATCTGTGGAGAGAGAAACAGAGTTAACGTTTCAGGTCAAAGACTCTTCACCAGTTCTGATGAAAGGTCACAGACCTAAAACGTTAGCTGTGTTTCTCTCTTCACAGATGCTGCTAGATCTGCCGAGCGTTTCCAGCACTTGCTGGCAAGGCCAGCATTTATTGCCCATCCCTAATTGCCCTTGAGGAGATGGTGGTGAGCTGCCTTCTTGAATTGTTGCAGTACATCTGGTGTAGCTACACCCACAGTGCTGTTCTGGAGGGAGTTCCGTTGGACCCTAAACCATACTGGGAATGAACAATGTACCCATTTCATTCCTTTTTAGCTGCACCACAAATCCACAAGCCATTTATAACTAAAAAGAGAGCAACAACTTTAATTACCTGAGATTAAACCAATTCCTAACACTAAGTGTGCATATGTGTGTGCATGCAGTGATGAAGGCGGTTGGGAGTTGGGGGGGTGGGGTTGCTGATATCAGGCAGACCTTCTTCCCCTGACGACTAGCCAGTGGTTGATGTGCAAGAACAGGAACAGGCTCGAAGGTTCACCCCACCACCGCCCCCACACCCCCAACCCCCACATGACTAAACAGATTGCTGGCAAAGGGCAACAGCCTGGACTCACGTGAAGAGGTCCCCGTTCGTTGAGTTATGAAAGGGTGCTCAGTTCCCGCCGGTCCATCCCCCTAGTGTGAACCAGTAGCATGAGAGCACAACAGCAAACACAACTGCTGCCCTTATGTTGGCTGTGAATATAAATGGAGACTGAATAATAAAATATAGTGAATCAAACTAAACACTGCTTCAGAATAAATGTGTCGTTGATATAAAAATATATTCATTTCAATGGAGGAATGGAGGATGAGGGGGAGCAGATAAATGTCACTTTTGATTTTATTTCTTTGCTCTCAGGTTTCCTAGTCAAATCTCAATGTTTATAAAGTGGCGATAACCCTCAGTACATGGGATAGTAGGTCATCATCCATCTGGGGCAGGAGGAGATTGAGTCAGACTTCATTGCATGCTGATAAGAGTATGGATGTTAACTACCTGATGGCTTCTGTAAAAAAAAGAAAATTCAATCTTTTGCACCAGCAGGCAGCCGTCAAACCAAATTGAAGCAGCGTCGTAAAATTATCTGGCATGGAGACTGTTGATGGGGAAAGAAATAGTCTTGAGGAAAGAAAGCCGATTGTGTGTTTTTAGAAGAAAATACATCTCATTGGGACATATCATAGTTATCGCCTGCGGAGGAAAGTGTGGTCTGTGAAATTATGCTGAGATTAGTGTTTATCATCTACTTCTATCTCCCTTTAATTATTTTTGATGTACTGCAAAAAATAAATAGTTTTCCCCCTGCGACTCAAGTGGAGATGATTTTGTGAAGCGAAGGTGCCTGGATTCTATACTCAAAGCTTTCTTAAAGGGAAAGCATTTGTTACCCCCTCGCTTTAGAATATTTAGGAACAGAAGCATGTTAGGCCCAACAAGCCTGTCCCTTTTTTCAAATCGATCTCACTCCCCCACACTTCGCCTACTTTGTCACCATATCCTCCATATTTGACAGGTGCAGGGAAGTCAAACTTGTTTCTAAAGAGCAGTGCTTTCACAACCCCCATTACAGGGACATTTTCACCTGTGAGCTAAATCTGCTGAATTCTGGGGCTGGGTTTGGGTGCCAATATGGGGGCAGGAACGGAGATGGGTAGATGTGGAATTTCCCAGCCAGCTGGCGTGATGCTTTGCCGCTGTGGTCCCAACTCACAGCCATTTTCTTGGAGGCCGGGTCGGGCATGGAATGGCTATCTTTATGCAAGTGGTGGGTTGCTTGTTAAGTCAATTAAGAGGCCAATTAAGGCCATTGATCAGAGGACGACTGGAATTTTGCAGTTGGTATGCAGGCCTTAATTGGCGTCAGGAGCATGTTAGATGCCTTGAGGCATCCTCCCGGCAGCAGACAGGAGGTGGTTGGGGGGGGGGTTAGGGGTGGTTCAGCACTCCAGGATGACTTTAAGGACACCCCCGCAGCCCCCATACCTATTTTGCCACAGTTCCGGCCACAGACAACCCCGTTGATGGGTTCCTCCTCCACAATAGTGGTCCGGCAGCTGTGGCCATTTCTTTCAGTTTTGAAAAAGATTGCTGAGAGGGCGTCTGAAGATGGAGACGTCCTTTCTCTGCCTTACCTGCAGTGACAGGATGCAGCTCCTTCAATGCTGGAGGGCCTCCTGTTGGCCCTTCAGCTTTGAGAGCCCATCTGCCATCCTTAATTAAATGACAAGTGTGTTCTCTGGCCATTAATTGGCCAATCCAGCAAAAATCAAGTCAGCTAATTGTTATCCACTGATTTGATCCTGATGTCGGGGTCCTGACCCCAAATGGAAAATCCTGCCCCCTGTGTCAACAGAAGGGTCCCGCATGAGTTCTGGAGCCTCTTTTGAAAATGGCATGCCTGCAATGAAATCAGAAAACCACAAACATTGCATCCATGCTAAGCCTCCCACTACCTGAAAGGCCCTACAGGTTATAGAGGGTCTCAGAGGATTTAGGGCCTAGTGCCCTCTTCTAATCACTACTTCCTCATTTGTCGTAGTTTACAAAGGGTACTTATGTTGTTGAGTGCCACCCCCAACACTTTGCGGTGAGTTTAATCAACAATTAATGTGCAAATGCGGCAATATCTTGTATCTCACTGGGACGTTCAGAGTAAGCTTCCCTTTGTGCGAGGCTTATGGCGGAGTGGCATAAATCATTCAGCAACTTGACGATTCACGGTTCACGGTGTATCTCTTTCTCGCCAAAAGTTGTTGGACTGTTTACACAGTAATAACGACAAGTGCCATTAAACTCACAATTATTTCGGCAGCAATTCAGGAGAAACTTCTTTATCCAGAAAGTGGTCAGAATATGGAACTCGCTAGCACAAGGAATAGTTTGGGTGAATAGCATAGGTGCATTCAATAGCAAGTTAAATAAACACATGAGGGAAAAAGGAACAGAAGGTTATGCGGTAAGGATTAGATTAAAAAGGTTGAGAGGAGGCTCAGCATGGGCCAGTTGGCCCACATGGTTATGTGCTGTAGGTTCTACGTAATTCAATGCCTGTTCTGTACTTGGTGCCTTGGTCCTTCAAAATATATTTAAACATTGCCTAGTTCCCTTCTGTCCAGAAGCACATCTATTGTCTTTTTCATTTGGTCTCTTTCTATGACTGGCCCTGGCAACCTATTCTACCACCTAATGTCCCTTGGGTAAAAAGATTCCACCTGATTTCCACTCTTGATCCATACTTTCAAAATTTGAACTTGTATCCCCTTCAACATGATGAACAATTTGGCTCGATGAATTCCATTCAAAAATAAAGCATAAAAACATAAGTCTGCTTGGGGCCCAGGGTCAAACTCAGCCTAAACTTCCAGTCGGCTAGTTATAGTGGGCTCCAATTTTAACATCTGTTTTATGGGCCGACACTGGTATAACAAGAACCAATTTAGCAAAGCAGATGCTCCACCTTATCCACACCGGAGTTTGGGACAATGCCATGTTGGTTGGTGCCTATATTTAGATGCACTAGTGGCTGCTTGAAATGAGCAGAGGACTCCTTTCTGCATTAAAAGCGGTATTTCCGAGTTTTGAGCAGCTGAACCAGTGGTCCTTAAAGGTATCTCTGATGGTTGCTCCTAAAAAAGGCTCCATAATTTCAAAAATGTTGTTTTTTTTGTGGAGTTGGGAAGAGCAGCAATGCTCCTCCGGGCTTCACAAAAAAGACACCTCTACCAGCTTGCTCTGGAACATAAATAATTTAAGCCCCAGTGTTCCCATACGAAGGAGTCTGCCAGTCTCAATCTAAATGCTAGTGAGCATAAGAAAGACACTGGGCTGGATTTTAAGAGCCCACCGCCGATCTCGGCATCAAAGAGCTACTGCAATCTCAAGCACGGCGGCTCATTTAAATAGCCAAGACAGCCCATCCCCCTTAATCTCATGGAAGGGGCAGGCTGTCCGGCCCCGGCAATGGCGTCAGCTGCCTGTGCGCAGGTGCTGGGGCCATTTTTAAAGGGCAGCCCACCCTGCTGCCTAATTTAACTTTTTAAAATCCGACCCACCAAAATTAAATAACTACATTTCTAATGCCCCTATCCCAACCCCCCAATAACAATTACAATAACGATTTGCCCTTCCCCTGCCCAAAACATTTACCCTTTATATCTGACCTTTCCACCCCAAACAGCACTAAGTTTAGGGTTCAACCCTTTCCGCCATCCCCTGCACCCATTATGTATATTTGACCCTGTAACACTCCCCCCACTGCACTGACAAACTTACGCCCTCCTCCCTCCCCACCGGTGTGATGCCGCGTTTCCCCGGACGGGGATCTGAAGGCGCGGGAGTGTCGGCCGCCACACCGAAGATCGTAGTGGGCCCTCAAGATTGCGGGTAATTCTATGTAAATTTATTAATTTTACTGATTTAAATATTTAAATTGTGGTCCCGTTGCCCAGCGGCGGGGGTGGGGGGGAAGGGGGGGGAGGTGGGGGGGTCTGACCACGGAGCCTCACCGCTACCGGGAGGATCAGGCCAGGACCTTCTGGTGTTGAGGTCCATGGTTGGCCTCATCTGGAGCCATCTTCAGGTCCCCCTCACCACGGAACTCGCGCCTGGGGAGAACAAAATCCAGCCCACTGTTTCTCATGAGCAGAATTTGAATCAGGGAGGCCACAAGCAACTAGTACATTAAATAAGACAACATTGAATGGGTACATTAAATGTCGGGGATGAAGCACGTTGTCAAACAGTGTAGAGGAAGCTTTAATGCAACCATGCTGGGAATGTTTGATGCCAACACTAGGTGCTCAAGATGGGAAGTGTCCCATTTTGATGATGACAAAATTCACCGAGAGAGATGACTTTAGAAGGATTTTGCAGATACTGCAGCAGGTGGGAAGCCTTAATGGTTTAAGACTTCCTTACACAGCTTACCAAAATTGCATCAAGCCATTGCCTGTGTGATACTGGCTCCTGGTAAATACAGGCGCGTAATTAAATCTTTCAAACGCACGCTTAGCATTATTCACAGGAGCGGTCTCCAAAGCTTTGAAAACTCACTTACATTGCTACCCCTTTACATTAAACTAATTAAAGGCCCCCATGCGTATATTTGTGCAATTTACTAACACAGCATTCTTTACACCGTACTGCGAGATACATTGACTAATCTTGTGCTATCTTGATAGATCACCAAATCAGTTTATTTTTTGTATTTGTTTGCTTTGTGTCACAAGGCCACTAATGCACTGAATGCAAGCTTGTACTCACCAGGAGAGCAGAAGTATGTGTGGTTTGTAACCAGCAATTCTCTGCTTAGTTTTAAGGGCATGCAAATTCCGCCTCATTCTCAACCAAAATAATATGGCTTGGAAAATGTGTCACATCTCCTCACAAAACCACTTATCTGGATTTTCTGAAGCATTGACCTGCCTAAATTTGTTCCAATTAGCAAATAAGACCCATTATTGTCTCTAGTCAGCGGCACCCAGATAAAAGCTCTTCCGTCGAATAAGACCGAGTTACCAATTTCACATCATGAAAAAACAGGCAGAACACACCGCTGACCAACAGAAAACTAAATACTCTGGGATCATGTAGAATAAAATGATTGACTTTATTTGTGTGGGTTTTATGATCATGTTTAAGTGCAATTGGGAAAGAAATGAAATAGAATCAGTCCAGGAGTCTCTTTGAAAAATGTCAGCCTCAAAATGCTGCTATTACTGAGCTCTTTGAAAGCACTTTCATTAATAGCATAGCCTTTCAGCGCTGAACGGTCATTTTAGATAGAACATTTAGATGATGGAGTGCAGTAAATGGTAGGGAATTGGAGGGGTGTCTAAATGTTGCAATCAGAATTAATTTTATTCCAATTAATTGCAAACTGGTGCCTTAGGGCTGTTTATGTGATTATATAAAGGGCCTAAGGCCTGTTTCAGGCATGGGCTTTGGACGCCTATTCTTTTACCTACACCAATATGGCAGTTGGCACATCTCTGGTTACAGAACATAGAACATAGAACAGTACAGCACAGTACAGGCCCTTCGGCCCACGATGTTGTGCCGAACCTTTAACCTACTCTAAGATCAAACTAACTACCTACCCTTCATTCTACTATCATCCATGTACCTATCCAAGAGTCGTTTAAATGCCCCTAATGTATCTGCTTCTACTACCACCGCTGGCAGCGCATTCCACGCACCCACCACTCTCTGTGTAAAGAACCTACCTCTGACATCTCCCCGAAACCTTCCTCCAATCACCTTAAAATTATGCCCCCTGGTGATAGCCCTTACCGCCCTGGGAAAAAGTCTCTGGCTATCCACTCTATCTATGCCTCTCATCATCTTGTACCCCTCTATCAAGTCACCTCTCATCCTTCTTCGCTCCAATGAGAAAAGCCCTAGCTCCCTCAATCTTTCTTCGTAGGACATGCCCTCCAGTCCAGGCAGCATCCTGGTAAATCTCCTCTGCACCCTCTCTAAAGCTTCCACATCCTTCCTATAATGAGGCGACCAGAACTGAACACAATATTCCAAGTGTGGTCGAACCAGGGCCTTGTAGAGCTGCAGCATAACCTCGCGGCTCTTAAACTCAATCCCCCTGTTAATGAAAGCAAACACACCATACGCCTTAACAACCCTATCAACTTGGGTGGCAACTTTGAGCGATCTATGGACATGGACCCCAAGATCCCTCTGTTCCTCCACACTACCAAGAATTCTGTCTTTAAGCCTGTATTCCGCATTCAAATTCGACCTTCCAAAATGAATCACTTCCCACTTTTCCAGGTTGAACTCCATCTGCCACTTCTCAGCCCAGCTCTGCATCCTGTCAATGTCCCGTTGCAACCTACAACAGCCTTCCACACTATCCACAACTCCAGCAACCTTCGTGTCATCGGCAAACTTGCTAACCCAGCCTTCCACTTCCTCATCCAAGTCATTTATAAAAATCCCAAAGAGCAGAGGTCCCAGAACAGATCCTTGTGGAACACCACTGGTCACCGAGCTCCATGCTGAATACTTTCCATCTACTACCACCCTCTGACTTCTATAGGTCAGCCAATTTTGTATCCAGACAGACAACTTTCCCTGAATCCCATGCCTCCTTACTTTCTGAATGAGCCTACCATGGAGAACCTTATCAAATGCCTTGCTAAAATCCATATAGACCACATCCACTGCTCTTCCTTCATCAATGTGTTTTGTCACATCTTCAAAGAATTCAATAAGGCTTGTGAGGCATGACCTGCCCCTTACAAAGCCATGCTGACTGTCTCTAATCAAACCATGCTTTTCCAAATAATCATAAATCCTGTCTCTCAGAATCCTCTCCAATAATTTGCCCACTACCGACGTAAGACTGACTGGTCTACAATTCCCAGGGTTATCCCTATTCCCTTTCTTGAACAAGGGAACAACATTTGCCACCCTCCAATCATCCGGTACTACTCCAGTGGACAGTGAAGACGCAAAGGTCATCGCCAAAGGCGCAGCAATCTCTTCCCTCGCTTCCCGTAATATCCTTGGGTATATCCCATCTGGCCCCGGGGACTTATCTGTCCTCATATCATTCAAAATTTCCAGCACATCCTCCCTCTTAACCTCAACCTGTTCGAGCATATCAGCCTGTTCCACGCTGTCCTCACAAACGACCAGGTCCCTCTCACTAGTGAATACTGAAGCAAAGTATTCATTTAGGACCTCCCCTACCTCCTCCGACTCCAGGCACGTTCCCTCCACTATCCCTGATTGGCCCTACCCTCACTCTGGCCATCCTCTTGTTCCTCACATAAGTGCAGAACGCCTTGGGATTTTCCTTAATCCTACCCGCCAAGACTTTTTCATGTCCCCTTCTAGCTCTCCTAAGTCCATTCTTCAGTTCCTTCCTGGCTACCTTGTAACCCTCTAGAGCCCTGTCTGATCCTTGCTTCCTCACCCTTAAGTAAGCTTCCTTCTTCCTCTTGACTAGCTGTTCCACCTCTCTTGTCATCCAAGGTTCCTTCACCCTACCATCCCTTCCCTGCCTCATCGGGACAAACCTATCCAGCAGTCGCAGCAAGTGCTCCCTAAACAACCTCCACATTTCTGTCGTGCATTTCCCTGAGAACATCTGTTCCCAATTTATGTTCCCCAGTTCCTGCCTAATAGCATTGTAATTCCCCCTCCCCCAATTAAATATTTTCCCATCCCGTCTGCTCCTGTCCCTCTCCATGACTATAGTAAAGGTCAGGGAGTTGTGATCACTATCACCGAAATGCTCTCCCACCGATAGATCTGCCACCTGGCCTGGTTCGTTGCCAAGCACCAAGTCCAACATAGTCTCCCCTCTAGTCGGCCTATCTACATATTGAGTCAGGAAACCTTCCTGGACACACCTGACAAAAACTGCTCCATCCAATTATTTGCACTAAGGAGGTTCCAATCAATATTAGGGAAGTTGAAGTCACTCATGACAACAACCCTGTTACTTCTGCACCTTTCCAAAATCTGCCTCCCAATCTGTTCCTCCATGTCTCTGTTGCTATTGGGGGGTCTATAGAAAACTCCCAACAAAGTGACTGCTCCTTTCCTGTTTCTGACTTCCACCCATAATGACTCAGTAGACAAACCCTCCTCGACGACCTCCCTTTCTGCAGCTGTGATACTATCCCTGATTAGCAATGCCACTCCCCCACCTCTTTTACCTCCCTCCCTATTCCTTTTGAAACATCTAAACCCCGGAACATCCAACATCCATTCCTGCCCCTGTGATAGCCACGTCTCCGTAATGGCCACAACATCGTAGCTCCAAATACTGATCCATGCTCTAAGTTCATCACCCTTATTCCTGACACTTCTTGCGTTAAAATAGACACACTTCAACCCATCATACTGGCTGCAACTTTGCCCTGTCAACTGTCTAACCTTCCTCACAGACTCTCTGCACTCGGTATCTGCCTGTTCAACAGCTAACCCCATCCACTGATCCGTAGCTCCGGTTCCCATCCCCCTGTCAAACTAGTTTAAATCCTCCCAAAGAGCTCTAGCAAACCTCCTGCCCAGGATATTGGTGCCCCTCCAGTTCAGATGCAACCCGTCCTTCTTGTACAGGTCCCACCTTCCCCAGAAGATATCTCAATGATCTACATATCTGAATCCCTCCCTTCTGCACCAGTTCTGTAGCCACATGTTCAGCTGCACTCGCTCCTTGTTTCTTGCCTCACCAGCACGTGGCACCGGTAACAATCCTGAGAATACTACTCTGCTCGTCCGGCCTTTCAGCTTCCAACCTAACTCCCTATATTCGCTTTTCAGGTCCTCATCCCTTTTCCTAGCTATGTCATTGGTACCGATATGTACCACGACCTCTGGCTGCTCCCCCTCCCCCTTAAGAATCCTGTAGACTCGATCCGAGACATCCCTGACCCTGGCACCCGGGAGGCAACATACCATCCGGGAGTCTCGTTCGCGACCACAGAATCTCCTGTCTGTTCCTCTAACCACTGAATCTCCTATCACTATCGCTCTCCTATTCTCCCCCCTTCCCTTCTGAGCCACTGAGCCAGGCTCAATGCCAGAGACCTGGCCAATGTGGCTTTCCCCTGGTAGGTCGTCCCCCTCAACCTCAAAATGGTATACTTATTATTGAGGGGGACGGCCACAGGGGATCCCTGCACTGTGCGCCTATTCCCTTTCCCTCCCCTGACGGTCACCCAGCTACCTTTATCCTGTAACTTAGGTGTCACTACTTCCCTATAACTGCTCTCTATCACCCCCTCAGCATCCTGAATGATCCGAAGTTCATCCAGCTCCAGCTCCAGTTCCCTAATGCGGTCTGTGAGGAGCTGGAGTTGGGTGCACTTCTCACAGGTGAAGTCAGCAGGGACACCAGTGGTGACCCTCACCTCCCACATCCTGCAAGAGGAGCATGCAACTTCCCTAGCTTCCATCCCCTCTGCACTAAATTGACAACATCCACTTCCTATCCACCATATTGGAGGCTTAGGCGCCCATATGGTGTCCGAAAAACGGGCGCAGTGTCATCCACTTCTAGGCCATGATCTTGCAAGTTCAAAAGAAGATTGATCACATTGTGGAGATTCAAAGTTAAATATAGTGTAAATTTATACTGATGGCATGTTACTCCTCCAATAGTATAGACTTGAGTAGTTAAAGCAAAAACAAGAATAGATGTGTCAGGCTTAGTTAGCTGACCTTAATGCAGGGGCTTTACATTTGTTGTGAATGGCACAGCCAACTCAATGCAGTGTTGTATATCACCAGAATCAGTATTAATGAGGTACATTGTAAAATTATTTAGCAGCACACCAATGGGCGACGGGCCCAACAGCCAACTCTAGGAGGTTCAGGTAGGCCATGGCTCGAGAACAGGCAGACAGCAGGCGAGTGCCTCCTTTTGCAAACCTAATTTATTTTGATCAATAAACTGCAACTTGTACGCGGCCAGGAAAAAATGGAGCAGGTATAAATCAGTCAGCCTTACCCATGGCTGAACGCTCACACATGGAAGCTCAGACATGAAGATCTTTCAGGTGAGACAGTGGGGGGAGGGATAGTGCTTGTGCAGCTCATACCCCAGCAGTGGGGGGGGGAGGAAACACATAGAAGAGAGGAATCTTTGCTACACATGCTTGCTTTTATTGTCAGACAGAAATATTAAAATGCTTAGAGAAAATATAAATCTGAAAGGATTAGCTCAATATCTGGATATTGGAATGAGCCAAACATGTCTGTATTTTCCCCCCTTTATTGCATGTCACTAGATTATGAAGAGCAATTGCTCTTATAATGCTAAGACCAATACTCAACCATCTTTTAACAGTGCAGCGCTTAACGTCTGGGCTACATCTCCATTCCATTAACTGCATTTTATAGATCTACTCTGCTTTACAAGGAGAACACCCAGGACAGGCAATAAATTGGAAAATTCTCCAGATGTCCCACAGTTCATATCATTCAAATAATGTGGTTCGATCTCCCAGTGAACCCCTCAAAATCCTACTCCCCCCTCCCCGCCCCAGGGTCCCAGCTGCCAGGTTTAGCATAGAAACAATATCGTTAGATCTGTCATAAGGCCACTTGTGCCTGTGGCGTTGAAGTGCGCAGTAGTGCAAATGGAGCTCGGAGGGGATTTAATTAAAAAAAGGTCAGTGGACCTACTGAAAACAGAAATAAGGAATTTACAGCTTACAATTGCTTAATGGCCCCTCTCAGCTGATAAATATTATCAGTCCTGCCATTAAGGCTTTTGCATTATGTTCCAAAATCTTCAGTATGTATTGTCGCCGTTGCTTGCTTGCTTGCAAAGCACTAAAGTGGGTAGGTATACCAGTGATATGATCGCCCCAGTCCATGCAGTATGATAAATAACTGTTAAAAATAAAGCGGAAAAAACCCACAATGGTCTCAAACAACAAAACAGAAAAAATACCGCAAGCCAAGTAGCACCTGAATAAGAGAAAGAAATGGGTTAATGTTTGGGGTGGACGACCTTCATCAGGGGTGAGAATCAGGAAACTCTTCAAATCAAGATAAAGAATAGATTTCTGGCTAGCGAAGGTGAAACCCTGGGATCAATGGGAACAGCTGGATACTGTGTTGGGAATAGATAGATGGATGGATGTACTGGACAGCCCAACTCATCTTTATCTATCTTATCTTCACCATAATCAAAAAGGAATATAATCCCTTACTGGCCCCTTTAATATTCGTCATCTGATGTTGTTATTACAAATGGTGGCCAGAATTTACTTTGGATGAAAAAGCTAGGTAAAGGGTCAGACTCATTGTCCAGGAGATGATTAAGCTTGAAAGGAACAGGAGAGAAGAAGTAATGCTTTTGTGATGCCAAATGACATCAAAGTGAGGGGATTAAAGAGTCTGGTCCAGCACTCCAATTGGGACATTGGCCAGATATCGCTGGAGTGGGACATCTTGCAGTGTGGTTCTGTTAGTTCGTCTTCTATCCTGCACCCTTGCATTCATGAAATCTTTTGCGCCATAAATTGCTGGAAGTTTGAGCTGATAACAGAGGATAACAGAGGATAACACAGGAGTAGTGGGGCATCTGGAACCTGAATGAACAATGGAACCAACAGACCATCTCCTTAACCCATGAGAGTTAAGGATCGATAAAGAAACACAGAAAGGATGGAGAAAGTGGCTTAATTAGAGAGAAATTGAGTACAGAAAGAGAAATAAAAGCCGGAATATTGCCCCCCCCCCTCCACTGGGAGTGGGCTGGAGGTGGCGGGGGGGGAGGTATAAAGTCGAGTGGGAGGTGCTGTTCCTGTCGCCTACCCGTCCCTGCTGCCATTTTACCAACAATGTAGGAGGTGGCAAATAGCCCGCCCACCCCAGGCCAATTGAGGCTCTTAAGCGACCCAATTAATTGCCACTTAAGGGTCTTCTCCCGCTACCGCTGGTATATTACCAGTGGCTGCCGGGCACTTCGCCAGCTGAGTAGGCCGCCCAGTTAAAACTGGCAGCCTCCTTGATGTGGGGGTGGCCCTCATGATTGGTCATCCTGTGCCCCATGGAGGTCACCTCCCCCACCCCACCCCCCAGCAACACAAGCCACCCCCGCTGGAGCATCTCCCTCTGCCCTCTTGATTGATCCCCACCAACCCCCCCCCCCCCTTGCCAGGGCCCAGCTGATTGTGCCCAGCGAGGCCCGAAACCCCCCATCACCTTTTTCGGGGCCTGTGACCCTGTTGCTCCTCTCACTGGGTGCAGTCCCAGCAGTGGCCACCACTCCCGGCGGTGCTGCTGGGCTGAGGAGCTGCCAGCCCACTGATTGGTCAGCAGCTCTTGGAGGTGGTACTTCCTGCCTCAGAGGAGCGGAAGTCCCAAGCCTGGCCAATTAAGGGCCTGGTCACACAAAACCACTGTGTGGCTTCCAGGCCTGGTAGAGGTGGACCCACCCCCGACTTTTCAGCGTAAAATTCCAGCCAAAGAGAAGGAAATAAAGATTGGATTAGGAGAAATAGAAAAAGAGACAGAAAGGAAAAGTAAGAAAAAATGAAAACATTTATAGTACATATTTAAGAATCTCTGCAACAATTTACTCTTACAGGACTGAGACTCCACACTTTCACTTGTTTCCTTTCTGTGCAAGAGAGTTTGTGTGCCATCGCAGGAACATAAATCTCATCAATAAAAAGGTACTTATGCTGCTAAGAACTAACCTTAACTTTCGGCTGTGAATTTAATTGGCAATTAGTGAGCAAATGCAGCAATTTCATGAAACTTATGGGAAGGCTGAGGGTGAACTGCAATGTTCACAATTGTAATGGCACAATCATCCAGCAATTTGTGGCGATTCACAATTCGTGGGGCATCTCTTCCTCGCCACAAGCTGCTAGACAATTTGTGCATTTGGCGTCCGGCATTAAATTTGCTTTAGCTTGGCAGCAATATCTGGAGAAGCTTATTTGCTCAGAGAGTGGTTAGAATGTGGAACTTGCCACCACATTGAGTGATTAAGGTGAATAGCGTAGATGAATTTAAGGCGGAGCTAAATAAAAACACAAGGGAGCAAAGAATAGAAGGTCATGCTGATAGGGTTAGATGAAGCTGGGCGGAAGAAGGCTCCAAGTGGAGCACAGATCAGTTGGGCTGAATGGCCTCTTTCTGTGCTGTAAATTCTAGGTAATAGTCTGGCCTAATGTGTCATTGAGTGTCGACACATGTAGTGCTTCAGCCAGCAGCAGGTCATGATCAGTAGCAAGAGGGAGAACGCAACACCATGGTGATCAGGCTGCAAGAACCAGACCCCATTCAAATCAGCACAGACCATGAAAACAAATCCTATATTCTCTCCGAGGAGCACAGTGATGCCCTGCAGTGTGCCAATAAAGAAAAGATTTAAGGTGATTGGCAAAAGAACCAGAGGGGACGTGGGCAAAAACATTTTCGTGCAACAAATAGTTAGGATCTGGAACACACTGCCGGATGAAGTGGTAGAAACAGATTCAATCGTAGCTTTCAAAAGGGAATTGGATAAATACTTGAAGGAGAAAAAATTGCAGTGAAGGGGAAGGAGCAGACAAAGGGGATTAATTGGATTGCTCTTTGAAAGAACTGGCACAGACTCGATGGGCTGAATTCCCTCCTTCTGTGCTGTTCTCTTCTATGATCCTATATGAAAGGCAAGAGACCAGCACTTGTAGGTTGCAGCTCTCCTGTTGACTGCTACCCTCCCGGCCACATACCAGAAAAATATCTTGGGTTTTCTGCTTGTCGAGGTGATCCACCATCTATTAATAAAAATGTTGGCTCTGTGCAGCTTGTGTTTCTGATTTGCAAAACAAAAATCATTGTTTGCAGAACATCGCTGCACATTGACAGTTGTACTGAGGTAGCAGGCTCTTGGGTGATGTCAAAGATGGCAGCGGACAGATTGACTGTGCTGCAGTCGTTCCATCCAACAGAGTTTTAAGCAGTTATGGATTGCAGATCTCACACATAAATGGGCTTTTAGCAAAATTATTACTCTTGGGACTGTCAGAAGCAGAACAGTCTTCAGTCTGAAAATCAAAACAGATTGAAGCTGTCATGTTCTGTCCTCGGCATTCAACTGGTTAGTTTCTCAATGCTTTGTGGCAACATCTGCGTGCAATTAAACATTGCCACAGCCATTTTTACTTGCAAGACCAATATTCCTGATGCTTCCCCTAATTCAGTTTTAGTTCTACTTTTTGGAAATAATAATTCTGCGGCATATGAGTTGAAGGGCAATTTGGAGGCAAGCCACTATTTTATCAGGGGGGCCATGAGGATAGGTCTTAGTCCTGTGAGTTGGTAGTCTTGCTCTTTCTTCTGAATCAGAAGATTGTAGGCTCAACCTCCACTGTGGATCTTGAACAGATAATCTAATCCAGCACTCCAGTACGATGGGATGTTTTCCATCCAGCTCAGAGGACAGACAGGGCCTTCAGGTCTCACCAGAAGATACCACCTCTGATAATGCACCACTGCCTCAGGAGTGTCAACCTAACTTATGCTGGTAAAGGACTGAATCCATGACATTCTGAGTCAAGGGCAAGAGTGCTACCACTAAACCAAGGTTGCCACCTTAATAAGGCATCAAGGAAATTGTGTTAGAATTACTAATCCTTTGCTCCTCGAATGACTTGGCACCTAAAATCGCTGTCTGCCATAGCTCTAATCCAAATGTACCAGAAGATCCCATATTTTACCACTGGACTGTTCTGAGTTAGCAATCTCTAGGCAGCAACAGGGTGCCACATGTTGTCCTAAGTGCTCCTATCCTGGGAGTTAGGACACCAAAGTCAGTCAGGTTTCCCATTCCTAATCGTTATCCAGTCACTCCTGCTGGAATATCCATCTTGTGTCAGGATCTGTATCGGGTCACAATTCTACACAGTCAAATAGTTCAGCATGATCCTATAGCGTTCAATGGTTTAATTGATCTATGTTTGATTGTGTTAGTCTGTTCACTGATCAGTGTTTACTGTGCTTAATTGCTTAAGCCTGTGGGTGGAGCTTAAGGGTTATGAAACTGAAACAACAAACACGAAAGTTCTCATAGAGTTATAGGTACAAACAGACCTGAGTTCCGTTAAGACAATGTACTGAAATCTTGTAAGTGCTGAGATATTTTGAAGTACTGTCAATACACCCGTGGCTGATTTAGAACTAGTGTCATCTCTGCATTGCACTGGGATAAATCAGAAATATAAAATATCCAGCAAACCGGTGAATACATAGCAGATCCAACCATGGTCAAGTAGCCTGTCACCACCCCAACATGGTCAAACAGTCTGTCGCAATCCTACCACAGTCAAATAGTCTGTCGCTGTCCACCATTTAGACTGGTTGAACAAGTACCAGAGGGTGTCCGGTGCCAGTGAAACACTAACCAACCAAAAATAATTCCCTTCTGGAAAACGGAGGAGAAAATTGCATGTGTGTGTCTAGGGAGAGAATGGACAGGGAGGGGGAACAAAAGAAACAATTAAGATTAATGACTGCAGAGCACACTGGTAAAATGTTTGGCTGTTTCTGTTTACCGTGAAAAAGCTGATTTCTGGAGAAGACATGCTGGTTAGTATGACAAGGACTAGAACCTCTTCACAGTGCCATCTACTGGAGAACAAACCTGAGCACACCAACTTCAGGCAAAGATCTGAAAATCTCCTATGGGCCCGTCATGTCTGCAATACATGCTGAGGAAGAGAGATACATTTTTAAGGAGGTATTTCGAAACACAATTTGACATTAGGCCAGATTCCTGAGGAGAACAGCTTCTAATATTCTGAAGAAGGTGCACAGGATCTGTCCCAAGAAACAAATAAAATTCATATTTGGCTGAAAAGGAGGATCTTAAACAAAAATTTGTTCATGTGATATTGGCGATGCTGGTACCCAATATTTATTGGTCAGTCCTAGTTGCCCTAAGGATATTACGAGTTAACCACGGGGTGTTGGGCCGGAGTCACGTGTAGGTTAGAGGTGGGAGGCTACTCTTTCTCTGAAGGACACACGTGAACTGGTTGAGGTTTTCATGACAGCTTTCATGGTCATTATCTGGTGCTAGCCCATGTTAGGTGAGAGGAACTCAACTATTTCTGACAGATCAGACTACATAGACTAATCAGTAAACGTTCCAGCAGTGCACATCGCAAAATAATTTGATGCCTGCTAAAATTCCTAACCCTTATTTGCAGGAAAAAGTGGGCACAAATTCATCCATTATTAAAATCCCTATCAGGCAACACAATTGCTGTCTTGGAAAATGACAGGCTAGTAGGGTGCAAGCTTGTGATCTGTCCTATTAACATGCACCGAAGAGCAGGACAATAGGATCGGTACCCACACGGCTCTCTTTGGACACAGCCAGTAACAAAGAAAAAGCTTGTATTTATATCGCGCCTTTCATGTCCTCAGGATGTCCCAAAGCACTTTACAGCCAATTAAAGTCTAGTGTTGTTTGAGGGATAAATATTGGCCAGGACATCGAGGAAACTCCCCTGCTCTACTTCGAAATATTGCTATGCAATCTTTTAAGTTCACCGTGTTTATATTTGGGGATGTCAGTATCAATTAACTCTTTCAACCCCTTCACTCAGTTCTGAAATGATGAAAAGCGATAACCCTTATTGGTGACAGTGGTTATATTTGATTCAATTTAAGTTAGACTTAACATATGTCAATGTCTGAGCAGTAGTGTCAGAGCACAACATTACGCTGTGGGTGATCTCCACATGACATCACCAAATGGCCGTGCCTCAGGCATCGTTGCACCAGTCAATGCGACACATACACGTGTGGTCCCTCCGCCAGCCTGTCCTTCTGCAAGAGATCATCTGTGGCATGGGCCCAAACCTCCTCAGGCTGAATACTTCTACTCTCTGCTCAGGGAATCTGTGCTTATACCTTCTTTACACAGCAAAGCCTATAGAGACCGGTTTAAGCCAATCATTACCTTGCTGTTATTTGAACAGCCCAATTACAAAATATGTCATGTACATATCTGCACACCCAATCCAGGTCAGAGTCTCAGGATCTCTGACTTTGCATGTTTGGACACTTATCAGCTAACAAACATTCCAATGTCAAGCTTGACTAAAGCAAGAAAAACATGGTGGCTTTGGTACTCAGCTATTTTGTCTTGGCTCTACCTCTCTCTAGGGGGATAGTAGCATAGTGGGCCAGACTAATGTTCTGGAGACATGGGCTAGAATTTTACATCCCCCAAGCAAGCAGGCTGGTGGTGGGGGGGGGTGGGGGGCAGTGGCGGGGGGGCCATTCCTGACCCCCTCCCATCCTCGTTGGCAATTTACACCGGGCGGCAGTGGCAAGAAACGGCCCGCTCACCCCAGGCCAATCAAAGTCCTTAAGTGACCAATTAACTGGCACTTAAGGGCCTCCACCCACCGCCACGGGTATTTTACCCTTGGCTGGCGGGCAGCTGAGGCCTCAAAAAGATTGCCTGATGAAAGCAGGCGGCCTTCTTGTGGGCTGGGGGGTTAGCCCTCCTGATCGGGCATCCTGTGCCCCACAGAGGGCCGCCCCCAAAACCCCAACCACTCCCAACACACATCACTCCCCCCCACCCCCTATCCGACCCCCCCCCCCTTCAACCAATCGGTCGAGCCCCGGCAAGGCCCTAAAAACTTACATTTTTTCCGGTGACATACTTCATCTTTTTCCAATGTCTGGGTGTCCCAGTGGTACTGCTGGGACTAAGAGCTGCTGGCCCACTGATTGGCCAGAAGATCCATTAGGCGGGTCTTCCTGGCTCAATGAGGTGGAAGTCCTGCCCAAGACCAAATAAAGGCCTGGTAAGCGAAAAATCCCAGCCTGGCTCCCCAGGCCCGGTGGAGGCGGGCTTCCCACTGACTTTTCGGCCGATGTGTGGGGCCTCTAGCCCAACGAAAATTCTGGCCATGAGTTCAAATCCCACCATGGCAGCTGGAGGAATTTAAATTCAATTCATGAATAAATCTGGAATTAAAAAGCTCGTCTCATTAATAGTAATCATCAAACTACCGTATTGTCGTAAAAACCCATCTCATTCACTAATACCCATCAGGGGAGGAAATCTGCCACCCTTACCCGGTCTGGCCTATATGGGACTCCGGACTCACAGCAATGTGGTTGACGCTTAACTGCCCTCTGAAATGGCCTAGCAAGCCACTCAATTGAAGGCGGCTCACCACCATCTGTTCAAGGGCAATTAGGGATGGGCAATAAATGCTGGCCTTGCCAGCGACACTCACTTCCCAAGAAAGAATTTAAAAAACGATCTGGGCCCCTGACATTCTGCTGAGGTGTTTGTCTTTTAGCTCTCACGCAGCAGGCCGCCTGATTTCACACGTGACTAGATTTCTGCTGAAGTTTACTTTTTGGCCATTTGGTTCCTTTTACATCTTTCGAGCTAATAAAACATTTGGTCAATGAAAGCCCAAACCAGTTTCCCATTATTTCTCAACATTTGAAAGACACGGACACTAGATGGCACAGTTACCTCACATTGGGTTCACAGTGCAGTGTGTAAGGGGATTGCTACCTTTAGGCTGAACTGTTCCAATGCTCTCCTGGCCAGCCATCCGCCTTGCATTCTCATCCAAAACTCTGCTGTCCGTATTGTAACTCACAAGTCCCATTCATCCATCATCCCTATGCTCGCTGACCTACATTAGCTCTCAGACCGGCAATGCCTCAATTTTAAAAGTCTCATCCTTGTTCTGAAAGCCTTCCATGGCCTTACCCTCCCTATCTCTTTAACTGCCTCCTGCCCTATAATCCTCTGAGATATCTGCGCTCATCTAATTCTGGCCTCTTGCGCATCCCCAAATTTCATCGCGCCACCATTAGCATCCGTGCCTTATATCCACACTATCACTAAGGCTGCCGATATCCGCCTCTGTAACGTCACCCGACTTCGCCCCTATTCACTTCAACTGCCGCTGAAATCCTCATTCATGCATTGGTTACCTCTAGTCCCAGCTATTCCAATGCACTCCTGGCTGGTCTCCCACATTCTACCCTCCGTAAACTTGAGGTCATCTAAGACTCTGCTGCCTGTGACTTAACTCACACAAAGTCCATTTACCTTACACCCCTCCCTGACCAATATTGGCTGTCGGCTCATCTCATTCTGGCCACTTGAACATCTCCGATTTTAGTCGCTCCACCAATAGCGACTGTGCCTTCAATTGCCTAGACCCTAAGCTCTGGAATTCCCTCCCTGAACCTCTCCACTGCACTACTTCACTTTTCTCCTTCTAGACACTCCTCAAAAACAAGCTCTTTGACAAAGATTTTGGTCATCTGACCTAATATCTCCTTATGTGGCTCAGTGTCATATTTTGTTTTATAACGCTCCTGTGAAGTGCCTTGGGACAGTTTACTACATTAAAGGTGCTAGATAAATGCAAGTTGTTGCAGTTGTTGATTGTGTGATTCCATCTTTAGTTATGACATAAATATAAGTGGAAAGGATAAGCCACACAGAAAATCAATATGATGAGGGTGAGTTTCCGATTGCTTCTGCTGGTTACATCAATGCAATCTGACTGGAATCGGCCAAACCAGTGCAAGAGTTTGAAAAGTGAGTTGTGCGCAAAAGCACTTACATTCATGACTTCTGCAACCTTTTACGCTGGTTCAAGAGTCAAATCACCCGAATCAAGCTTCACCTACTTATCTGAGCCCGCTAAGTTGAAATTGTGAAATTCCACAGTTTGCACTAGTTCAGGAAAGCTCTTCTAATTGCACCCATTTTCCTAGGTGCACAGGCACTAATAGGTACGTTTTAAAATAATTTTTATACCAAAAATTATTTAATTTACAAGAAACCGACTAGTGTGCACTAATTAAACGGTTCAGTATTTTTGTTGATTTTAAATCAAGGTTCTCAAAGGTGGAGTTCTGAACATCCACATTAAAAATATTTATTTTTGCGGATATATCTATTTTCTGCTGTATTAATAAAACTGCTCCAGGTTACCACTCTTAAATGTACCAAGGAAAACTTTTTAATGGAATAAGAAAGAAATGATTATGTTCTGTTGCATTGCCCAACTGCGTTGGTTTATGAAAGATTTCACACTTCGAATTATGCAAATGAATTTTAGCAGAAACTTTAATTTCAACCACACCAGCGCAATTTCAGGTGCATTTTGGGAGCAATTTCCCAATTGTACCCAAAGCAGAAACTCTACCCCAATTTTCTTGAAAGTGCAGTGAGGCAAGAAAGGATTGATATTGCCCACTAGGCACACCTTTGGACTTCTGTCTGTCATTGTTTGGACAAGTTGTCATTATGCTGTAATGCCGGACTACCAGCAGGTGACACTGTTGCACTTGTCTTGCCCACAAACACTTCCGTAATATAAATAATCACAGGCGAAGAGAATCTGCATTATATTTCTCAGAATGTTGATGGGGGAGCGTGGTTCATATTTTACAATCAAGAAGACGGATGGTAACCTCTGGGAAATGGAACATTTTTACCAATGCAGGCACCCACTGTTAGCATCAAGCATTCCCATGGTCAGGAACCATCTCCAGGTGTGATGAACTTCCCACTGTCTCACATCTGGTCATAATGGCGACCTCTGTGAGTGAGGCTGTCAGTTCATTGGCAGTGCTTGAGTTGTTTTGTGTCGTGTTGTGCATTTGCTTCTTTCTTATACGTGCACTTACTTCTTCCCCCCGCCTCCTCCATTGCAGATGTTTACTCTCGCTGGGGTACTTTTCCAAATTTGGGACCATGGTCAAGTGGATATTCTTCATCTGCGAGCATTGCAAGTTAATGGCAGCAAGCTATTCAACCAAGGGGGATGGGGAGCTGGGTGGGGTGGGGGTGGTGGCTGCTGCTGCACAGGGTGACAGATAAGCCGAATCCTGTCCTCATCCACTGGAATGCGAGCAGGAGTGACATCCCAGGCTGATGTTTCCCCTCCTGAGTCCAGAGGTTTTGTCACCAATTATGGAGACCACACCCCTGCTGTAGTTGAGATCAAAGGATCAGACTTGGGCTCCTGATAACATGGTACCACACAGAATGGTGCTTTTACCTACTCTGGAATCATTGGCGTCCCCATAATTGTTCAAACTTTCTGCTAACTCACTGTTATGTTGTGTCCTCTCCAGCTGCAGAGATTGGTTCCTATCTGATAAGGGATGATCTGCTGCAAATTTGAACATTATGGAGCTTGCTTTGTGGCTTAGTGTTCCCACCAAGAGTGTATGTTGAAAATATTGATGTGCCCTGCAAACAATATATTGGCCAAATGAAAATTACTCCTGAAGAGTTGTTGAGGCTTTCTAGAGTACACATGCATGTGTATGTTTACCTGGGTGTATATTTATGTGTGTTTCAGTGTGTGTCTGTATGAGTGTATCGTGTCTCTGTTCAGCTGTTTATGAGTTTGTGTATGTGTGTCAGGGTGTGTGTATCTGTGTGTGTACCTTTGCTAGTGTGTCCATATGTATATGTCTGTGTACGTTTGTCTGGACTACGTGTGTGTATTTGTGCGAGTGTGTGTCTTTCTGTATGTTTGAGTTTGTGTGTGTCTGTGCAAGTCTGTGTCTCTGCATTTGTATGAGTGTGCCTTCTAGCTGTCCAGTTTTTGAATAGAAAATCCTGAGATTTCAAAAACGTAAACCAAAGTCTAATTTTTTTTTAAAATAGAACATTTTCCACTTTTTTCTGCATCTTGAGCTGTTAGTTATTGAGGTTTCATCAGTAGCAAAAAACAGAGTCCAAGCCCTGGTCTCGCTCCACCGTTTAAATACCTGAAATGATACATATGAACATACAAACATACAAATTAGGGGCAGAAGTAGGCCATTCAGCCTCTCAAGCCTGCTCCGCCATTCAATAAGATCATGGTTGATCTGTTTGTGTCTCGAATTCCACTCTCCCATCAACCCCCGATAACCTTTGATTTCCAAAGTCGCACAACCCTCTGAGAGAAAAAAGTTCTCCTCATCTCTGCCCTAAAAGGCAACCTCTAATTTTAAAACAGTGCCCCTTAGCTCTGGACGCCCCCACAAGAGGAAGCATGCATTCCACATTCACCTTGTCAAGACCGTTCAGGATCTTATATACTTCAATCTAGTCTCCCTTCACTCTTCTAAACTCCAGTGAAAACAAGCCCACTCTGTCCAACCTTTCCTCAAAAGACAACCAGCTCATTCCAGGTATCAATCTGGTAAACAATGAAATGATGTGTGTGTGGGCCATTCAAACTATGTGACTGCAATCAGCCTGCTGTATTATTCCAAGGGGTTTTGAATTCTCAAACCCACCTCAAAGAATTGCACAAAATGAATGGTCTGTGAAACCAAAGAGAGCTGGGATGTGGATTGGAACCAGCGACCGTCCTTACCTCCGCTCCTGTCCCAAAATACCAAGCTCCTAATCGCTACTATCCAATTCAGTCTCTAGTGGTATCTATTTGACTGTTTAATTGGATGGGAAAAGAATCACATTGACTTGGTATATGGGCATGGTATTGTGGTGATTATGATGCTAGACTAACAGCCTAGAAGACACAAATTTAAATCCCACCACAGCAATAAATGCAATAAATCTGATCATTTATGACTGTGACTGAATAGAAGTCTTTAAGGAGGTTCTTGGGGTAGAGGAGATGTTTGGGAGACCAAACTTACGGGTCATTAATATAAGATAGTCACTAATAAATCCAATAAAGAATTCAGGAGAACTTTCTTTAATCAGAGAGTGGTGAGTGGAAGCTCACCACCACAAGGAGTAGTTGAGGTGAATTGCATAGATACAGTTAAGGGGAAGCTAGATAAACACGTGAGGAAGAAAGGATTCGAAGGATATTCTGATAGAGTTAGATAAAGTAGGGTGGGAGGAGACTGTAAAGCAGAAATGCTAGCACAGACATGATGGGCTGTAGGGCCATCTATGTCATTATATCTGTGAGCTGGCATCAGACCATGTGATAATGGAAATCCCTAGGAAGGGATCAAGCCATCCCACCCTGGTCTGACACATGCACAACTCCAGTCTCACAACCTGAAGTGGCCTAGCTATAACATAGTCACAATGGCAATTAAGGATGGGCAATAAATGGGGAATTGCGTGCATCCGAAGAACAGTTTTTTTTTTAAGTACACACTACGGAGTGGTGATAGTAGTCTGAGATTGATGATCTGGGGAAGGGTGTTTTAGGTAAGATGTGGCCAAACTAAGTGATGGAGTAGTCGCACAAGTGAAGAGAAAATTGGAAAATCACTTCTCTCTTGTTCTCATGCACTTCCCAGAGGGCAGCTAAAGGGCAAGAGAGCTGTTGAACAGCTGGTTGCCTGCCCCTGGTGGAGAGAAGGACCCTCGAAATGAGAAGAAAGCACATTTAAAAAAGATAGGCTGTTATAGACATGCCCTGAAAATGTGTTTGGCAGTAATCCCAGCACTAACCCCAGCTGGAGGAGGTGGGGTCAGGGGAAGCAGTCCTAATTGGCATGGGGGTTAGCAGATACTCGCACAACTTCGAGTTACATCTTGGCTTGATGAAAACCAAGCCAAAACATGACCTTGGCTGCTCAGGTCCACTTTCCTCAAACCCCACCATAGCGCCACCACTGGTGGGAGGGTGGAATAGTAATGTGACATGTTTACATCAGCAGCTGCCATTATAAACACAGGTTTAGGAAAGAGTTGACAGGAACTGTGCACAAACATAACATTTTTCACATAATGTATATTTCAAATAAAATTCAGGCGACACAAAAAATAATTGTTTTTTTTTAATATTACACACACGAAACAAAACAGACTCGGATTGTCAGCACCGGTCTTCATTTCTCAAGTACAGCCAGACAAGCTTGTAGAAAAATATTTGTCAGATCAGACTGTGATTAAATGTACACCCAAATGAAACATGAGAAATAAATTATTTTATTCTCACCTTGGACAAGTGGATACGCTATGTTTTATTTACAATTAACAACATACAGCACCTGTAAGGAGACTAAACTAACATCCATTAATGTGATGTGAAAGTTGACACCAGCAGTTACAAGACACTTATCACAAGTAAAGCTTTTTTTTTGGCTAAAGACTAAACATAGAAGTATCTGATTGAGGTGCGAAGATTGAAGAGAAAATGTTATTGCCTTTGATCAGAATAAATAATTTTATAAAATGTTCCTTCCTTTTATTAGGTGATATGTCCAGCAGTGAATGTTTTAAAGTAGGTGGCCTCTAAAACCAAAGTAAAACAATCACTCTTCTCAAAACCGGCAGCATGCACTTCTCTAGATGCATGTAAAATGTACATATTTATACTGCAGTGAATGATTTGTCGGTATGTGAATGGCTAAGCAGCATGCACATTTAGACAATACACAGACATTATCTTTTCTTTTTACATTTTATTACCCATATACAGCCATTTAATACTGAACCCCTTTATGTCACAATGGTTGCGTCAGTGAAGCTAACAGTGTGAATTCTAATGCATGTGAGCTGTATCACATTGCTTTCCACCAAAGAGTCCATGACACCTGTTGCACTCTGTCAAATTGTAGACGGTTCTGTGGTGATTTATTTTTCTGTTATCTTTGGTGCCTAATAGACCGGCAGCTCCAGATAATTTTAACTCCATAGAAAACATGAGGGCCGGACCAGACTACGAAGTAGATTTTCAGCTTGCAGCCCAAGCGTAAAACTGGCACCGCAGCCTATTTCCATTTCTGGTGATTTTAGTTTCTATAATGGGTGATCGATCTGCACCACCAGCTTGACAAGCGGGAGGCAATTTGAAAACCTGCCAATAATTAAGTCCAACGAGTTTGCCTTCCTGCTGTTGCTTCTCTTTAAGATACGTCCAATTTTATCTTGATGATATCTAAGCTACTTGCCACTACAATCTCCCTTGGCAAACTGTTCCAAGAACTGAATAGCCCGTCATTAACGCTTTCTTGCCTGAACACATCTGAGGGAATTGCTTCTACATTCTTGGATTTATCTGCGTCTTTTGTTACTTTATCAAAAAATTCTGGCAGGTCACTTGCCCTCAAGCATGGAGTTGAGGTTCAATCTTTTAAGGAGGCCATTCACCCCAACCTGCCTGTGCTGGCTCTATCTAGCTTCAAAGCTCAAGACTTCTAATCTTACAATAGAAGATACAGAGATTTTTTTCCCTCGCCTACTCTCCCGAAGGAGTTGATTCTTGCTGGAATATGGTTCCATGTGACCCTTAGTTCCCCACCCAACTCCTCCGCCCCCCCAGGGTACATTAATCATGAATGAACCAGGATAAGTGAGTGTCAGCAAGTATTGCAAGCACTGGAAGGGATATCACAGTTGGGGGTGATTCTATCCTCATGTTACATCCTCCCAATTTCCAAAATGGATCACCAGAATACAAATGGAAGTGAAAACTCTATCTCATCTTTTCTCTCTGTATCCCAATGGCATTGAGACTAATTGTAGCATTGTTATCCCCACCCAATTGACCTCAGCACACACCCGAAACTGAACCTGAGACATTCTGGGCCATATGTCCCAGGCTTTACACAACTTGTGTTAAACATATATTTACAATTATTTTCTAACAAACTTTACTATGATTGTTATATTATGCTCAGCTCCATTTGTAAACTAATACCTAATTCCAAATATGACAAAACTGTACCCATCCAAGGGGGTGGAAGGTTATCGGGGGAGGTGGAAATGTGGAGTAATCAGTTCAGCCATGAACTTATTGAATGGCGGAGCAGGCTCGAAGGGCCGAGTGGCCTACTCCTGCTCCTAATTCATATGTAATCTAAAAATGGAATAAAAAGGGATGGAATCTGGGACGTTTGAATTAAAAACAGAAAATGCTGGAGATTCACGCCAGGTCAATTAGCATCTAAAAGAGGGAAAAACAGGTTAACATTTCTCAAGGCTATGAAAACAGTCTGGAGAAACTTGGGTTTTTCATCCTTGAATGGAGTCATCTGAGAGATGATCTTCTTGAGGTCCACAGGATTATAACCGGAATGGGAAAGGTAAATTTTCAAAATTACTTTAAGTTGAACCGTGAGGGTAGGGTCAGAGGTCCCAGGTCAAAATTAGTTCAAAGCACATTTGATACTGAGATCAGAACCTTCTTTTTCCTCACCAAAGGCAAACTGCACAGAGCCATTGTGGATGGATGAACTAAGATGGGACAAATGGCCTCCCTCATCCATAATGACTGTGTTCAGAGCCTTCATCAAAATTGTATTGATCTTCCTTTCATCTATCTTCTGGGTGAGACGTTAAATCGAGACCCTCTCTGCTTTCTCAGGTGGACATCAAAGATCCTATAGCACTATTTCGAAGAAGAGCAGGGGAGTGCTCCCTGGTGTCCTGGCCAATATTTTTCCACCAGCCGACATCACTAACAGCAGATCATCTGGTCATTATCACATTGCTGTTTGTGGGAGCTTGCTGTGCGCAATTTGTTTGCTGCATTCCCTACAACAGTGACTATACTTCAAAGGTATTTCATTGGCTGCAAAACACGTTGGGATGCCCTGAGGTCGTGAAGGGTGCTATATGAATGCAAGTCTTTCTTTCCTTTGCCAGATGTGGGGGTGACCTCTGCTGCGCATTTCTAGCATTTATTTCTAAGTTCTGCATTTGGCTGCTAATGGCGTTGACTGATAGCATCCTGCATACATTCTGTGAACATACAGACAATCTAAGGGTTGAGGAGCATTATCACTGGAAAGCTCACAGACAGGAAACCATTTGATAATGCTTATGGCTGGATTGTGGCTGTTAAATATTAATGGCTCATAAATGATAAAAGGCCCCTTTATACTATTTGGAGTGGGATATTTCTTTTCTAGATGCAATTGTTAAAATAAATTATAATGTACAGCTGGCTCTTGGCATCTGAAACTACTGTGGAATGAATTTTCCAATTTCAACATTATAATCATTTTTAGACCAATATATTGGATATATATATATGAAGAGTAAATATTTGCAGAACTATGAGGAAAGGGCTAAGGGAGTGGAACTAATTGGATAGCTCTTTCAAAGAGCCAGCACAGGCACGATGAGCCGAATGGCCTCCTTCTGTGCTGTATGATTATACGCAGACTTTGTTTTGGTTCCATTTTGTACTCAAGGTGAGGAATCGAGCACTTCTTTTTTTCCATTCTGGGCACCCATTGTGAGCATCAAGCACTCCCTGGTTAAGTATTAGACAGCTGGACACAGAGTAAAGTATTCTCCACTGTGTTCCAACAGCCCTGAACCATCCCACACAACAGGACAGTGTTTCTTCCATTTCCTGCACCAGTATCTTTGAGTAAGATTGCCTGTTTAGTATCAAATAAGGGATGGCATTGCATGTTGGGGCACTGACAGCCAGCTGAAAGAGGGGACTTCCGCCTGTCAACCAGGGCTGGATGTGAACCCTGAGGTGAAAGACGAGTATCGAACCCCCTTAATCTGCTCAGTTCCGTGCCCTTACGATACAAATCCACTAAACGCAATTCATGCAACAACTGTAAATCCTTATCTCCCCCTCCCAATGCTCCAACACTGGGGACTGCTCATTGAACTGTCATCCCTGTACCCCATAGACCTCAGCTGCTAGATTCTTCTGCCATACCACCCACTCCTGGATTTCAAAAAAATCCTCAAATCCTTGTTCTTTTAGCCCACTTTTGGCTCCCTTCTTTCCCTCCTATGCAGCATTCACTATTTTCGTTACTGTAAACCACATTGAGACATGTTCCTGTTAGTGAGCACAGCCATATAAATATAAATGGTTACTGCTTGTATGAGAGTAGAATAATATACTGAAAGCAGTCAGGAATTGAAGCACGTTGTGATATTTTACTGCATGGTTATTGGTAAATAACGTTATATCACAAACTAATTGTGACACACATCCACAATCCACTAGGCAGACTATCGGTGGTTAATTTGAAATTCAGTTCTCATCAATTAATATCTCTTCAGACTATAATTAGGAATGTGCTTATCAAGGTGAGGGTTGCAACAGGTTCGCACCATGTTAAATGTATTATACTACAACTAAAAGCAAGCTATTTCTAACAGTTCATATTTTTGATATTAATAACCTCCTTTCTATCTCACCATTGGGTTCCTACTACTGTTGCCAGGTTTAGCCCCTTCACTTTGGGTCTGTCGGGGCCTTTTTATGCCATTGGAATTTTCTGCAGCTGATCGCATCACACCAAGAGAACCCAAGAAAATTGTTTCTGAAATTACTTTAGGAAAGTGTAAGTAAAGGTTCTTCGGTTTATTTTTTTGTCAGCTACACGCTCATTAAGGTGAGGGATGTTACTGCAGATTAGATGCTGAGCAAGCTTGGCTCTACACCAATGTACTTTGTATTCAACTTCACTTCCTACTACACCAGTATGACATTTTTCCATGTCCCACCACAATCAGTTCTGCATCACATGTACATACTGACCGGAACCTTGTTTTTAAAAATTCCTTCTTAGGATATGGGCAAGACTGGCATTTATTGCCCAAACTTATTTGCATTTGTACAACTGAATGGCATGTTGGGCCACTTCAGAGGGCAGTTAAAAGTCAACTATGTTGGTGCAGGACTAGAGTCACATATAGGCTAGACTGGGTAAGGACAGTAGATTTCCTTCTCTTAGGGACACCAACTTCCTACATTACAACAGTGACTACCATTCAGAAATTGACTGTTAAGCACTTTGGGATGTACTGAGGTTGTGAAAGGCGCTATAGAAAGACAGGTTCTTTTTTGCGAACCAGTTCAGTTTTTATGATAATCCTTTTGCTTTTTATTTCCAAATATTTTTTAACTAAATTCAATTTCATATGGTGGGATATGAACTCATATCTTCTGAACCACTGGCCCAAGCCTCTGGATTACTAGTCAAGTAACAATCACAATCTTACCAGACCCGCCTTCCAAACTCATTTCATGTAGCACCTGGGGCAAACAAAGGAAAATTGTATCCCACCAAATTGGACTGCACTGAATGGCTGGTCCCTCAGCTGAAATACGAGTCTGCTAACCCACTGAACTAACCAGTGCCATCTAAAGGCTCTCTGTTGCAGTACATTAAACAGCAATGATTTGAATGACCAGTAAATCTGTTTTTTGGTGGTATTGGTTGAAGGAGGACACCAGGAGAATTCCCTGCTTTTCTTTTGTTACTGTCATGGGACCTTTAATGTCCACAGATATAGTAGGCAGGGCTCTAGTTTAATGTCTCCTCCAAAGGACAGCGCCTTGTGTCTTAAAGCCATGACTTCCTGGCTGAGAGTGCAATCTGCTGAGCCAAGCTAACACTGACCTCCCCCCCATCCTTTGTATGGCAACTGGGGCAAGTGTAAGCAATAAGTTGCCGTCAACTCCATGGATTACTGCAAATGGCACTTTGACAATCCTTTGGGCTCCAGTGGTGAAGGACCAGTCCACCCATCATGAGATAAGCATTTTGAGCCAAAAAGTTCCCATTGATGTCCCTTTGCTGAAAATGGAGACATGCGATAACAGTCAGGAGGTTGATTGAATCTGGCCCTTTTAAAAGTGCAAGTGCTATTTCACCAAAACCAGTAAGAGCAACAATTTCAATAGTGCTAGTTCATAGATTGCACCAGTATTTGGAGCTCTCCACCTAGATCTTAATGCCTTACAAGATTAGCATGAAGTAATCTCGGAAGAAATTCCACAGGCAGACCTAAGAATTGGTATCAGAGGTCTTACTCTTTAAAAGGGAAAGTCCAATTGCAGGGAAGTATGTATGATTATCAAAGGCAAAGGAGCAAAGATCCACGACAACAGGTTAACATAAAACTTGAAGTGCGCAGCGCTCATCAATGAAAACACTTCTGATGGTTTCTGACCTTCCCCCATCCCAGCCTTATGGGGTATGTGTACAGGACAACTTCTGTAAATACGTATTAACTAGCTATGTGAAACCGTATTGAGTGTACAGAGAGCACAAGTATGTCCAGTCACAGAAAGCACAGATGGTAGAATGGATGCTTTAGGCTGTAAGGACAGTGGTTAGCAGCTGTGCATATACTGTGTGTCCAGAAGTGTTTGGAGAACCCTTCACATCAGAACTTGCTCCCGGGTCTCAGGAAGCCGGAGACCAAGCAAGGCACCTCCTACTAATGCAACTGAAGCCAGCAGGATAGGAATCACCTTGGTTATCTCCACAAATGAGGCAAATATTGATATACCCAGGATTGCAGCAAACTTGGAAAGTCCATTCAGAATGCCAAATGCAGTTGCCCTGTGGAAAGAAAGAAAGAGATTGAGATCCACGACTAATCATAGGAAACCATATTCGACAGACAGTGTAAAGGCTTACAGTGGTTACAATTTTCACTTCAAAACAGTGAAGATGCAGGGAGGGGTAGGATTTGGAATTTAGGAGGGACAAGAGAAGAAAATTCAGAGGAGGAATGGCCCTAGCTGTTTTGATAAACTAGAGAATGGCAGGAATGATTGTGATTGGGAGAGGCCAAAGATAAAAGAAAGATCAACTATCAAACAACAACAACTTGCATTTATGTAGCATCTTTATTGTAGTAAAACATCCCTTCACAGGAACATTGTCAAACAAAATTTGACACTGAGCCACATATAGAGATATTAGAGCAGGTGAGCAAAAGCTTGGTCAAAGAGGTAAGTTTTAAGGAGCATCTTAAAAGAGGAGGGAAAGGCAGAGAGGTTTGGGGGATCTCCAGAGTTTGGGACCTAGGCAGCTGAAGGCACAGCCGCCAATGATGCAGCAATGAAAATTGAGGATGTGCAAGAGGCCAGAATTGGGGAGCACGGAGATCTCGGAGGTTTATGCTGACTCATATGCATCCTTTGTGGATCCCAATGCTGATCCTGTCCTCCAGTGTAAGTATAAGGGGCTTTCATATTTCAGTGCCTGATTTGCAATAGCAGTGTTATAACCAACCATCCCCGCTCCTATTTACACTTCCAGCTGGCACCATTCTCCAGGCAGAAACAGAGCTAGTGAATCCTGTGAGCCCTGAAAAATTGGATCCCCGCTGCCTCTCAAAAAGGCAGGCAGCATGTTTAACTGCAGCCACTGGCAAGACAATCAAATATTTGAATCCATGGCAGGTTTAAAACATAAAGGCATCTTAAAGGGTCGGCACTGGCCAGGACTAGGGTAGGCTTTCATGACCAAGGAGGATTTCAATCCTTGCTCAATGTCATAGGAACTGGCCAACGGCACTTTTTACAGCCTAGAGGGGCCTGGATGGTGCAGCAGGGTATTTACTGGTCTTTCACCTCTGAAACAGGAGTGCTGGTTGAAAGTCTCCTCTGACTACTGGTTGTAGGGTTGTTTGGGCAATTTCAATCCAGCTCCTAGTGGGCTACAACACAAAACTGTCCCTAATAGTACACGGAATTAACAGCACGGAAAAATGCAATGTAGCCCTCCTGGCCTAAACTGGTGTGGCATAGTGGTAATGTCATTAAACTACTAATCAAAGGTTAATGTTCTGCGTTCAAATCCCAGCACAGTAGTTGATAAAATTCCAAATCAAATTGATAAAAATCTGGAATTGAAAGCTAGTCTCAGTAATGGTGCCATGAAACTATCATTGATTGTTGTAAAAATCCATCTGGTTTGCTAATGTCCTTGAGGGAAGGAAATTTGCCATCCTTACCTCGTCTGGCCTACATGAGACACAAGGTCCACGGCAATGTGGTTGACTCTTAACTGCCCTCTGAAATGGCTTAGCAAGCTGTTCAGTTGTCAAGGGCAATTAGGCATGGACAGTAAATGCTGGTGATGCCCACATCCCATGTAAGAATAAAAAATTTATTCTCCACCCACCCTACTTCATCAAACTCTCTCACCATTCCTTTCTCATGTACTTATCAAATTTCCCCTGAAACATGTCTGTGCTATTTGCCTCAATGTGGTAGCAAGTTCCACATTCTAAACACTCTCTAGGTAAAGAAGTACTACCTCACTCAGAAAGGCTACAACATGGCTAGAGTGAGAAAATGGAAAAAAAAAGTTACACACATGCAATTATGGAACCGCGCTTCCGAGATTGAGATTGAGAATGAGGCACGTCACTGGGGGGATGGGGCAGTTTAGAAGGAGCATCTCACCCAAGCTATAACTGAGCTGACAGTATTTGATATTTACAAAAGGGGGGGCTGGATCTTTAGTCCCCGTTGGGGGCATGAACAGAGGCAGGCAGGTGTGGAATTCCACCCTGCTGGCCTGCAAGCCAATTCCCCGGCTCCATCGCACCCCCCAGGCCATTTTTCTGGAGGCAGGATGGGGGAGGGCTACCCGCCCGCAAGCGGCAAGTAGCCAGCTGAGCATGTTAAGGGCCTATTAAGGCCTGATGTCAGAGGCTGATTGGAATTTTCCTGGCTGTAGATTGGGGTGGGGGGGGGGGGGGTGGGCGGGGGGTGGCGGATTGCGTGGGGCGGGGTTGAGGAGCAGCTCTCCAGGCAGGCTTAGAGGCCCTCCCTGCCCACCTGGGTTCAGCAGCAGCCGCCGCAGGTGGCCCTGTGGATGGTTTACCTTTCACAATGGTGGCCTGGCTGCAAAGACCTTTCGAATTTTAAGTCTGAAAATGTTATAGAGAGGACACCTGCATTTTGAGGCACCCTCTCCCTCACTTACCTTGAATGTCATCCTGTTGCTGCTTTCATCTGGAGGGCCTCCTATTGGTCTTCCAACTGTGAGAGCCTGTCCACCATCCTTAATTGGACAGCGAGCCCACCCCCTGACTATTACTTGGCCAATTCAGGGAAAATCATAGGTGAATGACAGTTTCCCACACAGTCTGGGCTTCTGACCCCAGCCCCCATTGGAGCCTGACGGTAGGGTGCTGAACCCTGCAGGAAAATCCTGCCCTAGGTGCCTGAAATAAGAACGCATTACATAACAGAGCACTAATATCCCTCGATGAGCTGAAAATTTACAAAATAAAACATGTTGCCCCAGCAGGAAGATTTCAGTTAGTTATGCCATGGTGTCCCAGATAAATGAACACACATACTGCAAGTATGTCAGAAAGGACTCATCCCTACCTTTTATCTGTAGCATAGAGTTCCACTGTGATCACATCCAATGCATTCCATGCCGCTATACTGACCCCACAGAACAGACACTGCATTCCAATCATGGCTGACTCGCTAGTCCCAAAAAACAGGAAGAAGCAGGTAATGGTCGACAACAGCATGGATCCTCCTTCAAGACAAAATGAAACAAAACAACAGTTGCCACATAACAACAGTCACTGCCCTCCAAATCTAGCCATTGTGTGAGGCACTTTGAGACATTTCGATATAAGGCTTCAGTAGACTCAGAACAGATCATTTTATTGACTGTGCATTGGTGTCCTCCCTCCTCCATTAAACTTTGCCTGGCATCCCTTCTCCCTCTTGTAAAGCATCCTGAGACATTCTTCAGAATGATGAGCAGTATAGAAATGGCAATTGTTGCAGTTGTTATAACACCGTGGTAATGTCTCCCTGATCTCAAGAACACATTAATAAAAGCAGAAGTTATTCGGATAATAATCATAGTTATTTCAATCAAATAATCTTAACAAATTGTGCTTGGAACCAAAGTACATTGACTTGAAAACAGAATATTTTAACGACATTGAATGAAAAGACATATTTCTACTGTGTTTTGTGTACATTTAAAGGAGTAGTGTAACACAACACAAAACAGGGTTGATGTGTGGGTTGGAGCACCAGCAGTGCAGGTCTGATCCGCCGCTCACCTCTCCACTGTGGTATCAATTCCAACTGCATGACTGTGTAGAAACACCACAGGCAGCTGCCTTCTCACAGAGTGGAAAAAGTAACATTCATGCCACACAATTGCCAGGCAATGACCATCTCCAACAAGAGAGAATCTAACCATCTCCCCTTGACATTCAATGGCATTACGATCGCTGAATCCCCCACTATCAACATCCTGGGGATTACCATTGACCAGAAACAAACTGGAGTAGCCATATAAATACCGTGGCTTCAAGAGCAGGTCAGAGGCTAGGAATCCTGTGGCGAGTAACTCACCTCCTGACTCCCCAAAGCCTGTCCACCATCTACAAGGCACAAGTCAGGAGTGTGATGGAATACTCTCCACTTGCATGGAATGGTGCAGCTCCAACACTCAAGAAGCTCGGCACCATCCAGGACAAAGCAGCCCGCTTGATTGGCACCCCATGTACAAACATTCACTCCCTCCACCACCAATGCACAGTGGCAGCAGTGTGTACCATCTACAAGATGCACTGAAGCTCACACCAAGGCTCCTTAGACAGCACCTTCCAAACCCGTGACCTCTACCACCTAGTAGAACAAGGGCAGTAAATGCATGGGAACACCACCACTGCAGGTTCCCCTCCAAGCCACACACCATCCTGACTTGGAACTATATTGCCGTTTCTTCACTATCAAAATCCTAGAACTCCCTTCCTAACAGCACTGTGAGTGTACCTACCCCACATGGACTGCAGCAGTTCAAGAAGGCAGCTCACCACCACCTTCTCAAGGGCAATTAGGGATGGGCAATAAATGCTGGCCTAGCCAGCGACGCCCACATCCCATGAATGAATAAAAAAAAAGGACATTTGTATCGTGGAACAGAGGAATGTAGGCACAGGAGTTGCCCATTCAGCCCCTCGAACCTGTTCCACAAAGGCAGTGGGCTAGCTACCTATAGGCACTTTGTGACAGTAGGTTCAGAACAGGCAAAAAGAGAGGCCTTAGCACAAGATAGTGAGACCATCCCATTCAAAGAGCCACTGACCTCATGAAGAAAAAATCTGCAAAACCCCTTGTTTTTATTAACAAACATGCAAACAGATGAAGTAGATCATCTATCCTGTCAGTTACATGTGACTTTATGTGGTTAATGGTGACCTTCCCAAAGAGAAAAACTTGGTGAATACTTTCCTTCTCAGGATATTACCCTATTAAAGTATTGAGTTTTGCTGAGACATGTTGCATTATGACAGTGAGTGGAAGGGGTTTGAGGCATTTGGAAGTGTGTGCTTGTTATGAATGTGTATTCATCTGGAGTTGACTATGGCAGATATGAAATAAATCTGTGCTAAGCACTCATTTAAGAACATAAGAAAAAGGAGTAGGAGAAGTCCATATGACTCCTAGTGCCTGCTCCACCATTCGATACAATCATGGCCTATCTTCTGCCTCAAATCCACTTTCCTGCCCACTCCCTGTATTCCTTGATTCCCTGAGAGATCAAAAATCTGTCTGTTGAAGCCTTGAATATACTCAATGATGGAACATCCACAACACTCTGGGATAGAGAATTCCAAAATTTCACAACTCTCTGAGTGAAGAAATTCCTCCTCATTTCAGTCCTAAATAATTGACCCTCTTTTCCTGAGACTGTCCTCCCATGTTCTAAATTCTTCAACCAGGTGAAAAACCGTTCTGTGTCTACACCGTCAAGCCCCTTCAGAATCTTGTATGATTCAATAATCATACAACCTCTCATTCTTCTAAACTCCAGAGAGTAAAGGCCCAATTTGCTCAGCCTCTCACCATTGGACAACCCTCTCATCTCAGGAACCAATCAGTGAACCTTCGCTGTACCGCTTCCAAGGCAAGTATATCCTTCCTTAAATATGGTGACTTAAACTGCACACAGTACTGCAGGTGTGTTCTCACCAAAGCCCTGCACAATTGCAGCAAGACTTCCTTGTTCTTGTACTCTAGTCCCCTTTCAATAAAGGCCAACATGCCATTTGCCTTCCTAATTGCTTTATACAATAGGCAGTATAGTAATTTGCTTGTGACCTTAACTGTCATGCTATGGAGCAGGTGGGATTGGTGCAGTATTGTGGCACTCCTATAAATATGCTTTTGAGGTGTGTTCTTTTTCCAATATTCCTCGCCTGAAAATGCTGGGACACAAATTCCCACAGGCACCACCTGCCCTTCGCATGGAATAGTGCCAGTTGTTTTAGGGGTGAGCCCCCACAATGAGTGTTGGCATATTATTTGGCAATGGAAGGGTATAACAACTGAGCCACATTCTGTTCCTATATGATGTTTATATGCACTTTCCAACAGAAATCACAAGGCAGCGATCGGGAGCAGGAGTCCTGGATGTTTTTCCTATTCCTAGCCCAGGGCACTGCACGGAAATTATTCTTTGTTCAGTTTCTTCTTTGTCTCATTTTCTTTAACCTCCCTGTCTCTACTGGAATCTCTCAGAGGCTTAAGCAAATCAAGGATGCACACACAACACTGAATAAGGAAGGCTTTAAACCTAGTGGCTCATGGAGAAATAATGACTATTTTGGGTGAGGTATTGGAGGGCATCTGATGCCCATGGAACTGTTCCCCAGCATGAGTTGGTGTCTTTAGGAGAGGAGGGGAGTTAATGGGGCCAAACAGAGGAAGGGAAGATCAGAGACAAAACGTTCTCCAGTGACGGTCAGGTTTTGGTAGAGGACAGGGAACAAGTAATTTGCCTGACGACAAGTGAGGCAATGCTGAGGGAGACCAGCAACAAAAACCCGTGGTGAAAATTAATGGTTGAATACACTAAAACAATGTGTTCATCAACATAATTTTTTTTTTATTCATTTGTGGGATGTGGGTGTCGCTGGCTAGGTCAGCATTTATTGCCCATACCTAATTGCCCTTGAACTGAGTGGCTTGCTAGACCATTTCAGAGGGCATGGAAGAGTCAACCACATTGCTGTGGGTCTGGAGTCACATGTAGTCCAGACCAGCTAAGGAAAGCAAATTTCCTTCCCTAAAGGACATTAGTGAACCAGATGGGTTTTTACAACAATCAACAATGGTTTCACGGTCACTGTTAGACTAGCTTTTACTTCCAGATTTATTAATTGAATTCAAATTTCACATCTGCCGCGGTGGGATAAATGTATACATTGGACCAATTTAAACATCACAGAAACTTGCACAACTGCAAAGCTGTAACGTATACACTTAAATATATGGAAAATGTTCCCTTTTTGAATGAGAAACCCAACTGAACAACAAGACGCTAATGGAGAACAGCACCAAGGCTGAAAAGAGTTTGAATCGGAGATGGAGTAATGAATTTTGGAGACTTATAAAGAAAACAAGAGCATCTCTGTTGCTTTTTTTAATGAATGACCCACTTTAGAAATGGCCATCTTAGAAATCATTTTGTCTGAAAGCCACTCGATCCATTAGTGGGTTGTATGGAGAAAAACAGATATTGAGAGGACTTCCACCCTTCTTAAATGCAATACAGTGAAGATGCAGGAGGCAGATCTAACACCAGTGATTTGAACTCCATGCAGCAAAGCCTGGCTCATGGGCTTACTGCTTTCCATATGTTAGAAATAATTGATTATGAAAGTGACAGGCCTGCCTGACTGAAATTTCTCTCCGGCTTCAGATCTGTCGCAAGATGAAGGAACGAAAAAATCTATCAACTTATTGAGCTTCATCATCCTTGCCTCAAGGCGCAGGCAAGACCATAAAAAATGAACCTGTTCTTTAATAGCAGCTCAAAGTATTGATTTAGAGTAGTGTATCTGCCATTTTTTTTCATTTATGCCCCTTTCTTAAATAATTTTTATCAGCTTAGCAAGATTTATCCCTCTACTAAAAAAGTCCTAATATCAAATTGGAACAGTAGCTCTTGCTATGTGTAGCCAAGTCTACTTTGAAAGTTACTTTTTACATAGGCGGTCTAGTGAACTCCCCCTCTTCCCACCTCACCCCCATAATGGCAAAGTGAAATCAGTGAGATTCTTCAGTACATTTCACATTCACTAGGCTACCCATTGTGTATAGGAGCTATAAACTGCACTCCAGGACACTGAAGTTACACTTGTCTCAGCATCCTGTTTACTATCTGCAGAAGAATGGTTGCATAGTGAGTTAGTGGCTCCTGGCACTGTTTCAAAGACCACTGTTGTTTCCCCTCCTCCCACCTAGTGCAGCTTTTAAGAGCTTTCCATGAATACTGTAAGTGTCCTTTGCATTAACACTACCCAGGTAATGCAACATGGAGTCCTCCTATCAAACTGGTTTTATCTATGAACCACACTTCATTATTCTTTCTGACTTTGCCCTTTCAGTCCTAAAACCCTTTTGTTCTCCTGCACCGTCCTATCTGAAAATATTAGAATTTTTTAGAATTAGAATTAGAATATTACAGCGCAGTACAGGCCCTTCGGCCCTCGATGTTGCGCCGATCATCTGACCTACACTATTCCATTTACATCCATATGTCTATCCAATGACCACTTAAATGCCCTTAAAGTTGGCGAGTCTACTACTGTTGCAGGCAGGGCGTTCCACGCCCCTACTACTCTCTGCGTAAAGAAACTACCTCTGACATCTGTCCTATATCTTTCACCCCTCAACTTAAAGCTATGTCCCCTCGTGTTTGCCATCCTCATCCGAGGAAAAAGACTCTCACTATCCACCCTATCTAACCCTCTGATTATCTTGTATGTCTCTATTAAGTCACCTCTCCTCCTCCTTCTCTCTAACGAAAACAACCCCAAGTCCCTCAGCCTTTCCTCGTAAGACCTTCCTTCCATACCAGGCAACATCCTAGTAAATCTCCTCTGCACCCTTTCCAAAGCTTCGACATCCTTCCTATAATGCGGTGACCAGAACTGCACGCAATACTCCAGGTGCGGCCTCACCAGAGTTTTGTACAGCTGCATCATGACCCCGTGGCTCTGAAACTCGATCCCCCTACTAATAAAGGCTAACACACCATATGCCTTCTTAACAGCCCTATTAACCTGGGTAGCAACTTTCAGGGATTTATGTACCTGGATACCAAGATCTCTCTGCTCATCTACACTACCAAGAATCTTCCCATTAGCCCAGTACTCTGCATTGCTGTTACTCCTTCCAAAGTGAATCACCTCACACTTCTCCGCATTAAACTCCATTTGCCATCTCTCAGCCCAGCTCTGCAGCCTATCTATGTCCCTCTGTACCCGACAACACCCTTCGACACTATCCACAACTCCACCGACCTTCGTGTCATCCGCAAATTTACTAACCCACCCTTCTACACCCTCATCCAGGTCGTTTATAAAAATGACAAACAGCAGTGGCCCCAAAACAGAACCTTGCGGTACACCACTAGTAACTAAACTCCAGGATGAACATTTGCCATCAACCACCACCCTCTGTCTTCTTTCAGCTAGCCAATTTCTGATCCAAAGCTCTAAATCACCTTCAACCCCATACTTCCGTATTTTCTGCAATAGCCTACCGTGGGGAACCTTATCAAACGCCTTACTGAAATCCATATACACCACATCCACGGCTTTACCCTCATCCACCTGTTTGGTCACCTTCTCGAAAAACTCAATAAGGTTTGTGAGGCACGACCTACCTTTCACAAAACCGTGCTGACTATCGCAAATGAACTTATTCTTTTCAAGATGATTATAAATCCTGTCTCTTATAACCTTTTCCAACATTTTACCCACAACCGAAGGAAGGCTCACAGGTCTTTAATTACCAGGGCTGTCTCTACTCCCCTTCTTGAACAAGGGGACAACATTTGCTATCCTCCAGTCCTCCGGCACTACTCCTGTCGACAATGACGACTTAAAGATCAACAACAACGGCTCTGCAATCTCCTCCCTGGCTTCCCAGAGAATCCTAGGATAAATCCCATCTGGCCCAGGGGACTTATCTATTTTCACTCTTTCCAAAATTGCTAACACCTCCTCCTTGTGAATCTCAATCCCATCTAGCCTAGTAGGCTGTATCTCAGTAATCTCCTCGGCAACATTTTCTTTCTCTACTGTAAATACTGACGAAAAATATTCATTTAACGCTTCCCCTATCTCCTCTGATTCCGCACACAACTTCCCACTACTATCCTTGATTGGCCCTGTTCTAACTCTTATCATTCTTTTATTCCTGATATACCTATAGAAAGCCTTAGGGTTTTCTTTGATCCTATCCGCCAATGACTTCTCGTGTCCTCTCCTTGCTCTTCTTAGCCCTCCCTTTAGATCCTTCCTGGCTAGCTTGTAACTCTCAAGCGCCCTAACTGAGCCTTCACGTCTCATCCTAACATAAGCCGCCCTCTTCCTCTTGACAAGCGCTTCAACTTCTTGAGTAAACCACGGCTCCCTCGCTCGACAACTTCCTCCCTGCCTGACAGGTACATACTTATCAAGGACACGCATTAGCTGCTCCTTGAATAAGCTCCACATTTCGTTTGTGCCCATCCCCTGCAGTTTCCTTCCCCATCCTACACATCCTAAATCTTGCCTAATCGCGTCATAATTTCCTTTCCCCCAGCTATAATTCTTGCCCTGCGGTATATACCTGTCCCTGCCCATCGCTAAGGTAAACCTAACCGAATTGTGATCACTATCGCCAAAGTGCTCACCTACATCTAAATCGAACACCTGGCCGGGTTCATTACCCAGTACCAAATCCAATGTGGCATCGCCCCTGGTTGGCCTGTCCACATACTGTGTCAGAAAACCCTCCTGCACACACTGGACAAAAACAGACCCATCTAAAGTACTCGAACTATAGTATTTCCAGTCAATATTTGGAAAGTTAAAGTCCCCCATAACCACTACCCTGTTACTCTCGCTCCTGTCGAGAATCATTGTTCTGGGTTTACTTTCACTATTCCATTCATATCTTCCAAACCTCCATCTATGACATCTCTTTTTTGATGGTTAAGAATCCTAGTTTATCAATTTGTTCCTCACAGCCTTTGTTGCCCATTTCTGCCTCTAGGCCCTGCATGACCTCATTTTGCTGCATCATTCATATCTCTGCAACACTCCATCTGGAGCCTTCCCAGGGCATTGCAGAGCTTCAGCCTGATCTCTCAGAATTCGGAGTCAAATAATCAGGCAATTTCACCAGTAACCGATCACTTTGGGGTTGACTTTCTAAAGGGGTTCTCTCGGTTCCGAGACGATCCATGGAAACTCTGGGGAAATGGTGTAAACAGCACTTTATGTTGTTCCTCCAGGGCTTTCACGGATCTTTCACCAAACTTACTTCCTGACAACCAGGACAACTCCCAAGGAAATGCAACCACTTTGTGTCTTGCTGTCTCACACTGTTTGAACATATGAACATATGAAAAGGACAGACAGGTAAAGGTCATCAAACTTACCCCACACTCATGATGACAGGAGCATCATGATGAGGCACTCCCCCCACCCCACTTCCCCCGCGCCCCCCAACTCCCACTGCCACACACACACCCAACCCCAGACTTATAATCTCCTGGGACAGGCAACAAAAAAAAAGCAGAAAAAAATCCAGGAAAAATAAATCTCAGTTCAGTTCTGTCTTGAAGGCAAGCAGAGCGCAAGCAGTCAGCAATTCATTATGAAGGCTCACTATTTTCTCAGAAAAGAAGAACCATCTAACATCTAACCTATAAGAAAGGGTGTAAGGACATTCCTAGTAACTACAGTTTAACATCAGTGGTGGGTAAGGTTTTAGAAACAATAACCAGGGACAAAATCATCAGGCACTTGGAGAGGTTCGAGCTAATTAAGGATAGTCAGCACGGATTTGTAAAAGGCGAATCATGCTTGACTAATCCAATTGAATTTTTTCACAACGTAACAGAGAAAGTTGATGAAGGGAATATAATGGATCTTGTCTATACGGATTTGAAGAAAGTGTTTGCAAAGTGCCACATAAAAGGCTGGTTAACAAAAGTGAGGCTTCTGGAATAGGAGGGTCAGTGTCAGCTTGGATAAAAAATTGGCTTAAAGGCAGAGAAAAAACAGTCCATGGTCATTGATTGTTTTTCAAACTGGAGGATGGTAGAGAGTGGTGTTCCGCAAGGTCAGTGCTGGGACCACTGCTTTTTTTTGATATATATAAATGACTTGGATATTGGAATACAGAGTAAAATTTCAAAATTTGCCAATGATAACAAACTTGGAGATGTGGCATACTGTGAGGATAATACCAATTGACTGCAATGGGACATAGGTAGCAGAATGGGCAGACAAATGGTGATGGAATTTAATAAGGAGAAGTGTGAGGTAATGCATGTTGGCAGGAGGAATAGGGAGAGGCAATATATATGTAGTGGCACAGTTCTAAATAGTGCGCAGGGACAGAGGGTCCTGGGGGTTCATGTGCATAGATATTTGAAGGTGGCAGGACATATTGAGAGAGTGGTTAGCAAAGCATATAGGATCTTGGGATTCATAAAGAGATATTGAGTACAAAAGCAGGGAAATTATGCTGAACCTTTACAAAGATCTGGTTAGGCACCAACTGGAGTATAGCATCTAGTTTTGGTCACCACACTTTAGGAAAGATGTGAGGGTCCTTGTGCGGGTGCAGAGGAGATTTACCAGAATGGTTCCAGGGATGAGGGAATTTATCTACAAGGTTAAGTTGAAGAAGCTGGGATTGTTCTCCTTGGAGCAAAGGAGATTGAGGGGAGATCTGGTAGAGGTGTATAGGATTATGACAAGCTTAGATAAGGTAGACAAAGAAAAGCTGTTCCCATTAGCTCATGGCACAAGGACCGGGGGTGGGGGGGTCACAGATATGAGGTTTTGGGCAAGAGATACAGGGGGATGTGAAGAAGAACTTTTTTTATAAAGTGAGTGGTAATGACCTGGAACTCGCTGCCTACGAGGATGGTGGAAGCAGAGACGATCAATGATTTCAAAAGGAAATTGGATAGTCACATGAGGGAAATAAACTTGTATGGCTGCGGGGATAGAGTGGGGGAATAGGACTGACTAGATGGCTCGACAGAGAGCCAGCACGGACTCAATGGGCTGAATGGCCTACTACTTCTGTGCAGTTGAAATGCACATCCCCAGGTCTTCCCCAATGTGTCACATAATGAGCAACAAGTCAACAAAAACTCCACGTCTCTTTCAGCTTCCCCCTTCATGACAAAGAAAACACCAGGTGAACTTCCTTTAACTTATTTTTATGAGATTGTCAATGGCTACTCACCAATCATCTTAATTCTTCCAATTTTGTCCATAAACAGTGCAGACACAATGTTTCCTGGCAACACAGCCAAGGACCCCAGGAAACTGACCAAGTAAGTAAGAAATGCAGTTTCAGCATCATCGCTGAAGTCAATCTGGCAGCCTTCCTTGTTGTGGAGGAAAGTGCTATTTATAAACCTGCTGTGAGCAAATCTTGTCTCGAACAGATCTGGAAAAGAAACAAGAGTTAAGTGTAATGGCATGTGTGATATACTAAGGAACTTGGGGGCGGTAGCATAGTGGTAATGTTATTGAATTAACAATCCACAAACCTGGACTAATGTTCTGGTGACACAAGTTCAAATCCCCTCACGGCAGCTGAGGGAATTTAAATTCCACTCATATATCTGGAGTTGAAATGCTGGTCTAGTAGTCATGAAACTATAATATTGGCATGGGGGGTGTGGGGAAACCATCTGGTTCACTAATGCTCTTCAGAGAAGGAAATTTGCTGGCCTACACATGACTGCAGATCCACACTGATGTGGTTTATTCTTAAATGGTCTCAGAAGCCATTCAGTTGTATGGGCAATAAATGCTGGCCTTGTCAATGATGCTTGCTCGCATTAATAGAATAAAGAAAAAAAGGCTCTTCTGCAATTAGGGTGAAGGCACCTTCCTGGAGTAGGAGGTGCTCCATTCTGAATGTCCCCTGTGATATACCACAGATGGGAATGTTACATGGGATAGTGCAGTGAGAGCTTCACTCGAAATCTAATCCCTGCTGTACCAACTGGAAGCCGATATTGGTTGCCCAAAGTGGAAAAGCTGTTCCACTTCCCACTGCAGACATCCCTCATCTCAACAAAGATAACATTTCACTGGGAAAAATAAAGTAAAGCCTGTTTTATTGACCTGACCTCTCTTTCTAAGATTGCTAATGTTACTCTTTCTCTTTAGCATTGATAATGGTTCTCTCCCTCCCTCACTCTAAAATCACAGGTGCTTTCCCCGTTCTCCTTTTCTCTAACATTGCTAAAGCTGTGCCCTCTCTCCTGTGCTGTCTCTATTTGTCTACCATTGCTAACATTGCTGTTTTTTCTCTCACACACACACACACACACACACACACACACACACACACACACACACACACACACACACACACACACACACACACACACACACACACACACACACACACACACACACACACACTGTCCCTCTCCTTTTGTCTCTCTCTGTCTCATCCCCCACCCCAACACCCTATTCAACTCCCTCATCTGCGTCTCCCTCCCTCACCCGGTTTTCCTGCATCCACAACATCCAGGTCAGTCAAATACCTGAGGCCCAGGCACAGGAAAATCTGGTTCTTTATTTAAATTAGTACTCTTGGAATATTGAAAAAGGACTAATTCCAGCATCAGATTGAAGCAGTTGTTTGAGATGCATTCCAGTCAAGGCAGTAAAACATATTATGTTAAGACAGACATCATAAACCCCAGTATCTACTGTTAAAACATTGATTACAGTTTGTTATATGAAGGGACTGGGATATAATCTGCCTGGGAAATAAATATATTGTTGCCATTTTTAATTTTGTCATCTTAATCAATGTGTTCCACCCCACCTTAAAACCGGACTGAATTAGAATCAGGTGCAAAACATAAATCAGAAAATGACTGTCGATGATGCTAATACACAATCTAAGATTAACTCGCTCTCACCACTATTTTAACTGCAATGTTAACTGTCTATTTTAAAAAGCAGAGTCAGGAATTTGAAAAGAGACTGTTACAGGGTGGCATAATGAGATTACCAGTCATTGCCAGTCTGTAATATTGTAATAAGGTCATCACATTAAAAGCTTGTCTTGCACTGTGTGTAGTTAAGGAGAACAATAGATATTGCCTCTTCAGCAGCACCTCCCAAACCCACAACCTCCACCACCTAGAAGGTCAAAGTAATGGCTGACCAACTAGATGCATACTTTGGTTCTGTCCTCACAAAGGAGGACACAAATATCATACCAGAAATGTTGGGGAACACAGGGTTTAGTGAGAGAGAGGAACTGAAGGAAATCGGTATTAGTAGAGAAATGTGTTGGGGAAATTGATGGAATTGAAGGCCGATAAATCCCCAGGGCCTGATAATCTACATCCCAGAGTACTTAAGGAAGTGGCCCTAGAAATAGTGGATGCATTGGTGGTCATCTTCCAAGATTCTATAGACTCTGGAACAGTTCCTACAGATTGGAGGCTGGCTAATGTAACCCCACTATTTAAAAAGTAGAGAGAAAACAGGGAATTATAGACTAGTCAACCTGGCGTCGGTAGTGGGGAAAATTCTAGAATCCATTATCAAGGATTTTATAGCAGAGCATTGAGAGAACAGTGGTAGAATCGGACAGAGTTAGCATGGATTTATGAAAGGGAAATCATGCCTGACAAATCTACTAGAATTCTTCAAGGATGTAACCAGTAGAGTTGATGAGGGGGAGCCAGTGGATGTGGTTTATTTGTACTTTCAGAAGGCTTTCAACAAAGTCCCACATAAGAGATTAGCGTGTAAAGTTAAAGCGCATGGGATTGGGGGTAGTGTATTGCAATGGATAGAAAATTGGTTGGCAGACAGGAAACAAAGAATAGGAATAAACGGGTCTTCTTCCAAATGGCAGGCAGTGACTAGTGGGGTTCCGCAGGGATCGGTGCTAGGACCCCAGCTATACACAATATATATTAATGATTTAGATGAGGGAACTAAATGTAATATCTCCAAATTTGCAGATGACACAAAACTGGGTGGGAGGGTGCGTTATGAGGAGGATGCAGAGAGGCTTCAGGGTAATTTGGACAAGTTAAGTGAGTGGGCAAATGCATGGCAGATACAGTATAATGTGGATAAATATGAGGTTATCCAATTTGGTAGCAAAAACAGGAAGGCAGATTATTATCTGAACAGCTATAAACTGAGAGAGGGGAATATGCAATGAGACCTGGGTGTTCTCATACACCAATCGCTGAAGGTAAGCATTCAGGTGCAACAGGCGGTAAAAAAGGCAAATGGTATGGTGGCCTTCATAGCGAGAGGATTCGAGTAATGGAGCAGGGATGTCTTGCTGCAATTATACAGGGTCTTGGTGAGGCCACACCTGGAATATTGTGTGCAGTTTTGGTTTCCTTATCTGAGGAAGGATGTTCTTGCGATAGAGGGAGTGCAGCGAAGGTTTAGCAGACTGATTCCTGGGATGGCGGGACTGACGTATGAGGAGAGATTGAGTCCGTTAGGATTATATTCGCTGGAGTTCAGAAGAGTGAGGGGGGATCCAACAGGACTTGACAGGGTAGATGCAGGAAGGATGTTCCCGATGATGGGGGAGTCCAAAACCAGGGGTCATAGTCTAAGGATACGGGGTAAACCTTTCAGGATTGAGATGAGGAGAAATTACTTCACCCAGAGAGTGGTGAGCCTGTGAAATTCGCTACCATAGAAAGCAGTTGAGGCCAAAACATTGTATCTTTTCAAGAAGGAATTAGATATAGCTCTTGGGGCGAAAGGGATCAAAGGATATGGGGGGAAAGCGGGAACAGGTTACTGAGTTGGATGATCAGCCATGATCATAATGAATGGCGGAGCAGGCTCGAAGGACAGAATGGCCTTCTCCTGTTCCTATTTTCTATGTTTCTATGTCAAGGGCAGCCGGCGCATGGGAACACCACCAACTTCAAGTTCCCCTCCAAGTCACACACCATCCTGACTTGGAACATTATCACCGCTCCTTCATCATCACTGGGTCAAAATCCTGGAACTCCCTCCCTAACAACACTGTGGGTGGACCTACACCATACAGACTGCAGCACGTCAAGAAGGCGATGGCATAATGGTATTATCACTGGACTAGTAACCCAGAGACCCAGGGTATTTCTCTGGGGACATGGGTTCAAATCCCACCACAGCAGAAGGTGGAATTTGAATTTAATTAATAAATCTGGAATTAAAAGCTAGTCAAATGATGGCCATGAAACCATTGTCGATTGTTGTCAAAACCCATCTGGTTCACTAATGTCCTTTAGGGAAGGAAATCTGCTGTCCTTACCTGGTCTGGCCTACAGCAATGTGGTTAACTCTTACATGCCCTCTGAAATGGCCTAGCAAGCCACTCAGTTGTACCTAACCACTACAAAGTCAATTAAAAAGGAATGAAACCGGACGGACCACCCGGCATTGACCTCGGCACCGGAAACGACAACGGCAAACCCAGCCCTGTCGACCCTGCAAAGTCCCCCTTACTAACATCTGGGGGCTTGTGCCAAAGTTGGGAGAGCTGTCCCACAGACTAGTCAAGCAACAGCCTGACATAGTCATACTCACGGAATCATACCTGATAGACAATATCCCAGACACTGCAATCACTATCCTCAGGTATGTCCTGTCCCACCGGCAGGACAGACCCAGCAGAGGTGGTGGCACAGTGGTATACAGTAGGGAGGGAGTTGCCCTGGGAGTCCTCAACATCGACTCCAGACCCCATGAAGTCTCATGGCATCAGGTCAAACATGGGCAAGGTAACCTCCTACTGATTACCACCTACCCCCGCCCTCCCTCAGCTGACGACTCAGTACTCCTCCATGTTGAACAACACCTGGAGGAAGCACTGAGGGTGGCATGGGCACAAAATGTACTCTGGGTGGGGGACTTCAATGTCCATCACAAGAGTGGCTCGGTTGCACCACTACTGACCGAGCTGGCCGAGTCCTAAAGGACATATCTGCTAGACTGGGTCTGCTGCAGGTGGTGGGGGAACCAACGAGGGAAAAACATACTTGACCTCGTCCTCACCAATCTGACTGCTGCAGATGCTTCAGGATCAGCACCAGGCATACCTCAAAATGAGGTGTCAACCTGGTGAAGCTGCAAGACAGGACTATCTCTGTGCCAAACTGCGTAAGCAGCATGCGATAGACAGAGCTAAGCGATCCAATAACCAACGGATCAGATCGAAGCTGTGTAGTTCTGCCACATCCAGCCGTGAATGGTGGTGGACAATTAAACAACTAACTGGAGGAGGTGGCTCCACAAATATCTCCATCCTTAATGATGGGGGAGCCCAGCACATCAGTGCGAAAGAGAAGGCTGAAGCATTTTCAACGATTTTCAGCCAGAAGTGCTGAGTTGATGATCCATCTCGGCCTCCTCCTGAAGTCCCCAGCATCACAGATGTCAGACTTCAGCCAATTCAATTCACTCCGCATGATATGAAGAAACGACTGAAGGCACTGGATACTGCAAAAGCCATGGGCCCTGACAATATTCCAGCAATAGTACTGAAGACCTGTGCTCCAGAACTTGACGCACCCCTAGCCAAGCTGTTCCAGTACAGCTACAACACTGGCATCTACCCTGCAATGTGGAAAATTGCCCTGGTATGTCCTGTACACAAAAAGCAGGACAAGTCCTACCCGGCCAATTACCGCCCAATCAGCCTACTCTCAGTCATCAGTAAAGTGATGGAAGGTGTCATCAACAGTGCCATCAAGCGGCACTTGCTTAGCAATAACCTGCTCAGCGATGCTCAGTTTGCATTCTGCCAGGGCCACTCAGCTCCTGACCTCATCACAGCCTTGGTTCAAACATGGACAAAAGAGCTGAACTCAAGAGGTGAGGTGAGAGTGACTGCCCTTGACATCAAGGCAGCATTTGACCGAGTATGGCATCAAGGAGCCCTATCAAAACTGAGGTCAATGGGAATCAGGGGGAAAACCCTCCACTGGCTGTAGTCATACCTAGCACAAAGGATGATGGTTGTGATTGTTGGAGGTCAATCATCTGAGCTCCAGGACATCACTGCAGGAGTTCCTCAGGGTAGTGTCCTAGGCCCAATCATCTTCAGCTGCTTCATCAATGACCTTCCTTCAATCATAAGGTCAAAGGTGGGGATGTTCACTGATGATTGCACAATGTTCAGCACCATTCGTGACTCCTCAGATACTGAAGCAGTCCGTGTAGAAATGCAGCAAGACCTGGACAATATCCAGGCTTGGGCTGATAAGTGGCAAGTAACATTCGCGCCACACAAGTGCCAGGCAATGACCATCTCCAACAAGAGAGAATCTAACCATCTCCCCTTGACATTCAACGGCATTACCATCACTGAATCCCCCACTATCAACATCCTAGGGGCTACCATTGACCAGAAACTGAACCGGAGTAGCCATATAAATACCGTGGCTACAAGAGCAGGTCAGAGGCTAGGAATCCTGAGGCGAGTAACTCACCTCCTGACTCCCCAAAGCCTGTCCACCATCTACAAGGCACAAGTCAGGAGTGTGATGGGATACTTTCCACTTGCCTGGATGGGTGCAGCCCCAACAACACTCAAGAAGCTCGACACCATCCAGGACAAAGCAGCCCGCTTGATTGGCACCCCATCTACAAACATTCACTCCCTCCACCACCGACGCACAGTGGCAGCAGTGTGTACCATCTACAAGATGCACTGCAGCAATGCACCAAGGCTCCTTCGACAGCACCTTCCAAACCCGCGACTTCTACCAACTAGAAGGACAAGGGCAGCAAATACATGGGAACACCACCACCTGCAAGTTCCCCTCCAAGTCACACTCCATCCTGACTTGGAACTGTATCACCGTTCCTTCACTGTCGCTGGGTCAAAATCCTGGAACTCCCTTCCTAACAGCACTGTGGGTATACCTACCCCAAATGGACTGCAGCGGTTCAAGAAGGCAGCTCACCACCACCTTCTCAAGGGCAACTAGGCTGGCTTGGCCAGTGACGCCCACATCCCATGAATGAATTAAAAAAAAGAAGCCTCACCATCGCCTCCAACTAGGGATAGGCAATATATGCAAAACACGCCTTGCTGGTGACACCCATATCCCAATAATGAATAATAAAAGAAAAAGGTCACTGAACCCAGGCAGAATGACAGCTGAAGTGTTGCAATTGGGCCCAGCTTTCCTTGGCCTCGGAAAGATGGGTGTAGAAAAATTCAGTCAGGGTTCCGGCTCCTGATCACTGCCGAGGCATGCTGCTCACAAATGGTTCCCTGCCACCCCCACCCCACATCGCTGTTCAGCCAGTCGACATTCACCAACTGCACTCACATGTGAAGAATGGTCATTTAAGCTGGTATCTGCTGGTTAGCAGTAGCAGCAAGAATCAGTGCCTTCTGAGGAGGGGGGCAGGGGAGAAGATCAGAGTGGAAAAAGAGTTAATATAATCTGGGCTAGCATGGTCTTCAGAAGTTTGGGGACAAACTTTCTTCCATTTGGTAACATCATAATTAAGTCAGCATGTGTATAAAATGGGAAACCTCATTGTGCCATTGGCAAATGGAGAAAACTGTCACACCTCCAGATCTCCTGTGTAAACAGTGGTTCAAACAGTCGGCAGAGGCTGACCTGTATTATAGAAGAGAGTCGCCATAAAAGTGCAGTTCTTGAAGTAAGTGTTCGTTGATGTTATGTCTTCAAAGTAGCATTCCTCAAACAGGGAGTCTTCAAAGGTCACAGATTTAAATTTAATCCCAATGAATCTGTCCATAAAGAAATAGGCAATTAGAAAAATACATGGGTTGGAATGTTACACACAGACTGCACTGTATCACGTACAGGGTAATACGCAGCTTGGAGCTTTTATCGACTCTTTCCTTGAAAAGATGCAATGGCCTCAACTGCATCCTGTGGTACAGCAGTCCATATTCTAACCACTCTCTGTGTGAAAAAAAATCCCTTACCTCTACTATCTCGCTTTGTGATCATTTTAAATTGATTTCCCCAATCGTTACTGACTCCCCAAAAAGATAAAATAATCTTTCGCTATTCAATTTGTTGAAACAATTCATAATTTTAAAGCTGCTTGATTCTCCTCAGCCTTCTCTGCTCTGATGGCAATAGTCTCAGTATCTCAAATCTCTCCTTATAAACATAGTTTCCCATCCCTGGGACCATCCAGTGAATCTCCATTGTACACTCTCTATGATTGTAAAGTCCTTTCTATAATGTAGATCTCAAAACTGCATATGGTACCAACCATTTCACTGCATAAATTAATCATAATCTCTTTGCTATTGTACTATATGTCCCTAGTTTAAAACCCCAAATGCTATTTGATGGTTTGCACTCCTTCCAAATGCTGCCAATGCCAATTCATAATTTAGTATGAGACCAGAAACTCTGCAACACGGAGCCCAGTCCTAGAATGAGCAACAACAGACATGAGCTGCCACTGTGACTAGTAAGAAGTGAGAAAAATATCAGTGATTGGCAAATCAATGATTCCCTGGCTATATCCCTTAGGACAGCAACTCAAACTTTGCCTTGTGATTTTGCGTGTGATTTTTCAGTGGGATTTTGCTGTGGGATTTTACCGTGTGTGTTTTTGCAGTGCAACAGCTGATCTAAGAGATAGGAAATTATACATATATGTACGTCTGGTTACTCCGAGATTACATAACAGGATGAACGTACTAGATGCACAGCAATATACAGGCTAGGGTTTTTTACACTCAGAACAATGCTCAGACTACAATATTTTACACACAAGGTAATACACAGCCTGAAATGTGTTACACATAAAACAAGTTGGGTCATTTTTACGAATGGGTTAGGTTGATAATTGTATTTTGGTGGGCTCACCTGACATTGATGTACTCTCCCTCTGTATGAAACTGGTTCTCCAATGTGAAGTTAAATGTGAAGTCTTCAACTCGCTCCTGATGAAATGTCTTCATTTTGGATTCATAATCTTCATTTTGAAAGTACTTGATCATGTCCGGGAACCACACAGTCAGTCCGTAGTAGCTGAACAAGAGCAGAGGCCAAAATGACACAACTACAAAACCCATTACTTCTTAGTTACTAGCCCAATCCCATGTGACACAAGCTGCTCAATCAGTAGTCCATCTTCCATTTATAGAAAAGGAAGCCAAAGAATGAATAATTGAAATTGAAGAGCTTCTAATAAAATGTGAACTCCAGACCCTAACTAGCTCAATCGGATTTTGTAAGCCATGAGCAGTCTGGGATTAATAATTCATTCTACATATTAGTTAACTTGGATTATTAATTTGTGAACATTATTGTGACAATATCTTGTTTATTCTTCTGAAGTTTGAAAGTAGGGATCATCTCCAAGTGTGGATTGTTGTGAAGAAGTCATTGCATGGGGAGCTGATCAGTTGTAAAAAGTGTTCTCTGATAGTTGAACCTCCTCTCATCTTATCCTCAACCACTCTCTGACCATTGATGCTAGGCTGAGTTCTCCCCCTAACTTTCCTCTCATGTTTCAAAATTCCAAATGCATAATCCCATACACTTCCTCCTTCCTCGCTGAATTGAAATCAAAACACCATCTCCCACTCTAACTACTTACCCATCTGTCTTCCTGCCCTTCCACAACTTTCTAGAAAAGGCCAGTGAAAGGAGTTGCCAGGCACCTTTTGTGATGACCTTCTGCAGATTGGGAAAGGCAAAGGTTATCTTCATGAGACAGCTTCCTCTGGTGAATAAAACCAGTGAGGAGACAACAATCACAGGCTCAACTGCACGACTGCACTTGAAACCCAGAGACAGAGAAATTAATAGCTTCAGACTAAGCATGACTGCTCTTTCAAAGAGCCAGCACAGGCATGATGAGCCAAATGGCCTTCTTCTGTGCTGTATGTTTCTATGATTCTGTTATGTGAGACTCCATTATACAGTGCATTAGCTTTTCCCACAAGATTTTAATCTAAAGAATTCTTCCGACCTTTGAAACTCTAATTGATAGTTCATTCACAAACCTTTCCATTGTTTTTTGTACACTTCCCTTCCTTGTTTCTACCAATACCATTGTGTGATTCTTATGCTATCTAAGAACAAGAAAGTTATAAGAAGGTTCCGTGTGCACCCTGGGCAAATATCCTGTTTCTTTTTCACACAGAAACTGACAAGATCACACCCAGCCAGAGTAATGGATGACAATTCCCTCCATCCACCGTCTGCAAGGATCCTATTTGAAATGTAGTTCAGCTCAATCTCAGTCTGGTTCCTAATGGGCATGGACGCATAGCACAAACTACCCTTAATTTGGCACTAATTGGCAATATACACAGAGAGGTAACAAGATGGTTGACACGAGAAAGGAAAAAAAAATCACACTGGTGCAGTAGGGAGCACTCCTCTGAGAGTGAGACCAATGCGCGCAGACCAGAGGGAGTTTTACTCTGCATCTAACTTATGCTGTACCTGACCCGGGAGGTTTGATGCTGCAGTGCCGAGGAAGCTTTACACTGCATCTAATCCTTGCTATACCTGGCCCATGAGTGCCTGTCAGGACAGTCTAAGGGAATGTTCTTTTGCAGCTTCCAATGCTAATGGGTGCCTGATGGCAAAATATAGAAGGAGCTTTACTCTAAATTTAATTGTTTGGAAACTGGGCCCCAAGTTTTAAAAAGTATTTACAGCATGAAAACATTCCATTCGGCCCAACAGGTCCATGCTAGTGTTTAAGCTCCACATGAGCCTCCTCCCACCCCTCTTCATCTCACCCCATCAACATATCCTATTCTTTTCTCCCACATGTATTTATCTCACTTCCCCTTGAATACATCTACACTATTCGCCTCAACTACTCCCTGTGGTAGTGAGTTCCACAGTCTAACCACTCTCTGGGCAAAGAAGTTTCTCCCAAATTCACTATTGAATTATTAGTGTCTTATGGCCCCTAATTCTGGTCTCGCCCACAAGTGGAAACCTCTTCTCTACATCTACCCTATCAAACTCTTTCATAATCTTGAAGATCCCTATCAGGTCACCCCTCAGTCTTCTCTTTTCTAGATTGTGCTTGATGGGACAGAATAGATGGAAACTAATTTTGTACATCACAGGTTTCCTGCTGACACTGAGTAGCCGATGCAGGATAGTCTTCCACTGCCCTGTCCTAACAACGTTCATCTCAAAGAAAACAAAATACACAAAATAAAAGACTGAATCATTTCTCACGATAGATATTTTGTCTCTGATCAGAACTAACCTGAAGGACAAGGTGAACCAAACCACTGCCAGGAACAGAGTCGTCATCCTGTACTTGGGTGTAAAACAAAGCAACATGTTCTGCCAAACCTGAAAAATAAGACAGAACTCCAGATGTCAGAGAACTACTCGTGGATATTCGCCTGCAGTGCTGTCCCATAACTTCTACATCACACCTCAATGAGTGAGTAAAGAAGAATGTATACATTGTGTTGCCAAGCCTTCATTAGGTGACAGTCTTAGAGACACTGAGGTGCCTTTTATCTTAAAGACTGGGTCTTTGGGGAGCAATCCAAGCGTGGCACTTCCTACCACTTACATTTTAATCTTTTAATCACATAAGCAGTCTTGCTCTAAAGCAGGGTCAGAAAGGAAGAGCAAATACAGGATGGCTGTGATAAATTGGTCAGTGCGATGCGCAATGTAACTGTGTGATGATGTCATCAACTAGCAACATTGCAATGCACAAAGCATATTTTAGATAAGGCATAAATTTGTACTTTTTGAGGAAATGGTAACATCATGGTTATGTTACTAGACCAATAATCCAGAGGCCTAGACTAAAGATCTGTGGGCCTAAGTTCAAATCCCACCACGGTAGCTAGGGAATTTAAAAAATCAATTAATTAAATAAATCTAGGATAAAAAGATAGTATCAGTAATGGTGACCATGAAAATAACAGATTCTCATAAAAACCCATCTGGTTCACTTTAGGGAAGGAAATCTGCTGTCCTTACCCAGTCTAGCCTACATGTGACTGCAGACCAACAGCAATGTGTTGACTCTGGAATGGCCGAGCAAGCCACTCAGTTGTACCCAAGAAGGCAGCTCACCCCCACCTTCTCAAGGGCAATTAAGGATGGGCAACAAATGCTGGCCACATCCAGTGAATGAATAGAAAAAAAGCACTTGGCTATGTGACATCAAGCTGGGGTTATCTACGTCATGATGCTTTAATTGGTGACCAAAGATAAAAATGGGACTCACCGGCCATCAGTGCAGCAGCTATAGCCTCATTTGACCAATGGCTGCAGGTGACAGTCAGAAGACATTGAATGGTGCAGCAGGCTCAAGGGACTAAATAATACGTTCATTTTATTTTAATCAGGACTATAGTCTAACTTGCTGGCCTGCTTCATCCCAGCCAGGATCTTACTGAAAGATTGACAGTATTATATAAATGAAAAAACTTGTCTTCACCAGGTGTTAGCTGTGGATCAGTTGGTAACCCACTTGGTCCTGATTCAGAAAGTTGTGGGTTCGAGTCCCATTCCAGAGACTTAACCATGTAATCCAGGCTGAGAGAGTACTGCGCTGTCAGAGGTGCTGACTTTCAGATGAGATGTTAAACCAAGGACCCATCTGCACTCTACGATAGAAGTAAATAAATCCCATGGCACCATTCTGAAGAAGAGCAGGGGAGTCATCCCTGGTGTCCTGAGCTAACATTTATCAGTGAACCAACATTACTAAAACAGGTTATCTAGTCATTTCCACATTGTTGTTTGTGTAAGCTTGCTGTCTGCAAATTGGCTGCCATGTTTCCTACATTACAATAGGGACTACATTCAAAAAGTACTGACTTGGCTGTAAAATACTTTGGGATGTCCTGAGGTTGTGAAAGGTGCTACATAAATGCAAGTCCTTCTTTTCTTTCTCTTAATCAGAAATAAAACATTTCGGAACACTGCTTATATCATGAATTACTTTTCAGGAGCAGGACACCAGGGATGACTCCCCTGCTCTTTGTTGTATAGGCAAATGGTGCTGTGTTTGAATGTGTGGAAAATCCCATCGACAGGTTGTCTCTCCTTGGCACACAAACATAATGATGGCATGATTAATGTTGAAATAAATTGTGAGGCATATTCACTCACATGTGAAAAGATTGTGATTACAGAAATACACAACTATTTTGGGATCTTTCTGTGCCCCACTTTTTTGTATTCATTCCTAGGATGTGAGCTTTTCTGCCCATCCCTAATTGCCCTGGTGATGGTAGTGGTGAGCCACCTTCTTGAACCACTGATGTGGTGGACTGACTGGATAGCTCTGTGGAGAGCCGGCACAGACTTGATGGGCTGAAAGGCCTCCTTCCATGGCATAAATGACTCTATGACTCTATCTTGTACATGGTACACACTGCTGCCACTGTGTGCTGGTGCTGGGGGAAATGAATGTTTAAGGTGGTGGATGGGGTGCCGATGAAGTGGGCTGCTTTATCCTGGATGGTGTCGAGCTTCTTGTGTGTTGTTGGAGCTGCACTCATCCAGGCAAGTGGGCAGTATTCCATCACACTCCTGACTTGTGCCTTTTAGATGGTGGACAGGCTTTGGGGAGTCAGGAGGTAAGTTACTAGTGGTAGAATTTCCAGCCTCTGACCTGCTCTTGCAGCCACAGTATTTATATGGCTGGTCAGGGATAATCCCCAGGATATTGATGGTGGGGGATTCAGCGATGGTAATGCTGTCGAAAGTCAAGCACTGATGGTTAGATTCTCTCTTGTTGGAGATAGTCATTACTTGGCCCTTGTGTGGCGCAAATGTTACTTGCCATTTACCAGCCCAAAAATGAATGTTATTCAGGTCGTTCTGCAAGCAGGCACGGACTGCTTCAGTTTCTGAGGAATTGAGAATGGTAATGAAGAATGTGCAATCATTAGAGAACATCCCCATTTCTGACTTTATGATGGAGGGAAGGTCATTGATCAAGCAGCTGAAGATGGTTTGGCCGAGGACACTACCCTGAGGAACTCCTGCAGTGATGTCCTGGGACTGAGATGATTGGCCTCCAACAACCACAACCATCATCCTTTGTGCTAGGTATGACTCCAACCAGCGGAGAGTTTTCCCCCTGAGCCCATTGGCTTCAATTTTGCTACGGCTCCTTGATGCCACACTCGGTCAAATGCTGCCTGATGTCAAGGGCAGTCACTCTCACTCACCACTGGAATGCAGCTCTTTTGTCCATGTTTGGAGCAAGACTGTTATGACGTCTAGAGCTCAGTGACCTTGCTGGAACTGAGCATCGGTGAACAGGTTATTGCTGAGTCTGTGCCGCTTGATAGCATTGTAAATGACACCTTCTGTAATTTGCCTCTTTAAAGTTTAAGGTTAAAATCGCTAACTGGGATACAGACACCTCTCTCACATGTCCCTGAGTAATATGTTGGTGAGAAGGCTTGTTCAATCTTAGTGTACTTGATTTATACAGACCTGCTTCACCACGGTCATGATCCTGACCAACCAGCGCTGGAGCCAAGTTCCAGTTGAGCTCTGAATCTCGATGAATTCATCTATTTGTATCGGGGTTTTTATATGGGAAACCTGAAAAACATGAAGATATATATTTGTTTATTACTGCTAATATTCTCCCATTCCCCCTCCAATTTTACCTGCTCTTAGCTGAGTTGAGGAATGGTATGTTGGGGAAATATTTCCCAAAGTTATATCAGGCAGATTTGTACATACTGGACTTCACATGAGAATGTTCAATTTCTCAGCCCTGGCTGTAGGTGGAGCAAGGAAGAGGGAGAAATGGGTACAGCGAGGGTATAAGAGAAAAAGGGGAGATAGAGGCGGAGAGAGGCAAAGGAGTAAGAGAGGAAGCAGAAAGAATGAGGAGAGAAAGAGAAGGACAGGGAACTCTGGGGAAAGAGGAGAGAGTGGAAGAAAGCAGAGACAGGGCAGAGAGTCAGGAGGAAAGAGAAAGAGTGATAAAAAGTAGCAATAGAGGTAGACACAGAAGTGAGAGAGAAAGGGAGTTGGGGAAGAGATGGATATGGGGGAGAAGGAGGTATGGAGGAAGAGGGGGAAGAGAGGCAGCGAGAGAGATGGAAGGGAGTGATGGACAGAATGAAGGGGAGAGAGAGAGAGAAGGGTTGGGGAGAGAGAGAGAGAGATATCAGAAGGCAAATCATTCCAGGCCATTTCAGTACATGGGCTGATAGAGACTTGGGCCTTAAATCGCTGACCCTTAGGACAATAGTAACTGGTATGATGAAGAATTAAAAATCAGGAGGAAGATTACAGCAAAAAAAAAGAAAAAGGCAGTCAAAGAAAAATCATCATCTTTAATTATCTAGTTATTGAGATTGCCTTCAACTCACCGTGAAGACAGCTTCTGGGTGTCCTTTGGCCCTCATGTTTGTGTCATAAATCTGCTTTAAAATCATCCAGGCTTCGTCATGTTTCCCAATCTATTAAGCAGAAATTTTTTTAATGGTCTTTAGAAATCTGAAATATCATCAAAGCTAACAGGAGAGCAGCCTGTTCTCTTTTCTTGTCATTGTCAAGGACTTGCCCACATCTATCTGGTTCACAGTCCTGCTCATCCACTAGCCAGATCTTATTGACCTCCACAATCTACCCTACATCCTCTCTCCATGACTCCACCTCACCCAACCTCTGCAACCTCCTCCAACCCTGTGTCCCACCTTTTAGCACAGATTCTCTGACTCTAGCCTACTGTACATCACTGGCTCCCTCCTCTCCATTAATGGAGGCAGCGCCTTCATCCTTCACACCCTTGCACTGTTGAATTCTGCTCATGAACCTCTCGGCCTTTCCACAGCTCTCCTCTACTTCAAAAGCCTCCTCAAAGCTGCCTCTTCGAGCATTTCTTCAGTCACCACTCCGAACCTCCACCGAATTCATTCTCAGTGACCAGTCTGTCACTTTGTGAAGCAGCTTGGGTGGGTACACTCTCTCAGAGGTGCTATGTAAGTAGAATTTATTGTTGTTAAAACAATGACTATTAATCTAAAAACAAACAATTTCCCTTGGAGGGGGCGAAGTTAGTCCCGGTCATCTGCTGTAACTTTAACGGAAGATCTGCAGATACACTGGAGAAATGTCGTTTCTCTGTGAATCTGCGGATTTTCCCTCAAAGTTAGAGAAAGCAATCAGGAAAATCCCCATGGAAATTAAACCCTAAAATGTATAAGCAATAAATCTGAAATGAACCATTTGCTGAAACCCAAAGCTTAAAGGAGTCACTCTTTAAGACTTCAGGAAGGCTATTTTTGAAAGTTCTTTGATAATTGTGCATCACAGCAGCATAATTTGGAACATTAAAACATAACCTATGTTGAAAAAATATCATCACGTCTGTCATGCCGGCCCCCACCTGCCAAGAATGGGGCACAGATATTTTGCCACATGGACATTAAATTTTAAAATTGTTGCTGGGAAGAAAAGAAGGCCTATTACAAAGGGTTGCCAAGCCCCTGACTGGAAAGACATTTGCATAGTAACAGACAGTGCTTGGAAAGGACGAAGGGACCACTCTCTGCACCAATTTAATCCACAATGGACTCTTGATTGCCAGACGTTGAAAGTGGAGAGGGTAGCATTCCAGGTTAACTGCTAAGATGGCCGAATACACAAACAGACGTGGTCAGACCAGTTTAGTCACATGACTAATTGGCTATTTTTAAAAAATTTGAACTTGCCACAGAGTTTTAAAACTGAGAAGCTGTTTGCTGCTCGACTGAGAACATCTGTCTCCTGTCTGCTCCCCTCTCTTTCTCATGAAACTGAAGACCTATTGAAGACATGTGAACCGCAAGAGAGAAAAGTCGTCTACAATGAACAAAGTTTAAAAAGAATACTGGGCCCCAATGACTACCTACAAAAGGACTACAGTGAGCTCAAAGCGCAGTAACAAGAAACTCTTCTGATATTGCCTCAAACCTCTCTACTTTATTTTTTTCTTTGCTATTTTCTGTCTCTATTTGCATGTGCCTATTGCGTATGTATGCTAGTGTGGGGTGCAGCGTGTCTCCGTAGGCGTTAACTGAATTAGAGTTTTCTTCCTTAAACCGAAGAAGGCCTGTTTGTGCTCATTTCTTTGCCTTGTAATGGAAAGTAGTGAATAAGGATTCACCAAGGGGGAGCTCAAACCACAGTGTGTTTAAAATTAAATCCTGTTACAATAAGACCAGGTGAAAACTAAAAGGGACCCCTAGACATCTTTCTCACCTGGTCATAACACGTCTTACATCCTTAAAAACTGGATATCTGGCAGAGCTTCATAATGACTATCCTTCCATACAGGATAGGCCAGGTGGCCCAATGGCCCTATAAACAGCAGGCAGCGCCCATCTGCTAGTCATGGGAAATGATTAAGGGGTGGCTGGAAGTCACGCCCAGCTGCACCTCCGGTGATCAAGTGGGCACTAGAGACCTAATGTCAAACTCAATGCACCAACTAGATGCGAAGAAATCATAAAATGGAATCAAGAATGAGACAGCACAGAAGGAGGCCATTCGGCCCATCGTGCCTTTGCCAGCTCTTCGAAAGAGCTATGCGGCAAGTCCCATTCCACTGCTATTTCCCCACAGCCCTGTAGAACTTCTCCTGACAAATAGTTATCCAATAGTGATTAAATATATTCAAGAAAGAGTTAGATATAGTTCTTAGAGCTAATGGGATCAAGGGATATGGGGAGAAAGCGGGAACTGAGTTTGGATGATCAGCCATGATCATATTGAATGGCGGAGGAGGCTTGAAGGGCCGAATGGCCTACTCCTGCTCCTATTTTTCTATGTTTCTAATTCCCTTTTGCAAGTTGCTGTTGAATCTGCTTCCATCACCCTTTCAGCCATTTCATTTCTAAGGTCACCCCTGGTTCTTTTGACAAATGCCTTAAATCTGTATCCTCTGCTTCCTGACCTTTCTGCCACTGGAAACAGTTTCTCCTCATTTACTCTGTAAAAATCCATCAGGAGTTGAAACGCCTTTATCGAATCTCCTCTTGACCTTCACTACTCTGCTATGCTTTGCAATGCATTGGCATCTAGTGGTGGGTTTTAATGGAGGATTCCACAATCCCCTGCTTCCAGTGGGGATCTGTGGTCGCTGGGATCAGAGTTTGGAGAAGTGGGCGTACAACACTATAGCACCATCGCTGACCCATGCTCCTTGAAAATGTAGCTTCCCCGCTAAGAACATAGGGTCCTGGACTCATTTCCATAAATTAGGAAACTCATCTTTAGGCATAAGTTTAATACATTTTAATGAACAACATGGAATAGCTCAACCTCGAGAGATTAAATGAAAATTTGCCAAGGATCAGACATATCCAGAGTGGGTTAGATTGCCTTTCCTGAGAACTAACGTACTAGGTACAGCTTGTATTGTGCTTGTTGTCTCACCTCTAGTAAGTAGCGTGGGCTTTCCGACATGAACAGAAGACCAATTAGGGACGAGAGACAAGGCAGAGCACACACGATGATAAACAGGCGCCAGCTGTGGAACTGAAAGGATGTGCCCATGCTGAAACCCCAGCCTGCAACAGACAGAAAGACAACGGTTGGGTAAAACAACACTGCCACCCGCGCTAGTATGAGCGAAGAAAAAGAGCAACCAGCGGTCCTTGCTCTTGCAGCTCTGACCACAAAATCCCATTGCCGTGATTGCCTTCTGCCAGTTTTCTAGCCCCTCCCTCTCCTTGGAGCATTGGCCTGTGCTGGGATACAGCTGCATGGGTTCCAGCAAACCTTGCCCACGTAACAGTTCCTCATGTCTAAGCCTGGATAGTAAATGCAAGCCAAACGCTGACTGGAATGAAGCACCTCAGCAATGTGCATTTCTGGGTAATGATCAGGAGCAGAAAAGCAGAAAGACTGAGGCTAACACTAAATGTTCCCAACACTGTAAGTTAAAATTTAGAAATCCAGCATGCTGGTGTCACAATGCCCAATGAGCAGCTGGGAATAGATTTTGCTATCTGTCTACACATGCTGAATTTATCTTTCAGCCATGCTCTACCCCATAAGGAAGGATAAGACCTCCAAAGTGGGGCATCTGCCCTGGGCCGTTCTTGTGCCCCCTCCTGGTGCCTGGTTTGAGGATAGACATAAGCATCTACCAGGAGCAGGTCACTCTCGCTTGGCATTGAATGGCACATGGCACAAAAAGAGGATACCAGAGAAAATACCTGAACAAAAGTGGTTACTCCCTGATCCAAAGCAACCATAATGATTCCCACTCAACTAAATTTCAGTAAACTCGACAAGTTCAGATGTAGTGGCCCATGTGCTCAACTCATGCATCTCCTCCCTGTAATTTGTCTTCAACCCTGGCACCAATAGCAATGGCTGAAAATCAAGCTGACTTTGAATGTTAATTTAGTCAAATTAAAAATAAGCTGAGCCAACAAGTTCACATTTAACATGTATAAAATATTATAAATAACACGTAGGAGTTCAGATACAAATGATCAATTTCGTAAATTAATCCTTGCAAATGATTTAATCCTCCCATCTGGAAATTTCTGTCGTTTTGGCAATCATGTTGAATTTTAATTCAGGGACATTTGGAAAATAATGAATGGTAAGGAATGGCTAAACTCCTGTAATTGAGAATACACGAGAGCTAATCTCTAACCAAAGTAACATCTGAATCCAGCAAACATAGCCAACCCTGCAATCTTTTCCTCCCATCTGGTGAAAAGACTGAACAAACAATTTAAGTTATACGAACATGCGGAAATGACAAACAGGAAAATACCCACTGGCCCATTCAGACTGCTCCATATTATTGTGATGCCCTAATACAACACAGTGGCGATAGCCCCCACCCCACGCAGAGCCAAGTAATCTCCTGGGAAAGGTAAAAAAAAACAGGCCAAATGGGAAAAAATCTAGTAAAGTCCTCTCCGACACCATTAGGCAATCAAAACTATACCAGGAGATCATATTGATCCTAATTTATATTACACGGAACCTACTTCTTTACAAGGTGATTACCACCCAGAATCACAGAACCACAGAGTTGTTAGAGTGCAGAAGGAGGCCATTTGGCCCATCATGTCTGCACCAGCTCTCTGAAAGAGCATTTCCCTCAGTGCCATCTCCCCATAACCCTGAACATTCTTCGTTTTCACATAACAGTCTAATCCAGAACAAAGCAGCCCGCTTGATTGGCACCCCATCTACAAACATTCACTCCCTCCGCCAACAACGCACAGTCACAGCAGTGTGTACCATCTACAAGATGCACTGCAGCAACGCACCAAGGCTCCTTAGACAGCATCTTCCAAACCCGTGACCTCTACCAACTAGAAGGACAAGGGCAGCAAATGTGGGAACACCACCACCTGCAAGTTCCCCTCCAAGTCACACACCATCCTGACTTGGAACTATGTCGCCGTTCCTTCACTGTCGCTGGGTCAAAATTCTGGAACTCCCTACCTAACAGCACTGTGGGTGTACCTACCCCACATGGACTGCAGCGGTTCAAGAAGGCAGCTCACCACCACCTTCTCAAGAGCAATTAGGGATGGGCAATAAATGCTGGCCTGGCCAGTGACACCCACATCCCATGAATGAATAATTTAAAAAAATTCCCTTTTGAATGCTTCAATTGAACCTGCCTCCAACACACTCTCAGGCAGTGCATTCCAGGCCTTAACCACTTGCTGCATAAAAAAGTTTTTCCTCATGTCACTTTTGCTTCTCTTACCAAATACTTTAAATCTGTGCCCTCTCATTCCCGATCCTTTCATGAGTGGGAACAGTTTCTCTCCATCTACTCCGTCCAGACCCCTCATGATTTTGAATACCTCTATCGAATCACCTCAGCAGTCCTATCTTCTCCAATCTATCTTCATAACTGAAGTTCCTCATCCCTGTAACAATTCTCATGAATCGTTTCTGTACTCTCTCCAATGCCCTCAGGTATTTCCTAAAGTGCGGCGCCCAGAATTGGACGCAATACTCCAGCTGAGGCCGAACTAGTGTCTTATACAAGTTCAACATAACTTCCTTGCTCTTGTACTCTATGCTGCTATTAATACAGCCCAGATACTGTATGCTTTATTAACCACTCTCTCAACCTGCCACCTTCAATGACATATGCACCTCTACACCCAGGTCCCTTTGCTCCTGCACCCACTTTAGAATTGTACCCTTTATTTTATATTGTCTCTCCATATTCTTCCTACCAAAATGAATCACTTCACGTTTCTCTGCATTGAACTTCATCTGCCACCTGTCTGCCCATTCCACCAACTTGTCTACGTCCTTTTTGAGTTCTACACTATCCTCCTCACAGTTCACAATGCTTCCAAGTTTTGTATCATCCGCAAACTTTGAAATTGTGCCCTGTACACCAAGGTCTAGGTCATTAATATATATCAGGAAGAGCAAGGGTCCCAATACTGATCCCTGGGGAACTCCACTACAAACCTTCCTCCAGCTCAGAAAAACATCCATTTACCACTACTCTTGTTTCCTGTCACTCAGCCAATTCTGTATCCATATTGCTGCCATCCCTTTTATTCAATGAGCTCACAAGTCTGTTGTGTGGTACTGTATCAAACACCAACAGAAAACAGAGACAGCTCTCTCCTTAAGAACTACAGTGAATCAGCATTCATTGCATGAGCTAGCAGCTTGTTCCACAGGTTCACTATTCTCTGGGAAAGGAAGAACAACCTCAGATCCAACCTAGTTCTGCCCTTACATAACTCGTAAATGTGACCCCTGTCTTTCTCTACCATTCTGTTGAAATAATTGGTGCACAGAAAGCAGTCCCTTCATCATTTTGTAAATCTCAATCAAATCGCCCCATTGTCTTTTTCTAAGGTTATATAGACATCTCAGTAACTACAATGTTAAAAAAACTGGGAATCAAACTTGTGTCTCTCCTCTGCACCCTTTCCAGAGACTCAATATCTGTCACCATGTGAGGAGACCACAACTGGATACAATATTCTAACTGAGGCTCAACCAAGGTCTTGTAAAATGGTATACCAGTTTATAGTGAATTGCCCTGTGAATATAACCTGAAGCCTGTTTGCTTTAGATATCACCTAACATGGTTGGTCATGGACCTTTAGAGAGTGGTGCACCAAAATACCCAGATTTCTTTCTTTCACCGTTGGAATTTGTTCTGTTCCCTGTAGGGTGTTAATATATTCAGCATTTGATCCGCTCCAGCGTATAACACTACTTTTTCTAAGTTAATCATCATTTGACAAACACATGCCCAATCCCCCAACACATCAAGATCTACTTGCATTAGTTGAGTATGAATTACAAAAATTGGCTTTGTTTCCTTTACAAAGTGAAGATTTTGGCTGCTACTTTCCATATTATAGGGAAAGTTGTATCTGTAATGATACTATGGAGATATTTAGAAAGAGCATCTGGAAAATATCATATGCAGTGCAGAGGAAAAACTTCTTCTGGAAATTGTATGACTAAGGATTCAAATATTGGGGACACAAGTTAACACTTAGAAAGAAAGACTTTTCACAACCTCAGGATCTCCTAAAGTGCCAATGAAGTATGCTGCTCTGTTTTTATAGAAAAGTTCTGGCCATCTGTTTGGACACTGTGAAGTGAAGAAATTGTGCGTTTCTCAGCTCTTGGTGCATGGATTACTACCACAGAAAAGGATTTTTTTCATTTCAATTGAGATTCCTCGGTGAAGGGCCATGTTTCAGGTACAGGACACCAAGGTTCAAAAGAGCAGGTTCAAAAGGTTAAGTGAGGACACCAGGAGTGGATTTTGTAAATTGTAGGAGTATTGGAATACAGGGAGGCATACAACATCTTACAAGGTCCATCTTGCGGTCTGCCTGACTTAATCCTGTTACCCTAATTGCAGCAGTAAAAAGTGGCAATGAGTCTTGATTTGAACACAGTGTAGATGTAGCAAGGAGGAAGAGTTTAGCAACTTTGGCATTTAGAAGAAAGAAGCAAGAAAAGTTCAAAGAATAATGGATCAGTGCAGTATAAATAAACTAGTGACAAGGAAGATTACGATGAAGAGACAGAGAGAGGATGGAGCTGAAAAAACCATTGTCTGTTGGTGACACAGCTAAGGTAAATTTTTTAATTATAATTTTTCTCTCTTTTCTGATGGTTGGTGAGGGTTGTGTGTGACAGTCTCAGGATGTTAATAAGAGTTTTTGATTATTTACGCATTACGTGCCAGTCTGTTATCTACATATTACTTCAAATTCACCCTAATTCAATTCTCTTCTGTATCTCTGTCAAATCCTTCTTTGGCCGTCTATTACCATAATATAGTATTTTGTGCTTATGAATTTCCACATGTTCTCTTGACACCAATAAATACTGGTTCAATCACTGGAACATATTCTTTAAACCCCTGCCCGCCTTTAAAAGTATCCTTAAAACCCATTAATATTTGGTCATCTCTCCAATCTCCTCTGCCCCTGCTTCACATCTGTTTCTCCTCTGCGGCATACATCCTACATTGAGGGTGTGAGTTTTTTACAGCTGTGATTGGGGAAACTGGACTAATCAAGTCTGCAAGATGGAGTTTATAGCTGTTGTATGTAAATTTGTTGATAAACACAATAAATCTTTTGATTTTCATTTTGCCATTTGATATTGGACCATTAGGAGCCCAACAATAACCTGACCTAATTGCATCACAGTTACAAGGGTGCAATTATACCATCCAGATTATGCAGTATTTTTCTCTTCTCCTGCTCCCCCTCCCATCTCGGTGAGATGGGGAAAGTTACTGCAATTTCTACTCCTGTCTCCTTGGCGTGGCTCATCACTAACAAGTAATGAATCTGACCATCCTACCCCAAGCACTGAACGTTTGCAGTCCAGACACGAGACTATGAATAAAACTAATTGGGCTGAATGCCACCAGCGCATTAGCACCATCTGTCACATCAATCCTGTGGACTTGTAGGAAACGCTAGTGCTGTACTTTCTGTTCCCTTAACTACTGGCAAGCGAACATTTTAAACATGATGTATTATCAAGTACAACAATGCGTCCAGATTGGATCAGAAACACTTGACATCCTTGTTCAAACCTCAAAGGTCATTTCAATTCCAGTGGAAACATGAGCTGCAAGACATTATTGATACGCTGCCTCCTGCAGTATCCACATACAGGGTTACTGATCAGAGAGCTGATGTCTATAGTAATGCCAACTCTCAAGAGGAAACAATATATTCTTCATGAAGTCCTTGTACATCAAACTGAGAAAGCTAAAGCCCATAATACAGGATACCATTAAGGTTGAACAACATGGGACCTGGCTTAACAGGCAAATGCACTGTCTGGTATGAAGCTGAACCTTGCAGATGGTTACTGGATTAAGCTGATTTAGCTAAACTCGGCCAATGTTACAATTGGCCTCAGACTGTTTTAGTTTAAGATCCATGTAACTGGTAGGAAAGATCTTTATTTCAATCAGGGCTAGATTCCAAATTAGGGCCCAGGGCTGAAGGGACACTTTTCAGTTCCCTTCAAAACTGCATCTAATTAACAAACACCACGGGGAATTTTCCTTTAAAACGTATTAGCTGATGGGGTTATTGGCATGTTTCACTCCCTGACCTGTGTCCTTGATCGTAAAAGTTGCCCCCCACAAAACCTAAATGAAGATTGTCATCTGCATATTATGTGATTGGTTCTGTCGTGGTTTGTGGTTTGGGCACCTTTGTCATATAGCCCTGGAATCCATTCTTTACTGAGATGTGGCAGAATGCTTTCTTACTCTTTAGATAACGATGTTAATGGTAAGTTAATTATGTTGTTAAAGATACACAGGTGAAGGGCATTGTTTAATTAAGGACTTAGAGCAGGATATAAAGAGAGCCTGATGGGACATGGGGTAAAGTAGGAGGTAGATATTGTTGCATTCTGTGAATAAACTGGCTATCAAGAATAGAATCTGTGTCTAGCTTCACTCTTCACCATTTGGCTTGGATCTGTTTAACATATGACCCACGGGTGAAGTTGCAGAAATGTGCTGTTTCTCCTACTTTTCATTAAAAGAGCAATTTCACCCCTCCTCCTGCAGACTATTAAGCAAAAATAACCTCATGCTATTTTTAAGAGGATTCTCCACCAAGTAGCAAAGGAAACAGTTACTTGACTGCCATAAATACTCTCTGGAAGCAGCCTATTTAACAACCCATATGGCACATAAATTCAACTGTCACATAGTCACTTTGACCTTTTCACCCCACTAACAGTATATTATGGTTTGCTGCTGTTGGTATGGATTTCAATCTTACTCAAGCAATTCTGTGGGTTCTGGGTCCCTGAGCACCATAAATATTCAAAGGCCCTTCCCATCCTCTACACAGCCCCCCAACACTGACCTATTAGAGCACAACTCCCTTGCCCCCTTCTGACAGTATTTTTTAATGTTAGAATAATGACTGAATCAAAACATTCTGCATTATGGCGAGCTTTACCATGGACCCCACATTGCACAGGACCCCTGGTTGTGGTCCCATATTTGGCTGAAGCCTCTGAGCACAGAAAGGACTCCATTGGCCTGTGCATTAATCTGCCTCTTAGGTTCAAGATCTACTCCGAGGCTCAAACACTTAATCCAGGTGGGCATCGCAGAACAGCGCTGAGAGGGTGTTGCATTGTCAAAGCTGCCACCCTTCAGATGAGACAATCAACCAAAGTCCCCATCGGTCCGATGCATTTTCTCAAGTGGGATGTCAAAGATCCCATGACACTATCTGACAACGAGCAAGGAGTTCTCTCAGTGTCCTGGCCAACATTCCCCCCTCAACCAGCACAACCAAAGAAAAAACATTAATTGAACTGTCATCTCATTATTTGTGAAATCTTGCTGTGCACAAAAATTGTGTCTGCATAGCAGCCAGTACACTTCAACATAATTCACTGAATGTGGTACAATTTGAGATGCCTCCAAGAGTCGTGCCAATGTACTAAGTAAATATTTCTTCCTTGTTTTCTTAAAGGAAGCATCTGTAGATAAAAAACTTTCTTCTTAAAAAAAAGGTTTGCTCTCTGATTTTGCATGCAATATATACATGCAGAGTGAGCCAAAAAAGGATTCACAATGCAAGCGATCATGGCACTTACCGTAATGTGGGATGATGCTCCAGGCCATGACTGATGCATAAATCCCGCCAACCATCCAGAACATGCAGAGCCAGCTGAGGTGTTCCCCTCGCTTCTCTCGGGACAAGAATTCGGAGAAATACGAGAAGACAATGGGGATGGAACCACCGATACTGAGAGACAGAAAAAGAACAACTTCAGAATGCAAGGGGTGACTGATAGATATCATCAGAACTCAGATTCATTCTCATCCATTCCCTTCACATGCTATCAGGACCCCTCCTATTGACTAACATCCAGAGACCAAAGCAACAGCAATACTGAGTTTTACAAGGAGGATGAAATACATTTATAAATATTGACATTTATTATGATATGCTCATTTATGGGCATTCCCTTACTTTAGGAAGTGGTAAAGCTCAAACCCACTGGCACATCCACAATTTCTTCAAGGAAGGAAAAGTGCAACTAATGAAATAAACATGCAGTTTGTCCAAATTAAAATCTGTATCAGATCCTTTCAAACAATGGTCATCAAAGTCAGATCAATAATGTCTTCAAGTCCCTCTAATGTTCAATGGTCACAGAAAGTTTCTAGAAAACTGGTGGGTGCCAAGTGGTCATTTTCCATGGTCATCTAGTGCGTACTAAAATTCTAAACATGTGCAAGCAGTTAGAAACATCCTGACTGGCAACCTCTCCCATCCTGGACTTGTGAACACCAGCCAAACTCAGGAGCTGATCTAACAGAAGGTCCTCTCACCACTTGCACTGAAGACAAACATGATTAATGAGAAATGTAGTCAGTTAAGGAATAGCCCTGTTGAAACAAGGGCTGCAAGATCCAGCAATGTGAATGCATGTGAAAAATAGGCCCAATCTGGCTGCAAACGAATGTGTCGTTTAGTGACATTCTGTTGACAATCAATATCTGAGAATTAATCAATCAGACTGCATGGACCCGGAGTTTGTAAGCAGGAGCTCGGCTACTCAACCATAAAATTGTTTTAAATCTTATTTATTATTCCTTTCTCATACAATCTTGGATTACCATGAATTAAATGAAGAGTTTTATAACATTCGTACACATGACAGATGGGGTGATGCTAGCCCAACTATTCCACAATGCACTGGAGAAGCACTGTCATTGCCAACAGATTTTTGCATAACTCGAAAGATTTGGGTGTGAATGGTGGGAGGGAGGGATAAAAACTAAGGAATGTGCATATCGTCTGTGTTGTATCCGTTTCTCTTCAGTGACAGGATGTGGACGTCTGCATTTATTGTCGATCCCTAATTACCCTTGAGAAGGTGGTGGTGAATCACCTTCTTGAACTGCTGCAGTCCATGTGGTGTAGGTACACCCACAGTGCTGTTAAATGGGGAATTGCAGGATTTTGACCCAGCGATGATGAAGGGACGCCGACATATTTCCAAATCAGGATGGTGTGTGACTTGGAGCGGAACTGCAAACAACATCTCAAACTGCAAACGACATCTCAACACTTTACCTGACTTCCACACAGTCCACTCAATAGCAGTCAGAAACAAGAATCATACCTGGCCCTTCTCCTTCCTCGCCCAAGGGCACTGAGTCCAATTGTAGTCCTTCTCCTATCACCATTGCTGTAAAAAGCTAATTGTTCATAGAACAAGGACAGAACCTGTATCCTTCTGGTCTATATGGCTCAGAAGCACACACAGTAGTGGAAATAGACTATGTGGCTCCATTTGAAGAGCTAGCAGTGGCACAGATGCAGTGGGCTGAATGGCCTCCTCCCATGTTGTAATTTCAATGATTCTACCAATAATATTTGATTCATTTGGATGTGTGATATATAAAAAACTATTCTTCTGGTTTCATTTGTTGCCAACATTCCCACACTGGGAATAAACAGAGGAAATTTACACATTACGGTGATGTAGGGATATATGTGGGGACCACACCCTGGGCAGAGATGTTATTGCAGTTCAAAAGAATAAAAGGGGGTAATCAAAAATATGCAATGATCAGGTTTTTTTTTGTCGGGAAATGTTAATTTTTTAAAAAGTTTTCCTTCCATTCATTTTAATATAAATTATTTTTGTTTGCCCCTGGGATATGGGCAATGCTGGTAAGGCTGCATTTATTGCCCATCACTAGTTGCTCTGAAAATGTGGTAGTGCATCTTCTTCATGAACCACTGCACTCCGTGTGTTGGCAGTGCTCCCACGATCTCCACTTGGTGAGTCTTTGCTTTTGCTTCATACCAAATCAGCACTGGGAGTTGATTGGGCATATGGTCAGCTGGTGCATGACATATCTCTTGTAATTGGGACATCCCAATACTAAAAAGTGCCTCTGAGATGAGCAGCAAAATGTAAGTTGGCAAACTCAGCCAGTGAAAGAATCTCACTCCCAGCCAAAATGTTGAGCTGAATTCCATTCTTCCAATTATTGTTTAATTTCACAAGATAAGCTCATTTAAGCTCACCCTTCCTGAACATCAACCCGATCATCGCTCCATTACAACTCTTAAGATTCACCACCTGAATTGAGAGACAAGGTCAACTCCCGCAATAGTACACAGGAGTGTTGGCCTATGTTACGCCTTCAAGTCTTGGCATGGGCGTCTAATCCAGGGATAAGAGAGCTACCAAGATAGCCAGGCCTGAACTCTATGACAATATCTCAATGACCATACTTTAACTTTCTTGCTTCAAAAGATACAACTCCCTTACCCAGTTCCTGAAAGTAGTCGGCAGAACAGGAAGATGCCATAGCCCTGAACAAACGATGAGAAGATGATAAAGATTCCATTGATGCTGAGCGCAATGATCAGACAATATCTTCTGCCCATTTTATCTGCCAGACCACCCCAGACAAAGGCTCCTACCATCATTCCCAAATATACTATCAAGCCTGCAAAACAGGAAGAAGAAGATTAATAATAAAATAATCACATTAAATTTTCCTCACACAGTTGGACTCTTGTTATGTGGCCAAGCACAACAATTATTTGCACACAGCAAGATCACAAAAACAGAATTTTTTTTGGTCGTGTTTGCTGGTAGGGGATATTGGCCAGGACTCAAGGAGAATTCCCTGCTTCCCTTCAAATATATTAAACCTTTCATATCCATCTTAACAAGCAGACAGAAACTTGGTTGAACAATCTCACCCAAAGAACTGTTCCAGCTTGGGATTTGAACCCAAAACCTTCTGATGCAGAAGGGGGAGTGATATCTATTGATCAAAACTGCCATAGTTTAAATAATAATTAATTCATTTTCAGGGTATGGGCATTACAAGTGAGGCCAGCATTTATTGCCCATTCCTAGTTGCCCATGAGAAGGTGAGATTAGGCCTTGTTCTTGAAACTCTGCAGTCCAGGTAATGAAGGTCCTCCTCTCGTGCTGTGGAGTTCCAGAAGTTTTACCCAGCAATGTCGAAGGAATGGTGATATATGTCCAAGTTGGGAGGATGTGTGACTTGGAGGAGAACTTGCAGGCAATGTTCCTTCTAGGTGGCAGAGTTGACAGGTATGGCAGATGCAACTGAAAAAGCCTTGGCAGGTTGCTACAGTGCATTTTGTAGATAATGTAGCTGAGGAATGCTAGAGGAGGAGGGAATGGATGCTTAAGGAGGCGGATGGGCAGACTGCTTTGTCCGAAATGGTGTTGAGATTCTTGAGTCCTGTTGCAGCGGCTCATCCAGCCAAATGGAGAGTATTCCATCACACTCCTGACTGATGCCTTGTAGGTGGTGGAAAGACTTTGGGGGGGTCAAAAGTTGAGCAACTTGTCTCAGAATACCCAGCCTCGTTAGACCATATTATATTTTATTATACTCATGCCATATATTTCGCTCAGTGTGCTGCCCAGTGCATTACTGAGCCATATGGATCAAGAAGGTCCTATCTGTTGCCTGTGCTAGGATAATGTACCTCATTTGGGACAAGATTCGGGGCTTTAGTGGATTAGGGATCAGCAAAATGGACCAGGGTTAGCACTCCTGATCTAGCAAGTGAGCCCTGTTCAAATGGATATCGGGTACGAACAAACCCAGCCTGGTTGGTACCTGTGTAACTCTACTTCAGCAAGTGTTGGTGCGTGTAGCACAGATGATGGCTTTTGCACCCCACCCAACCCCCTGCAGTACTTCTCTAGTTCCTACACAAGCCATGCTTTGATCTGTGCCAATTCCACACCAAATTAGGGGTGGTTTTGTGCAATGGGCTGGCTATTCTCATTAGAAACTGGATTGATACTGTTGAAACCCATTTCATGTAGGATCCTTATAGCCAACAATCACCTCATTATTCTGGGCTGAGTTCAAACCCAGGTCCTAGATGTGCTAATCCACTAAAACACCACCCCCGCTCCGCACCGCCACCCTCCCCCCCAACTCTCTAAAGTCCTTAATGGTGCATCAGCATCCCTGAAAAATGTGAAGCAGAGATTTTATCTACAGTTATTACATATGCATCACAGTGACGTCATTTGCATCAGCAAACATCACATGTCACTTAGTTAACAATTCAGCATTGCTGTCAGCTTTCTTGGTGCTCAATTTTCATGATTTCCCTTTAATGTAGTTAATTTACATCCCTATTTGCAAAGTGAAACTCCTGAATTCCCCAGTCATTAAGTACACTGGCTGATGCGGCACTGAGGCACACAGACTCAGATTCAATCCCCTGGCTGTGCTGCGTTAGTTGATCTCAGCTAGAGTTGTTCTTGATTGTTATCTATTGACTCTTGTAAGTCCACAACTAAGTGTTGCAGACTAGCACATTCCAAGGTCCAGGACTATGTGCAGAGGGAAGCACTAAAGCTTGGGCAGCCATCATAAAAGCTAATTGGAGAAAGGTCACAGTTGAAGGCCCTCACCATAGTATACTGAGGGGCTGGAACCCATGTAAAGCCTCTCAGGCTGTATGCACCAGAGAATGTTTGAAATGAAATGTAAATGTATATTGTAAACATAACATGTAATTGTAAGTGTAGTGAGGCACCTCAGAGTGCCACCTACAGTATTGAAAGAAACTGAACTGCATGCACTTTATGTAATGTCAAATCTCAACTGTTAAGTAATGTATATTTACAAAAGTTATGAACAAAGTATAGTTTTGCGAAAAAATCTGTTCTTATGTACTTTCACACATGTTATGAATAAAGTATATTTTTTGAAAAAAAATATTGACTCTTGCTGTTAAACTGTAAACATATGAGGACACTGGATGAGGGCAGGATTGGATTCAGCTGTGGTAGCCTGAAGCTTAATAACCCAATGACACTCAGCACTCAATTTTCCCGATGGAGGTGGGAACAGGAGTCGGGACTGTTTTCAGATTGTTATGGCACGACCGCTCAAGACAAAGCCCTGAGTCAATATATATATATATATATATATAATTCTGACTATGGTGGGAGAAATGCACTGTCAATTCGGTCCCACCACTCCACAGCTCACATCATACATATCTTTCAGCTTTCCAAATCAAAGAAAGCAACAGCCAAAGTGAAACAATCTAGTAACCCCCGAATGAGGCAAACCAAACCAGGTATCTTTAGATATCAACAAATTAACTATTTTTTTTTTTTTTAAATCTTAAACACTTCTAAGATAAACCAATACCTAAAGACCTTATAACTTATTTAAAGAATCTAACTCACACATTCGCATACCTATACCCAAACTAACAGTAGTTTGGTGTTTAATTAGCTACCCGAAAAAATAGAAATAACAAAAAAGTCTTTGCCGATTATGCTTCTTGACGAACAGTCCTCTGATTCAAAGTTCACTTGCAGTCTTCCAAAGCCTGATGAGTCAGAAGATCTTTCCAAAGATGGGAATTCAGCAGTTACAGTTCAGCAGTTCAGTTCAGCAGTTCTAGTATCAAACTTTTCTTTTTCAGTGATGAACACAGTAGATCAAGAATTTGCTATTTCTTTAAGAAATTAATCTAGCTTGAAGCTTCTTTAGAATTTCGAGAGAGTATAATAAATAGGGTTTAAATAGACTGAGAGAGAGCTCTCCTTTTTCCTTCATGTGCCAGAACAGTCTGTCTGAACAAACCAGTTAGCCAGTTTTTCAAAAGGCAATCGGGAACATTGTATGTCCTGTTGTCCCTCTCTGTATGGTTGTACCCAGGCAACCAAGATGCACCTTCACTTGTAACTTCTGAAGCTGACTCCCTTAAAGAAGTACTGATCTCTTACAGCCTTAAGGGCACACTGCATATTTCCTGAAAAAAAAAGGATCATGACAGGATCCTGAACCCACCTCCGGTGTGAAACTGATTAAAGTCATGATTTTCACAGGGGTGAGTCTTTAATTGATAAGACGACAACTGGAGTCTGTACAACTGGAGTCTATGGGAGGCAGGAACGGAGGTGGGTCAGATGACTGATTTTGATTCCCCAAGGCAGCCATCACTTAGGCTGCTGGTTGTCCTAAGAGGGAAATCTGCTGAGTGTGCCTGAGCCTTCCACAGCCACAGAGGGAAGTGAGCTGTCATAAGAGAGCTGGAGGCCTGGCACCCAGAGCAGGGCTGCCCCTCACTTCATCGATGCCAAACTGGAACAAATGCTAGAGGCCGTGAGGGAGAAGAGGGAGGTCCTAATTGCCCTTGAGAAGGTGGTGAGCCACTTTCTTGAACAGTGCAGTCCATGTGGTGTAGGTACACCCACAGTGCTGTTAGGAAGGGATTTCCAGGATTTTGACCCAGCGACAGTGAAGGAACGGTGATATAGTTCCAAGTCAGGATGGTGTGTGGCTTAGAAGGGAACTTGCAGGTGGTGATGTTCCCATGCATCTGCTGCCCTTGTCCTTCTAGGTGGTAGAGGTTATGGGTTTGGAAGTTGCTGTCGAAGGATTCTTAGTGAGTTGCTGCAGTGCATCTTGTAGATGGTACACACTGCTGCCACTGTGCATTGATGCTGGAGGAAGTGAATGTTGAAGGTGGTGGATGGTGTGCCAATCAAACAAGCTGCTTTGTCCTGGATGGTGTCAAGCTTCTTGAGTGTTGTTTTAGCTGCACCTGTCCAGGCAAGTGGAGAGTATTCCATCATACTCCTGACTTGTGCCTTGTAGATGGTGGACAGGTATTGGGGAGACAGGAGTTGAGTTACTCACTGCAGAATTTCCAGCATCTGACCTGCTCTTGAAGCTACAGCATTTATGTGCTTGGTCCAGTTCAGTTTCTGGTCAATAGTGACCCCAGGATGTTGATAGTGGGGGATTCAGTGATGGTAATGTTATTGAACATCAAGGGGAGATGTTTAAATTCTCTCTTGCTTGAGATGGTCATTGCTTGGCGCTTGTGTGGCACAAATGTTACTTGCCACTTTTCAGCCCTGCCTAGATGTTGTCCAGGTCTTGCTGCATCAGGACATGGGCTGCTTCAGTATCTGAGGAGCCGGGAATGGTGCTGAACATTGTGCAATCATCAGTGAACATCCCCACTTCTGACCTTATGATGGAGGGAAGGTCATTGATGAAGCAGCTGAAGATGGTTGAGCCTAGGACACTGCCCTGAGGAACTCCTGCAGTGATGTCCTGCGACTGAGATGATTGACCTCCAACAACCACAACCATCTTCCTTTGTGCTAGGTATGACCCCAACCAGCAGAGAGTTTACCCCCGATTCCCATTGACTTCAGTTTTGCAAGAGATCCTTGATGCCTTACTCAGTCAAGTGCTGCCTTGATGTCAAGTGCAGTCACTCTCACCTCACCTCTGGAGTTCATCTCTTTTGTCCATGTTTGGACAAAAGCTGTAATGAGGTAAGGAGCAGAGCGGCCCTGATGGAACCCAAACTGAGCGTCAGTGAGCAGGTTATTGCTGAGCAAGTGCTGCTTGATGGCACTGTCAACAACCCCTTCCATCACTTTCCTAATGATCTGGAGTAGACTGATGGGGCGGTAATTGGCCGGGTTGGCTTTGTCTTGCTTTTTGTGCATGGGACATACCTGGACAATTTTCCAGATTGCCAGGTAGATGCCAGTGTTGTAGCTGTACTGGAACAGGTTGGCTAGGGGCACGGCAAGTTCTGGAGCACAATTCTTCAGTACTATTGCTGGAATTTTGTCAGGGCTCATAGCCTTTGCAGTATTCAGTACAGTCAATCTTTTCTTGATATCACATGGAGTGAATCGGATTGGCTGAAGGCAAGCATCTGTGTTGCTGGGGACCTCAGAAGGAGGTCGAGATGGATCATCCACTCGGCACTTCTGGCTGAAGATAGATGCAAATTCTTCAGCCTTGTCTTTTGCACTGATTAGATTAGATATACAGCACTGAAACAGGCCCTTCGGCCCACCGAGTCTGTGCCGACCATCAACCACCCATTTATACTAATCCTACACGAATCCCATATTCCTACCAAACATCCCCACCTGTCCCTATATTTCCCTACCACCTACTTATACTAGTGACAATTTATAATGGCCAATTTACCTACCAACCTGCAAGTCTTTTTGGCTTGTGGGAGGAAACCGGAGCACCCGGAGAAAACCCACGCAGACACAGGGAGAACTTGCAAACTCCACACAGGCAGCACCCAGAATCGAACCCGGGTCCCTGGAGCTGTGAGGCTGCAGTGCTAACCACTGCGCCACTGTGCCGCCCAAAAATGTGCTGGGCTCCCCCATCGTTGAGAGTGGAGATATCTGTGGAGCCTCCACCTCCTGTCAGTTGTTTAATTGTCCACCACCATTCACGACTGGATGAGGCTGCAGAACCTAGATCTGATCCATTAGTTGTGAGTTCACTTAGCCCCGTCTATTGCATGCTGTTCCGCTGTTTGGCATGCAAGTTCTCCTGTGCTGTAGCTTCACCAGACTGACACCTCATTTTTAGGTATGCCTGGTGCATGCCCTTCTGCACTCTTCATTGAACCAGGGTTGGTCTGCCAGCTTAATGGTAATGATAGAGTGGGGGATAAGGTTACAAATTGTGGTTGAATACAGTTCTGCTGCTGCTGCTGATGATGGCCCACAGCACTCACAGCACCTCATGGATGCCCAGTTTTCAGTTGCTGGATCTGTTCTGAATCTATCCCATTTAGCACGGTAGTGTCACACAACATGATTGATGGTAACCTCACGGCTGGTTAATAAACACATTTGGTGAACTTTCAATGTTTTTTTAAAAAATCCACGTGGAGCTGGCAGCCACATGGGTCCATAGCATTCCTCAAGGCCTCTACCAGCAAGATCGGCCCCTCCCCCAATCTCCTCCCCACCCCCACCCCGCCACCTGATTGGATCCCATCAGCCCATGCACAATCAGACAACCCCTAAGGTTAGTCCTGGCAAGACTTCCAGGTTGCCCACAATTTTGGAAATTTTATTTTCTCCTCCACAGCCCATAAGAGGTTCTGAGACTATCTATAGTCGCCCACCATCACACCAGCTGACTTTAGTTAAGACAACACAAAGTAGAGATCAATGCTGGAACCCTACTGGTCTGTGTGGCTCAGGACCACACTGAGACTTTGATTTCCTTTGAAGCTGTTGGCTTTTTTCTACCTATTTCAGCCTCATATAGAATTCTATTTCATATCCTACTTTGATATACATGGGGTCGAAAGCCAAGATTCAATTATGTGGCCTTTGATGTAGTAAAAAAAAAGGTCTTCAGTTTATCAGTGTTCAAAGAAATATGTCTAAATCCTGCTGGATGTGCAGTTGGGGTTTGGTGCAGCCACAGTATAGCTAACCAATGTCAGATTCACAACTTGGATAAACTACGTTTTCTCAAATTCCTATGTAAGAACATAGAACAACAATGTGCCTTTAACACAGTAAAGCATCCCCAATTGCTTCACAGAGGCAAAATCAATGGTGGGAGAGAAGTTGGAGAGGTGACTGAAAGTTCGTTCAGAGGTGATTTCTGAGAATTGCTTTATAACCAAATAATTACTTTTGAAGTGCAGTCCCTGTTGTCATTTAGGTAAACACAGTGAGCAACTTACATACAGCAAGATCCCAAAAAACAACTAATGACAGAATTACTGCAGTTTTGGTGGATCTTAGTGGAGGGAAAAACATTGGTCAGGATGTGACATCTCAGGCTGAAATGAATCATACTTGAAATCATAGATCTAACTTTAACAAGATTTAACAAGTGTTTTATTAAAGCCTTCTGTCGAGTTCTTGCTTACTGTTGCTCACTGTGGCTACAAAGCTATCCGACTTTACAACAACCCCCAGGTCAGGTATTTTACCCAAAGCACGAAGCTACTTTCTGTTTCCCTTCCAAGTAGCATATATTCTCTAATACTCAAGCCCATACATACAATCATGAAAGAGGACACCAAGGGAATTTCCTACTTCTCTTTCAATCATACCACGCGATCTTTTCTATCCATCAGAGCAGACAGTTTAACATTCCACCTGGCAAAGCAGCATTCCACCTGTACTGGTGTAAAATGTCAGCCTAGACTATGTGATCAAATCCACAATGAGGTTGAACCCAGAATTTCTACCTTAGAGCCAAGAATATGACCAGCTGAGCCGAACATTTGGAACAAGATGTAGAAATCAGAGGCAGGGGTTTCCATTCGCTTGGGCTGGTATTTCCAGTGCAGTTCACACAATAGATCAAGGAATTTCAAGTGTAAATTATGTCTAGCGCAAATCGAGTTCCGTGATCTTCTGCACTGGCTTAAAAAAACATTGTGCTATAGAAATTGGCCCTGCCCACACAACTGGCCATGCCCCCGGATTGGATTAATCACTATATCAACTTTTAATTTGGCAATATGCAAATTAATTTGAGCAGAGAATCAAGAAAAAATATTTCTCAAAACTAGCACAATTTTGAATGCAATTTGTGCTTAGATCAATGATTGCGCCCAAAGCAGAAACTCTAGGCCCTCATTTTTAATTCACTGTCCTATAAAATCTTGGTGCTGTACAAAGTTGCACAGTAGATGAAAGTGTGCTCTTGCCCTCTACTGCTGCAAATAGTGGCCAAGGAATGTACATGCCTTGTTATCTTCTCAGGATATCACCAGCGTTGAATGAACCCACAAACCGCTCTACTCGGCAGGGAAACATATAGCTTGATGGTTGCACAGGAAATGAAATACCACTGATTGACTAATAATGATCAACTTCCTTTTTTCCTCGCCAGTTTTCTCTCCTTTGAACTGTCACTGGGGGCACAGTTCCATGGGTGCCGACCACACACCTTGCTAAAGTGGGCATTCCTCATGGACAAGCCTTGACAACGAATGTTGGCAGGCTGCTCCATCCTGTCCTCAACCTGTGTTCTCGTGCACTTTCCAACCAGGAATCAATAGGGTGTGTAATTGGCAAATTAACTTCAATAGATAAGCATGAGGTAATAAATTTTTGGTAGGAAGGACAAGGAGGTCACATGCTCCTGAGACAATAAGTGTCTAAATAGGGTAGAGGAGCAGAGGGATCTGGCAGGGGTGGGTGCAAATACCCAGATCACTAAAAGTGACGACAGATTAATAAGACCATAAAACAAAAACAAGCACAGCACTGGGGTTCATTTCTAGAGGGATAGAATTGAAAAGCAGAGAATTTATGTTAAACTTGTATAGATCCTTGGTCAGACCTCAGTTCTGATGAAAGGTCACAGACCTGAAACGTTAACTCCGCTTCTCTCTCCGCAGATGCTGCCTGACCTACTGAGTATTTCTAGCACTTTCTGTTTTTATTTCAGATTTCCAGCATCTGCAGTATTTTGCATTCATCTTGGTTAGAGCTCTCTTGGAGTACTGTGAAGAGTTCTTGTCTCCATATTATAAAAAAGGATATTCAGGCACTGGAGCAAGTGCAAAAAAACACACGCCAGAATGAAAGCAAAACTGAGAGGTTATAACCTATCAGGAAAGATTGAACAAGCTGGGGATCTTTTCTCTAGAAAAGACTGATAGACATCTTCAGGCTTATGAAGGGGAAGGGAATCCCAGCTCCTGAAACTTCTAAATCAAAGACTGGAGGATTGCTCCACGGGACACGAAAAGGCAGAGATGTGGTTTCCCACACGTTAGGGCTAACGTGTTTCGGCCTGGTGCTGGGAGCCCCACCTCCAGTACAAAATCTAGCCCTATATATGGTTTACTTGCTTCACCTATGAAGGAAGAAAAATTATTTTCTACCCCCTCTGCTAGTTTACTGTAACCATTTACACCTCCTCTGGTCGCCTTTTTTGTTTCATTACTTGTCCCATTATCAGCCTCTTTAGTTTTGTATTATCATCATTTTTGACATTTAATCACTCCTGCCCTCCACCGTATCATAGTTCTTCCCCTTTCTTCTCCCTATCCCCGTTTCCGTGTACTTGCTTATAAACTTTGAAATCTTTCACATGTTCCAATTCTGATGAATGATCATCGAACTGAAAGATTAACTCTTCTCCCTTCACAGATGCTGCCTGACCTGCTGCATGTTTTTCAAGCATTCTTGGTGTTAAGTATCCCTGGTCTAGATGGTGGACTGAAGATTTTCTCTCAATACTGGCTGCAAGTGTCTTACATGAAACTTTCTGCTGTGATTCTTGCCCCAGGGTATTGGGATGGAATTCATTTAACGTAAGGACACTTGCAGCCAGCAGAATAAGGTAGCTCTCACTCCATCTGTCCGAGTGGATTCAATTCAGAGGTAACTGTGTGACCCAAAGTGCTTTCTGTGTAATGCAAATTCAGCTCTTAAAACAAAACCTTCAGGACAGATGGAATTTGTATAACTCACAGGTCAGGTACACCAAGGTTAGGTGCAGTAAAACTGCATGTTCTCGGTCCAACAATCCGTGTTGTTTCAGTCGCTGTGAGGCAACGATGGAGTGATCTCTCCATGGCGCATGCCTGGGCGAATTTATGGAGGTTGAGAGTTGCCCAGTCGTCAAAACCCCCCTCTCGGCCTTTCTGGTGGGGTCCAAAGGAGTGCAGAGCACAACGTTTGGCACCGGTATGGCTGCAGGAACTGCCGGAAACATGCCAAAGGTGACACATGACCGCCTACGGGGTTCCGCTCCGGATTTTCTGTTAGGGTTTACTCCCTTAGCCTTGGTCTCTCCCGAGACGCCCACAAGGCAGTAGGGTTGTTAGGGCCCCTACACAGGCGTAGGATGATGCCGGTGGGAGGAGGGGATGCGAGGGGGAGGGGTGGAGGGAGGGGGGTGCGAGGGGGAGCTGGGAAGGGGGCTGTAAGGAGGTGGGGGGGGGTGCAGGGGAAGGGGGTGGAGGGAGTGGGGTGCGAGGGGGAGCTGGGATGGGGGCTGTAAGGGGGTGGGGGGGTACAGGGGAAGGGGGTGGAGGGAGGGGGGTGCGAGGGGGAGCTGGGAAGGGGGCTGTAAGGGGGTGGGGGTGGGGTGCAGGGGAAGGGGGTGCCGGGGGAAGATGGTGCGAGGGGGGTGCTGGGACGGGGTTGTGAGGGGGTGAGCTGAGATGGTGGAGCAGGGAAGGGGAAGGGGGGGGCGGTGGAAAGGGGGGAAGGGAGGGGAAAGCGGGTGCAGGTAATAAGCCATTTCCTCAGTTCCCACCATCGACGTCCGGAAAGCTCATCCGCGTCCTTCAGGAGGTGAAGCATCTTTGGGCAGACTTACAAAGGTTGTTATATTTGCTAAGGGTTTTTTGATGTGGTTTAAATAAAGGCATACAGCACTGCCGACAGTACGCTGCAGATGCTCTCCGAGCCATCTCCCGCGGGCGCTTTGAAGTTGCGGCCGAGGAGCCGTTCATGGATTTTTTGGGTCCAACAATGAACCTCCCAAATCCCAACTTCAGAAGAGCATCCAATACTGTATCAGTACAGCTTTTTCCCCATTTCCTGCAGCCTTTCTGAGTGTAAATTACCAGTTTAGTACCAAATTAAAGCAATTGTTCCATGCCCACTAGATAAAAGTCTGCCTCTTAGAGGGCTAAGGATGCTTTCAATCCATCAGACTGACTGGATCAGAATACTAAAAGTGAAGAGATAGCATCTAACCCACATTGCCAACCAGTCCTTGGGGAAGAAAAAACAGTCCCAACCATTATATGACAGCAATGCTGCTTTAAAACCACTGAGTGGTTTGGAGGCACTCTGTAGTTGCAATCTCATTACATTCCCCTTTTTCCAGTCCCGAGAATTTATTTGCTTGGTGGTCAATATTCAAAATGGAAGATGGTACCTTTATGGACAATTTCCATTAAACTCCTCAATCAATAAAGAGCTGAGAGCTCACATCACAGATCATTCTCAGTGCTATCAATAACACTCCGGGCACCTGGCCATCATTTTAATGAGGCCCTGCATGAACAGCAATATATTGTATTCACTTTTGTTAAAACTGTGTTAACCATTCAAAGTGCCTCTATTGCATTACTGTTTAAAACAACTATTTAACCTCTTAAGTATATAAAGCCTGAAAGGGCTTTAGCATCATACATAAACCTGAAAAGATACTTAACCCCATTTTCAGGAGTTGGTGAGGAAAAAACTCTCTCTGTCTCTCTCTCCCTTTCTTTTACTCACCCAGCTTTCTCCTATCTTTCCTGAGATGTTGGGTTTAATGCTCCACGGGTGTTGGGAACTTTCATGTATCTCTTCCAATTGCCTTTCTCTGTGTATGAGCTGAGGTAGCGTGGGAGACATCTTGTCTTCGTCTGACATCAGACTATTGGGGCAGGATTTACCTGGCCCCAGGGTGGCAGGCTGGGAGGCTGGTGGGGGGGGGCACTGAGGGGCCGGAAAAATAGCAGGGAACCGCATCAGGACAGTTCCCCAATGGGGTTCCACTGCCGGGGAAGTTTCCCAGTGGCAGGGCCAGATGTGGAGCAACTGCCTGCCAAACAGACATTGGCAGCCAACTAAAGTAATTAATGTTCCACTTAGCGGTGATTCTTCGGGCATTTTGCCTGCGGCGGTGCGTCCACCTGCCACGTGGGGAGGCCGCCAGCTTCATGGAGGGAGGTGGGGCAATCAAAGCCAAAAAGGGGGCTGTGGGCAGGAAAGGCCGCTCCCATGGTCCCAGTGGGACATCCAGAGGGACCTGTCTGCTTGGCCCTTTGGAATTTGAATTTGAAACTTATCTCCTTGACCTCTCGATCTCTGAGCTGCCTCAGCAGCGTCCACCTCCAATTGGGCCAGCAGTGTTGGGAGACCGCCTGCCATCTTTAGTTGGGTAGTGAGCCCAGTGGCAGCCAATTAGGAGGCCGTCTCCTGTAAGATTGCTGAGCTGATCCCGCTGCCGGCAAGTGTGGGCTCAGGACTCCCATTTCATCCTGACTTTGGGGTCCCGAAACCCACAGGAAAATCCTGCTCTTGGGGAAAGATTTTACCTCACTCAAAAACCCATTGGCTTAGAGAGTTAAAATCAGGCCCCAAAGAAATTTCAACAGAGGTCACTGACAGTGATCAGGAGCAGGACTGCCAGTTAATATGTTGGGATTACTGAGACAAATTGTAGAATCCTCCCCATCTTCCCAGTTGAGATCAGATAGCTCAGAACAAACTGGAAATCAAGTCTACCCCTTCTTATTTTTTGAGACAGTACCTTTAATACCAGACACCAACCAATGCCCCACCCTTCAAAGTGCTCTCTTTAATTAACTTATTTTTTCTGTATGCTGTGCACTGTCCCAAATGGAGTGGAATGTTCCTTCACTCCCATTTTGGAGGGTCACTCTGTAATTGTAATTGGCTACACTAGGGCGGAGGGTTTAGTCTGTTTTAAAGCCTTCCATGCCTGGCACAAAGAAACTGTGTAGCCTCCAAATATCGTCTTACCTCATGCGTCAAGATGGGAACCCAAGTTAATGCCATCAGTGCATGGTAATTTCATCATGTCACCACATGTTTGGGTCAGAGTACTTCATCGGCAGTTTAAATAAAATAAGGTGCGTTTAAAAACACACTAGGCAGCCCAACTCTCCCAATGGGGCAGTGGGTAAATGCACCATGTGGCACTGGTACCATTTAGACCAGGAAGGTTTCAGCTTCAAATCTAGCACTCTGCTGAATTAGCTGTTTTCAACCAGGGTGGAGCTGGAGGTTCTACAATTCATCTCAGTGTCCTAAAGCTACAGAGGCTGGAATTAAATCTATGAAGAGGCAGGATTTTCCCTGTGGCCTTCAAGACCCGGCCATCAGGCTCAAAAGGGGATCAGAAGCCGGCACTCTGTGCAGAGCAGTTACTGACCTGTGATCTTCCCTGAATTGGCCAATTAGCGGCCAGAAGGTAGTCTCACAGTCCAATTGAGGATGGCGCGCAGATTCTCGAAGCTGGAAGGCCAATAGGAGGCCCTCCAGTTTGGAAGCAGTAGCAGTAGGATGCCATGACAGATAAATGAGCGAGAGGGCGCCCCAAGATGGAACCCCTCCACAGGGTGGCCTGTGGCTGCAGTAGAACCCAGGCAGGTAGGGAGAGCCTCTAAGCCTTCCAGGAGTTCTGGGCTCTGGGTGTACCACCAGGAGGCCACCTCCAGGCAGTTGCATTGTCCCCCACTGCCTGCAGGGACCTGGAGGCCAACTGGAGAATCCCAGTCGGCTTCCGACAATAAGCCTTATTAGGCCTTTACTCACCTTAATTGGCTACCCGCGGCTTGTGGGCGCATAGCCCTGCTGCCACCATCACACCCACCACCCCCCCCCCCCCCCACAAGCACCCCCCCCCCTCAACCCCACCTCTCAAAAAGTGGCCCCGGGGGGGGGAGGTGGGGGGAATGGAGCAGGGGAACTGGCACACTGGCCGGCAAAGAAAAATTCCACACCCACCCATCTCAATGCACGCACCCCCCCCCCCCCCCCCCATCAGGTCAGGTACATTTCTCTGGTGACTGAAAACATGTTGCATCAATGTTGCACATCAGAATGTAGAGAAGAATGCATGCTTCCTGCGCCTAATGGGTTCAATGTCTGCATCATGCCCAAACTACAGGATGCCAACATTGACATCGCATCAGGGATTACACTCACTTTGGAGTTCAGCCTTTGGGGGAGAGATATAATTATTTGATTTAACCCCCAAATCAGAAGGCATAGCTATAAATAACATTGCCACTGCACTTACCCAGCATTCCTTTATTGGAATTTGACATGCACATGTCCCTTTCGGCAACCGGAAGTACAAAGCCCACCACAAACACTTCTACTCCATCAGCCATCAGTGCCAATCCTAAGACAAAGAAGAGTGTCCACTGGAAGCGTCCATGTCCGCACTCCTCAATGATTGACTCATACTGGTGCGCTAGCTGCTCCTCATCCTTCATACGTTCAGCAATGAGATCTGCTTGGTCCCTATATTCATCAGGAATGGGTTGAGTTGCTGCCATCCGATTGGCCTTAATGTCATCAGGATGAGGGATCCCCTGGTATTCCCCCTCGTAGATTTCATCGTCTTCATCGTGTCCTTCCGTGGCATCACTGTCAGCATCTTCCTGTGTGTGAGGCTCATTGCTGTGATAATATCCCCCAGCTTGAGGGGCATGCTCCCCACTGCCTTCATATCGTGTATAAGAGTCTTGCATCCTGCCGTGCCTCTTGGCCTCGTAGGCAATATCCTTGGCTCCTTGAAAGAAGTTTGAATTATTCCCAAATCCGTCATCCATCGTGCTCACAGAAAACTAGACCTCTTCCGACATTCACGGCACCTATATGTACATAGTCTTGACAGCGTAATTTACTATTTGATCCACTGTTAAAAGTAAGACACAGGATAATGTTAGGCTGTTGGGTGCTCTTCAGCTGATTTCCTAGGAGGACACAATTGAAGAAAGAACTTTGAAATTCTTAACTGTTTTTCAGTTCCACGATGAGGTCACTGCATGTCTCCGAGAGAGACGCTGATGTAAACAGGAAGATTGTGGGGCAATTCTTGCAACGAGCTGTAAGAAGCTTAACTATCAAGTTCTATTAATGCCTTGACGTGATGGATGACCTTTGGTACGTCTCATTGATTGGTCCAAAAGGTAAATTTCTGAAATAAAGAAGAAAAAGAAAATAAACTTAGCTGTCTTCAACACGTAGATTGGAATGAAATGAGTTACTTTCACAACCTGTCTCTTTTCAATCTCATTTTTGATTGAGCTGTTGTTGTTAGGAATGTCTGGTGAACTGGCAGTCCTTAGAGGCTGAAAGCATATATCAATGCTCAGTGGAATCCCCATATCTGTTTAATTAAATGTGAAGTTTAAATTAAATGGGTAGAAGCTAAATATTTTTTCATCACGATGGGTCATTTTTGGACCCTTTTCATCAAAGCATGTTGTTCGTATCTACAGATTTATTGCCTTCTGAGTTAAAAGTGGGTCTTATGCTCAATCCCTGTTGTGTGCTGAGTTAGCTGATCTCAGTTGTGCAGGCAACAGGAACCCAGGAATAGGTGCAAGCCATTCGGCCGACTGTGCCTGCTCTGACATAAGGCAGTGCTGCAATTGACATCAGTGGGTCTGCACAAGGGAGAGAGAAAACAGCGAGTGTTCCCATTCCTGACTGCTATCTGATGAGCCCTGCTGTGCATGCATATGGATGTTGAATGAGGACATAACATGCTTGACGTTTATGCCTTCCTCACTCATAGAAGAATAACCAAGCTATCATTTGTTAGGCTCACATATCAAGAATGAATATTTTTTTGAATGTGTCAGCCTTGCCTCAGTGGTTGCACTCTGGCCTCTGAGGAATAAGGTTCTTCACTCTAACAACATCAGAACAGGAGGAGGCCATTCAGCCCCTCAAGCCTGGGGCACCTTTCAATTAGATCATAACTTATCTATACCTCAACCCAATTTATTCGACTTTGTTCAATAACCCTTAGCTAAGAAAATCTAACGATCTCTGTCTTGAAAATTTCAATTCCCACCAGAGGGAATAGTTTCTCTGTATCTGTCCTATCGACTCCCGTAATCATTTTAAACACCTCAATTAAACTAAAGTGGAAATAATGCCAAATGTAAAACTATTTCCCCAAATATACACCAATATAAAAATAACTGTGCTTCCATAAACTATAAGTCATTATGGCATCAGATAATCTATTGTAATGTCATACAGAGAGTGTTAGACCACAGAGATTATTCTGCTGCTTTACATTAATATATGCCCCTACTTCAATAATTATACCACAGATAACTAAAGAGAACATTGAACATCTATGGGGAGGCCAAAGTTTTAAGTCAATCTTAAATTGTCCGAACCTGGAGATTAGATTGCATTTCTGAATGCAATCTCTAATGCCTCGTGGTTGTTTTGTGTTCATCAAAGTTAGTGATGATGTCAGTGCTGATGAAACAAAAACTTCCCCACATTTTGGCACTCAGTACCAGTATCAAGCACTCCCAAGTCAGTGTTATGTGCAGGATAGGCCCTCCCTCTCTTCTCAATATTCTTTACCCTCAATCTCAGAAGGGCATTACCCCCTCTCTCTGATGGACTCTTGTGGCATTTCCATCTCCCACATCAGCCCCCCTATGGTTTGTCTGTTTGGAATTGCAATTTTAGTGCCAATATGTGCAACACTGGTACAGCTGGTTAACAGTCACAATCTAGAACTTTATTTTCTGTTGCTAAGCTTTTCAAGCTGGCTAGGGAAGGTCAGTGCTGGTCAACAATTGGGGAACTGTCTTCAAGAGCACCAGAGATTTGAAAAACAGCGAGGAACAATTTCAAGAGGATATAGTTTAGTAGAATTGGCAGATGGTTTAATACAGATAAGTGTGAGGTCATGTATCGTGGGAGAAAAGACAAAAAGTGGAATTATATGTTTGATGGAAGAATACCGAAAGGCATGGAGGCACAGCTAGACCTTTGGATCTAAATACATAATTCCTAGAGAGTGCAAGTGCAGTACATAAAGCAATAAACCAGACCAATAGCCTTTTGAGTTAGATAATTAGCTGGGCAGATGGCTATCCCCCATGAGTTAATGCAATTGTGAAATAATCTTTTCCATTTGGGCAGTTACCTTGAGAGATCTCAGGAGAAGATGCTTATGGAAGTTTTGGATTACAGGTTAGTCAGCAGAAATGATGTCTGTATTTAGTAATCAAATGTGGATTAGTGTATTTCTTAGATTTAAATAAAAATAGTTGTACGAAAAATATGTCATTGTTCCATCATTGTTAGGTTAATCACAGGTTCATCATTTATGCATTAAATTTGCTTCATATAAGAACATAGAAATAGGAGCAGGAGTAGGCCATTCAGCCCCTTGAGCCTGCTCCGCCATTCAGTAAGATCGTGGCTGACTTCTACATCAACTCCACTTTCCTGCCCTATCCTCATATCCCTTAATTCCCTCAGTGCCCAAGAATCTATTGATATCAGTCTTGAATATACTCAATGACTGAGCATCCACAGCTCTCCGGATTAGAGAATTTCAAAGGTTCATGATCCTCTGAGTGAACATGATTTTCCTCATCTCAGTCCTAAATGGCTGACCCCTTATTCTGAGACTGTGCACCCTTAGTTCTAGACTTTCCATCCAGGAGAAACAGTCTCTCACGCATCTAACCTGTCAAGCCCTCCAAGAATATTTTACGTTTCAATGCAATCACCTCTCATTCTTCTGTACTGTAACCATTCTATGAATATATGATTCTATAAACAGGGTTTACTGTACATTTCCCAGGTATTTCATCAAAACTTATCTTAAAATTTGAAGCCAAATGCTCTAGAGGGTTTGCAAAGTTATGATTCACCCATAAAAGTGATCTGAAATGTAAGGGCTGAAATAATTTAGGATAATAAAGTTTAAAAAAATACTAAAAATGGTAAAGTGGAATCATTCACTACTATTACCTGTGGAACTGCACCAAACATGACTAGGTATGAGAGAACAGCCATCACTGAAGTACCATAACACAGCAAGACTAGGTACTGGAGGACAGTACACCTGTGTACTGTACTCTAGAAAGAGCAGATATCAGCTCACAGCTGTCCTTTATTGAATTGTGAAACAGAAAGAATCATCCGAGGAGTATCATCACCTGTGAAACAATGCCACCAGAACAGTCAGGGCAAGAAACTAAAATATCTTACTCTGGGAAAAGATAAAGTTGTTGTAGCTTTGAAAGCGGTTATAACCACGGTGTCATGGATACAAAATGGCTTGTCTGATTTATTGTTGGTTCCCGGCATTTATGGGGGTGGCTTGTGCCTGCAGAAAGCCTTTGTTAATATGCAGATGTATCTGTTCCGTTACTATTTAAAGGGATACTGCCTTTTTGAAAATGATTTCCTGGCAAACCCCTTCACATGTGTTTGCAAAGACCTGATACAATTACACAAAGCACAATGCATGTCCTTCTGTCATTTACAGGTGATGTCATATATAGAGAAAAGCACAATTGTTGTTGTATTTTTCAAACAAAATAGTTTGGCCAAACATATTTTCACAAGGAAATGCCTTTAATTATGTTGATGAGAGAATCCCGTAAGGAATTTTATACCATGCGCAGAAGATTTCTCAACTCCCCAAGTGGCTTCTTGATTCATTCCGTTTGATAGGAACGGCTGTTGGTTAACTCATTCCTGCTCAGTGACCGTCCTTGGTTTTTATTCTTCTATATTGATAAGATGAAAATTATTGGTATTGGGAAATGGAACACCATCCATTTCATCAATCAGATGTCAGCAACAAGCACTTGAAGTCATGTAAAACACATCAGGTTCAGAGTAAAATTCTCTCTACACTGCCTCAACAATGTGCCTCAGTTCCACCCACAGAATGTCATCCCTCTACTCCACCAGTGTGACATTTTCCATTTTCCACATCAACTATCCTGTTGAGACCAACATTGGCTCCCAGTCTGCAACAGCCTCAATTCTAAAATTCTCATCTTTGTTTTCAATTCTCTCCATAGTCTCACCACTCCCTATCTCTGTAACCTCCTCCAGCCCTACAACCTTCAGAGATCTCTCTGCTCTTCCATTCTGGCATCCTGCACATGCCCAATTTTAATCACTCCACCACTGGTGGCTGTGCCTTCAGCTGCCTGGGTCCTTAGATCAGGAATTCCCTCTCTAAACCCCTCTGGGTCTCTCTCTTCCTTTAAGATGCTCATTAAAACCTCCCTCTTTCCTGTCCTAATATCTTTTTGTGTGGCTCAGTGTCAAACTTTGTTTTATAATACTTCGGTGAAGTGCTTAAAGGTACTATATGAATACAAGTTGTTGTTGTAGTCTGTTTTTTTTATTCATTGATGGGAAGGTCAACATTTTTTTCCCACCCCTAATTGTCTTTGAGAAGGTGGTGGTGAACCACCTTCTTGAACTGCTGCAGTCCATCTGGTGTGGGTACACCCACAGTGCTGTTAGGGAGGGAGTTCCAAGATTTTGACCGAGCGACAGTGAAGGAATGGAGATTTAGTACCAAGTCAGGATGGTGTGTGACTTGGAGGGGAACTTGCAGGTGGTGGTGTTCCCATGCATTTGCTGCCCTTGTCTTTCTAGGTGGTAGAGGTTATGGGTTTGGAAGGTGCTGTCGGAGGAGCCTTGGTGCGTTGCTGCAGTGCATCATGTAGATGGTACACACTGCTGCCACTGTGCACCAGGGGGAAGGGAGTGAATGTTGGATGTGGTAAATGGGGTGCCAATCAAGCGGGCTGCTTTTTCCTGGATGGTATTGAGCTTCTTAAATGTTGTTGGAGCTGCACTCATCCAGGCAGTGGAGAATATTCCATTATACTCCTTGTAGATGGTGGACAGGCTTTGGAGAATCAGGAGTTGAAGTACTCACCGCAGAATTCCCGGCCTCTCACCTGCAGGGCAAGAGGAAAGAGTAGAGGCGCGGGACTAATTGGATAGCATTTTCAAAGGCAGGATGGGCCGCGTTGCTTTCTTGTGTGATGTAAGAGTCTACGATTCTATGATTCTACCCACGCTCAGTTCACTTACAAAACTTACAGCTGGTAAATTAAAGAGACTATCATCCAATCAGTTTAGGCTGGCTTTGAAGACATGTCCCAGAAGTGAAAGGTCAGACCCACTGTACCACATGGTTTGCAATCTATTTATTTATTCATATTTTCTGCACCTTTATAAAGCTCTGGTTGTGTCCAATTCTGGTCACCACATTTCAGGAAGGATGTAAGGATCCTTGAGAGAGTGCAGAGGAGATTTACTGGAATGCTTCCAGGGATAGGAGAATTTAGTTACAAGGTTAGGTTGGAAAAGCTGGGGTTGTTCTCCCTGGAGCAAAGGAGATTGAGGGGAGATTTAATAGAAGTCTACAAGATTTTGACGGGCTTAGATAAGTTAAAGGAAGGAAAAACTGTTCCCATTAACAAATAGTACCCCAACTAGGGGACACAGATTGAAAGTTTTGGGCAAAAGATGCAGGGGGAATATTAGGAAGAACTTTTTTACACAGCGGGTGGTAATCGCCTGGAGCTCACTGCCCACAAGGGAAGCGGAGACGATCAATGACTTCAAGAGGAAGTTGGATGACCACCTGAGAGAAATAGACTTGCAGGACTACAGGGATTAAGCCAGGGAGTGGGACTGACCGCATAACTCCGTGGAGAGCCGACATGGACTCGATGGGCTGAATGGCCTCCTTCTGTGCCGTAAATGACTCTATGAAACTATGACTCTATGGCATATCAACAGCATTTGCTGCACCAAGTCTGTTCTCCCCTCACTCCACCAACACAACAAACCTCCACCCTCACAACCCTGGCCCTGGCCTCATACATAAAGAATATCCAAGGAAACAGGAAGACAGTCTAATGACACTTTCTACACAAGCAGATAAGCATCCTCACAACCTCCATTCTAAACCAAAAAAAAAGAGTCTGTGGCCAAACCTGTTTGGCATTTCACCAGATTCCCACCAGTGGGCATCCAATAGAACCATCAGAAAAAGGCACATCGAGATTCCTAACTTAAACTCCCACATCAGGAGCTCCCATTTCCATTCTGTCCAGAGGCTGAAAGGCTCAGGGAATGACGCAGAAGAGCACAAGCGGATGGACACCAGTTGTACAGTATGGTGGGATGGGGGGGGGGTGGCGGGCAAAGCCCAGGCTTGGACCCCTGAAGATGAGAATTTTTAAAATAAATAGTGCAGACTCTGGCAGGGTCAGCATTGGACAACAATTCCTTTGTTACTGCTGGCACCATGACTCGCCAATTTTCAGGGGCATTTAAGCTAGTCTTTTAGTTGGTATAAAATGATAAATACTGTTTTAATCCAGTTACACCCCGGAAAAATTGTATTTCAAAGTACTCACAAACGCAACTACGTTTGAAACAAGAGCCTACAAGCAGATGTCAAGGCCTTCCTGCTAACATCTGATTACCAGCTCAGCCTATTCTTTACTGGGCTCCGTGAATGATTGTTCTACTCCCTGAAAAATTAATCATAACCATGCTTTCTCAAAAGAGCTTATCACAGATTCCAATTAATCTTTTAATAGAGTTCAATTTTATTACGCCTTTTATCTCATCTTCTGAAGGTGCCAACTCCTCAATGACAGAGCTACCCCCTGCTGCCGCACCCTCAAATGGCCACTCTTCACACTCTAGTTTGGGCGGTGAGTGCCCACAGGCTATTTAACTGTGGGGAGGTGCCGTATGAAGCCAGATTCTGTCGTCATCCAGCATCCAGTCCATGGGGCCGTGGGGCAAAAGTCAAGAGTTGGAATTCTTGGTAACTTTTCCCACCCTAAAACAGCCACTAATCCTGGCACCTCTGCTGCAATCAGTTAGCACAGTCTATGAGGATTAGCATGGCTCTGAATGGTACTTTTACTCACTAGGCAAGTAGAGGAGAGGTAGCTCATTTATTTTCAATACAGTTAATGTCACTTACTGCAGCTATTGTTTTCTCAAAATTGTGCTTCTATTCCAGGCACATTAAAGCTTCTGATTAGCATCAAAAATGAGCTGACTTACTGTCTGACCCATTGGGATATAACTGTGGTAAGGATATCTAAGTTGTCTGCACATCACCCAATATCTGAATTACTTTGCATTAACCCATTACCTGGGCAAGCCACTAGGAACCAGAGCTTTACACTGAAAATGCAATCCTATCTCTGGGCTTTCCATCTCCGAAAACCCCCTCTACACCAGGAAAATGCCTCAATGCAAGTCTCAGAAGAGAATTTACTGCTAAACCAATGCAATATTTATACCATTTCCCATGTCCAACCACCTTGTGGCTTCCTTGTGTAATATTACCATTTACTTGGCCATGGTTGCTGCCATGACAGAGCACCCAGGCATAAATAAGCAGGTTTTCCTTGGTGGAGGATGGGGAGCGATGACTGAGGTAGAATATACATTTAAAAGTCAGGAGCCTCTATCACATAATGAATAAATAAATATTTTGTTGTTATTCATTCCAACAAAATGACTCTAAATGGACAGCTTTGATACTGAAAGCTTTAATCAGAAAATTGTACTGTACTCCAAAGAAACAATTGCGGAGATGAAAATGGATTTTCTTGTGCATCAGCGTCTTTCACTTTAGCAGGCTGATCTCAATTCCTAAGCTAACAGCTTAAGGTGCTTTATGTCACCACTAAAATCAAATGTCATCCCAGTCCATTGCATCCAGACATCAAACTGAGGCCCTTTTTGCCTGTTTAAATGGATGCAGACAATCCCATAGCACTATTTGAAGAAGAGCAGGGTAGTCCAACATTTATCTCTCAAACAACATCATTAAAATAGATAATAAAAACAGAAAATGCTAGAAATACTCAGCAGGTCTAGCAGCATCTGTGAAGAGAGGAAGGTTTCAGGTCTGTGACCTTTTATCAGAACTGATGAAGTATTTCCAGCATCGACAGTATTTCGCTTTTGTCATTAAAGTAGATTATCTGATCGCTTGTCTCATTTGCTGTTAGTGGGATCTTGCTGTGTATAAATTGGCTGCCCCTTTTACCTTTACAACAACAGTAATTGCGCTTTAATAGGAACTCCAAGACTTTGGCCCCGTGACGATGAGCGAATGGCAATTTTCGTCCAAAAGAAATAGTGTGTGACTTGATGTGGAACCGAGAGGTGATGGTGTTCCCATGACCTTGCTGCTCTTGTCTGTCACATTGTTAGAGGTTAAAGATCTAGAGGACAGTCCCACACATCTGCATTCTCTCCTAATTAGTTCTCCATGAGCTTTCTCATATTTTCCTGAAGGTTACCTGTTTTTGTTTCATTGCCTATAGGCATGGCAACTATGTAAAACTGCGAAAACCACAAACATGGTCAGTTGATTAGAAAATACTGCTATATCTCAGAGAGAGAGAGAGAAAGAAGAGTGAAAGTAAATGGGAATTATAGAAGCTTTTTGCAGACACCCAACCCTGTCTGATCTCTATAACATCGCCCGACTTTGCCGCTGTCTTAGCTCATATGCTGCTGAAACGCTCATTCATTCCTTTGCTATCTCTACACTTGACTGTTCCAATGGACTCCTGGCTGGTCTCCCACATTCTACTCTCCGTAAACTTGAGGTCATCCAAAACTGCTGCCCGTGTCTTAACTTGTACTAAGGCCTGTTTCCCAATCAGCCCTGTGCTCGCTGACCTACATTGGCTCCTGGTCAAGCAATGTTTTGATTTTAAAAATTCTCATCCTTGTTTTCAAATCCCTCCATGGCCTCGCCCCTCCCTATCTCTGTAATCTCCTCCAATCCCACAACCTTCCAAAATACCTGCACTTCTCTAATTCTGGCCTCTTGTGCACCTCTGATTTTAATTGCTCCACCATTGGTGGCCCCGCCTTCAGTTGCCTAGGCCCCAAGCTCTGAAATACCCTCCCTATGACTCTCTGCCTCTCCACCTCACTTTCTTCCTTTAAGACACTCCTTAAAACCTACCTCTTTGAACAAACTTTTGGTCACCTGAACTGCTATCTCCCTTGTGGCTCGGTGTCATATTTTGTTTTATAATGTTCCTGTGATGTGCCTTGGGAGGGTTTATTACATTAAAGGTGCTATATAAATGTAAGTGGTTATTGTTGTTTAGTGGGGAAGCAGCCTATATTAAGCACTAAGGATATGAGCTAAAGTAGCCCCAACAGTACCTGGCAAAATGACAAACGATTAATTACACTTCATGCCAAATCTATTTTCAATGCTGTTTTTGTCATTGGCTACATTTAGAATATTTTGTAGTCTATTGTACCCATTGTTTTCTCTAAAACAAAACTGTTCTCCTCTGCAGTGTGATTTGCTTCCTACCTCAAAGATCCACTGAAACTTTTACAGATCCAGTTGCTACATTTAAAAGGGAGGTCACGTTCATCATTGGGAAATGGGGCTGAAAGGCCACCCTCGATTTTTTCACCATGATAATATCGCATGTGAGCAACGCAATGACATTTTTGCAGCCTGGCACAAGAGTTCTAACTCAATTTACATCATTACATTATATTAAGAAGAATATTCAAGAGGCACATAGCGGGTCAGTTGGCACCTGAACAGAGTAGCAATAAACCCTTTTTCAGAATCATTCCAATCGTTCTACACCCCAAGCATTAAACCTGCTTTTTTTCAGTTTTCAGAACCTAATGTGCCTTTCTGGAATTTTCCATTTACAATGCCAGAATTCAGTTCTTTTTTTTCACCTTTCATCTCAAAATAAAAAAATAAAGTTTGCCAAACATTTTTCACACAAAGACACTGCCCCTTTACGAACAATACAGCAAAGATTAGCATTTACCCAATGTGGAGACAGATGGTTTTTAAGAACAGACATTATTCTGAACATCAAGGATTGCTACCTTCTGCTTCTGTCATTTCTGTGAATGATGCCCTTGTATATATCTTTCAGTCCTGCCCAAAATTTAAAAAAGCTTCCCCTTACCATTGCAGCGACACTTTTCCACTGCTGCTCTGTGGTGAGTCAGTGAGATAAACAAAACCTGGTCACATCGCACTGACTGAGAATCCCCGACTGTGTTGCTGCAGTTGTACAGACTGTGGAGTCCAGGGTGTGGCTGATTTATCTCTGCCATTAGCAAGTAAAGCAAAGTAGCCTGGCATTCGTTGATATAGACAGCTGCAGTTTAGCAACAGCTGTCTGCACACTGATGCCAGCCTGAAGTTGAATGCAGATTGCATCCAGTTTAAATTATCTTCGACTGGAGATCCAAAATCAAAATTCAATCACTTGAGAAGTTCAAGGTGCACTGCAGTATTAATAATGTGGCATTTACATTGCAATTGTACAATTGCTGCAAGTTATTGTGCAATAGCAGCCTAAATTCAGAGCCAAGGCCCCAGCCGAACAAAGTGAAATAGACTTGTTGAAGGAGAGATTCACGCTGTCACTTTGGGCCTTAACTTGTGCTGGCACAGGCACGATGGGCTGAATGGTCTCCTCTGTGCTGGACAATTCTATGAGCTTGCTACCACAAGCTTTGAGGTGGATAGCATAGATGCATTCATAGGGAAGTTAGATAAACACATGATGGGGACAGGAATACAGGATATGCTGATGGGGCGAGATGAAGTGAGGTGGAAGGACACTTGTGTGGAGCATAAATGTTCATAGACCTACATGTTGGGCCGAAAGGCTTGTTTCTATGCTATAGGTTCTAGGTAACACACAATTTATATTGCACAAATTTAGTGTTGTGGCAAAACCAAAGCTACTTTACATCAATATAAAACATATCCTCAAAGAACTTTATCCTGGAAGCCCACCTGATGACTCAGTGAGTTTATTCAGTGCATTACCAAACGATACATCGTGTCGGCAGTAAGCATGCAATAGTTGACCTCAACATCCCGAACCATAATCTCTATAGAGTAACTAGTGCTGGAAATGCAGATACTTGCACATCAGGTTAGAACAGGATGGGGGGTGGGGGGGGTGGCGGGCAGCTGTGATTCCTCTCTTGGTCAAATAGCCCATTGCGTGCACTCACCGAGACCCCACATGACTAATGGCTCACTGGATGAAGTGCTCAACAGCAATGGAACTGTTCCCCAGCAAAGAGGCAACAGCTAGGGAAAAGGAGACTAACAAATTGGCAAGAAAATACAGGGATTGAAACTTGGCTTAGAGGGTAGCATTAGACAGGCATTACTGCATCTGCCGCCTGTTGTACACCAAATGGAACTGAATATTGGGCAGAGATATGATACTGTCTGGTTTCCACTGCCTTCCAAGATGAATTTCCACCCTGTGAACTTTTACCCCAATTAGCTGATGTGTTAGACTATCCTTTGGATTTTTTTTAACCTTTAGCATGCTGCAAATAAGCTCACTCATCTGAAAACACTTCTGTGCGGCTGCTGATGAAAATGCATGGTGTCCACAGTCCTGATTTTAATATATTTTTTGCAAGTATCAGATTGACACAGTCTTGCCCGCAACAAGACGACTTCATTAAATAATTGAACCTCCAGGGAGAACTGTGGGAGCCAAGAGGAAAGCAAGTCAAGGATTTGGAATGGTAATTTTGTTGTGGAAGAAATAAGATCTAGATTAGATTAAATAGAAAAGAAGTAAAAGGACACTTAAAACCAGAGACAACGAATGGAAAAGAACAAAATAGAAAAGCAATGCAAGACTGCAAGTGTAAGAATTACAGGGGAGAATTTTAAGTCCCCCCTTCCCCCAAGAACAGGAAGGTTTGGGTTGGGCAGAAAGGAAAATGTAAAAAATCTTGGGGTGGACAATCCAGGAGGCAGGTTAGTCATTGAGATATTATAGCAAGGCTGCGTGCCTCAGATTTTATCTCCATTTTAAGCTGAACCCTTGCCAGCTGAGTTTCCCAGGCCTCAGGACAGCTAAAGGCAGACAAGGACTGCTGGATCCCAAAGGCATCTTTCCATTACCTGCTGGATTCAGCTTACCCGCTTCCACACCCCCAAAACCCCTGCAAGCAGACAGCACCCCCACCCCAAGCCATGATGTCCCCCGGAGCCATGATCTCCCACCTCCCACCTGGCCTTTCCAATCCTTGCCTCCCTCCTTTCTGCTCCCTGGCTATGATCTGGTGCCAAAGACCTACCTGCTTCTCACAGGTGGGCTGCAGTCAGGAAACGGATTTCAAAAATGGTAATCACGTCCACCCATTAAATTCAGCTGAACCTGAGGGAAACACATTCTGCTGTGTTACCCAAAACTGCCCTCCTTCCGCCGCCCCCCCCCCCCCACCCCCCTCTAACCCACCCCGCTCCTTCCCTGTAAATATCAGGGCCAAAGTATTACACTTCATCAATTAGTTTTCTAGGTGTTTATTTTTGTAGTTTAATGTTAGTATTCCATAAACAAAGGTATTTCTGGCATATAAATTGGTTAGTTGCTGTAATATTAGTGTTTGTTTCAGTGTTGCAGTGCCCAAAGTAAAATAGTACAGAACAAGCCACCTTAGAAAGCCAGCTATTCCCAAAGAGCTGCCAATAGTCAAACTTTTTACTTTAACTGTAAACTTAAATTTAATCGTAATTCTTTCTATTATCAAGTTTATGCACCGAATAGACTATTATTTCCCTCTGCATTTTATTTCATTTCCTGTATTTCTGTTCGCATCCTTTTTTTTAAATTTGGAAAATGACAAACACGTTCAGATCTACAGACGATACACAGCAGAGCGTGGGTTGCTTCGTGAGGCAGTGTTTAATATCCGATACAGTCCTGATTAGAAAAAAGAGATAAGATTCAAAGCAGTGCAACTTGTTAAATCACAGAGCAGAAAGCTGTTTGAGAAATAGAATGCATCAAGAAGGTGAGACAATTCAATGGAACAGTCTATTGAAAATTTATGATCATCATCGCTATTGTAGTAAGCTCCCAGTCTTGGCCAGGTTAGTAAATGGGAAATGTTATGTGAAGGTGCAGTGCTTCAAAAATAAAGCAGTGTCTTGGAAAGCACCATTTGACCTCCCAAATCATTCGCAATCTTTGCTATTGTGAACTCTACCCAACTATTTAATCCCCTTAAGTCAAGTATGGACAATTACTTCCTGATTTCTAAAGATATTCGAGTCTAACAAATAACCATCCATTCTCACAACTCCAGTACTCAACTTTGTCCTGTTGCCCCCCACTGAATCTCCCAACCTCAACAGTACAGGAACTATTGGAAACCATTCATTGTGTCCCTTGGCGCATTTGACCATCTCAGTCTATACCTATCTCTATAACCTCTTTACATGTACATCATATGTGCTCACAACATTTTGAAAACCTGGATCATGTTCGCCCTCATTCCTCACTGTCATCCTCCCTCTACCTTTCTCCGATCAGAACAAACTCAACTCCAATTTTTTACAGATAATATCTCCATAGTGATGGGTAGAAAATCAATGAGTGGCATCCCATTTACGTGGCCATTTGTGCCATTTCTCTGGGGTTTTTAGCTATCTCCTGCTGAAGTTATAGCAGGTGATCAGTAGAACTCACGCAGGAATTCCAGGCAGTTATTTTCTTTTCATTCCTGCTATGTAGACAGGCATATTCCATCCCACATTTTCCAACAGTTTCATCGAGGCAGATATTGGAGTATACAATATACAGAGCTTGGCATAGATTATAAGACATAATAATGAACAGTTCATGTGATTCACATATAGTTCAATGGAAAATAGTTAACACACAATGGGAGACAATGGGACAGAAAATATATAATGAGTGAATGTTGGGTACAAAGATTACAATCTGATAGGCAGTGAAGTATAAAGATACACTATGGAAGTCAGCAAAGATAGGGAATATACAATGGGGTACCATCGGATTTAGGGAAGACACAAATGGGGTTTAGAAAAAATACAATGAAAGACAGTAGGGAACAACAGTAACCATAAATTGAATTTGTATAGTACCTTTAGCACAGAAGTATTCCAATGCATTTCACCAATGGGAGTTGGGAATCGACACCAAAGCAGAAAGAAAAATTAGGAGATTGGGTGAAAAGTTTTGCTGAATAGGTGGATTTTTAAAGGAAGTTGACAGATGAGAGGTCATCTGTCAGGGAGGGAGTTGCAGAAAGTAAGACCAATGCAACTGAATGCTGTACAAAAACTGGTGGGAAAAGGATGAAATAAATAAGACCTGAAATCAGAGGAATGGAATGTTTGGTTGTGGTTATTGGACTAGATGAGTTTGCCAATATAGTTGATAGAGGCATTAAGAAGAAGCACAAGAATTTAAAATTAAATACATGGATTTGACAGTAGCCAGTGGAGGTCTCTGAGGATTGGGTAATGGAAAAATGAGATTTAGTACGGGACATGACATGAGTGGCAGAGGTTTGAATAAGTTCTATGGAAGAAGCTGAGAGGGAATGAGGGGAACGTATGAGACTACAGTGGAAAATACACATTGGGGAACAGTAAGAAATAGAAAATGTACAATGGGGACAGTAGTGTCCAGAGAATACACAATGATAGGTAATAGGATATGCAGAATAGAAAATGGATGACAGTGAGTCATAGAGAATGCACCATGAGGGATAATGGGGTATGGGGAATACATAATGAGGAACAATGGGGCATGTGGAATATATAGAATATACAATGTGAGACAATAAGGTATAGAGAATAGGTGAGGGTGGATGGTGAAGTACACAGAATACTTATTGAGGAACTATGGACTATAGGAAATGCACAATGGAAGACAGTGTTGTTTAGGAAGTACAGAATGAGAAGCATTGGAGTGTACAAAATATACAATAAGGAAGAGTAGGGTATAGAGAATGAAGGATAATGGGTAGAAATTGCAGGTGATGGACTAGAGGGTTACAGGTTCAGCACTAGCGAGGGTTAATTATTTACATAGGAGCCTAGGAACATACAGTACGAAGAAATAAAAATCTGTGGATCGTCAAAAATCTATGCTGGCTAGAATCAGACAGCCTTTTAAACATCTAATTATTACATAATTATACAATATGAATCTATCTGTAGTATAATTTATGGAGTCTACAATTGAAATGTAATGGTTTAATATAAATCTTAGAGGGCTAGAAATGGGCTTTCTTGCCAAAAAAAGTTATAATACTCCTGTAAAATTTAAAAAACCAAGTACTTGCATTTACAGAGCACCTTTTACAACTTCAGGATGTCCCAAAGCACTTTACAGCCAATAAAGTCCTCTTGAAGTGTAGTCACTGTTGTGATATAGACAGCACAGCAACCAATTTGCACACAGCAAGCTCCCAGAAACAGCAATGAGATAAAGGACTGGGTAATTTGTTTTACTCATTTTGATTGAAGGATAAATATTGGTCAGAAGACTGAGAAAACCCCCCTGCTCTTCTTCAAGTTGTGCCATTGGGTCTTTTACATCTACTTGAGCCGACAGATTACGCCTCAGTTTAGCATCTTATCCAAAAGATGGTACCTCTGATAAGGTAGCACTTCCACAGTAGTGCACTGAAGGTGAAACCTAGACTATGTGCTCAAGTCTCTGGAGTGGGACTTGAACCTACAATCTTCAGTCTCAGCTATAATAGTCCAATCACTGCGTTTCGTGGTGTGTTGTTTGAGATGGGTCTCATTCACATATTAAATATTTAATTCTGGTCCCATGGAAAAATGTGTGACTGCTGTTTTTAAAAAAAAATTATTCAGGGGATGTGGGTGTCGAAGGCAAGGCTGGTATTTATTGCCCATCTCCAGTTGCCCTGGTTTAATACTTAATGGTTACTTCAGAGGGAAGTTAAGAGTGAACCACATTGCTGTGGGACTGGAGTCACATACAAGCCAGACCAGGTTTCCTTCCCTAAAGGCCATTCGTCAAACAGTTGGATTTTTACAACAATCCAATGACCAATTTTTATTTCCAATGTTATTTAACTGAATTTAAATTCTCAAACCTCCATCATGGGATATGAGCTCATATTCTTTTAGATTATTACTTCAAATGTTTTGATTACTAGTCCAGTAACATAACTACTACACTATCGCACCCTTCGGTTGTCCATGTAACACCTGGGAGACCCAGGATCTTGGACTGAGGTCACAGTTCGAGTTTCCAATAAAAGGTTTCTTTTTAATACATATTGAACTACATTTTGTTCCGCTCATCAGATGATTTCATCCATCATTTTTATATTTCAGATATCTTCTCTTCTTTGGCCTCCTTGTCCCGAGAGACAATGGGTAAGCGCCTGGAGGTGGTCAATGGTTTGTGAAGCAGCGCCTGGAGTGGCTATAAAGGCAGGTAGGGCAAAGCTTATCCCATCATTTGATACTGGAGCTATGTGGCGAATGTCTCTGACCAGTTGCTGGCACTAGGCCTGCATTGGGAGTATATTTTCTTTAATGTGATTACTCATCATTGCAAGTTTCTCTGCCCTCTGTGCAGAATTTCAGCATTGGTTTGGTAGGAGCAATTATGTGCACAAGAGCAGAACCTCTCTGTAAATGTATTATTCAGCATTACAGTTGCATATGTCTGTAAATTAAAGCCGAACTACATGTGTCGGGTTCGGGTCGGGTCCAGTCAAAATTCCACGTCCAACATTTGGGCTCGGGTCAGGTCAGGCTGGACACTGGTTCCGGGACGTCACGGGATCAGGCTCATCCATGATTCCCCACAACTCCAGCTGCAGGAATAGCCTGCTGCCGGTACAGATGAAGGAGATTCGTAGTGGGTCGGGTCGGGTCGGGTCGGGTCGGGTCAGGTCGGGCGCGAAAAAAAATTAAAGGGCTCGGGCTCAGGTCGGATTTGGGTTGGCTGTGGTCGGGTTTTAATTTTATACCCGAGCTAGGCTTTACTGTAAATCAGTGGAGGTACAAGATGAATGAAATTTATTACTGTAAAGTCATGGATAGGGTACATCTTTGTATAGATTTATAAGACCGAAAGACCTGCATAGGGCAACTTATACATCTTTGCAAAAAATGTAATTATATACAAAATTATAATATTTAGAATTAATAAGGTAAATTGCAAGGAAGTATTTTCATTGGCCAATGAGTCAGTAAACTCAAGAAGACCAATAAAAGAATGAAGCAAATGATTGGGAGAAATGTTTATGCAGAGAATTGTTAGGTCATGGAGGACGTGATTCTCACCGAACACTTTAGGCACTAAAGAGCCTCTAAGGTGGCCAAGATGGTGTCTTCAGCTGCAATGCCGATTCAGCCTGCTATTAGCACAAGAAACTATTTTGGTAAAGGTGTTGAAGCCAGCATTAGAAATGGCTGCCCAGAGGTTTGTTAAGGAGCTGATTGCCACTTAAAATGCCTGTCAGTATTCATTAAAGAGGTTGCGTAGCATTTTGGTGGTTAGTGGTTCAACTGATGTCCTCTCCTCACAATGACCAATTGTTTGGGAGTAAACATATCAAAGATTGGCAATTTCAAGCGCTACTTGAAGGGATACCCACAATTTCATTTTTTTTAAATTCATTCATAGGATGTGGCATTGCTGGCTAGGCCAGCATTTATTGCCCATCCTTAATTGCCCTTGAGAAGGTGGTGATGAACTGCCTTCTTGAACCGCTGCAGTCCGTGGGGTGTAGGTACACTAACAGTGCTGTTATGAAGGGAATTCCAGGATTTTGACCCAGCGACAGTGAAGGAATGGCGATTTAGTTCCAAGTCAGGATAGTGTGTGGTTTGGAGGGGAACTTGCAGGTGGTGGTATTCCCATGCATCTGCAGCCCTTGTCCTTCTAGGTGGTAGAGGTCGCGGGTTTGGATGATGCTGTCTGAGGAGTCTTGGTGAGTTGTTGCAGTGCATTTTGGAGACGGTGTACACTGCTGCCACTGTGCGTCAGTGGTGAAGGGAGTGAATGTTAAAGGTGGTGGATGGAGTGCCAATCAAGTGGGCTGCTTTGTCCTGGATGGTGTCGAGCTTCTCAAGTGTTGTTGGAGCTGCACCCATCCAGGCAAGTGGAGAGTATTCCATCACAGTCCTGACTTGTGCCTTGTAAATAGTGGACAGGCTTTGGGGAGACAGGAGGTGAGTTTCTCACCGCAGAATTCCCAGCCTCTGACCTGCTCTTGTAGCCACAGTATGTATGTGGTTGGTCCAGTTTAGTTTCTGGTCAATGGTAACCCCCAGGATGTTGATAGTGGGGATTCAGTGATGGTAATGCCACTGAACATCAAGGGGAGATGGTTAGATACTGTCTTCTTGGAGATGGTCATTGCCCAGCAATTGTGTGGCACAAATGTTACTTGGCACTTATCAGCCCAAGCCTGGATGTTGTCCAGGTCTTGCTGCATCTAGACATGGGCTGCTTCAGTATCTGAGGAGTTGTGAGTAGTGCTGAACATTGTGCAATCATCAGAGAACATCCCCACTTCTGACCTTATGATGGAGGGATGGTCATTGATGAAGCAGCTGAAGATGGTTGGGTCCAGGACACTACCCTGAAAAATTCCTGCAGTGATGTCCTGGGACTGAGATAATTGACCTCCAACAACTACAACTATCTTCCTTTGTGCTAGATATGACTCCTACCAGCAGTGAGTTTTCCCCAGATTCCCATTGACTCCAGTTTTGCGAAGACTCCTTGATGCCATACTCAGTCAAAGACTGCCTTGATGTCAAGGGAAGTCAATCTCATCTGAATCCATAATAACTTTTAAAGAGAAATGGATAAGTTATTAACAAATTAAAAATTATAGGGATATGAGGAAAAGACAGGGCAATCAAACTACATAGGACTTTCAGGGAGCCAGCACAGGCATGACAGGTCAAATAGCCTGCTTCTCTGATATACTATTTTCTGATTTAATTAGCTAATAAAACAGAAATGATAGCTCATTGGGTAATGTTCTATTATTCAAAGATTCCTTAACTCAGGCGAAATACTTTCCAAGTGCATTAAAGCAAAGGAAATGTATTGCAACAGCACAATTAGGACAGCTATGCACAGAAGCCAAGGCAATGAGTGATATTGGTTCAATAACTTACTCCACTCAATCCTCCTGAGCTGGCAGTTTCAGCTATGCTGCTATGGAGAGTCACTAAGCCAAGGTCAGATACACTGATGAGGAAGGGTAATTAAACTGGGAGGTGTCCTGGAGTGTTTGTCATGTGTCTGCCATCAACCAACAATACCAAGGCATTCAATTATCAATGTCATTAACCAAACCTTCTTGGGTCAAATATTATGGGCAGGAATTTCCTTGAAACTGCTCCCACTCCACATTAACTTCACCAGAAGGAAAAATGTTGGCTGGGAAGGTAGGAAATCTCCGATTCTTCTTCAGATAGTGCCATGGGATATTTTCTGAGCAGACAGACAGGGTCAACAACGTGGCACTCCCTCGGTACAGCACCAAAGTGTCCGTCTAGATTATGCCTTCGCGCCAATGGTCTTTGATAACTTTTTATTCTTTGGTCCTGTCACATCACAACAGACTTAGACTGCACACAACCTATTCACAGAGATTGAGGGGAACTTACATTAACAGCGCAATTCACTATGAATCGTTTCTTTCAAATGGTGCGTAAATGGTTATAACAATGATTTCCTTGAAACGTGAGTGATGTTAAATAGGACAGAACAAGCTCTTCTCTTCTTAGCTTGAACTAATTGTACAACGCCAGAAAGTTCAGGGGAGCAGAATAAAATTCAGATGTTCACCGAAAAACTGTGAAGGTTATTTTCAGCACCATGAACAGCTCCAATGCTGATACTAATATGCCCATGCACATGCAATGACAACGCTGTCAGTAAGCAATTCTTTCTTCAACTGTTCCTTTTGTGCCTTTCATGTCCTCGAAAAGCCTTGGTCATAAATTAAAGAATTTACGAGCGATTGTTTTATTGCCTATTATCGTTTGATTTTCTCGCTAAGTTGCAAAGGGGCATACAGGACCCTGAGCAGATATCTAAGTCCCCAAACGATGGGATCATTTCCATGGAATGGAACAGTTTCCCATTTCAAGCATTCAGCATTAAGAACGGCAAAGTTCAGGTACAGTATGAGTTAGCTGCAAAGTAAGTCTCTCATTACTCTCCCTAAATAATGTGTAGTCAGCTGCAATCACAAGAGTGCCACTTTCTATACTTGCGATCCTGTGCCCTTTCAAAGTGTGATTACCCGTTTGGTCCCAATTAGTACCAAGCTAGGAGCAGTATTGTGCTATGGGTCCATGTTCACTAGCAACTGGATTGAAGCTGTCCAAATACCAAGAACTCTTACAGCAAACAGAAGGAACTTTCATCCCATCACTCTTGACTGGATTTGAACACATTTTCCAGAGGCAAGAGGTCAGTCTTCAACTCACTGTTCCATCTCATCTCCATTTTTTAATGAGTTCCTATTTTCTCCCCAGTCCCTCATGGTCCCACTAATTCAGGCATTTACTTCATCTATGAAGGCTGGCAGACGTCTCAATCCCAGGTCTGCTAATGTTGTTGTTCAGTTGCCTGACAAGAAACAAGAAGCAACAGCCTCATGATAACTTTCAATCAGATTATCCCTCCTCCAGTTTTTCACTGTCTTACAAGTGAGATAGGTAATTTAACAGAGTTGTGTGCAATGTTATTGAGATGAGAATTCTGTGCTGGCTTTTCCTACCCCACCCCAACAGTAAATGATTTACCAACCAATTTAATTTCATGTTGACATTGCATCTTTACATCATTGTTGTAACATGATTAATATGTTAGATATAGGATCTTTTTGTAATCTATTGCGATCTACTTCTCAGCAATCACAGAAAAACAAGGGTGAAAGGGCAAAGAGTGTATCCACGACACCACCAAAACTGGAAAGAAGAGGAGAGCAGACAAAATAAATAATGGAGTAGATTTAGGTGATGCTGAACTTGGGTTTTAAAACTTGGAGATGGTAGGAGGAAGAGAAAACTGAGGAAGCTATGGAGTTTCATCGAGAAAGAATGAGTTCAAGTGAGATGACACAGTGAAGATGTGGAGTGAAGCAATAGCATTTAGAGTTACATAGAATTTACATCACAGTAACAGTCCATTCAGCCCAACTGGTTTATGCCAGTGTTTATGTTCCACATGAGCCAACTCCCATCGAACTTCATCTAATCCTATTTGGAAGAAGTATTTGAAATGTAGAAGGAACAAAAGGGATAAATTCAGAAGAGCAAGATCCATAGATAGTGCTGAATAAATAGAGAAGCTGCAACATAGAGTTGAGTGCACCTCTGTGAATTGCATATTTCACAACTATCAGCTGTCTTCCAAACCTTAAACAGATTTAAATACTTTCTTTGCCCATAGCTGACAAGAGAGGACCTTAATTCCATTTACAAAATTGTCTAATATATATCATTAAATAAACAGACAGCAAGGAATGACTGCAAGGCTGTAATCTAATCTCAGATTACTGATGACATTCACAAATGGCCTGAGCTTCCCTTTCACATTTTCTAATATCATGTGAATTTCTCAATTAGATTTTAGCTTTGACTCCCATGCATTTTCTACATATAGTATTTCCATTGTATAGGGCTGTTTGACAGGTTTTCTCTGCAACGCCCAATCTTGCTCAATAAAAGAATAATGATCAAAAACTACAGGTATTCTTAACAAGCAAATTTTGCAGATCATGGATCTCAACTCATTTTTAATCAGAAAGCAAATTGTCGCAGATGCTGGAAATCTGAAATGTTAAAGAGAAAAGCTGAAAACAGTCAACATGTCAAGCAAAATTTGTTGAGAGAGAAAATGTAAGGTTAACATCATCATCTGATGTTAACTGTTTTTTTTCTCAACAGGCGCTGCTTGACCTGCTGAATGCTTCCTGCATTATCTGTTCCTATTTCATTTCTAAGCAGTGTAACCATTAAAATTAAATCAATTGCATTAGAAAAATCTGGTTACATTGTTTAAAGAAAAAGACAATATTCACTAAATATTATTGAGCAATACAAGCTTGCTTATTAAAAATTGTTTCCTCTTATTTAATAACAATTAATTTTCAGTCATCGAGTTCCACATTTTCTCAGCATGTCAGTTTTCCCCAGATTGAAATAGGATTTGACACTTGGTAAATAAACTGCTCAATGTGGAGCTAACCCATTCAGATCACAAGGACCCCACTCTTGATCTCTGAGTCAAGTGATCTCAGCTGGGGTTATAACCATAATTGACCTTGATGCTTGTGGGCTGGGAAGGAGAGGGTTAAAAATCAGGCAGGGTTAGGTACTGAAAAGAGCATTTGTGGATGCAAGATTGTTGTTCTAGCCATAATCCCAAAGGCTTGTTGGCATCTCTCTTCATTCGGGAGAGACAGTTGGTAATGTATAGCTTGAGGGGCACCACACCCCAAGCATGGAGTAAGGTGAGGAGGCAGATCTCCCATGAACTACCACAGCTGGTTTGAAGCTATGCTGTTGGTGTCTTTCTGCATTACACTCTAGCCTTCCAGGCAACTGAGCTAAATGGCACCCTGCCCCACCCTACCCTGGGATATGAGGTCAGGACAGCACTAGCCTGGGTTGTGATGCCTGCCATTGTCGAATAGTTCTCCAGCATTCTCTGTCCAGGCTTGTGCATGGAGTATTACCAGGTAGGATGTGCCTCTGTATATCAGTACCTTCAGGAGAGGGGGGTGCAAACAGTTCAAATAAAACCTGGTTCAATGAAAATGTCTTCAAATCACAATCCATGGAATATTTATTTGAAAGAAAAGTCTTAAAGAACAAGTTTGCACATAATTGTCTTTAAGAAGTGTTGGTATTGACCAGAAAGCAAAACATTATTTATAATAACAGAGAGAATGGATTATGTGCCACTTAAAAGGCTGTGAAAAGGCTTTGGTAACTAAATCACACATATGGAAACTAATACAGATGACCTAACACTCACAAATAATGCGAAAGCAAGCTTGTTTGTGATCTTTGTACATACCTTGATCAAAACCACCTTTAGCTTGTGTTGTTAACCAGTGAAGTTGTGAAGTGTATATAGCCAAACTGTGACAAAGTGGAATATACCAAATACCTGTCTTAGGGACACCTTGGGTATGAGGCATCTTAATGTTTTCTTCCCTGTTTCAAATTGAGTTTCTTGGAATTTCATGTCAATGTATTCCCTTGTTTTTCCATCTTTTTTGTTCTTGTCAGGGTGAACAATGTCATGTGTGTTGGGGGAGTGTAGTACTTCTTATAATATTGTTACTGACTGTCACCATCAAGCACTCACAGGTCTGGTATAGCAGAGCAATATTCCCTCTACACTGGTCCAATAATGTGCTGCAGCATTAGTTTTAGAAGAGGGCCCACTACTGCACCATTTTCTCTTAATTTACAGACAATGCGAGTAAATTTCACTTTGAATGATAGTCAAAAATTGGATCAGTCACCTGCTGTGCACTGCTTCCCAATTTCAATGGAAAGTAACAACAACAACTTTCACTTATATAGCACCTTGAACGTAATAAAAATGTCCCAAAGCACTTTACAAGAGCGTTGTCAAACAAAATTTGATGCAGAGCCACATAACGAGATATTAGGCCAGATGACCAAAAGCTTAGTCAATGAGGTAAGTTTTAAGGAGCGTCTTAAAGGAGGAAAGAGAGAAGAGAGACAAAGAGGTTTGGGGGGGAATTGCAGAGCTTACAGCCTCGGCAGCTGGAGGACTATAAGTAAAAACAGAGATGTATAATGGACAATTAATCTGATATTGCCCGTTTTACATTATAAGACAAAGTCAAAATTAACCCCAATTCATGCTAAATTAGGGCCATTTTGTGGTCTGAGCTCACACCTCCAGAAACTAATTCAAATGTATGAATCAATTAATACAGAGCTCTGACAGGAAGAGTTTCACTCTGTCAGCTTGGGTTGGCTTCAAGCCAAAGTCGCAAAGTTGAAAGAACACTTACTACCAGAACAACTGCATCACCAATGCTCCATGCTGGTAGATGCTTCCTGAATATATTAGGGTGCAGGTGAACCATATAGCACAACAGAGCACATTTTTACCCAGCAGCAGTGCTAAGGTATCTGCATCTAACACATATCAGCCATTGCTCAGCAGTAGCTCTCTCACCCTTAAGTTTGGAGGTTGTGGATTCAAGTCCCACTTCCGCAGAATACAATCTGCTGAAATTCCATCTTTTGGAAGAGACCTTAAATCGAGACCCTGTCAGCCCTCTCAGTTGGACATAAAGGATTCCATGGCACTACTTCAAAGAAGAGCAGGGGAGTTCTTCCCAGTGGCTGACATCTATCCCTCAAACACGTCACTTAAAAACAAATTATATGGTCTTTTATTTCTTTCCAATTGTGGGATCTTGCTGTGTGCAAATTTCTGCCTCATTTCCTACATCACAACAGTGATTATGCTTCAAACATTACTTCATTGGCTGTAAACCACTTAGGAATTTCCTGTGGTAGTGAAAGAAACTATGTCAATGCAAATATTTTCTTTCTTTTTCTAATTTAGACAGATCCCCTCCAAAGCAGTACTGAGGGAGTTCGGCAATGTCAGAGGTGCCGTCCTTCTTTAAACCACGGTCCTACCTTCTCTCCCAGTGGCACAATTTTGTTTCTGCATTAAAGAAGTGAAGGAAAGGAAGGACGTGACAGAATCATTACACAACATAAATATTAAAAAAGATTAATGAGTCTTAAACTTGGCAACTTGTCAAGCCTGGATGATCTAAATTCCAGAATAGTTAGGGAGGTTAATGATGAAATGGAAGAGACATTAGCCATTTTGTTTTGGAAACAGGACGCAAATGTTCCATCCCATTCAAAAAAAAATCAAGGGTAAGCCAGGTGACTAAAGATCAGCCAGCTTCATGCCTGTGGTAGGAAAATAGCAAGAGACACTTAGAAAATTATGGGCTAACCAGCGACATTTAGCAGTGATTTGTATAGGGAAGGTCATGTTCAACTCACTTAATCAAATATACAAAAGGATGTGATATATTTGGCCTTTCAAAAAGCATTTGATCAAAAGCTCAGTCTTAAATTCCATGGTATTAAAGGTAAAATGGTGGGATGGTTAGAGTAAAAAAGTAAAGAGTAAGATTAAACTGATTGACAAGATATAGCCAGTGATCTCTGTTGGGAATTCTCTTGCTCTCCATACATTTAAATGGTTTGCATATCGGCATACAGGGACCAGTATCAAAGTTTGTTGATAGCACCGAATTAGACAACATGGCAAACTGTGAGAAATAACACAGGAGTCTGCCGGTTGATATGGACAGCTGAGGATAATGGGCATATATGCAGCAAGTGCTGATCAGTGTAAATAAAGATAAGTGTAATACAATTTAAGCAAATGAACAGAAAGAATTTGCATTTATATAACACCATTCACAACTTCAGGATTTCCCAAAGCGCAATGTTGTCCAGGTTTTGCTGCATATGGACACAGATTCTCAAAAACATTATCTCGCAATGTGAAAGTGACTAGATAATCTGTTTTTAGTGATGTTGTTTGCGGGATAAATATTGACCAGGAGGCCGGGGGGAACTCTCCTGCTGCTCTTCAAAGTAGTATCATGGGTATTTTACGTCCGCCTGAGAGACCGACTGGGCCTTGGTTTAACATTTCAACCAAAAGATACATCTCTGCCAGTGCTGCATTGAGCAAGTCAAGTCTCTTGCACTCAAGTCTCTGGAGTGGGATTTGAACGCAGACCTTTTAAAAAAAGAAGTAAGAGTGCTACTATTGAGCTGTTGCTAACTGATATTCACTGAGTGCAATGTGTTGAATCCGCCGAAGACATGGATTAGAGTATAATTGCAGTAATGTGTGAAATTTGGATACCCTTTCGTAGAAAGGATATTAAAGCCATGGAAAATGTACAACATTAATTCACAAGGGTGTTACCAGGAATCAGATAATAGAGTCCTGATGAAAGATTTAAAAAGTGGGGTTGTATCTACACAAGAGTGGAGAAAGTTAACAGAGGGTCTCATTGGCGTGCTCAACGCTCTGAAAGGGTTTGAGAGAGTAAAAAGTGAAAGATTATTTCCACTGGTAATTGGTAACAATATGGCAGAAATTTAATAATAATACTAGACAGGTAAAATCTAAAAAAATTTCATGTAAAGGATTATGCATTATCGCAAGTAAAATATTGAAACTGAGTCAATCACTGGATTTAGCAGTGTAACAGATAAACACAAAGAAAAATTATAAAGGATACATCGATTAGAGGAGCTGCCAGTAATCGGGTAGAACAATCAAAGCGGCCTCCTTTTGTGCTCAAATATCTATGATTCCTTGACTTCAAGAAGAAAGGGAAGTTCTCCTGAGTGTCCTGGCAAATATTCCTCCCTCAAACAATATCACCGAAAAGAGACAAACTGGTCACTCACCTTATGCTTTTTGTGGATCTTCCTATGTGCAAAATGCTGCCACGTTTGCCTACACAGTAACAGTCATGGAATTGCAAAAGTAATTGTATGAGAGATTTTTCAGATTGACATTTATACAAATGTAATTTTATTTGCTTTTTAAGACATATAGACCAAGAGGATTCCAGGTTTGGCCTTTGCTCTGCGCTAAGTGAGCTGACCTCTGTTAGGGCAGTAGGTAGGGGGTACAATTGATCTCAGTGTCCTAGGTGGGGAAAACTCAGCCAATCGTCAGTGTCAACCTTCAGTAACCGCTGCTGAAAATGCACGTGCTGAACGGTCAGCCAAAACCTGCCCCGTGGTGCAATATCCTGCTGACACTCACTGTCTAGACTGTCATGTGAAGGCTAGGGACTTCATAGAATCAAAGAATGATACGGCTCTGAAGGAGGCCATTCAGCCCATCATGTCTGTGCCTGCTCTTCAGTAGAGCTATTCAATGCCCCTGCTCTGTCCCCATAGCCCTGCAAACTTTTCCCTTCAAGTGTTTATACTCTTTTGTAAGTTACTATTGAATCTGCTTCCAACACTCTGTCAGGCATCCCAGAGTACAACAACTCGCTGTGTAAAACACTGTTTCCTCATGTCACCTCTGGTTCTTTTGCCAATTATCTGATATCTGCGTCTCTGGTCCCTGGCACTTCTGTCACTGGAAATTTACTATATAACAACCCTTTATGATTTTGAACACCTCTAACCAATCTCCTCTAACCCTTCACTGCTCTAAGGAGGCTCAGGCAAGATAATGGAGAGCTGTTGATGCCTTTCCACAGCATGAGTTAATGCCTCCAGTTAAAAAAAAGGAAGGAAATTAAAAGTAAAATGAGAACTGAAGCACTTTCCGACTCACTCTTTCCTAGCTGAGGCAAGAGACTCCAATTCCTTTGGGAAAAGCTCTCCAATTTCACAGTGTAGACAACATTGCTTTTTTATAAAACATTAATGGCTGTCCTATTCTTAGCCTCCATAATGATGCATATTTTAGTCATGACTGCCGCAGTATCCATTTATTTCCAGAACTGTGTTAAAGGGGCACTGTCTTCATGGAAAAAAGAGTCTGACAAATCTCTCCTCATCCGTTTGCATCTAGAATCATAGAATCATAGGAGGAGGCCATTAGGCCTATTGTGCATGTGCTGGCCCTTTGGTAGAGCTATCTAATTAATTCCACTCCCCTGCTCTTTCCCATAGTCCTGTAATTTATTATCCCTTCCAGTCTTTCTCCAATTCTCTTTTGAATGTTACTATTGAATCTGTTTCCAACGCCTTTCCAGGCAGTGCATTCCAGATCACAAAAACTCACTGTGTAAAACAATGTTTTCTCACGTCGTCTCTAGCTCTCCTGCTATTTACCTTCAATCTGTGTTGCCTGGTTACCAACCCTTCTGTTACTGGAAACAGTTTGTTCTTATTTACTCCATCAAACCCATTCAAAATTTTGAACACCTCTATCAAATCTCCTCTTAACCTTCCCTGCTCTAAGGAGAGCAGCCCCAGGTTCTCCTGTCTCTCCAAATAACTCAAGTTCCTCATCCCTGGTACATTCTAGTAAATCTCTTCTGCACCATCTCCATGGATTCTATTCGAAAGGCATAGTTTTTGGCAAAGCACATCATCATAACCATTTTGAATGTAACTCTTTCAATTTTTTGGCTTTCTCTAACCTCAGCCTAAAATTAGTTCGTCTTCAGTCTTGAAAGTAAACAAATGAGTGGGGACCTTGTTGAGGTATGTAAGCTACTAAGGGGTAGAGAAGGGGACCATTGAGCACTGTTTCAAGATAAACTGTGACAGCAGGACAAGGGAACATTGGTACAAACAGGAAAAAGATAAGCTCAAGACTGATGTTAGGAAACTTTGCTGAAGGCAAAACTCAGCTTTCATCCAATAGGCTACATGCTTGATGGAGGGAATTGCAGGTCTTTATAGAAGGGTGAGTTTGAAAGATTGAATGGCTTCTCTCATCTGTACCTAATCTTGCTTGATGCTCCAGTGCAGTGCACAAAGACTATTGCTTTGTAGAGATTGCCATGTTTTGAATAAGCTATTAAATCAAGGCTCTGTCTGCCTCTTCAGATGAACATTAAAGATCTTGTGATAATATTGAAAGAGAAGCATGGAGCTATCCCAATGTTCTGTTCAACATTCCACCCACAACCAACAGCACAGAACTATAAAGAAAGCACAATCTCATTAAAGTTCTGATGAAGGGTCACTGACCTGAAACGTTAACTCTGCTTTTCTCTCCACATATGCTGCAGACCTGCTGAGTATTTCAAGCATTTCTTGTTTTTATCTCAATCTCATTGCTTGTGGGACATTGCCAGTGTGCAAAATGGCTGCAATCTTTGCCTACAGAACAGCAGTGTGTGCACTTCAAAGTAATCCTTTGTACATGATGTGCTTTGGAATGTTTCTGAAAGCTGTGATAAGGTGCCACATAATTACATGCTCCTTTCCTTACTCATCGTTGTGAAGTTTGACATAACTTTTTTTACATGACGCAGTGCACCTTTAAAAGAAACCAGTTTAGGAACAGACTGATGCAATGTCCGAGCAAAGAGGGTAAATGTGGTAGTGGGTGTGGATTTAAACTAATAAGGCAAGAGGGAGGGATAAACAGATCAGAGTTAGAAACAGGGAAAATAAAGAACATTGGAGATAAAAAAGATGCAGAATCTACATGCTATGGTAGAATACAGGGATGCTAGATGAGAATTCAGTGCAGTCACTGATACAGCAGATAGCAGACAGTGAAGTATAAAGATATCACCACATGGGGGAGTGGTGACACATAGATAAACACCTTAGACTAGGGCATGAGGAAAATGGATGCCTCAAAAGATGCACAAACTAGGGGATTAGGAATAAAATGTGGGATCTGGATGTCCATCTTTGACCAGGGTTGTCATCAGCATTACAGAGACCTGTTTCAGCAGCAATGCAGGTTCGACAAACACACAAGGATGCAGATAAACTGGAAGGGCATGCAGCCTTTTACACAAATGAGAAATTGACAATAATGGGAATGGACCTAGCTGGTCTGGATGCAGATCAGGTGGCCATGGAAACCCTAAGGATGTGATGCATTTCAATTTCAGCCAGGCTTTTGATACTGTGCGACACAAACAATTAGTTTGCAAGGTAGGCAAACAGGAAGTAAGCTTCTGAGAGGGGTTTGAAAACTTGCTACGTCAGTGAAAACAGAGGTCGCTTGTGAATGGCTCTGTGTATACATGGCAAGAGGTCGCTAGCGGAATGTGACAGCGATCACTGATGGGATCATTGTTGTTTACAGTGTATATGATTTGCAGTTGGGGGAAGAAACAAAATTAAGGCTGCAGATGACCGCAAATTTGGTGGAGGGGGATTTGGACAACAGGGAACGTGTAAAAGGAACTAGAAAGGTTGGGAAGATGGACTGATGGGTGGCAAATGGCATTTAATATGCGCAAGTGTAATGTTATGAGACTGGGGAAAGGAAATAAACATTAGGAATATAAACTAGGCTACAGAATGCAACCCAGAAGATAGACTGGGGGTTCACGTGGGTGGCTATCAGTGGACAGCTCATTGAAACCAGTAGGGCAGTGTACGGTAGCAGTAAGGAAAGTTAATTGGATCTTAGTTTGTATAGTCAGAGTGACAGCACACAAATCTCATGTGATGACACTATACAAGACACTGGTACGGGCATACCTGGAGAACTGTATACAATTTTAGTTGTGCTACTACATCAAAGGTATCTAAACATTGGAGACAGTGCACAAAAGGGCAATCAAACTAATACCTAGCTTAAGGCAGGTGAGCTATGAGGAGAGTTTGAAGAGGCTGGGATTGTTTACTCAGGAGAAAAAAGGTTCAGAAGACATAAGACTCTTAGGAAGTAGATAAGCTGAACTTCATAATGTTCCAGATTACCTCAAATTCTAGAACAGGGAACGTGGGCTTAAACATGCAAGGGAGAAAATGAACAGCCATTTTGGATGTAACCAATTTATGCAGATGAACATAAACACGTGGAAAGACAAAGAGGTGGTGGCAAAGAGTTTGGAAAAATAATAGTGGAATCGGATATTTGATGGAATGGGAAATTGGAATCATCCAGATGAATAGCAGAGGCTTTTCCAGTCCTGTACTTTTCCATGTTCCCATGCAACATAAAGGTTATAAGTCAATAGTTTTGTAGTCAACTGGAATTCAGCAATCCCCACTAAAGGCTTGTAAAGTGCACTGTGTAAAGGCTGAATGTTCTGTTTTGATATCAGCTAAGGGCAAAATCAGGCTTGGCCATTATCTCGGTTCTTCCTTTTGAAACTCACTGTATAAGCTCACTGTGAAAGCTGGCCATTTGGGTGAGCTCCTGGATGCATTTTCAAATTTCTATCTTTTTGGCCTAGAAGGGAATTTCTGGTTAATTTATTTTATTATGGTGATATGAAATTAAATTTGGATCACAAGAAGTTAACTTTTAGAAACACAAATGGCTGTTCTTTCAGACTAATTAGCTTGAATATAAGGCATCACAAAAATGTGGAATTTCTTTTGCATACCCTATCAGTTTGAGACAATGAAAGGGTGTTAGTATATTCCAGTCAGAATTGTCTCTCGAATGCTGAATTGATTACATTCAGTATATACAGCAGGAGGCCTAGCTAAATCGACTGTGCCATTGTCATGGTACTAATATCAAAGCAGTAATTTCCTCATTCAAGTTGGTAGCTTGATTGACAGTTCAGGAAGCCAATCCTTGCCAAGGAAAGTTAGGTGAGGGGCAGAGATTAGGCTTTCTCTCCCTATCTCTTTCTCTCTGTGGAATAGAAACAGTCTACAGCATGCTTCTGTCTGCGAGCGATAGGATATAGGTAAATATTATTGTGAGAATGGTATCCTATTCATTCATGCACTTCATGCAGAACAATCCCATTTGTCGATTTGTAATTGGCCTTCCATCACCAGAGTGCTCGTCAGTCCACTTTTAGAAAGTCAGGAGAATTGCACATGATGGTACTTGGGAGATCACAGTATTCAGTATACACAGCGAGGTCAGTTATTATTATGGCCCCCGAAGACACACAAATATATAACTAAATATCAGGCAGTAACAGTATACTCCTGATTGTAGGGATATGGAGTCCACTTGTGGTAGCGATCAATAACGGTGAACGTGAGAGAATATCTAACATTGTTCAGAAATTTGTAAAGGTGTCCAGGATCTCCACCCCAGCAAGAGTCAATGCCTTCAGGGGAGGGGAATAAAATGGAAAAAAGAGGTGAAGAGGCTGGCGTATTTACAGAAGAGACAGTGTTCCATCTCAGATAAGTGGGCACAATGGTAATGAGGAGGTTTGGTGTAAGTAAGGAAGTCAGGTGGAACATTTCCAGCCCAAGGATAACGGGGTTGTGAAATAAATCACTCAAGGAGGGCTACTGAAGCAGATAGCACAAAGGGCTTGAAGAAATAATTAGGGGTGGCACATTGGCTAGCACTGCAGCCTCACAACTCCAGTGACCTGGGTTCGGTTCTGGGTACTGCCTGTGTGGAGTTTGCAAGTTCTCCCTGTGACAGCGTGGGTTTCCTCCGAGTGCTCTGGTTTCCTCCCACATGCCAAAGACTTGCGGGTTGATAGGTAAATTGGCCATTGTAAAAATTGCCCCTAGTGTAGGTAGGTGGTAGGAGAATTGAGGGAAGGTGGGGATGTGAGAGGGAAAATGGGATTAATGTAGCATTAGTAAAAATGGGTAGTTGATGGTCAGCGTGGACTCGTTGAGCTGAAGGGCCTGTTTCGGTGCTGTATCTCTCTATGAGTTTTTGGAGAGCATAGCAATTAAGGAAAATGATGGAGAGGTGGATGCCACATTTGGTGGCACTGTCTGGGCCCCAAGCTCTGGTATTCTCTCCCTTTCTACCTCTTTTTCCTTCTTTAAGATTCTCTTTAAGACCTAGCTCTTTGACCAAGCTTTTGGTCACCTGTCCTAATATCTCCTCATGTGGCTTAGTGTCCAATTTTGCTTGATTAATGTTCCTGTGAAACATCATAGGACGCTGTACCACATTAAGTGTGCTGTATCAATGCAAGTTGTTGTTGTTGTAGAACTATTCAAAAGCATTCGGCCAGTTTTGTCCAATATCCTGTGTGATGGAAACCACACCTGCCAAATTGAAATATATGAATCTCTTCATATGGAACATTATTTTTGAACTGTTACTGGACATTGAACAAATTTGTTTAAAAAGACCACAGAACAGTTGCTGAAAACATGGCTGCACATTTGCATTCTAAAACACAGTGGCATGGAGAGACAATGGGAGTACTCCCTGATCTAATTAGACAGATGGGTTTTGTCAATAGTGATGATCAAAAGACATTGAGAATCATTGACTGTCTTCTTCTTCTTTGGCCTCCTTGTCTCGAGAAATAATGGGTAAGCGCCTGGAGGTGGTCAGTGGTTTGTGAAGCAGCGCCTGGAGTGGCTATAAAGGCCAATTCTAGAGTGACAGACTCTTCCACAGGTGCTGCAGATAAAATTGGTTGTCGAGGCTGTTACACAGTTGGCTCTCTCCTTGCGCTTCTGTCTTTTTTCCTGCCAACTGCCAAGTCTCTTCGACTTGCCACACTTTAGCCCCGCCTTTATGGCTGCCCGCCAGCTCTGGCGATCGCTGGCCACTGACTCCCACGACTTGTGATCAATGTCACAGGACTTCATGTTACATTTGCAGACGTCTTTAAAGCGGAGACGTGGACGGCCGGTGGGTCTGATACCAGTGACGAGCTTGCTGTACAATGTGTCCTTGGGGATCCTGCCATCTTCCATGCGGCTCACATGGCCAAGCCATCTCAGGCGCCGCTGGTTTAGTAGGGTGTATATGCTGGGGATGTTGGCCGCCTCGAGGACTTCTGTGTTGGAGATACGGTCCTGCCACCTGATGCCAAGGATTCTCCGGAGGCAACGAAGATGGAATGAATTGAGACGTCGCTCTTAGCTGACGTATGCTGTCCAGGCCTCGCTGCCGTAGAGCAAGGTACCAAGGACACAGGCTTGATACACTCGGACTTTTATGTTCTGTGTCAGTGCACCATTTTCCCACACTCTGTTGGCCAGTCTGGACATAGCAAAGGAAGCCTTTCCCATGCGTTTGTTGAATTCTGCATCGAGAGACAGGTTACTGGTGATAGTTGAGCCTAGGTAGGTGAACTCTTGAACCACTTCCAGAGTGTGGTCGCCGATATTTATGGATGGAGCATTTCTGACGTCCTGTCCCATGATGTTCGTTTTCTTGAGGCTGATTGTTAGGCCAAATTCGGTGCAGGCAACCGCAATCCTGTTGATAAGTCTCTGCAGACACTCTTCAGTGTGAGATGTTAATGCAGCATTGTCAGCAAAGAGGAGTTCCCTGATGAGGACTTTCCGTACTTTGGTCTTCGCTCTTAGACGGGCAAAGTTAAACAACCTGCCACCTGATCTTGTGTTGAGGAAAATTCCTTCTTCTGAAGACTTGAACGCATGTGAGAGCAGCAGGGAGAAGAAGATCCCAAACAGTGTAGGTGCGAGAACACAGCCCTGTTTCACGCCACTTAGGATAGGAAAGGGGTCTGATGAGGTGCCGCTATGCTGAATTGGGCCTTTCATATTGTCATGGACTGTGTAAGCGCCAGCATTCCACCTCCCCTCCCCCCCACCATTGGTAAGCTTGGAGAAATCCACAAATCTTGCAGGAGAGGCTGTTTCAAACAGGGAGCTAGTCACATAACTAACCTGCTGGCTAACCTGGAGTTAATTGAATTGTGCTCACCAAACAGGTTTTGGAAGTGACTGCAATTGAACTTCAAGAAGAGAGCACCTCTCTCTCACGCATACAAAGTTCCAGGGGCCCATGGAAGTAAATTAAGCCTCAAGACAGAAGACCAGCGAAACAAGTTTGAAAGTGTGCACTGGACCCCAATGAGAACTGCAAGACTTAATTTCAATCAAAGACTTTACATCCAACTTAAAACAAGTAACTGAATTTCCATCTACTACTTCAAACCTTCCCCACACCCTTGCTTTTAATTCTTTCTCCTCCTCTGTACCTGTTTGCACGTATGTTTATCACGTATGCATGGTAGCGTGGCTGCGTCACGTATTTTTTAGTAGTTTTAACTGAATTGAAGTTTTAGGTTTAATAAACTAACACCTTTCTGGTTTAAATATGAGAAGACCTGTCTGGTTGATTTCTTTGCAATCACAATTGGAGAGCAGTGAGCAAGGACTCACCGAGGGGAAGCTAAAAACACAGTTTTAAAAGTTAAACCTTGTTACGGGCAAACCAGGAAAAGGCTCAGAGAGGAGCCCTAGACCCCTTTCTCACCTGGTCGTAACAGAAATTTGGGGGCTAGCGTCCTGGATTGGACCCACAGACAAACGAGAAATTGGAAGTGAGAAGTCAAATTGATCTAATCAAAAAGAGAAAATATTTCAATACAGGTTTTCTTGTGGTTGTGTGTGCTAGAATACAAACATGTCTGCGACTGAAGCCAGTAACTCCTCAAGCCAGGGTAAAGTAACTTGGGATAAGTTAAAGGCACAGTCTATGGAAGAGTAGAGGAATATGGCTGAGCAGTGTGGGATCACTTTCTGTGCCAAGGCTAGGAAGTCCCAACTCCTAAGACTAGTGGCCAACCATTTTTCCCTCGAATCTGAAGAATCAGAGACAGGGGCACAGTGGTTAGCACCACAGCCTCACAGCTCCAGCGACCCGGGCTTGGTTCTGGATACTGCCTGTGCGGAGTTTGCAAGTTCTCCCTGTGGCTGCGTGGGTATCTGCTGGGTGCTCCGGTTTCCTCCCACAGCCAAAGACTTGCAGGTTGATAGGTAAATTGGCCACTGTAAATTGCCCCTAGTGTAGGTAGGTGGTAGGAGAATGGTGGGGATGTGGTAGGAAATATGGGATTAATGTAGGATTAGTATAAATGGGTGGTTGTTGGAAGGCACAGACTTGGTGGGCCGAAGGGTCTGTTTCAGTGTTGTATCTCTCTATGACTCTAGGGTTAGAAATAGACTCCAACAGGGTATTGCTAGCAAAGATACAATTGGAACAGAGGAAACCTGAATTAGGAGACAGGGAAAGAGAAAGACAGGAGAGACAGAGAAAGAACCTTCCAGAAGGAACAGGAGGAAAGAGAGCTGAGGCAGAGTGAGTTAGCTAGGGGCGACAGAGTAACCCCAGTGAAAGCCTGGAAAATACAAGTGCGGGGCTGTGTATGGAATTTTAAAAATTTTCCTAATTGATTCCAAAATTCAATGAGGGAGACGCGGAAGCATTTTTTGAACCTTTTGAGAAAGTGGCAAGGCAGTTAGAATGGCCAGCTGAGACTTGGACTCTTCTGGTGCAAAGTAAGGTAACAGGAAAAGCCCATGAGGTTTATTCCCTGTTGCCAGCTGAGAGTTCATCAAATTATGAACTGACAAAAAATGCTATCCTCGGGGCATATGAGCTGGTACCAGAAGCCTACCGCCAGAAGTTTCGAACCTTCAGGAAGCAAGCTGATCAAACCTACTTGGAGTTTCAGAGAAGTAAGCTTTTGACCAGTGGTTGAGGGCTCTTAAAGTGCAGCCCAGCTATGAAAACCTCAGAGAGGTGATTTTGCTAGAGGAATTTAAAAACTCTGTCCCCCTCTCCATAAAGACACATACAGAAACAAAAAGTACATAGAGCGAGGCAAGCCGCAGTTCTGGCTGATGAGTTTGCTCGAATATACAAGTCGGTTCCCCAGGAGAAAACCTTTCCTAGTCACCCCACAAATCCGAAAAGGACAAAGTGTGGGAAGGTAATAGGAACCCAAGCAGTCCTGGGAGAGAAAGAAAAGCAGGAGACACAGGGGGCCCTCCTCCAGCCAAAAAGGATAGTGCTGTGAGTAGCAGTGAGACCCGGAGACCTGTGTGCTTCCATTGTAATAAGGCAGGTCATCTAAGAGCTGACTGCTGGAAACTACAGGGTATGCCTGTAGGGTTAATCAGGGCATACCCACTCAGTGAAGGAGAAAGGAGCATGATGGAAAGCAGAGCTGAACAAGCTGTGGCTTTAGCTGCAGCAATTGTAAGACCCAGAAAACATGCTGCTGTGGGTGCAGGAAAATGTAATAGGATTCCTGAAGGTTATCAGGATTTTGTGTCTGAAGGGAGAGTAACCCCATACCCCTCGAGTGGGGCAAGCAAGCCCATAGTGATCCTCAGGGACACAGGCCACAAGATCCCTTTTACTGGGAAAAGGCCTGATCTTTCCCCCAGAGAGCGCAGTAAATACCAGAATGGTAGTGATTGGTATTGGAGGGCAGTGTAAACCTGTACCTTTACATCCGGTGCACTTGGAGTGCAACCCAGTTTCGGGACCGATGACCATAGGGATTGTCCCTAGTTTGCCTGTGGACGGGGTTGACCTGCTCCTGATCTGGCCGGAGTGAAGGTGGTAGTTTCCCCAGTAGTGATAGAGAGACTGAAGGAGGTCAGAGAGACAGGACAGTGGCAGGAAACGGTCCCCTGCAGTTTCCCTGAATGTGTAGTGAATTGGGCCGTGACCAAACCAGCTCCCCCAGAGGAGACTGAATTGGCACTGCAGGGAGATGACCGTGAGGTATGTTTGTCTGAAACTTTCTTTGGAAAGTTAGAAGACCCAGGGAATGAGTTAAATGGATCTTCCCTAGCTGAGGCTCAGAGAGCCGACCCAGTACTAAGAGAGTTTGCACAGGCTGCCCAGACTAAAATTGATTGCTACTATTTAAAGAATGGGTTACTGATGAGGAAATGGAGTTCTCCTCTCAGACCTGAGGACAAAGAGTGGACAATGGTTCACCAGTTAATGGTGCCGCAGAGGTACTGGAGAGAAATATTAAGAATGGCCCATGAGATTGCAATAGCTATACATGTCGGTATACGAAAAACCAAAGCCCGCATAAGACAGCAGTTTGACCAGCCACAACTCCACAAAGATGTGGTGGAGTACCGTAGGAGTTGCCACATGCCATTTGAAATCTGCACCCCTAAGTCCTGTACCGGCATTTGGTGGACCCTCCAGCAGAAGGCTGGTGAATTGTAAGGGACCCGTGCCGAGAACAAAAGGGGACAGATAGGCACAGGACTGGCAAAAAGTCAGAGTGTAAAGGCGAGAAAGGGACAAAGAGGACAGGTTAAAGGAGATCCGAGAGGATTCCCAAATGGCAACCCCTAATGTCCCGTCAGCCAACCCCGAAGTGTTTGAAAAAGTAGACCCCACATCCTCCTATGTAAGTGCAGACACCAGAAGCACACCACCAGAGTTGTTAATAGCATTTACAGAAACCTGCAAGGACAAAGAAGGTCCTCAAGAGGGCAGAGAAATTGTGAGGGTGATGCCTCAACTAGTCGAAGTGCTGTAGGAGCGTGCAGTAGAATCTGGACAAATAGCTGCAAGCAGGAGTGTCCAAGAGAACAAAGGAAAGATTAGGAAAGAATTGTCCCTCACAGTCAGGAAAAAAGGGAACCAACCATACTCTAAAGTGAAAACCACTTGCATGGCTCATCAGAGCACTGAAAGAGAGCTCAGAGTGGATCTACCCACTGCTGACTCCCATGATCAGAACTCCAAACCAAGGCTAATTAAATCTAACCCTTCCCCTGCAGACCTCAACAAGAACAAAGGCACCCGAGACAGTCGTGGAAATGTGCAAACTGCAAACCTCCCCAAATGTCACATGTTTATTGGGATGCCAATTCCCAACACATTGCAGGCTGATAGTGAAGAAACTTTAAACCCCTTTGGACAACACATAACTATCTCAGACCCACCTCAAGGGAAAAGGGGCAGTTTAAAGCAGCACTGCTGCAAAAGAAAGACAGACTGTAACAATTTTTAAGATTTCTGAATGAATGAGAATGAATGAGAGGAATGCATGTGTGTTTTCCGGTACTTTCTCTTCTTTCTATTTTTATAATGAAATGCTCTCCTAATGTCACATTTCATCCTGCCAGACTTGGAGGTGTGACGGTAAGCACACCTGCCAAAATGAAACATATTAATTTCTTCATATGGAACATTATTTTTGAACTGTTACTGGACATTGAACAAACTTGTTTAAAAAGACCACAGAACAGTGGCTGAAAACATGGCTGCACATTTGCATTCTAAAAGACAGCGGCATGGAGAGACAATGGGAGTACTCCCTGATCCAATTAGCCAGATGAGTTTTGTCAATCGTGATGATCAAAAGACATTGAGAGTCATTGACTGTGTAAGAGCCAGCATTCCATCGCAACCCCTCCCCCCCTCACCCCGCCCACTGAGAGTGTATCGTAAGCTTGGAGAAATCCACAAATCTCACAGGAAAGGCTGTTTCAAATAGCGAGCCAGTCACATGACTAACCTGCTGGCCAACCTGGAGTTAATTGAATTATGCTCACCAAACAGGTTTTGGAAGAGACTGCAATTGAACTTCAAGAAGAGAGCACCTCTCTCTCTCTCTCTCTCTCTCACACACAAAGTTCCAGGGGCCCACGGAAGTAACTTAAGCCTCAAGGCAGAAGACCAGCGAAACAAGTTTTAAAGTGTGCACTGGGCCCCAATGAGAACTGCAAGACTTAACTTCAATCAAAGACTTTACATCCAACTCAAAACCAGTAACTGAATTTCCATCTACTACTTCAAACCTTCTCCCCTTTTAATTCTTTCTCCTCCTCTGTATCTCTTCGCGTGTGTATTTATTGCGTATGCATGGTAGAATGGTCGTGTCCTGTATTTTTTAGAAGTTTTAACTGAATTAGAGTTTTAAGGTTAATAAACTTACACCTTTCTTGTTTAACTTTGAGAAAACCTGTCTGGTTGATTTCTTTGCAATCACAATTGGAGAGCAGTGAGCAAGGACTCACTGAGGGGAAGCTAAAAATATTGTGTTTTAAAAAGTTAAACCCTGTTACGGCCAAACCGAAAAGGCTGAGAGGGGAGCCCTAGACCCCTTTCTCACCTGGTCATAAAACTAGTTACCATTTTTTTAAATACCTGCTTCTTATAAATGGTTACTAGCTCTGATATAACAATCTTGCACTATACCCACCAAGTGTCTCAAACACATAAAATGTGTGCTGAATAGCCAACATTATCAAAATAAACAGCTTACTCAAGCTCTACTTCAGATAAATAAATAGTCATCTAGTTCTTGAAGGCCCATTATAATTAATCATACTACACTTGGAATCTGTGTTGCAATGAGGAGAGAGGCTGGGTAAAGGGAAGGTCACCCAACACTCAGTGCTCGGTAAACCGCTTTGATCTGTATTTACCGTTGCTCAGCTGGCATAAGACCAAGTGCTGAGGAGGTTTAGAAATGATGCGCACTCTAGTGTGACGCAGCAGGCATGGCAAGTCTAACAGTTTGTCATGTGTCTTTACACCAGCAAAACCCAGAGTGAATAAGCAAGAAGTGAGCATTTTCTTCAGCAGTTCCAATCTCCTCTTTATGCTTTAACCTCCCTTAATGATTTAGCTGACAAGTGCTCTGTGTGGTGTGATATTGATCCATATCGATCAAAAGCATCCAAGGTTTAATTCCCTGTCTATGCTGATCTAACTAATCTCAGCCATTAGTTTGCTGCATTCCTGAGCCAAGGAGGGTGAAAATCTGGCAGTGTTCCCACTCATAATTACTGTCCAGAAATCAGGGCTGGAAAGGGGGTGCTAATGACCACCAGGTGAGAACTAGGTTCGACTTGGCCATGATGCCTCATAGAGTTGAATAGCCTGTCCAGGCTCACCAATGAAGAATGAAATACACAGAGACAACTGGATTCTATGAAACCATACAAGAGCACGAGTGAGTGCCTTTAGTAGAAGAGAGAGGAAACTTGGGAGGGGAAGGAAAACAGATCATTTCATTGTCAATAATTTGAGGAAGAAAGCATTCTGCCAAGATGATACATTGAGTCCGCATTGAAAAACAACACAACTCACCAGCATCAAAGTGAAGTCAACAGAGGATGCCCTTCAGAGATCTATGGAAAATAAAGCATGTGTCACTGGTCCATAACCCAAGAGCACTGCAGACACTCAGGAGTCACATGTGCTACAATGAATGCTTTAGTTTCCATCAACCATAGGTCCCCAAAGTAGTCTATTTATACAGTACCTGCAAGCTATTTTAAGGCATCTTAATTTATTTGTTTCTTGTTATTTTGCTCCATCATTGGCAGCCCTGCCTTCAGCTGCCTAGGCCCTACGCTCTGGAATTTCCTCTCTAACCCTCTCTGCCTCTTCACTTCTCTGTCCTCCTTTAAGATGCTCCTTAAAATCTAACTCTTTGACCAAGCTTTTGGTCAGTTGCCCTCATATCTCCTTATGTATTTCAATGTCAAATTTTGTTTCATAATTGCTCTTGTAAAGTAGCTTGGGATGTTTTACTACATATAAGGCACAATATAAATTTGTTGTTATTGTCCTGGGTGCAGTTTTTCCATTGTGAATGGATACATCCACTTGTGCCAAGGTGTTGACAGGCACGGGTATCATTGTTACAAGAAAAGTGTCACAAAAATAGAGTTGGGGTTTTGAACGCAGTTCTAGGCAGCCCATTACAAGAACGTTATTGGAACCATGGAAATGACGCAGTGAAGATCCACTTGAAACTGTACCAAGGATGAGGAGTTATAGCTATGGAGAAAGGCCCAAAAAGTGGTTTTGCTTTTGAGGGATAGTTAGGGGGCATACCTAATAAAGGTTTTCAAAGTTATGAAAAGTTTTGTAAGATTAAAGAGTGAGCCATACCTCTCTACTGCCTGGCAAGTCAGTAACAAGGGTCATAGATTCATTGGGCTAAATTATGATTACAGGCTGCATAGACTAGGCTTGTATTCCCTTGAGAATAGAAGATTAAGGGGTGATCGAATGGAGGTGTTTAAGCTGATTAAATCATTTGATGGGGTACATACAGAGAAACTATTTCCTCTGGGAGAGTCCAGCACAAGGGGGCCTAATCTTAAAATTATTAGCTAGGCTTATCAGAGGTGATGTCAGAATGCACCTCTTCACACAAATAGTAGTGGAAATCTGGAACTCTGTCTCCCAAAAAACTGCTGATGCTTGGTCAATTGGAAATTTCAAAACTGAGATTGATGGATAGATTCTTGTTTGGTAAGGGTATTAAGGGATGAGGAACCAAGTCAGGTAGATGAAGTTAAAAAACGGATTAGTCCTGATCTTATTGAAGGGCAGAACAGGCTTGAGGGACTGAATGGTCAATTGCTGATCCAATATTCTTCCTATTGTCACTAGAAGAATGAAGGGGGAAGTTAGAATTATTGTTTCCGTACAGAGGATTATTGGAACATGGAATGTATTTAGCGGCTACTAAAGCAGAGATTGTAACATCGTTTATAATTGAATGGATAAGTATTTGAATAGGGAAAGGATGCCAGGAAATGGGATAGCAACAGCTGAAGAGCTAGTACTGGCACAGGCACATTGGGCTGAATGGCCTCCTCCTGTGCTTTAGTTCCTACTGTTCTACATGTCTACAACTGATCACTTGTGCAGCAGATAAATCATTGAGTATAAACTACTGATCATGCATACTGTTTAAATTTGTATTTTTTCATCATATAATGAACTTTGTGCCTATCAAGTTGAAGGATGTTAGTGCTGAGAATGGAACAAGTCCCTACTTTTGTCACCCAGTTTCAGCATAACGCCCTGGACAGCATAGTTTGGTGCAGAATAAAGCTCCTTCCTCTTTGCTTCCAATAATGCTGCTTAACTTACGAATGCTTCTTAAAATCACCACCTAACTGACCCCACATGCTTCCACTCCCAACATGACCAGGAACTCTCTAAGAATCCTAATTTAGTGCTATATTGCAGTCACTTTCCTGCTATGAATTCAGCAGAAACTGGACTAAGATGGAAACTTATGGCATAAAGGGCCATTGTAACCACAAAAGAAAGGAGATTTTTATCCCTTTGGCCTGCACTACATCTGAACCCATTTCCCAGAGGTGAAACGCTAATATCTAGCCATCTAGTTCCTATATAAATGTATTCATCTTCATGTGGTTTTCTCCACTGATTTCCTGGCACAATTGATTATTGGCAGCTATTCACTGGCCAGCTCCCTTCTGGTACCAAAGGTATATTATGGAATTTTTTTAAAGATTTAATTGCAAGCAACGTTTGTTAATGAAAGTAATGTTAATTTAGGAAAAGTCAAAAGGTCGCAGTCACCAAACGGTGAGTAATTGGGTAAATATTGGTGCGTTCAATCCTCCTAAGGTTGCTATTCCTTTTAAAATACTCCTTGTGTTTCTTTTTAAATATAGTTAAATTAGAGCTCCATCAATCTTGCCAGTCCCGTGTGCTGCCATAACTACTGTAGGTCAAGTTAATGTCTAGGCCCAAACATATTTAGCTGCTTCATCAATGACCTTCCTTCAATCATAAGGTCAGAAGTGGGGATGTTCGCTGATGATTGTACAATGTTCAGCACCATTCGCCACTTCTCAGATACTGAAGCAGTCCTTGCAGAAATGCAGCAAGACCTGGACAACATCCAGGCTTGGGCTGATAAGTGGCAAGTAACATTTGTGCCAGACAAGTGCCTGGCAATGACCATCTCCAACAAGAGAGAATCTAACCTTCTCCCCTTGACATTCAATGGTATTACTATCACTGAATCCCCCATTATCAGCATCCTGGGGGTTACCATTGACCAGAAACTGAACTGGAGTAGCCATATAAATACCATGGCAACAACAGCAGGTCAAAGGCTAGGAATCCTGCAGTGAGTAACTCACCTCCTGTCTCCCCAAAGCCTGTCCACCATCTACAAGGCACAAGTTAGGAGTGTGATGGAATACTCTCCACTTGCCTGGATGGGGGCAGCTCCAACAATACTCAACAACCTCGACACCATCCAGGACAAATGCAGCCTGTTTGATTGGCACCCCATCCACAAACATTCACTCCCTCCACTACCGACGCACAGTGGCAGCAGTGTGTACCATCTACAAGATGCACTGCAGCAACGCACCAAGGCTCCTTAGACAGCATCTTCCTAACCCACGACCTCTGCCACCTAGAAGGACAAGGGCAGCAGCTGCATGGGAACACCACCACCTGTCGGTTCCCCTCCAAGCCACACCATCCTAACTTGGAACTATGTTGGCGTTCCTTCACTGTCACTGGGTCAAAATCCTGGAATTCCCTTCCTAACTACCCCACATGGACTGCAGCGGTTCAAGAAAGCGGCTCACCACCACCTTCTCAAGAGCAATTAGGGATGGGCAATAAATGCTGGCCTGGCCAGTGACGCCCACATCCCATGAGCGAATAAAAAAAAGATACAGTGATAGATGCGCTAGCAAGTCTCTCATGACAGTCCCTACATGACTCAATTTTCCTAAGCTGTTCGAATCAAAATGGCAGTCTTGACACATTAGCATGATTGCATCTTCATTTTAGTTTATTTTGGAGAACTCTGTGATTATAGAGGTGCCAGTGCTGTGGAATGAAACATATTTAGGCTTTCTACATCAATATCAAGCACTCTTGAGGTCGAGTATAAGCCAAGTTGGCTGCAGAGTAAAGGTTTTTCTACTTTGTCCCTAGAATGTATTTCAGTACCGCCCTCACATAGAGTGCGCCCTACTGCACTAGTGTGACTTTTTGCTCACTTCCCACATCAGTCATCCAGTGATCTTTCTGAGTAAGATTGCCAATTCAATGCTAAATAATGTGCAGGTAGGGGCAATTTCGTATTGTGGGCCCATAGGCTATATGGCTCATGGGCTGAATGACCAATTTGTGCTGTAATGATTCTAGGAGCTGGTTTGAGCCAGCCAAGACTTAATTGACATAAGACGCTTCTGGTCAACTGATGGAGAAGCCCTACATAGAGGCAAAAGGCCAGCGTCGAGCCCAGTCTTTTTCTTCCGCCAATTTGTTTCTACAGCCCCGAGAATAGCATGGAGAATATGCTAACACTCTCCCTTTGACACTCAATACTCTCACTTTAGGTCAGTTACCAGCCCTTGATTCAGTGTCTCCCCATGACAAGACCGTGCGATCAAAATCTCTGCCAACAACATAATGCATTGGATCACCACCTTCACAACGTCCTTGCTCTGTTTTGTCATATTTGCACACAACACGGAGTTAAATTTTGAATAGAAGTAAATTAATTTCACGAGCCCATTGCAGCAGAATCAAAATTTACTGCAACTTGACTCCTCTTACTGAATATTAAATGCAAGTGAATAAATACTTTCTTATTAATTACTGCGCCATCAACTGGATGAGTGTTTAAAATTAAAATGTCCCTTGGAACACATGCTGTTAGTATAGGTCCAGCATAGTGACAGCTTTGCTTTTGTGTCATATATAGAGGGAGAATTGAAAGAGCAAGGTTTTAAATATGTTTAAAGGGAAAGAAGAGTCTAAAAAATGTCAGGAGGGCTAGGTACTCACACTGCAGGACCCATCAGCACTGAGAGTCTGCAATAGAAGACAGCATTACAGGAAGCTGAGAACTCTTCCCTTCCCCCCCAGCTTCAACCTTGTGAGTTTCCTTGAGAGAGTAAGGGCTCCTTCCTCCGACAGTCAGCAGTGTTTTAATCTACATACCCAGAATCTGTATGGAGGTAATTGGTTGTTTGTTCCTGTACACCATCTTCAGTTAAGAAGTTGCGACTCATGGGGATCATAATCCAGCCAGCTGCTGTACTTTCCGATAACTGCGTGGCATTCGTTGAGCTGTCTGGAAATTATTAACGTGTAAACCAAATCCAAAAGGATCCATTCTTTTAAATTTAAAAGCCCTTCTTTCCCCAATTTGCTTCTATAACTTATAATGCACTCATTATTAGGGCTCTGAAGGACTTCTCCTCCAGTCTAACTCCTATCCAGATCTTCTGTTTCAGTAATGGACCGGATTCTGTCTCATCGCTGCTCCCATCTTGCATCCTGTTTCATTTTGGACTTTGCAAAAGGTGCCAATCCCAGCCTGTCCATATATCTACTTCCATTCCCACTGCCATTCTCAACCCTGGCCACCACTACCCTCACTCAGGCTGCTATTGCCCTCTCCAATTCTAACACTACCATCCCCAGGCTGAAACTATCCTCCCCCAAGACCACTACCAATATTCGTATTCAAAACCATTTTTGACACATCCAAGCAACACAGGTTTGCACTGCAACTGGAAGATGCTTAACATGAAAATCCATCAAGTTAAATCTACTTCCCTGTGCAGACTTGAATCTACCTTGTTTATGTATGAGACAGATGGTGTGGGATGTGACAGAGGAGAAATAGGCCCTCTCTAATCTCCTGGGTATTCTGCCTGTCATTATCAAGTAGGCACTCTAACTAACTGGTAGAGTCTGTTTTGTAAGTTTTTTCCACAGATTTCTCTTCTCAAAGTATTGATTTTTGGGGGGAGGAGGGGAGGTGACCATTCCACTGCCATCAGTAGACTTCTGGTATCACAGCCAAGGTGTTAATCTTAATGTTTAAAAGGAAATTAAGTGAACACTTCTAGAAGGTAGATATCAAAAGGTATGAGGAATGAGCTAAATAATGGGATTATTGTCGAGAACTGCAATGTGGAGCTCACACCAGGTCAGGTACAATGGGTTAAAAGACCTCCTTCTGCAGTGATATTTCGATGATTCTACATTTGAAGCTAGACAAGGGGATAGATTTTTCTGAGTCCTCTCTTGTGCATTACTCACAATTTTCCAATATGCATTAGCAGATGGTGAGGATCTACTCTAATCAAACATGGTGGGTAACACAACCGAGGCTGATCCTGTCCTACTCAACTTAGACAGACCATATGCATGCACATACAGACACACAGCAAACACACAATTTGAATGGATCAGTTCCAATGATAAGAAACAAAAACCTTTGGATTGAGCTATGATGAAACTGGATAAACTTGGATTACAAATAAGACAGGGAGTGATTCTTTCCTCTAGTGGGAGAATCTAGACCTTGAATAGGAGAATTCAGAATAGGGGGACATAATCTTAAAATTCACATGAAGTCAGACAAAAGCGACTCCAGAAAAAAAAAGTATTCGCACACAGATTATGAGACTATGATACCCACAGGCCCACAAGGACATGGGTGCAAATTTGATTGAGGTAATTACAAAGGAGAGAGACACTTACTTAGGAAGTAAGGGTATTGCACACTTGGAGAAAACGTAAGAAAATGAGATTAAAAAGAACAAAAATATTGGAGCTGGCTCGAGGAACCAAGTGGCTCATTGCTGTTGCTATGTTCTGGTTCTTAAGCAAAACCAGCTTAGTAATTATCACCTTCTTCCTCACCCATCTGCTCCTGGCTCACGCATGCTCCCTGAACACCTGCTGTGTCAATCACCGAGCTGACTGCCTCTGTCACAAAACATGGATTGGAATATTGGAATTGGAGCCCCAGCAATGCTTCTTAACATTTTGTCTCCTGTGCGCTGTCACTGTTTACATCCTGCCAGTCCCAAGAATATCCATTAAAACACTATTTTCATTTTCTGTCCTTTAGACAACTTCCTTCCTAAACTGCTGTAACACTGTGAACTTTAATTTGATCAACAAGCCTTCTATTTGACACCTTATCAAACGCATTTTGAAATATACACACACATCCACTGCAGCCCCTTTATCAATACACTTCATTATTGTCTCAAAGAGCTTGACTTAATTTGGCAGGTCTACATGTTTTTCTATGTATTAGTTGAGGAGCAGTATCCTCTGAAGACGATGGAATTAGTCCCAACAGGGAAATTATTGCATGGAAATCCAAGGATCATGTATGAGAAAATCCAAATGGAAGAATAGCAAGAGATTGATCCCTGCAGGTGCTGGTTGATGCAGGGCCTCAAAGGTGAGATCTCGCAGCTTCTGTGGTCAGCTTCTTTCTGATGACCTCCCCCCCCCCCCCCCCCCCCCCACTACGTAACTAACAAGATAACTAGGAAATCCCTTGTGTGTCTGATTACAAGTAACCCCTACTAACTATACCAGTAATTACCAATGCCTATACTGGTAACTAACACTAATTTTACCCTACCTTAAAACAATGAATATACTTCAAAAGTACTTAATTGGCTGTAAAGCGCTTTGGAACATTCTGACGTGAAAGGTGCTTTATAAATGAAAGTTCTTTCTTTTTCCCTTTCAATTATGTCAGTAATCACCACAAACTCTATCAGATTTTAAAATGCTTAGAGGAATGGATAATGTAAATGCAAGCACACTATTCAATTTGAACTGAGAGCACAGAACTGGAAGATATGAGTACATGATTATCAAACCTGAGGCAAGGCTTGCGATTAAAAGGATTTTCCTCTCCCGCACAGTTGTGAAGCTGTGGAATGAAATCCCAGCTGAAGCATTGATGCTGTGCTGGATAATTTTCTAGTTAGGAGCATGGTTGTGAATGCTAAGGATATGTACAAAGAGAGATGACTGAATACCATGTGGGACATACTGGATCCTGAGCTGATGCCACCACGGTAATGTCACATCAAGGAGAGGAGCCAGTCAGGAACGTAGAATGGAGGAAATAGAGATTCCTGAATTTTGCTTTATTTACCTTTGTGGATAAGAAAGAAACCTTACCAAAGCTTTCCTGAAGTGACGAAATGAGCTGAGTAGAGTCTATTATGCACAAGATATGGACGGAGCAGGCTAGATGGTCAAATGGTCTTTTCCCATTCAAAACTGGGAATCATGTAAAATTTAAACAAATGACAGTGTGAAATTCATTGCAGGCCATAGCACAAAGCGGGACTTGATAGCTTATTTTATGCTCCACCCATGGCGATGCGCTGCTGCCCGGGGGAAATTTCACACCCTCCATGGGCTCCTAAAAAGCTTCACTATCGCCTTCACACTCTGCCACTAACTCCAAAAGCTGCAAACACAAAGTGAAGCCAGTATCTGCCAAAAGAATATGAAGCTGCAAGAGCCAGAGGGAGGCTGATGAAGGTGACAGAAAATGCATGAATTCTTAATGTTTAAAAATATAAATAGTTAGCGGTAGCTTTTGGCTATTTGATGCGTGAGAACATGGCAACAGCATTGCGGAGCTGGTTGAAATTGAGAATTAGGTCATGGAAAACATAGCTAATTAAATCTCAACAAAATTAATTTAATTACATGATAGTAATTAAAAGCATTGGTGCACATTAAACAGATGGTTCATGTTATAGTGCTGGACAAAACTAGTACTTGCCTGTGGACACAAAGTGAGAGACTGGGGTGAGAATAAATATTTTAGAGGTAAAAAGATGTCGGGGGTGTGGGGGTGCTATCTTTGCCTAAGTCAGAAGCAAACAAGGGTTAAGAGCGAGCCAGGGCTCATGGCAGAGGGGTTTGGCCTGAAGGTGATTGTCAGCAACCAAATGTGAAAGAAATAAGAAAGAAACTCTTGTATTTACATCATGCCCTTCATGGCCACCAGACATCCCAAAGCTCTTTACAGCCAATGACATACTTCTGAAGTATAGTCACTGTTGTAATGTAGGAAACACGGCAACCAATTTGCACACAGCAAGCTCCCACAAACAGCAATGTAATAATGACCAGATAATTTGTTTTTGCAATGTTAATCGAGAGGTAACTATTGGCCAGGACACCAGGGAGAACTCCCCTGCTCTTCTTCAAAACTGTGTCATGGTATCTTTTACATCTACCCAACTGGGCAGACGGGGCTTTAGTTTAATGTCTCTTCCGGAGGGAGCCAGCAACAAACAGGCTCAAGTCAAGGGGCAGCTTCTTACACACTGTCCAGTCCTTAACTGTAAACCCACAGTTGCTGCCTTGCTGATTGGTCAACACATATACAGACGAAGGCACACAAGTTGTCTAATGATCCAGAGGAATCCCTCCCATCAGCAGCCATCAAAACATGGCCTACTTGCTGTGTCTCAGTCGCTTCAAGACTGGTGTCGGCCACTGTGAAGCACTTGTGCAGAAATGGGGATACAACCAAACGAATTCCATTGACTGTGACTACGGACAGGTATCCCAAACGATGAACCATCTCCTGGAATGCCCTCTACAACCAGGGCCATGCAGCCCTGAAGATCTGAAGGTTTTCAACTCTCAAGCCAGAGCCTGCATGGAACAGTGCTGTGGAAAGATGTAGTGACACGACAAGAAGAAGAGGTTGAACATCTCATCTGAAAAACTGCACTTCTGACAGTGCAGCACCCCGTCAGTACTGCACTGAAGTGTCAATCTTGATTTTTGTGCTCAAACCCTGGAATGGAACTTGAACTTGGAACCTTATGAGGCGAGAATGTTAGCAACTGAGCCATAGCTGGCACAAGGGTATGTTATCAATAAATATCTCCTCTTTCAATTGAAAAGAACGATCATCCATTGCTCAGATTCTGTGATTCTATATGATTATATGGATCCTTGATTCTACATGATTCTACGATTCTGTATGATTATATGATTCTATATGGCCAAACCTCTTCACTAAGCCAATCCTCATCAATAATGATTTAAACTTATTTGGTATTTGCGAAAAAAAATATTCGCATCACGAAATAATCTCATTCACCTTGTATCCTGTAGAAAGCAACATTAGATGGAACGGAGAAGCTCACAGTTGCATTTTGGAATGAACCAGTAAATGCTGAAGCCTGACTTACCCCAGACTAGGCCGTCAGCCTCCTGGAGGAAGTGGGGTCACTCCACTAACGTAGCAGAAAGCAACATCATAAGATCTGCAGTCCGTCATGTCAGGAGAGCCCCATGTTGGAAGCCTCATCTTCCAGAAAATAAACCAAATCCGTTTATAAATCAGAATCCACCCCTCGGTGTCAGCTACTTTAAATAATTTTTCTGTTTTCTGTCCCCATACGCCTCACACTTCACACGCACTCCTTCAAGTGCATGCCTCATGGTGTGCTTGGATTGGTCGAACACGGGCTGTTATAACTGGCTGGTCATCAACTGACTAGAATCATTGCATCATATCGAATCATAATCATGCAATCATATAGAATCATGGAACCATATACAGTCATGGAATCATATAATTGTAAGGAATCACAGAATCGTAGTGCACAGAAGGAGTCCATTCGGGCCATCATGCCTGTGCAGGCTCTTTGAAAGAGCTATCCAATTAGTCCCATTCTCCTGTTCTTTCGCCATGATCCCTCATACGGCGGGGACTAAAATGAAAGCTGGGCCACACAGATGAAAACTGGATTTTTTGCCACCAATTCCACCTTCTTTGAAAATGAGGGAAAGCCTGCCAACTATCTGGCCAGAAAATGAACAACTGGCAATCCTGCTTGGGTCACGCATGACCCGTCTTCTCTTTCCAATGCTGATCACTTATACTTTCCTTGTAAATCACTGCAGTGTTAAATATTTAAACAGACTGCCCTGCACGGCCCTTGCACCAGACGCACAGCTGTTCTTATTCATTCTCGAAAGAATGTGTCATTTAAACTGAAGGTAATTGCTGGTGCTCTGGGGCATCTTCATTGAAATAAAAGTCTGAAAGATTGCAAGTGTTCAGCAGCAGCGATCTCCGTAGGCTAAAACACAAGAAGGAGTGTGGGGTACATTGAACAACCCACATAGAGGATTGTATTAAACACAGCTTAACGCATAGACTGGAGAGTGTTACACAGACAAAAACATCCAAATTGGACCAACCAAAGGAAATAATAAAACAAACATAATAACATAGAAGAGGAAAGACCATTAGGCAACAAGACCTGCCCTATACAGTTAACCATATAACCATGCACAGTGTGTACCCCACTCCACAATCAAGAATATATTTATCGCTTCAGAGGTGCCATCTTACGAACATACGAATTTGGAGCAGGAGTAGGCCACTCGGCCCTTCATGCCTGCTTTGCCATTCAATCAGTTCATGGCTGATCTGATTACTCCACATTTCCACCTACCTCCGATAACCTTTCACCCCCTTGCTTATCAGGAATCTATCTACCTCTGCCTTAAAAATATTCAAAGACTCTGCTTCCACCGCCTTTTGAGGAAGAGAATTCCAAAGACTCACGAGCTTCTGAGAGAAAGAATTTCTCCTCATCTCTGTCTTAAATGGGTGACCCCTTATTTTTAAACAGTGACTCCTAGTTCTAGATTCTCCCACAAGGGGAAACATCCTTTCCACATCCACCCTGTCAAGACTTCTCGGGATCTTATATGTTTCAATCAAGTCGATCTCTTACTCTTGTAAATTCCAGCAGAATTCCATCTTTCAGATGAGACATTAAATTGAGGACCCGTCTCCCCTCTCAGGTAGACGCAAAAGATCCCATGGCACTATTTTGAAAAAGAGCAGGGGAGTTATCACCAGTTATCCCTCAATCAGCATCACTAAAACATATTATTACATTGCTGTTTGTGGGAGTTTGCTGTGTGCAAGTTGAGTGCTACTTTTCCTACACTACAACAGTGACTACACTTCAAAAAGTAGTTATGGAATCATAGAATCATAGAATTGTTACAGCACAGCAGGAGGCCATTCGACCCATCGTGTCTGTACTGGATCTTTGTGAGAGCAACTCAGCTAGTCCCATTCCCCTGTCTTTTCCCTGTAGCTCTGCAAATTCTTTCTTCAGATAATTAGCCAATTCCCTTTTGAAAGCCATGATTGAGTCTGCCTCCACCACACTCTCAGGCAGTGCAATCCAGATCCTAACTGCTCGCTGCATAGAAATATTTTTCCTCATGTCGCCTCTGGTTCTTTTGCCACTCACTTTAAATCAGTGTCATCTGGTTCTCGACCCTTCCACCAATGGGAACAGCGTCTCCTTAACTACTCTGTCCTGACCCCTCATGATTTTGAACACCTCTATCAAATCTCTTCTATAAGTTCTCTTCTCCAAGGAGACCAACCCCAGCTTCTCCAATCTATCCATGTAACTGAAATCCCTCATCCCAAGAACCATTCTCATAAATCTTTTCTGCACCCTCTCCAATGCCTTCACATTTTTCCAAAAGTGTGGCGCCCAGAATTGGACACAACACTCCAGTTGAGGCCGAACCAGTGTTTTATAAAAGTTCACCATAACTTCCTTGCCTCCATTTATAAAGTCCAGGATCCTGAATGCCTTATTAACCACATTCTCAACCTGTCCTGCTACCTTCAATGATTTGTGCACATATGCCCCTAGGTCCCTCTACTCCTGCCCCCTTTAGAATTGTATCCTTTATTTTATATTGCCTGTGCTCATTCTTCCTACTGAAATGTTTCACTTCACACTTCTCTGCATTCACTTTTATCTGCAACGTTCTGCCTATTCCATCAGCCTGTCTGTGTTCTCTTGAATTCTATCACTATCCTCCTCACAGTTCACAACACTTCCAAGTTTTATGCCATCTGCAAATTTAGAAATTGCGCCCAGCACACCCTAGTCTAGGTAATTAATATAGATCAAGAAAAGCAGTGGTCCTCATATTCACCGCCAAGGAACCCCACTATATACCTTCCTCCAGTCTGAAAAACAACCATTCACCACTACTCTCTGTTTCCTGTCACTCAGTCAATTTTGTATCCATGCTGCTACTGTCCCTCTTATTCCATGGGCTTCAACTTTACTGACAAGCCTGTTATGTGGCACTTTATCAAACGCCTTTTGGAAATTCATGTACACCACATCAACTGCATTACTCCCATCAACCCTCTCCATTACCTCATCAAAAAAACAATCATATTAGTTAAACACGATTTGCCCTTTACAAATCTGTGCTGGCTTTCCTTAATTAATTCACATTTGTCCAAGTGGATGTTGATTTTGTCTTTAATTGGCTGAGACATCCAGTGGTCATAAAAGGCGCTATATTAAATGCAAGTCTTTTCTTTTTAAATAAAAGTCTCGAAAATTCTCCACAATCGAGGTGACGCTCACAGATGTGCAATGTGACAGTATATCCCTGGCTTTTTTTTATAAAAATAAGAAAAATGAGACTCTGATTTTCTACTTTCCAATTCATTGGGACATTGGCTGATTTCAATGAGCAATGAAAGATTTTGCTGAGAAGATTTGCAATCTCCTCAGCCAACTACATAAGCATGCTTAAACAGAAATTGTCAGAGCTGAGAGCTTCCTGAATTTTTATACTATGTCATCCCTGTGGTACTAAGAGTTTCCAGTTTGCTGTTTCTCTTGTCCTCCTCAGTGAACTCAGGTATCTTTTCCTTCTCCCTCACCTATGGTTAAAAAAGTCATAAAATAATGATTTAGCCACTTGCCTGTCCTCAAACACCATCTCTGCACTGCCACTGGTAAACAACCCAATACCTTTCTGTATCCATCACTTTGATATACTCTGCTGGTGTGTTTTATATTTTCCACTATATTCCTTCCATATTCTTCCTTTGCCTCTCAGCAATTTCCTTGCCTTCCTCTATAGTATCAGACATGGACATCTGTCAGTTTGGCACATTTTGTAACATTCTTATGTTGTGGTATCAAGCCCTACTCCAATACAACATGGAGGGATTGCCCCATTGTCAAATGGGCCTTTAGACAAGCCATTAAAGCAAGATTCTATCTGCGCGTTTCAGTGGCTCAAGAGGACATTAAAGATCTTTACTCAAAGGTGTGCAGGGAGCTTACACGGTTTGAAGACAGAAAATACAGGAAATACTCAGCAGATCGGCCAGCATCCGTAGAGAGATAAACAGAGTTAACGTTTCAGGTTGATGACCTCTGATGAAAGAGCAAGGTTAACTCTGTTTCTCGCTCCACAGATGTTGCCGGGCATGCTGAGTGTTTCCAACATTTTCCGTTTTAATTTCAGATTCCAGCATCTGCAGTGTTTTGCTCTTCTATAAAAGCTGTATGGTTTCCTGGTCAACACACCTTAGAAAGGTAAATGGGTCACTAATCTCACTTCTGCTTGTAGAATCATCTGGCATGCAGCCTCGTTTACATAAGTCACTCAATTCAAAGTGATTGATTGTATGTAAAGTGCTGAGAGATATATAAATGCAAATCCAGCTTTCTTTATATATATTAACCAGTTGATACAGTGATCATAGAATCATAGAATTAATGCTTCCTGCTGGCTCTGTGATTGGGAGTTACTGTACCAGATTTAGGCTAGCATCATTTGTCAAATTGATTTGCTGTACAATATGGAAAGCTAATACATCATTAATACCAAACAAATTAGAAAGAATATTTTCAATTGTTTGTGTTTGACATTTCAAGTAATATATGGGAAATTTCACCATTAATATCGATGGATTATAAACTCTAGGGTATGGTTGAATGATAGTTATATTCATTATAATGGCACTGGAATTTTCCACGAACCTCAGTGTTCCATATTTATAGAAGTTCGTCTACATCCTGGATGTCCCAGTGGGAATGTCCCTTTGGAATGCTGAAAGAGGAGGAGAGGGGACATCCAATCGCTTCACACCACAATCCCCTATCACGACGGTCTGAAGGCTCTCCATTTCTTCCGTGAACAGAGGCCCAATCAGTTCCCATCCATCACCACCCTCCACTGCTTGGCTGACCTTGTTCTCACATTGAACAACTTATTCTTTAACTCCACTCAATTCCTCCAAATAAAAGTTGTTGCTATAGGAATCTGTGTGGGTCCCAGTTATGCCTGCCTTTTCAAGGGATATGTGGATTTTCTTTTGTTCCAGTCCTACTCAGGTCTCCTCTCTCACTTCTTTTTCCAGTATATTGATGACTGCATTAGTGTTGTTTCCTGTTCTCGCCCAGAAAAGGAAAAGCTGATCAACTTTGCCTCCACTTTCCACCCTTCCCTCACCTTCACATGGTCCATCTCTGACTCTTCCCTTCCCTTCCTCAACTTCTCTGACTCCATTTCTTGAAATAGGCTTGTGAACAATATCCACCATAAGCTTACTGACCCCCACAGCTACCTTGACTACACTTCCTCCCACCCCGTTTCCTGTGAGGACTCTTTCATTCTTCCAGTTTTTCTGTCTCTGTTGCATCTCTTCTGATGATACCACTTTCCATACCATATATCTTCCTTTTTTCTTGAAGAAGGATTTCCCTCCACTGATCTTGCCCTCCTCTCCACTTGGAGCACTCTGAAGCGACCATTCCTTCTGCTACACACTGGACCACTCCTCTGTCACACCCAACACCCCCTCCCCTTCCCACAGCACCTTCCCATCAATGGCCTTTTTACCTCTTCCCACTTTCTAAGGTCCCAAACATTCTTCCAGGTGAAACAGCGATTTACTTGTACTTCTTTCAATCTCCAACACAGAAGTCCTCGAGGCGGCCAACATCCCCAGCGTATACACCCTACTGAGCCAGCGGCGCTTGAGATGGCTTGGCCATGTGAGCCGCATGGAAGATGGCAGGATCCCCAAGGACACATTTTACAGTGAGCTCGTCACTGGTTTCAGACCCGCCGGCCGTCCATGTCTCCGCTTTAAAGACGTCTGCAAACGTGACATGAAGTCCTGTGACATTGATCACAAGTCATGGGAGTCAGTTGCCAGTGATCACCAGAGCTGGTGGGCAGCCATAAAGGCGGGGCTAAAGTGTGGCGAGTCAAAGAGACTTAGCAGTTGGCAGGAAAAAAGACAGAAGCGCAAGGGGAGAGCCAACTGTGTAACAACCCCGACAACCAATTTTATCTGCAGCACCTGTGGAAGAGTCTTTCACTCTAGAATTGGCCTTTATAGCCACTCCAGGCGCTGCTTCACAAACCACTGACCACCTCCAGGCACTTACCCATTCTCCCTCGAGAGGAGGCCAAAGAAGAAGAAGACTCTCCACTCACAATGCAGTCTCCTCTACATTGGGAGACCAAATGTAGATTCACTGACTGCTTTGCGGAACACCTCTGTTCAGTCTGCAAGCATGACCCTGAGCTTCCAGTCACCTGTCATTTTAATTCTGCACCCCACTCCCACTCTGACCACTCTGTCCTTGGCCTCCTGCACTATTCCAATGAAGCTCAACATAAGCTCAAGGAACAGCACCTCATCTTTCAATTAGGCACTTTACAGCCTTCCGGATTCAACACTGAGTTCAACAATTTCAGATGACAACCTCTGCTCCCATTTTATCAGATGGCAGCTATTGTCATGATACTTCAATCCCATTTATACCTCCTCTAGAATCTTCTTTCGTTTATTTACTTGTCCAATTACCACTTCCTTTTGCCTTGCACCACCATCCCTTTTGTCATTTAATCTCTCCTGCCTTCCACTCTATCACAGACCTTCCCTTTTTGTTCTTTCTGCCACCACCACTACCTCCCCACCACCGCACCCCCCCCCCACCCCCCGCCCCACACACACACACACACACACCTTTGCTATCTCTGTACTTGCTTAAAACCTGTTGCACCTCCAAGTTCTGTGAAAAGGTCAGTGACCTGAAACGTTAACTCTGTTTCTCTCTCCACAGATGCTGCCAAGCTGCTGAGTATTTCCAGCATTTTCTGTTTTTATTTCAGATTTCCAGCATCTGCAGTATGTTGCTTTTGTATTAGCATCTAAAAGCATTTTGATTAAACTACTCTCATTTCCCAAGCCTTATACTAGCCTACGTTCTTAGCCACTTAAACATTCTTGAAAGTTATAGCTTGATGCCTTGCATATGAAATTAAACATTCTCCCTACTGTCAGATGATAGCCATATTTTATTACTGCTTAACTAAGCAGAATTTTTTTGCCTTGTTTGTATTAATAGTCAGCTTTTGACTGTAGCTACACAAATGGTTGATCATGCACTAGCTGTAGTTTTCTCCAGGGAAATTTCTTTTTTTGTTTTTCTCTAGGCTTTTCTGCCTCATTTTCTTCACTTACAGATTCATTTCTGCTGTAGCTTCCCCACCCCCACCCTAGCAGCTTAAACAGCACTTTGGACCCTGCATCTCTCCCCATCTACCATCGCTAACTCTCTGTTAGCAGAACGTATGTCAAAAAAGGACATTTTTGTCTGAGAGGCTTGCTATGTTACTTCAGAGGACAGGTAAAAATCAACCACATTGCTGTGGGACTGGAGTCACATATAGGCCAGGTCAGGTAAGTGGGGCAGGTTTCCTTTCCTAAAGGAAATTAGTGAACCAGTTGCGTGTTTACAATTTTTGCTGATTCTTGTTATTTATTATTCCTGCATTAATGTTGCAGCTACTGAGTCAGTCCTGAACCTGTATTATGGATGCTATAACATACCTGGACCAGTGATACAGGCACTTTACTTGGGCTCATATTAGCCTTGTACTTCAGCCAATGTTGCAGGCAATGTAAATAAAACAAAATTAAAACAGAAAGTGCTGGAAATACACAGTAGATCTGGCAGCAACCGTGGAGAGAGAAACAGAGTTAACGTTTCAGGTCAGTTCTGCTGAAAGGTCACAGACCTGAAACATTAACTCTGTTTCTCTCTCCACAGATGCTGCCAGACCTGCTGTGTATTTCCAGCACTTTCTGTTTTTATTTCAGATTTCCAGCATCCACAGTATTTTGCTTTTATTTTACTGTACTTGGACCAGTTTGTGTTATTGTGGATAACTATACACGCGCTGTGGCAGGGTCATGTTGCAGGTGCTGTAGCTGTCCAGTATCTGGCTCTTGGCTGCATCAGTTTTGTGGGCACTGCACCAGGACTGCACCCAGGTCACTGCTGCAGAAACTGGGCCAGACCTGCTTCTGCAAGGGTTTTTACAACTTGTACCAGACCTGTACCCATGGCAGGTCAGCTATTTACTTTTTTTTTTAATAGTGCTGTAACAGAAAGATGATTAGACATACTCGGTCATGCAAGGCTGTGCATCTTGGATGGAGAGGGTGAGGCAAGGGAGTTGGCCTGTCAGTGCAGCAGGAAAATCAATAGCTCATAGCCGGTGTCAATGAAATGCACTGTGTGTTTTTTCTGATTTTGACCATTGTATACAATCACTCTAGTCAGCATAAATTAAGGACCAACTCGTCTGCACAATCCCATAGTCCACACATTTGGCTTTTTTTTAACAGCAATTGATTTTTGAGGCTTTTTATTTGCCAAATGAAGGAGAGAGATACAATTCCCATTGGTAAATATACCCACCCTGACCTGGGCACCACTCTAGTCAAACACTGTAACCTGCACCAAATTGAGGTGGAAATAGGTGTCTAACAGGGTGTAAGTCTCCCTGAATATGCTGAACTCAGTGTCACTGAGTAAATCAGCTAAAATCATCCTGCGCCGTGCCAGATCTCAGTGATGTTTCTGACTAGAGAACTTCACAAAGCTGCTTGCTCGCTTCTTGAAGCCTTCACAAAGCCACATTCCCAAGAAGAGAATTAAGGTAACCCTCAGAATATCACCGAACAGCAATCGGAAAACGTCTGATTCGACTACTATACGAATCGATCTCCATATTGCAATAAAGAATGACAAAAAATATTTTAAGCAATTTTACTCAGCTGTGCTCCAAGCATTTTTGACACAAGGTCGAACAGAACAAAATCTCAGCCACTGATACAATTTGGTTTTTTTTTCTTGACCATTTTCCTAAGCCACACAACAACCTCCAAAAAGAAGTGTCATTTCAGCAGCAAGTTACCTTTTTCTGGTCTAACTCCTCCAAGTTTTATAAGGACTGCAGTTAGACAGTTGCCCACTAAGAGCTCTTGTAGGAATCAATTTCCAGCTTGATATAAATATCAATTAAGGTCGGACGGGAAAAGGAACGATTGAAAACGCTAAATAGCCAGAGGCACCTTGTGAACTTACCACAATAAACAAGACAGCATCTCCCACTTCAGAGCAGACTGGCAGGGGCTGTACGATCTCAAAATGGTCGTTAGCTGCTCGCTGAAGAATAAGCTCCTGTAGCACCGAACGCTGTTATCACGTAAATCATCAAGCAGCCTGAGCCCTGGGCTGTACAGTACAGTGTGCACTGCTCCACTCTCTGGGGAGGAGAGTCCAGTTGCAGGCTAAAACAAGCAGCAACAGTGGAGGAGGAGGAGGCGGAGAGAGGGCAGATAGCAGCAGATGCAGGCTACACTCTCCTGACAAATGGTCCAGGACGATAAATAGGGAATCTGTGACGCTGAACCGAAATGAGTTTGACAGAATTCAAATGATAATGAGAGGCTTGTTCAGCTTTAACTCTTTCGAGGTTGACAGAGCATTCTAATGCAATAAATACTGCAATATTATTTTATCTTTTTTTCCGGAACTGGGGGAAGGGGGCTGTTTATATTTCGTTTTATTATGTATTCATGTTTCGCTTTGACAGCAGTCAAGGTATGTTAGCACCCAAAGGTCGCCTCTTAAAGTGCTTGAGTCAGTGGGAATATTCTGAGATCCTAAATCAGACTGTTGCAGTTTCAAAGCGCCACTCCAACATTTGCACATAATCGAGGAGCAGTGAATTGTCGGAGGTGCCATCTTTCAGATAGGATGTTAAGCTGATCTCCACCTATGCAGGTGATGTAAAACATGCCATGGCACGATTCAAAGAATATGGAAGTGTCTTATATCAAATGTCAACAACATTTATCCCTTATCTGACACCATCAAAAAAGAGATTAACTATGATTTGTGGGATCTTACCTTCACCTACTGCATTTAACAAAACATCACTAGTAATTACATTTTCAATTGTAATTTTTGAAGCACTTTGAGACGTTCTGAGAACATGGAAAGGCTCCACATAAATCCAAGTGCTGAGAAGCCATGGGTTTGATTTTTGTTCCATGTTGGGAAGTGTTGATGTCCAAAGGGACCTGGGTTTCCGTGTTCATGTTTCACTAAAAGCTAGTATGCAGGTGCAGCAAGCAATTAGGAAGACAAATGGTATGTTGACCTTCATTGCAAGGGGATTTGAGTACAGGAGTAAAGATGTCTTGCTGCAATTGTATAAAGCCTTGGTGAAACTGCAGCTATAGTATTGTGTACAATTTTGGTCTCCTTAACCAAGGAAGGATATACTTGCCATAGAGGGAGTGCAATGGAGATTCACCAGACTAATTCCTGGGACGACAGGATTGTCTTATGAAATGAGATTGCAGAAACTGGGCCTGTATTCTCTACAGGTTTGAAGAATGAGAGGTGATCTCATTGAAACTTACAAAATTCTTACAGGGTGTGACAGGGTGGATGTGGATAGGATGTTTCCCCTGGCTGGTGAGTCTAGAACCATGAGACACAGTCTCAGAATAAGGGGCCGGTCATTTAAGACTGAGATGAGGAGGAATTTCTTTACTCAGAGAGTAGTGAATCTGTGGAATTCTCTGCCCAGAGGGCTGTCAAAGCTCAATCATTGAGCATGTTAAAGACAGAAATCTATAGATTTCTGGATACTAATGACATCAAGGGATATGGGGATAATGGGGGAAAATGGCATAGAGGTAGATGATCAGCCATGATCTGTTTGAATGGTGGAGCAGGCTCGATGGACCGAATGGCCTGCTCCTGCTCCTATTTCCTATGATCCTATGCATGAGCTGATTTCAATGGGGATGGTAGTAGGGGACGGACATGACCACAATTGGCCAGGAGCAGGCAGGAAAAAAACATTGAGTGTTTGACCTTTGTGGGGTTGGAAATTTCTTCTGTGCATTCGATCTAACAAAATCATCAATGCATTCTTTATGCTTTCATTGCATAAAGAGCACAGAGAAAATATTCTCTTGATTTTTATCCAGTGACTCATGCTGGAAATTCCATATGTGTGGACAACAGGGGAGGACAGATTAGGCTTGGTCTTTCAAAGGCAATGAATGATGACAAATCAAACCTCAGCAGGAGTCGGCACTTTCAGAGCTAAGTGGAGAAACCTGGTTTAAAAACTGCAGCAAATTTGCTCTTGGACCTATTTAGACTATCAGCTTGTGCACAGAATCATTACAAAGCATTTCAGTAGGCACTCAGTCCCTAACGACTGACTCCATCCCTCTCCCTGGCAACTATCTAAGACTAAACCAGGCTGTTTGCAACCTCAGTGTCATATTTGGCTCCGAGATGAACTTCCGACCACATATTCGCGCCATTGCTAAGATCGCCAATTTCCACCACCATAACATGGCCCAACTTTGCTTGTCTGCTACTGAAACCTTCATTCATGCCTTGGTTGCCTCTAGACTTGACTATTCCAACACACTGTCTTCCCACATTCTATCCTCCATAAACTTGAGGTCACCCCAAACTCTGCTCCCTGTGACCTTACTCACACCAAATCCCATTTATCCATCACCCATGTGTTCGCTGACCTGCATTGGCTACCTGTCAAGCAACTCGCTGATTTTAAAATTCTCATCAGTTTTCAAATCCCTCCATGGCCTCCTTCCTCCCTATCTCTGTAATCTCCTCCAGCCCACAACCCTCTAGATATCTGTGCTCATCTAATTCTGGCCTCCTGAGCATCCCTGATTTGAATCGCTCCACCAGTGTGGCTGTGCCTTCAGCTGCCTCGGCTCGAAACTCTGGAATTCCCTCCCTAAACCTCTCTGATTCAATACCTCTTTTTCTTCCTTTCTGTTGCTCCTTAAAACCTACCTTTCTGACCAACCTTTCAGCCATCTGCTCTAAGATCACCTTATTTTTTTAAATTCATTCATGGGATGTGGGCGTCGCTGGCCAGGCCAGCATTTATTGCCCATCCCTAATTGCCCTTGAGAAGGTGGTGGTGAGCTGCCTTCTTGAACCGCTGCAGTCCATTTTGGGTAGGTATACCCACAGTGCTGTTAGGAAGGGAATTCCAGGATTTTGACCCAGCGACAGTGAAGGAACGGCGATATAGTTCCAAGTCAGGATGGTGTGTGACTTGGAGGGGAACTTGCAGGTGGTGGTGTTCCCATGTATTTGCTGCCCTTGTCCTTCTAGTTGGTAGAGGTCGCGGGTTTGGATGGTGCTGTCTAGGGAGCCTTAGTGCGTCGCTGCAGTGCATCTTGTAGATGGTACACACTGCTGCCACTGTGTGTCGGTGGTGGAGGGAGTGAATGTTTGTAGATGGGGTGCCAATCAAGCAGGCTGCATTTGTCCTGGATGGTGTCGAGCTTCTTGAGTGTTGTTGGAGCTGCACCCTTCCAGGCAAGTGGAAAGTATTCCATCACACTCCTGACTTGTGCCTTGTAGATGATGGACAGGCTTTGGGGAGTCAGGAGGTGAGTTACTCGCCACAGGATTCCTAGCCTCTGACCTGCTCTTGTAGCCACGGTATTTATATGGCGACTCCAGTTCAGTTTCTGGTCAATGGTAGCCCCTAGGACGTTGATAGTGGGGGATTCAGCAATGGTAATGCCATTGAATGTCAAGGGGAGATGGTTAGATTCTCTCTTGTGGAAGATGGTCATTGCTAGATACTTGTGTGGCGCGAATGTTACTTGCCACCTATCAGCCCAAGCCTGGATATTGTCCAAGTCTTGCTGCATTTCTACACGGACTGCTTCAGTATCTGAGGAGTCACGAATGGTGCTGAACATTGTGCAATCATCAACAAATGTCCCCGCTTCTAACCTTATGATTGAAGGAAGGTCATTGATGAAGCAGCTGAAGATAGTTGGGCCTAGAACACTACCCTGAGGAACTTCTGCAGTGAAGTCCTGGAGCTCAGATGATTGACCTCCAATAACCACAACCATCTTCCTTTGTGCTAGGTATGACTCCAGCCAGCGGAGGGTTTTCCCCCTGATTCCCATTGACCTCAGTTTTGCAAGGGCTCCTTGATGCCATACTCAGTCAAATGCTGCCTTGATGTCAAGGGCAGTCACTGTCACCTCAGCTCTGGAGTTCAGCTCTTTTGTCCATGTTTGAACCAAGGCTGTATTGAGGTCAGGAGCTGAGTGGCCCTGGCGGAACCCAAACTGAACATCGCTGAGCAGGTTATTGCTAAGCAAGTGCCACTTGATGGCACTGTTGATGTCACCTTCCATCACTTTACTGATGATTGAGAGTAGGCTTATGGGGCCGTAATTGGCCAGGTTGGACTTGTCCTGCTTTTTGTGTACAGGACATACCTGGGCAATTTTCCACATTGCAGGGTAGATGCCAGTGTTGTAGCTGTACTGGAACAGATTGGCTATGGGCGCGGCAAGTTCTGGAGCACAGGTCTTCAGTACTATTGCTGGAAAATTGTCAGGGCCCATAGCCTTTGCAATATCCAGTGCCTTCAGTCATTTCTTGATATCACGCGGAGTGAATCAAATTGGCTGAAGTCTGGCATCTACTCGGCACTTCTGGCTGAAGATCGTTGCAAATGCTTCAGCTTTATCTTTCGCACTGATGTGCTGGGCTCCCCCATCATTGAGGATGGGGATATTTGTGGAGCCACCTCCTCCAGTTAGTTGTTCAATTGTCCACCACCATTCATGACTGGATGTGGTAGGACTGCAGAGCTTAGATCTGATCCGTTGGTTATGGGATCGCTTATCTCTGTTCTATTGCATACTCCTTACGCAGTTTGGCATGCAGATAGTCCTGTGTTGTAGCTTCACCAGGTTGATACCTCATTTTGAGGTATGCCTGGTGCTGCTCCTGGCATGCCCTCCTGCACTCTTCATTGAACCAGGGTTGGTCTCCTGGCTTGATGGTAATGGTAGAGTGGGGGATATGCCGGGCCATGAGGTTACAGATTGTGGTTGAGTACAATTCTGCTGCTGCTGATGGCCCACAGCGCCTCATGGATGCCCAGTTTTGCATTGCTAGATTTGTTCGAAATCTATCCCATTTAGCACGGTGGTCGTGCCACACAACACGAAGGAGGGTATCCTCAATGTGAAGGCGGGACTTCGTCTCCACAACGACTGTGCAGTGGTCACTCCTACCAATACTGTCATGGACAGATGCATCTGCAGCAGGCAGATTGGTGAGGACAAGGTCAAGTAGGTTTTCTCCTCTTGTTGGTTCCCACACCACCTGCCGCATACCCAGTGTAGCAGATATGTCCTTTCGGACTCGGCCAGCTCTGGTGCTACTAAGTTACTCTTGGTGATGGACATTGAAGTCCCCCACCCAGAGTACATTCTGTGCCCTTGCCACCCTCAGTGCTTCCTCCAAGTGCTGTTCAACATGGAGGAGTGCTGACTCATCAGCAAAGGGAGGGCGGTAGGTGGTAATCAGCAGGAGGTTTCCTTGTCCATATTTGACCTGATGCCATGAGACTTCATGGGGTCTAGAGTCGGCATTGAGGACTCCCAGGGCAACTCCCTCCCTACTGTCGACCACTGTCCCGCCACCTCTGGTGGGTCTGTCCTGCCGGTGGGATAGGACATACCCGGGGCTGGTAATGGCAGAGTCTGGGACATTGTCAGGTATGATTCCGTGAGCATGACTATGTCAGGCTGTTGCTTGACTATTCTCTGGGACAGCTCTCCCAACTTTGGCACAAGCTCCCAGAGGTTAGTAAGGAGGACTTTGCAGGGTCAACAGGGCTGGGTTTGCCGTTGTCGTTTCCGATGCCTAGGTCAATGCCGGGTAATCCGTCCGGTTTCATTCCTTTTTATTGACTTTGTTGCAGTTAGATACAACTGAGTGGCTTGCTCGGCCATTTCAGAGGGCATGTAAGAGTCAACCACATTGCAGTGGGTCTGGAGTCACATGTAGGCCAGACCAGGTAAGGACAGCAGATTTCCTTCCCTAAAGGACATTAGTGAACCAGATGGGTTTTTACAACAATTGACAATGGTTTCATGGCCATTATTAGGCTAGCTTTTTTAAATTCCAGATTTATTAATTGAATTCAAATTCAACATTCTGCTCCGATGGGATTTGTACCCCTGTCCCCAGAGCAATACCCTGGGTCTCTGGGTCACTAGTCCAGTGACAATACCACTACGCCACCGCCTCCCCACCTAATTTTGCTTTCTAACGCTCCTGTGAAGCACCTTGGGATGCTTTATTACGTTAAAGGCACTGTATATAAATATAAGTTGTTCATTCAGTAATGGTCAGAAATCATTATATATGCAGAATTAAATTGATATAGAGGATGTGAAATTGGACTTGGACAGGGAAATGCAAACAAGCGGATTCACATTATTCACCTGTTACACACCTGTTATATGTCTGATATTCAGTGGAACTGGACATTGGGCATGTCCTATAATGGGCGGCAGAAGTTATATGCCTTTGGCCACTGGCTGAACATATCAGTTTGCAACCAATTGGACCAGGTCATAATGTTTCTTCACATAAAATTGACTTAACTTCCATCAATAAGAATATAGTCATACCTTTCCCTTTGTTTGAATCTTGTTGGCAGGCTACTTGACTTTGGGTGGCTTCACAGGCCAGCTCTATCCTGTCCTCAACTGACGTACACAGTCACACGCATGTGCTTTACAACATGAGTGACTGGACAGTAAAAAGGAGTGGAAACCCTGGCTGATTACTTTCCCCCTTCCATAGTCCAGGAGTGCGAGCCCACTTGTAGCACCACCCAGTCTGAGATCAGCTAACTCATTCCAGAGCAGGGTTCAAACCAAAGACCTCCAGGCCTTTATAGCTCAATACCACATTAGATATTTACCTATTGTTTCACAAAAGAGTTCCCTCTCCGCGCCCCCCCCCCAACTTCCCCATTTAGAAATGCACCATTTCCACACAGGAAGAAATAACTGGGAAATGTGAACAGGATATGCCTGTCTATCCCGTTATCTACTGACACTTATGTTCCAGATTTTTTTCTCTTTTCTGGAACAGATAATAACTTGAGTTTGTCAATGAGCAGTTGCAATCGTCTCCTGGTTGGATCATGAGCCAACACTTGGTGTGGGGTTGAAGCCAGTGGAGGGGAACAAGACAAAACTGTCATCTATCAAGGTAAAATAAGTATGCTTTTCCATTTCGATAAAAGATATTAATAATGAAGGAATGAAGGAAGTTTCCTGTGTTTTGTCTGCTTTGTAATGTTTTGGATGATTGCAACTGAATTTCTAAAACATGATCAATAGGTCTAACTGCAGCCACTTCTGGTCTCGAGTGTGCTATACATTAATGCGCCACAAATTTATTTCTGTGATAGTCATCAGATTCTCACTAATGGAAAATGTTCTGGAACAACAGCAACATGGTAAACATCCCTCGGCATTTCACAGGGGAGAAAACGGAGAGAAGAATGGGAATGGGAATAGATGACAAGCAGGAGAATTACTGAGAAAGTAACTTAAGGCATGGGAAAAGAATTAGGTTGTGAAGGTTGGGAAAGAAGTAACATGACAGAGAGGTTCAGGGAGTGAACTGCACAGAGTGTGGGGCTGATATGGCTGAAGGCTGCAGCATTGATAGTGGAATGAGGATTCAGAGGAGGCCAGCATTGGAATTCAGCTGGGATTCAGTGCAGAGGAAGATGGCTGAAGTGGAGAAGGGCGAGATCTTAGAGGGATTTGTCAACAAGGATTCTATATTCATGAGTGACAGGAAAGCTGATGGAGGTCGATGAGGTAGCAGGCAAGTGAGATTTAGCGCAGGATATGATGCAAGTAGTGAGAGCTTGGCTGGGTTGGAGTTGTGTCGTGTACAGCTTGGGATATCGATATGGATTTCGGAATTGAAAGAAGCAAAGCTGGAGGTGGCAAACGTGTCGACGAGGGAGGAAAACACCCTGCAACCTCCAGCTGAGGAGTGAAAGAGGCAGATCTGGGTGATATCTAAACCAGTCAGATTGATATTTGACAGCTGGTCAGATAGAGAGAGCATTGAACAGGTGTTGCAGTCGCTCGGTTAGTTAATGCATCGACTGAGCTACATCCTTGTCTGTATTGCATGATTTGATCTCAGCTGGTACAATTGGCCTCAGCCCCCCCTGGGCTAAGTGCGGGCTTGGGCTGTGGTGGGGGCGCTGGTGGTGGTGGTGGAATTAAGCATGATTCCTGCTCCTCAATGCTGTCTATACCCCTACTGGAACATGATGTGTGTGAACATCATGTAATGCTAGTTTTGAACCTAGTAAATGGAGTATTGTTTACAACACAGAAACAAGCCATTTGACCCAACATGTCCGTGCCAGTGTTTATGCTCTGCATGAGCCTCCTTCAACAATTTCTTCATCTATCCCGATCAACATATCCTTCCGTTCGATCCCACATGGGTTCATCTAGCATCCTCTAAAAGGCATCTATGCTAATCACCTGAACTACCCCTTGTGCTAGCGAGCTCCACATTCTAACCACTCTCTGGGTAAAGATATATCGCCTGAAATCCTGATTGGATTTATTAGTGAGTATCTTATGGCCCCTAGTTCTGGTCTCCTCCACAAGTGGAAACGTCTTCTCTACATCCACCCTATCAAACCCTTTCATGGTTTTAAAGACCTCTTTCGGCCACCTTTCAGCTTTCTCTTTTCTAGAGAGATGAGCCTCAGCCTGTTCAATCTTTGCATTTAATCCCTCCCATAATTAAATTGCCTGCAACACTCATGAAAAATGGCCACTTGGGTGATCTATCAAATGGTATAACACAGGAAAACAGGAGTCATTTTACAAATTCATGCTTATCGTACATATTAGCAATGTGGAGTGCACCCTCCCCCACCCCCCAAACCCCCACCCCCCCCCCCCCCAACAATGTTCCATCCATAAAGGAAAAGATAAGTGCAGAAAAAGCTCCTGACATGTGCTCCTGGGATAAAAAGCTCCACATCGGGAGCACAAATTCACAACATTGCCTCTACAGGAATGGATTTGTGGTTTCTTCAACTCCACCCAGCAAATCCAGGGCAGGCTGAGCTGAAAAGCAAGCGGGGATAATTTGACCTGATTTTCCCTCTGTCGGGTGTATAATAGCCAGTTAATTCAGTATCACCCGTTCAACACCATTGGTCGGAGTACAAATTACCCACTGAAAGTGGAGAGAGAGAGAGAAAGAAGGCTAAAGAGTGAGGGGTTCCTAATGTGCAATGATTGCTAACAAGCGTTTGAGTTTATCCAGTCACTGAAAAAGATTGAAGCTTCTTTCAGTGGCAAAGACATCAATCCAAATAACACAAAATCCATTTTAATTTCTCCTGCGCAGAAAAGAGAAAGATTTTATCAAGGGCTGTCATTGTGCTACATTGTCAGTAAACTGGATGCACTTCCATCTAGTTATCCTCCTAATCAGGAAAATGTGAGGGTTTATTGGCTGCCATCAATTACTCCTTCATTAACTGATTGCTGTTGGACCTCCCAACAAAGTTTAATTGCAACCCTTAGCAATTGGATTTCCACATTGCGCCACTTAAGTCTGACAAGGGCAGCACTTTACAGCAGGAAGGCCAGAAATGGGTCTATAGTTGGTGGACATAATGTTTCTTCTTAGCATTTTCTAGATGCAATTTACTGAGGGTTGGAGGGAAGCTAACAAGCTAGTTATTCTTGAAATTACCAAGCTGGAGGAAAACCCCATTACATTTCTCAGTGTCGCTGCTCATCCCCTGATGATTTTTGCAACCTTGGTACAGTCCAAAATATCATTATGAAGAGTGGAACCCATATATACATCTAAAGCTGCTTAATCCAATGGGTGGATAAGTCACTGAAAGAGGATTATGTTGACAGAGCAAGCTGCTTGCCAAACATAGATCGGCCCGCTCTTATTCCTATATCTATTTCATTTTTACTTGTTTTATTCTATTTATGCTTTCTGTTCAGATATCGGAGTTTACACTTTGAGATGGCCCCATGCCAAATGTGGAACGTTTCACTAACTTATTATTTCTTAAAGGGTTGGGGGTGGGAAAGGAGCTGATCTTGTCTCTAAGTCTGCCGACAGATTAGCATGCAAGCTCTTTTCATCAATCACAGCCATGTTTCCTGCCTGGAGCTGATCCCCAATGACTGAGGTGATCATCACAATATAATCAACAGAGACATATCTGCCCCCATTGAAAGTAATGTATGTCTGTATTCTCCGAATGCGACTCTGCGACAGACAGTACATTATGTACTTTGCCATACCTTGGCTACGTTGCATGTGGTGTGACTATTTAATTATACTTTACTATTCCTATATGTCAGTACATAGAAACAAATGTTACTGTACAGAACACACCAGGGACAAGAAATATTGTGTGGCTTGAACAGGCCACAGATTTGGGGGAAAAAATGGAAAAAGTGGAAGGAGATTACACAACCATGCTTTAGCACTCAGTCTGTGCCTCAGGGCTGACTGTGAGGCAAATGGGGGAGCCCAGCGTGACAGTGCTTGGTGACTGAGCCTTTCTATTGATGATCTTGGCTCTGGCAGGCGCAGCAAAGACGTCAGCCCATCCGTAATGACTCATGCTTATGCCAGGTCCTCTTCCCTCCGGCCACCCCACAGTGATTCAGAGCAATGTCCAATTCTGACCAAATAAGCTTCACTCGTTGTCGTTCATGCTCCTGGAGTCGAGCTGGTGTACATTTCATTAGACCAAAGGGCTGGAGCTTGGCTCTTCCAGACATTTCTGCTAATGTGAAAGTATGTTAATGATTACAGAGAATTTACTGTGAATGACCTGGTTTTGCTGGATGCTCTCAGGTTCCAATGGCTTTTGAGCCTTTCACTTTGAGGGCCTTGGATGCCAATGCACAGAGGTTAGATCCCTAGAAAGGGATTTCAGGTTGCAAATGGATATTGAATTATGGAGGGCGAAGGACTTCCCGGTAACTCAAAAGCTCTATGTTTTTTTCAATGAAACCTACACTTCTTGTACTTGAGTCTGATAGAAACTTAGAATGATTACAGCACAGAGAAGGCCATGCAGCCCATCGTGACCATGCCAGCTCTCTGTAAGAGCAACTCAGCTAGTCCCACTCCCCCTCCCTTTCCCTGTAGCCCTGCAAATTTTTTCTCTTCAGATAATTATCCAATTCCCTTTTGAAAGCCACAGTTGAATCTGCCTCCACCATACTTTCAGGCAGTGCATTCCAAATCCTGACAACTCGCTGCATAAAAAAAGTTTTTCCTTATGTTGCCTTTGGTTCTTTTGCCATTCACCTTAAATTGGTGTCCTCTGGCTCTCAGGCCTTCCACCAATGAGAACAGTTTCTCCCTATCTACTCTGTCCAGACCCTTCATGATTTTGAGCAACCCTATCAAATCTCCTCTCAACCTTCTCTTCTCTAATAAGAACAGCCCCAGCTTCTCCAATCTATCCATGTAACTGAAGTCCCTCATTCCTGGAACCACTCTCATAAATCTTTTCCGCGCTCTCTCCAATGTCTTCACATCCTTTTTAAAGAGTGGTGCCCAGAACTAGACACAATTAGCTCACTCTTTCCCAGGAACTTATAACCATGGACCTCTTCAGCACACACAGTCTTCCATTACCCCTATATTCTACAAACTTTTGAAACCCAGCCATGCTGATATCTTCCACTATGAACTGAGGCCATTCATGTAGGTTTCTCAATTACATAGGAACAGGAGAAGGCCATTCATCCCTTCTAGCCTGTTTTACCTTTTAATTAGATCATGGCTGATCTATACCTCAAGTTTTTTTCCCTGCCTTTGATCCATATATCTTTGATACCTTTACCTAATAAAAAAATTGGCAATCTCAACTCTTGAAAATTTGAATTGACCCCCACAGCCTTTAGGAGGAGACAGTTCCACATTTCTATTACCCTTTGTGTGCAAAAGTACTTCCTGTTTTATCCTGAATGTCTTAGCTTTAATTTTAAGATTGTGCCACCTTGAACTGGGAGATTGGATGGTCCAGTGGGTTCGTTTACCAGGTTCTCTTAAAGGCATTGTTGAAACCAAAAGGCATGAAAAGAAAGACTTGCATTTATATAGTGCCTTTCATGACCTCAGGACATCCCAATATGCTTTACAGCCAATGAAGTACTTTTTGAATTGTAGTCATTGTTGTAATATAGGAAACATGGCAGCCAATTTGCACACAGCAAACTCCCACAAACAGCAATGAGATAATGACCAGATAATCTAGTTTGATGATGTTGATTGAGGGATAAATATTAGCCACGACATTGGTGAAATCTTTAATGTCCACCTGACAGTGTAGATGGATCCTCGCTTTAATGTCTCATCCAAAAGATGACACCTCCAACAATGCTGCACTCTCTCAGTACTGCACTGACATGACAAACATGATGGTACAATGACGTCACCAGAAGTGCAGTGTGAAAATGGTATTAATATCCTTCCACAAAGATAGATACCAGACTATTTTTTTTACTGCAGTTAAATGCAGGTACAATCCAATAGCTACTGGACTGACTAAGATGGATTCTATAGATCAATACTAATAAAAAAATTAATGCCAGTGACCATGAGTTCATTGTTCCTAGAGTCATAAGAATCATATTGAAGGACATTCTAGCTGCTGCTATAGCTATAACTGGAATAGTCAATGGTTTGGTGGGAAAAGGCATCATGTGGTGTGGCGCTCAACGATACTAAGAGTGAAGACACCATAAGTCTGCCCTGAGTCAGCTAATCCCGGCACAGCAATGCAACCAGTTGGCTCCAGTATCCATAGGCTGAGGAGCGGGCAGAAATAAATCATCTGGGGTTCCGATGCATGGTTGAGGATAGTTTGGAGTTCGATCCCAACATCCCCTATTGTTGCAGTATGCAACCACCTGCCATCAAAGATCAGACATCAAGGATAACCAATAGAGTGAGATATCGAGTGCTGCCCGTGGAGGTGTATCCCTGCAAGGAGTCAATGGCGATTGAAGAGGAGGACAATACACTGCGAGGGGGCAGGAAATGGGATGAATTATTGTTCAGACTGAAAGCCAAGGAGTAGATTGAACAAACAAATGAACATACGAATTAGGAGCAGGAGTAGGCCATTCGGCCCCTCGAGCCTGCTCTGCCATTTGATCTGAATGTGGCCTCAATTCCATTTTTATGTCTGCCTCCCATAACACTTGACTCTTTGTCTATCAAGAATCTATCTAACTCACCCTTGAATATGTTCAATGACACGGCCTTTACTGCTCTCTGAGGAAGCAAGAACAAAATTTATCTTCATCTCTGCTTTAATTGGGAGACCCCTTATTTTTAATATGTGTCCCATAGTTCCAGTCTCGCTCATAAGTGAAAATATTTTCCCTGTATCCACACTGTCAAGTCCCCTCAGGATCTTCTTATATGTTTCAATAAGATCACCTCTCCTTCTTCTAAACTCCAATGGGTATAGGCCGACCAGCTCAACCTATCCTCATAAGATCACCCCTTCATCCCAGGAATCAGTCGCGTGATCCCCTGGTGCAGAGTGTGAAAAAACACTAATTCGTAAAATCTACCCCCATAATTAATAACACCACTGCTGATGAAGAGGAAAACTGTATTGTGTACTAGGATGTGAAACTAACCTGGGTAAATTCAGTTCTTGTTAAGACATGTTGGTGATGACCAACTACAAAACACTGATTAGTAGACTGCATCAGTTTGACACTCTCAGTACGACACCAATTAAAATTACAACACCTAGGGATGTAGCTGAACACAGCAGACCTTGTGCCATCAAATACAAGGTTCAGACTGTGTTCCAAGACAATCCAATCCCGTGAATAACATTTCAGGAAAAAAAACATCATCTGTTTAGTTGTGTGTTTAGTGGAAAGGGGCTTGGAGAGAACATCACAGCTCAAAAATGCAGCTGCTTCTTCTGAGCTTTAAACGGTTAAATACTGGCAAAGATTGAGCACTGATTTCAAATGTCACAGGATCCTGTGTGAAATTTCACATTTTTTAAAATTCATGTATCGTGGTGAATTAATTTGCTCATCAAGTTGAAGTCATTCAGCCCAGCAGTGTCAAGTCAGCCTTAATATTGGTTCAGAAGCTGAGTCAAGCTCCTTCTGCTTGTCCTAATAATGTGCCATAAATCCCAACCTAAGAAAACAATGCACCACTGGGACATTGTAGTTATCTTTGTGGTCTCTTTCAGTGATATCTTCATTTTACTGGCAATTTGTGTTGAATTCTGAGTGGCGGAGTGCTGGGAACTCACTCATTATGAAATTGCTCGATCTAGAGCATACCAATTTATTTCTTATCGATTCCCAACGGGTTGAAGCAAGAGTTGATCTTCCATTCGTATTCCATTGAGCTGGGCTGGATTTAAGGAAAAGACAATTTGATAACCTAGTATCCTGAGCAGGCGATTTCAATAGAATGATCTGAAATCTCATATAGTTTGGGTCAGCAGGGGGAGTAGCTTAACATTTTTTACCAACTAAAGCCAGCCTTCTTCGGAACTGAGACTTCAGTTCTGCAGCCACCTCCATGGTGCTGCGATGAATCATATAAGGTATCAGTATCATGGATCTTACCCTTAGTGACAATTACAGAACAGCCCAAACTCTTTGGGCCAAATTTTGGAATGGCCTATAGCAGCTCTTTGATCTGCCACTTTGCAGGGAATATACACTTCAGTGATCAGTGAAGTGATAAAACTTTCACTGAGGCCCTCATTTAGAACCTTCATTCATTTTTCCTTCACATGCATGGTAAGATCAACATTCTACGTTCCTATTATAATCTGATTTGTTTTTAGCAGTGGAGAGTGAGAACTGGAAAAACAAGTATGTGGAGGGGAGATTTTCATTATTTGCTATTTACAGTGCAATCTAAACTGTGCAGATAACTAACTCAACACAAATAGTGAACAAAAAATGTAAGGTATTGAGTGCCCCCACCACCCCAAATTTCATTGGCCTCGGCTCTCACCAATTATCGAGTTAGGACCTGCTGGAAAGATCAGAGTGCCATGCTTAAAGACATAATGCATAATCTTCATTTTCAGCATTACGAACATACGAATTAGGAGCAGGAGTAGGCCATTCGGCCCCTTCGTGCCTGCTCCGCCATTTAATAAGATCACGCCTGATCTGATTGTGGCCTCAACTCCAATTTCCCACCTGCCCCCATACGCTTTGACTCCCTTGTTAGTCAAGAATTTATCTACCTCAGCCTTAAAAATATTCAATGACTCTGCCTCCACTGCTCCAAGGGGAAGAGAGTTCCAAAGACTCACAACCCTCTGAGAGAAAAAAATTCTCATCTTTGTCTTAAATGGGCGACCCCTTATTTTTAAACTGTGTCCCCTAGTTCTAGTCTGTCCCATAGGGGGAAACAGCCTTTCAGCATTCACCCTGTCAAGTCCCCTCAGGGTCTTGCGTGTTTCAAAAAGATCACCTCTCATTCTTCTGAACTCCAATGGATACAAATCCAATTAGTTTTGAGAATATTCTTGTGACCTTAGAACAGGATGTAGCAAAAAGAAACAAGAGGCATGCACCACAGCAGTTATAACTGCAATTTTTCCTGCATTACCTATTATCATCTAAAGTCAACACGTTAAAAAAATGTAACAGCACGTCATAAACCTGTTAAGTTTCCTCCTGTGTTGTGCTGTCTACATCGTTCACTTACACCCACACACTTCAACATAACAGCTGGAGTCTTCAATTATATGAGCAAAAATATGAGCCACCAGAATAAGGAAAAACACAGGAGAACCAAGTGATCAAATGATCACAGTAACCTTTCAGAGAAACTATTCCACCATCAAGGGTACTCCAGAAAAAATGTCTAGTCATCAGAAATCCTTCAGTGTCAGAGCCTGATCATAACTAACCTTTCAAAGAAAATGCATGACAGTCAGTGACCCGCCAACGGAAGTGTCTGACCATGAATAACACTCCAGATAAAGAGCCAGGCCATCAATAACCTTCGAATAAAGGGTCTGACCAAAACAACTTCCAGGCAAAGTGTCTGACCACCAATAATCCTCCAGACACAGTGGGCAAAAAATTTGATTCTGCCTGTTATTGAGCGTGGGGATCACAATAGACGATTACCCCACACCTGGTCCTGTTGCAAATTTTGTGCCAGCTGCTCATCTAAATGATTTCAGCATCCATCCCAGGGCAGAATGCGCTGCTGACTGGCTACGCACTGAACAGACCGAACAGCAGCATGCGTGGCTAGCTGGTGCTTCAGCTAGCCTGGACTTCAGCTAGCCTGGGCCCCTTAAAGGCACCCTGCTTCTCTTAAAGGGGAGCTGGCCTTATTCAATAGAAGCTGCAGCATGCTATCTGTGGAAGACGTGGTTAGACGAAAAAGCACAGCCAAAGAAGCGACAGGCAAGAGAGAGGGCTCTCAGGTTCTCTGATGCAGCACTGGAAGCATTAGTGATGGAGTTGGAAAGGAAGAGAGATGCCATGTTCCTGCTGGGGGCCAGGAGCCCCTCATGGCACATCCTGAGAATGAAATGGGCGCAGGTGGCCAGGGAGGTCAGTTCCTGGAGTCTGGCCCTGAGGACCTGGCTGTACTGCTGGAAGAAGTTCAATGACATCATACAGGTGGTCAAGGTCAGTGAATGCATCTTCACTTGACATTTCCCACCAACCTCTCACACTGCACAATGCACCACACCCCCATCACTCATCCATTATCAATCTCTAGCAATCAGGACACATGCCTAACATTCAGATACTCCACATCAGGCTCACACACGCAACAGCCACCTCTCACTGCTTCAAGAAACCTCCAGCTATTCAGCTATGGCAGGCACATTGCCCAAACACATTGCAAGACACTTACTGACAATCTTCCCTCTCTTTTGCAGGAAAAATTGGCTCATAAGTGCAGGGAGCAGCAGAGAGACGGCAGGGGACAGGCATGCCTGCATTGACTGAGCCCTCTGGAGGAGGCGATGCTGTAACTAAGGCCATTGCATCTAACATCGCCAAGAACATTGAGGAGGATGGTATGTTCCGACCTTATACACCTTCTCAAATCCCAGGCTGTATTTTACCAGCCTCTGGGGACTGATTGGGGGCCTGGGGCCCGTAATTGGGGATGGGGGAATGGAGTGCCTGTCATCTTCCTGCTGCCAGTGTCAGGGAATGTGGCGACGTCCTTCCCACCTAGAGACCTGTTGAGCCACTTAAATGGCCAATTAAGGACCTTTTCCTACCGTGCTGGCATTTTACCAGCGGTGGGTGGGCCCTCTGCCATGTGGGGAAACTGCCAGTTAAACACTGGTAGCCTCCCAGCGGGCTCAGTGGGCGGGGGGGGGCCTCCTATTTAGGCACTCATTGGCCCACGGAGGGGCCCCCTGGTAGCAACGGCTGCCCCCACAGCAATGTGCCACCTGCCCTCACCAACCATCCCTTCCCCTCACCAAAACCTGCCTCACTGGCCCCGTTGCCTCCAGACCCCATTTCGCTGGTTGGGATGGTGGCGTCCTTCCATGGTGTCCTCTTCTTCTAGGTGCAGTCCCAGCAATGGCCACCACTCCCAGTGGCGCTGCAGAGACTGCTGAGCTACCAGCCCTGCAATTGGCCAGTAGCTCCTGGGGGCAGGCAGCTGTCCTTAATAGGGACGACAGCCCCAACTGCAACCAATTAGTCACCTACACCAGTAAAATCTGGTTTCGGGTTCCGCAGAATGCCTAAGCAGGATTGATCCCCACCCCACCACCTTTGGAGCCCATTGGTGGGACCCCCACCACGAGAACAAAACTCTGGCCCTCATATCTATGTTGCAGCCATTGGGGAAGAACAGGCAAAGACAGGCCCTAAGGGAATGCACAAGAGTGAATAATACAGTTTTGTATGTATTATTGAAAGTGTTTTTGGATAAAGTTGTTATGGAATGGTTTTTTGTTGATTGCTTTTATTTTTGGCCAAGAGGATGTTGTTATGATACCTGGCAAATGGATTGAAAGATGGGGAATTCTGGAGCAACTGTGATGTGGGGATGACGTCCAAGGGGAACCAAAGTCTCAGTTTACGCTCATAGACAGCCTGCCCTGAGCAAAAGAGGCCCAGATGCCTCCTCCCTACTTTCTCTTCCTCTCCTCATTCTCCTCCTCCAAAGGTGACCTCCAAAGGCCTGGTGACAAGGGCAACAATCTCATGATAGCTAGGTTATGGAGGTCTAGCCGTGCTATGGAGCCCAATTTCACAACCAATGTCAGTCCACCAATAACCCTCCAGACAAAATGTCTGGCCACCAATACCCCTCAAGCCAAAGGGCTGAATTTTGTTTGTGATGGTGAAGTTCCACTGCTGGGGCCGAAAGCAGGAGCCACCTGGGCGACATATTGTCAACAGCAGCCAATTAAGAGGCTGAGTCCAGGAATGCCACCTAATTAAGGATTGGACCCCCCTCCAAGAGCTGTGGGTCCAATCAGAGGGCCAGCAGCTCAGCAGCCACAGCAGCACCACCACTAGCAGTGGCCATTGCTGAGGCTACAACACCAGGGAGAGGGCGCCTCAATGGTGGGCCACCCTCTAAGACAGGTCGGCATGGTGGCAGGAAGTTGGCTCCTGGCTGCCAGGCCCTGGCATTCGGGATGGGGAGGGGTCATGGTGCACTGGTAGTGCAGTTACCGAAAGGGCGGCCATTGCTGCTGGGGCGACCCTCCTTGGGCCATGAAGCACCCATTACAGATGGTCCTCCCCACCCCATAACCCACTGGGAGACCACCAGGGTTTATCTGGCAGTCTCCCTACACGCCAGCAGGCCCTCCCAACTTGGGCAAAATGCCTGTCGAGGCTGAAGCAGCCCTTAATTAGCCACTTAAGTGATTCAATTGGCCATCTGGTGGGCAGCTGAGCCATCATATTTCCTGCCACTGGCAATATAGCACGGCAGCGGGGGGAGATGTTGGGCTCCTCTCCTGATTCCACCCCCCCCTGCCATTTTGCCCTCCTGCCTCCCAGCCTATCACCAATGGGCCGGAAAAATTCAGCCCAATGCATCTGACCATCAATAAATCTTTAGACAAAGTGTCTGACTACCAGTCATAGTCATCAGTTACAATGAATATGAATCTTAATAGACTCTTAGTAGGGAGTCTTGTCATCAGTAACCCTGTACAGTGAGAGACTCTGACGATCAGTATTGAGAGACTGTTTCTGTACTCTCTGTTGTAATTTCATTAGATATAAGGATAAGAATTGAACATTTGAACAACTAGCTTCACCAGAGGCGTGATGGTCCAAAGAGCTTCCTTCAGTCCTGGCAGTCAGGAGAACGACAGAAGAAACACTTCGTATTTTGCATCAGTAGGGTTAATTTTCTCTTTGAACATAGATGCTGGGCTGACCATGTAAGGTATTACATGTTTATTGCAAGCTTACAGAGCAAATTGATTTATATTGTTTAAATGCTGTGTTCATTCAGGGCAGGGTGCATTCTAAACAAACATCTATTCAGAGCTGTATGCAACATGAAGCTGCAGATGTTGACAAAATGCCCCCTTATTTCATCAGTGCCTTTCCGCACAAATCAATCCTGACTGTTATTCTTTTAATCTAACAAGATACATCAATATCCCTGATTTGGTTTCTTCTAATTAGTAAGTTCTATGCTATAAAAAGATCACTCCCAAAATATATCATTGTTGACTTCAGCATCTGATACCAAAAATATAATGGCATAATTTAATTAAGAACCAAAGCCATCAACCTGGATCCAGCCTTTCTTAAATATAAACCAGAAAGCACTGGATACATTTACGCAAGGATCAGCTGAAAATTGGGTGAAATTGACTGGAAAGTGGAACAGAGATGCCTAACAATACATCTTTTCCCATTTAAGATCCAGTCCAGTTCCTTAATACTAAGTTTGAAGATCACCTGAAGTGCCTGCCACTTTGTAGGTAGCTTCATGCAGATAAGTTCCTGATGATCAGGTCAGCATGGCACTGTTTCATGTATCCACCTGTAGAAAGTTACAGTCCCTTTCCAAAGCTGCTATTGAATCTGCTTCCACAACCTTTCAGGCAGTGCCTTTCAGACCATAACAACTTGCTGTGTAAAAAAATTCTCCTTATCTCCCCTCTGGTTCTTTGGTCAATTATCTTGAATATGTGTCCCCTGGCTACCAATCCAACCACCAATGGTAACTCTATCAAAACCCCTCATAATTTGGAACAACTCTATTAAATCTCCCTTTAACCTTTTCACCTTTAAGAAGAGGAACCCAAGCTTCTCCGGTCTCACCATGCAACTGAAATCCTTCATCCCCGGCATCATTCTGGTACATCTCCTCTGCACCCTCTGCAAAGCTTTGCTGCCATCTTATGTCATCCCAGTGGCATCTTGGAAGTACACCAGTAAAAGGGAGTCAAAAGCCTGGTTTTGGATTTGGCAAACGATGAAACTAGATTTACTTATCAGTTTTTTCACTGAAATTAATTTATTGAAAAATGTTATTAAATTCTAAAGTAGAAGACACAGAGGAGTCTTCCCATAACAAATAAAGTAAATCTAAACCCACAAAAATTAATATTAATATATTTCTAGGAGGTTGGTGTGTTGGGATCGCTTAAACTTACTTCTGGGGATGACCAATGGACAGAGTTCTGCAGCACAGAAATAGGCCTTTCAACCTAACTGATCCATGCCAGTGTTTATGCTCCACACAAGCCTCTTGTTAAACCCGACTTCATCTAACGCTGTAAGCATATCCTTCTATATCTTTTTCCGTTGTGGATCAAAGAGTATTTCTCCTGGCATTGTCTGTGAGTCAGGCTGCCATATTTATACAGCAATAAATATTTAACCATTTTCATATGTTTGGCAGCTCATGATGTGACATTTTTTGTGCTTTTTTGTTACGACCTCAGTGAGGCCGTTAACATTAAAATACGAGTTATGAATCCTCAGACCAATTTAAAGAATTACGCGACAAGATTTCACGTTTTAAGACTTTTATTATAACAACTGAACTAAAAGAAACTCCCATTAACCAAATATTGCTTTGTAAGTAGCTGAAACCCCAGATTACAAAGAAAGGTGTCTACTTATTAAAATACTTGAAAACTTCACATCACACTTATATGTTACACAGTCCTCTTTGATGGCAAAATGTTTGCAGTTAAAAGTCCCAAACTCCTCCCAGTTGCAATGGGTTGGGTCTCCTAGACCTTTCCCAAAGTCAATGTCCTCTTCACTCACTTCTCTGAGCACTTTCGACCTGGACTTTCGCGAATAAGGCGACTCTAATGATCCTGCTGGTCTTCTACTTCTCCGCAAGCTTTCAAAACAGGTTTAAGTCTTTGCGGCCTTTTGTTGTATCAGGCCTCTGAGAGCAGGTGTCCTCTCTCTCTTTCTCTTGAGGCTGCTGCTACTGGTTGTCTCCCCTACAACCTGCTCTCAGGCTGCAACCACTGGGTTCCCTTCTTTACAGCCTGTCTGCCTTCAGAAAACCTGTCAAATTTATCTGGACTCAAAAGTCAATTACTCATTGTCCTGTTCCAATATGCAAAGTCCAGAAGTCTGGTTTCACAGAGCCACCTGGGCCTTCCATTGTTCCCAAGTGTTAACAGCTGCTTGGTACATTTGCATCTTCAAAATCTTTGATCCCTTGTTTTACAATCTGAAGGTCTGGGAGGTCAAACCCTTTGTTCTTCAATTGTTACCCCGCAGTCTCTTTTTTTTTAAAAAAAGTCATTGATCTGTGTTCTCTGTTGGCCTGGTAACCAAGATTTCTGTCTTGTCCTTTCGCAGAGTGGATGTGAGGTCACCTGACTTTCCAGTCTCCATCTTAAACTTTTAAAAATCACAATTTTTAAGACATAATTATGTTACGAAGTTCAGTGTTCATAACACTTCTGAAAAGATGGTGACAAATATTCAGAACAAGTGACAGATTTTTCTAGCCGAAGTTTAAAGTTTAAGAGCTCAGTTAACATTTTATGATACTCCTCATTTGCATCTGACATTCAAAGGAGCAACACATCCAGAAAAATATTAATTATATTAGAATGTTAGTAATCTTTGCAAGAAAATTACATTGTATAATCTCAGCAAGAATGTTATTATTTTGTTTCAAGTGGAACAATGAAAGAGGATTTTGTAAATAGTTTTGTTTTAATTAGCAATATGCAGCAGAGAGCACTTAACTCATAGACTGTTTGTTTTCATCTGATGCACTGTGGTGATGGAGCAAAGACATACTTGAGTTAATCAGATCTTAACACTTCCCACATTGAATTACTTCTGGAAAGTAATGATTGTTGTTAAGATGCCCTCCTCATAATGTTTTATTTTATTTAGAGATACAGCATTGAAACAGGCCCTTAGGCCCACCAAGTCTGTGCCGACCGTCAACCACCCATTTATACTAATCCTACATTAATCCCATATTCCTACCACATCCCCACCTACCTATACTAGGGGCAATTTAGAATGGCCAATTTACCTATCAACCTGCAAGTCTTTGGCTGTGGGGGGAAACCGGAGCACCCGGCGAAAACCCACGCGGTCACAGGGAGAACTTGCAAACTCCGCACAGGCAATACCCAGAATTGAACCCGGGTCACTGGAGCTGTGAGGCTGTGGTGCTAACCACTGCTCCACTGTGCCGCCCTGCGTTTTCTCCTGCAGTCACAAACTATCGTCACTTGGACAGGTATCACCATCATCATCATCATTCCTCAATGTCAGCCATAGCTCAGTGGTTGTCTCCAACTCAGAAGGTTGTTGATTCAAGTCTCATTGCAGAGACTTGAGCTTCAAATCTAGGCTGACTCTCCCAATGCAGTACTGATGGAGTGCTGCATTGTCAGAGGTGCTGTCGTTAAGTTGAGACATTAAACCGAGGCCTCAACTGCTCTGTCAGGTGGATGTCAAAGATGCCCTGATTTAATTGTGAAGAAGAGCAGGAGAGTTCTCCCCTATTTCTTGGCCAATATTTATCCTCACCCAACATTGCTAAAACAGATTACAACAACAACTGTTATGACGGTGCTTCTATATTTTTTGTTAATTTTTTTGAGGGCACATGTATTTTAGAATTATGGATATTGTTTTATTTGGGAAAACTGGAAAGGATTCAATGGAATTTTTTTTCACTGGGATCATTGAAAGGACACTGAGAGGTCTTGTTTGAAACCAACGCTTACTGGAAGTCACCTATCTTCAGATAAATACCCAGCAGGGACTTTTAGACTTGGGGGAGATGTTTACAGAGAAGTGACAGGTCAAGCTTTATAGGGGTCAGGAGGCTTGACTCTTGAGATATTGTTTTTGGTTTTGCTTTGGACAGTCTGTTGGGGTGTGAACTGTTTTGAAGGCAGTTGGAGAAAACCAGCCAAGAGAGCAGTCACCATCAGCTCACCCTCTTCCATCTCTTTGAGACCTTCCTGAGAATCAAGTGTAAGAATTAGAGAAACTGATGCTGCATTTCTCCTGAAAAGCCTGCCAAATTGATCTTCAACATCGGCTGAAAAGAAGTGTTCCAGAAAGATCCCAGTGACAGCCATCTATGCGTATTTGGAGCACCAAAAACTCTATGGCTCTATGACTCTATGACATCTTTCCATATCTTTTTTTTCTACAAGAATTAGCAAGTATTTGGCCAAAATATTATTTTTTGTCTTTTTTCTGTCACAGAGCTCTAAAGAGAAAATCTCTATTTTCTCTATTGTGTTTGTGTATGTGTGAGGGGAACTTTCACATTTCACTCTGGGTCAATGCTTTACTTCATTACTGGTTAAGTTTTGTTTTATAATAAACTGATAATTTTGTTGCTTATTAAAGAAACCTGTTTGGTGTATATTATTCTGGGATAAAGAGTAGAGTCTATGATTGACTGTATCGGTAACTGGGTAAACATTTAAATATATTTTGTAACCTGTGAAGAAGTGGAACTAGAAAAGACAGTGCATTCCTCCCACCTCGGTCATAACACAACATATATTTATGTAGCAGCTTTAACATAATAAACCATCCTAAGGCGCTTCACAGGAGCATATTAAAACAAAATTTGACACCGAGCTACAAAAGAAGATATTAAGTAAGATGACAAAAAGCTTGGTCAAAGAGGTAGGTTTTAAGGAGTGTCTTAAAAGGAAGAAAGGGAGGAAGAAAGGAGGAGAGATGTTTGGAGAGTATACCAGAGTTTAGGGCCTAGGTAACTGAAGGCACGGCCACTAATGATGGAGTGGTTAAAATCGGGGATGCACAAGAGGCCAGAATTAGAGGAGCGCAGAGATCTCAGAGGTTTGTGGGGCTGAAGGAGATTACAGAGGTAGGGAGGGGGCGAGGCCATGCAGGGATTTGAAAACAAGGTTGAGAATTTTTTGATTATCTTGATTAAGATTATCTTGTCATTGCCACATTGCTATTAAAGTGGCCTTGTTGCGCACAAACTAGCTGCCCGTGTTTCCCGCACTACAAAACTGACAGCCTTTCAATAGTACCTCATTGGCTATAAAGAGCTTTGGGATGTCCTGAGTTTGTGAAAGGTGCTAGAAAATGCAAGTCGTTCCGTTATTGTCACACAGTGGAAATTCTGGAATTCTCTACCATTCTGAGAGCAATATCAGCACAGGAACTGCATTAGTTCAAGGAGAAGGCCTAGCATTACCTTTTCAAGGCAATGAGGTATATGCAATAAATGCAGTGTTGCTAGCATTCCCTACATTCCAAGAACAATTCTTTAAACAATGTTTTTGACTGTTCTTTCAGTCATCTCTACTAACACATTAGTTCTCCCCTCTGTGAAGTCCCTGAGGATGTTTATTGTGTTCAAAGTCCTTAGTTCTTCTGTGACTGGCATCATCATTCATTGTCAACGTCCAGTGATGTGGAAACTGTGCTGCATTTGCTTGAAGGTGGTGGCATAACTATTGAATGTTTGTGCTGGGTTCTATGCCAAATCAATTGAATCAACATCACTGAGAAGCACAACTTATTTTGTGTATAAGTCTATTGATTTATTGCGCTGTGGCACTGCTGGCATGGCATAGTTAAATAATGGATTCATTACCAGTATTATTAATGAATGCTGACACCTGAAGAATACTTGAACAAGATAAAAGATTGAATATTAATACAGTGTTCATATGCATGAGCTCCAGCGTAATAACATTAGGTGCTATACTGTGAGAAAGATAAAGGGAGCAAGTAGCAATTCCTCAATGGCCTTTCCAATACACCATTTTGAAGTTATTACTTGAAAGAGAACATGTATTTAATGAATTGCTCCATGACCCTTTAACATTCTGAGGTGGGACACCACTGGTGTCTTACTATTGCACCTTGTTAGTGTGTTGAGCTAATGGTTAGACAATGAGAGAAATTAAGTTAAATAGCATCCTACCACATATTTTTGAAATGCCCCTAAGTGTTTCCACATATAAACTATATTGAGTTTAGAGTTTAGAGAGATACAGCACTGAAACAGCCCTCCGGCCCACCGAGTCTGTGCCGACCATCAACCACCCATTTATACTAATCCTACACTAATTCCATATTCCTACCACATTCCCATCTGTCCCTATATTTCCCTACCACCTAACTACACTAGGGGCAATTTATAATGGCCAATTTACCTATCAACCTGCAAGTCTTTGGCATGTGGGAGGAAACCGGAGCACCCGGAGGAAACCCACGCAGACACAGGGAGAACTTGCAAACTCCACACAGGCAGTACCCAGAATTGAACCCGGGTCGCTGGAGCTGTGAGGCTGCAGTGCTAACCACTGCGCCACTGTGCCGCCCTGCGCCAGTTGTTACCATTATTATATTGGTAAATGTGTCAGGCAATTTTGTGTGCAGCAAGATCTAAGAAGAAATGAGACAAATGACCAGTTATTCTGTTTTTATTGCTGATATATCAGCGGATATAGGGATAGGGTGGGAAAGTGGAGTTAATTAGAAGATCAGCCATGATCTTACTGAATGGTACAGCAGGCTTGAGGGACCTTATGCTCTGCTCCTAGTTCGTATGTTCTTATGTTATCACATGAGAGAGTTCTGTAGAAAATGGCTGGCTCTAACTAGCATTTCTATGGTAAGATGCACTGTAATAAGGGATAACTAAGTGACACCACTAATAGCATCATCATCTCTCATTGTAGATTGTAAGGTCTTGAGGTAATTCAGGGAAATATAATGCCCTTTAACTATCTATATATTTTAAACTGTATTTACCTCCTTCATTTTGCCTCTTATACCTACTTTTGTTTGATGCACAAGATACTTGCTGGCTCCATCCTTGTCAACATTGTACAAAAGAGAAGCTCTATCAAATGTCAATGAATCTTGCAATCTTACTGGTTGAATAGGTAATTACTGGGATTGTACATGTGGCTTAGGTAATGAATAAATGGAATTGCAGGTGCAACATCCTTCCTTTATGTTACATGGATCTAATGGAAGGAATTAAAAATGTACCTGACTAAAGCCTTGTCTCAACATAACTCAATATCTTTTGCTGAGCATTGCGCTTTTAATATTTTGGCACTTTGCAGAATTGAACAGCCTTCATGCAGTGATGTTGCACACTTGAAATATGTTTTTGTATTTCATGAAGAATGGAGAACAGATGGCACTCGGGGAAAAGGATGCTTCACAGCGTTACATTCTCGATTGTGCAATGTTTTAGCACCAAGTTACAGAATCTTTGTTCCAGTTTTCGCCTCTTTCTTTTAAAGGTGCCAACTCCTTGCTCGGGTATGGTTCCACACACATTGCCAAGTATCTATGTGACCCCAAGCAGTGAGTGTCATCAGGATATTTGACTATGTGGGACTTCATAGCTGGGCTCGATCCTATCCTCACAAAGATCCTTATATATGATTGGGATTTGCTATAACAATAACTTGCATTTATAGAGCATCTTTAATGTAGTAAAACACCCCAAGGTGCTATCATAGAACCATAGAATTTTACAATGCAGGACACCATTTGGTCCATTGTGTCATTGTACAGAGCAGGAATCAAACCTGGAATCTGGATCAGGAACACACTGAATAGTGAATTTTAACCTCTAACGACACGAGAAGATTAACCAGGAATGTCAGCAGAATATCTGACCATCATAGCATCAAAAAAAGCCTGATCCTGTCTTCATCTGATGCCCATGATACATTTTCTTGCAGTTGTCACTGGAAGGTAATCGGGAACAAGAACCTTGGGTGAATTTTTTTCAGCATCGTCATCCAGGGGATTGAAGTCAAATTAGTGTCCCTACTGACCCCAATTAACATCTAACTCAGCACGGGCTGGCGGATTTGTAGTTTCAAATGTAACAAAAAAATCAGAAATGTTGTTGCACATACAAGTGATTGGCAACAGTATGTAATGCCAACTTGGCTTGGTTGGTGTCACATGAGTACAGTGAGCTTGGGGAATTTAAATTTAAATTCAGTTAATTAAATAATACTGGGTTGTCATAAAAACCCATCTGGTTCACTAATGTCCTTCTAGGAAGGAAATCTGCTGTCTTTACCTGGTCTGGCCTATATGTGACTCCCCACCACCACCTCCCGCCCTCCACCCTTGCTGCCCCAAAACCTACAGCAATGTGGTTGACCCTGAAAGCTGTTCAGTTGTATCAAAATCTCTAGACCTTAACCACATAGTGGTTCAAGAAGGTGTCTCACCTTCCCAAGGGCAATTAGGGATGGGCAATAAATGCTGGCCTTGCCAGTGATGTCCGCATCTCATCAATAAATAAAACTCTCACATCTGGGTCAGAATGTTGTGAGTCAAATTTCCATACAAGGGCTAGAGCACAAAATCTAGGCTGACATACCATTGTAGTACTGCAGGGAATGTTGCATCTTCAAAAGTGTCACTCGTCCAATGAGATTCTAAAAATAAAGTCCTGTCTATGCAGAAGGATATTAAAAGAGGTAATAGGAATATGGTATTGCTTGAAAGTAAGAGATCAAATGGGGAAAAGTACATCATCAAAATCTAATATTGCAGAAGTTCTTTGTAGCCACAGTAAATAAGATGCCAAAATCAATATACCGGATGGTGAGCAATTCTCCACTTCTGTCAGCTCTACTGAGGTCTTCCCATTTGTGTGGAGATGTCCTGTTAAATGCATATTAACAGCACTCCAGTTGTTGCCACTATATTTACAATCGACACCTGCTACATTGTGTATAACCAATACCACTATCTGCCCTTCAGAAGCATGTGGCTGATTCTCTGCAGTTTTCTATAGGCCGAGGAGTAGGGGCACGGTATATGCTACAATAGAGAAGCTGTGCCTTTTCTTTCCTATATTTACAGGTAATAGGACACCACCTCCCCAGACTGCGGTGACTATTTTCAGTAGCTACACTCCAACAGACAAGTGAACACTTAACAGATTAGTATTTACAATGGAGAGCAAGGGCTGAGGGTTTGGAACAGAATGAGAGTAGAATTACCATGAGCAAACCTTTATTTAGTCATGTGATATCAGAGAGGGGAGAAGACATTCATTTAAAACACAGAGTAAATGAGTTTCAGAATTGTGTATTTCCATCGAAATATTTAACAATCCTTTATAAAGCTGTAGTTCAGTTCCTGGAAAAGTTAAGATCCATCAATCAGCTGTCGTCATCATCATCTTGATTTTATTTATACATCTGTTGTTGGTTTCCCCCTAATTCAATTTGATGAAGGAACACTGGGCATAGGAGAAATGTACTGAGGGGACAAAGACACTGTGCTGTTGCTGTGGGTCTGCATGATTAAATTACAAAGAAAGAATCAAAAGAAAGACATTTATTTCTATAGTTCCTTATTACACCTCTCAGAAACACCTTAAAGTTCTTCACACAGCTGTCATTATGTACTCCCCCTCACTCTGCCCTTCCCCTACAGTCTGCAGCCCTTTAAAACACAAAGTTGCTATCACCAAGCAACAATGTGTGTTTATATAGTGCCTTTAATGTAATTAAACATTTCAAGGCGCTTTAAAGGAGCATTAGCAAACAAAATTTGACACTGAGCCACATAAGGAGATAATAGGGCAGATGACCAAAATCTTGGTGAAAGAGGTGTGTTTTAAGGAGTGTCTTAAAGAAGGAAAATGAGGTAGAAAGGCAGAGAGGTTTAGAGAGGGAACTCCAGAGCTTAGAGCCCAGGCAGCTGAAGGCATGGCCGTCAATAGTGCAATGATTAAAATCGGAAATGCACAAGAGGTCAGAGTTGGATGATCGCAAATATCTCGGAGGGTTGTTGGGTTGCGGGAGACTACAGGAGATAGGGAGGGGCAAGACCATGGAGGGATTCGAAACAAAGATGAGAATTTTAAAATCAAGGCGTTGCTCAACTGGGAGCCAATGTAGGTCAGTGAGCACAGGGGTGATGTCTGAATGGAACTTGATGCCAGTTAGGATATGGGCAGCAGAATTTTAAATGAGTTTAAATTTATGGAGGGTGGCAGATGAAACCACTAGTTGTTGATTTTCCATGACTTCTCTCCCACTCTTTTAACCCATGGTATTGTCCTACATTATCGTTGGCCTTGACCCTTTATCTAGCTTTCTCAATTTAAGGAAAACTCTACGTAGTCCATTTCAGTTCCTGTGGAATGTTTCTCCAAAGTTCACCCCTGACCCCTAAAACTCAATTACACAAAACCCCATAAAATCCATCCAACATCACATCCTAATTGCTCATCCTTGACCACTGGCTTCCTTGACAAGACATTTCCATGGTCCAGCACAGGTGCCCCACCTCCCAAAGCCTGACATTAAATCATTGCTATTTGAATTTCTTCAAACTCTTAATCCCATTTCTAACTAGATATTCATCCAGCTGTTTTTCTTTAAGATCTTAGTCAGTACAGTTTCAAAACAGCTTGGAACCACTACACACATTTGTGTGGAGAAGTGGGGGGGGGGGGGGGGGGGTGGCGGGGGGGGAGGCGGAATATGTGAAAGTTCAAGTCTCCCTTGGGGCTCATTAATTTTTTACTCTGGTCTTTAGTTCCTCCACAACGGGATGCTCTGAATTATAACCAATCCATGCACAGCTTTGGAAGATGCCTTAAAGGAAGTGACTGAATTACAAAAGCAAATGCAATATGCTGAGAAAGAAGTGAATATATGACAGAATCTAAAGGCCCATTATTCAGTCCAATGAATGGGTAATGCAAGTATTTATAACCTTGAACTTTCTGTCGTGTTTTATGTGCAATCTTGCTTACTGCCTGTCTATTTTATGGTGCTCTGAGGTTGCTGGATAACAGATCAGGCAGAGCCCCACATTGTGCGAGAGGTGCACTCCATGTTTTACCTCATAGCTTCATGCCTATCTCATTGGTCACCCAACAGGAACAGAGGCCAGTAAAGGTGTCAGCCTTGACTCTGTGGGTAGAACTATCACCTCTTAATCAGAATGTTGTGGGTTTAGTTATCCCTCCCGAGACATGAGGACATAATCCAAGCTTGCACTCCTAGTACAGCACTGAGGGAGGATTGCACTGTTGGAGGTACCATCTCCCTGATGAGATGTTAAATTAGAGCCCCATGTGCCTTGTCAGCTGGATATAAAATATTCCATGGCATTAGTTGTTGCAGAGCAGGGGAGCTGTCCCTTGTGTCCTGACCAATATTTATCCCTCAACCAACATCACCAAAACAGATGATACGGTCATTATCTCATTGCTGTTTGTGAGAGTTTGCTGTACGCAAAATTGACTTTTTTTTTATAGAGAGATACAGCACTGAAATAGGCCCTTCGGCCCACTTAGTCTGTGCTGACCAACAAACACCCATTTATACTAATCCTACATTAATCCCATATTCCCTACCATATCCCCACCATTCTCCTACTTGTTGCATTTCCTACATTGCTTTGGTGACTACACTTCAAAAATACTACATTGGCTGTAAAGCACTTTGGGATGTCCTGAGATTGTGAAAGACGCTATACAAATTCAAGTTATTTCTAGATAAAGGGTTGATGATAACGTAGGACAGAAATTCAGCTTTCAGCATAGGGGCAGATTCCATGTTGTTTATGCTACTGTGTCAAGGTTCAATGTCAAATTCCCAAGGTAAAAATTGTCATTCATCAACTTAACAGAAGCAGGTACATTGTCATACAATTCTGACGTGTTTTCTTCCTTTTTCTCCATCAAATTTCTCCTGTCCCACTCTGCACCACTCCATATCCTGAAAGGAATAACACTTTCTGGATTTATGCAAATGCTGACTAATTCCTGGACAATGTGCCAGAGGGATATTCAACCAAGCTTGTGGGGGGGGGGGGAAGTGGGGTGGGGTACATCACAATCGAGCCCCTTCCCGTCCTCACTCAATTGCCAAGCTGGAGGGGGGCACAAGGCAGTGCCTCTCGCACCCCTTCGAAATTGAGTGGCGTAAGGTTAATATCCTGCAAGGATCCATTATTATTGCTGAACAGGGTTCCTAATGAATCTTTAGTCAGGGGTAAATTTCCATTCTTGCTAAAAACAGGTAATTATGTTTCATGCTAAAACAAAAATTTTCTGCCAAACCACCTGCACATGACCTCTATGGGGCGTAAGTAACATAATGTAAGAGGCTGAATATAATTGAAAAATCTCCCTTCAGACTTAAACTACAAAGAAATTTCCCAAACAGTGGAGTTCGACTGGTGTGACATGGTTTAGGCATAGCTCCAAGGCCTTGCCTCTTAACCTAACCTCAGCCTATTTTCCATATTGGCCCTTTCTGAGAAACAAAATCCATTTTTGTCCCTTTATTTCCCATCTCCAATTACATGACCCCACTCCCCAAAGGCACTGACTCTCAGTGGGCATGGGTTCCAGGTCACCTGACACCCTCTGGTGCCTCATCCAAATGACCATCTTCACTTGCGAGCCTAGGCCAGTGAATGTCTGCAGGCTATTGAACAGTGGGAGGCATCATGATTAAACCAAATCATGTCCTTACCTGCCATCTAAGGCTTTATTTTTTCAGAAGAACTTTCTGGATGATGATCAGGAGCAGGAATCTTAGCTGATTTATTCTCCACCACACCACCCAACACCCGCAAGGATACTGAAGCCACTGACTGTTATGTTCTGAATGTTTCCAGTACAGCGCCAGGGCATTTTGTTTACCCTTTCAGCTTCAGCATCTAATGGTAGCCGATGAAATGATACTTGCTAATGCAATTTTCAGTCATGATGATCAAATTCAGTATGCAATCAGGAGGTTAGGTGATGTAATTGGGTCGATCGTAATCTTGTTAGTTATTGGGAGAAGAGAGCAAAAAAGGAGAGCAGGATGTCGGGGGTGGGCATGGGGGAGAGTGTAGAGCACACGGAAGGGGGGAAGTCAGAAGATTGAGTGCAGGGAAGGCAAAGAGAGATGGGAGATGCAATGGGAGGGAAAAGTAAAGAATGGGGAAAGAGAAAGGAGAATAGAGGAGAGGAGGGGGAGGAGAGAGAGGAGAGGTGAGTACCGAAGAGGAAATTGGAGGAAATAGTTAAAGAGAACAAGAAAAGGAGGCACAAAGAGAAAAAGGAGTGCAGGAAAAAGTGAGGATGGCATGGAAGTGGAGTAGAGTTCAGTGAAGGTCAAAAATTGCTGTAATGCAAATAATAAATAAAGATTAGAGTAGATAACGGTAATGCTAAGATCAGTGACATTAAGCCACAGGTGTATCTGTACATAATGCACAATTACTAATGTTGCTTACACAAATGAATATGAGTTGACAGTAATTACAACAAAGTGCTTTCTGCAACAAATTTTCATTGTATTAAATGTGGACCAGACTCTAAATACAGTATGCGGTAACTAACTCTAAATTACGAGTATCAATATCCTGGGAAGTGGATATTATATAACTCTCATCCCCAGGATGGGAATCAATAAGTAAGTTAACTAAATACAGGAAACGTTTGACTGGTCCTCCCTTTATGATGAAGTAGCCAATAGCAAATACTTTATTAACTGAAGGAGATGTCGCAACAGATGAACAATGAAGATAAATAAAAATTACATTTAATCACAAGCTTATTAGCAATGTCAGACTACATGCTGCAATAGGTCAGGCTGTGACATGGTTTTTTTTAAATTCATTCATGGGATGTGGGCGACGCTGGCCAGGCCAGCATTTATTGCCCATCCCTAATTGCCTTTATTCCTGAGGCCTGGCTTTCAACCCAGCATGGACTGATGTCATGTATCATAAAAATTACAGTACAGGTAAAGACACCTTGACCAATCTCAACTTTGCCTATACTAGATCTCATTCCATTTCTCTACTTACCCCTATCTCACAAAATAATTACAGATGAGGAAGACCATTCAGCCCATCATCAGCTATCCTAATGCCCCCCGCCCATTGCAGCATCCAATAGTTCCTCAAATGATTTGCCTCCACTGCCCCATCTGAAAGTTTATTCCACCTGTTGATCACTCTTCACATAAAGAACTATTTCCCGTTGTCAGTCCTAAAATTATCTTTAACTCATTCGAACTTGTGTCTCCCTAGGTCTACTTCCTCATTGAATTTAAAGTAATAACCCAGGTTAACCTTTTCTATAACATTATCAATTTTAGATATCTTGGATGCTTCCTTCTGCAAAGCCTAATTTTCCAAAGAACCCTGACCCCAGCAGTTAATCTTAAATCGCTTCTCTGCACTGTATCCAATGCTTGGATGTCTATTGCAAAGCATTTACAGCACAGAAACAGGCCATTTGGTCCAATTGGTCTGTGCCAGTGTTTATGCTCCACAAGGACCTCCTACCACCCTACTTCATCTAATCCCAGTAACATATCCTCCTATTCCTTACTCCCTTATGAACTTATTTAGCTTCTCCTTAAATGCACCCCTGCTATTTGCCTCAACTACTCCACATGGTTGAGAGTTCCACATTCTTACCACTCTCTGAATAAACACATTTCTTCTGAATTCCCTAGTGGATTTATTAGTGACTATCCTATAGTTATGGTACCTAGTTCTGGTCTTGCCCACAACTGGAAACATCCTCTGTACATCTACTCTATCAAATCATTTCATAATCTTAAAGACTTCTATCAGGTCACTCCTTAGTCTTCTGTTTTGCAATGAAAAGAGCCCCAGCCTGTTCAGCCTTTGCATTTAATGCCTCCCACAATCTTACCCCTATTATCTCTTGTCACCCAGAACCAGAAACAATGGGAGAATTTTAACCCCTCTTGCTATCCAAGGCTACAATACGCGATAGATCGGGGATGGGTGGGGTTTAAATCAATAAAAACGTGAAACCTGATTTCCAACCCACCGTGAACCCACCTCCTTCTGATTTAATCATGAGATGTTTGGGGGTGTGCTCATGTAACCCCCTTTGTAGAGGCAGGTAGGTGATTACAAAGGCAGATGAAGGTAGACAAGAGCTGCCAGATCCAGCAACTTTTCTAACACTGCTTGTGGGCCAGGAGGAGCAGGCAATGGAGTAAAAAAAATGCTCAAGAGGTCCCCCCATTAAATTCAGCAGGATCACCACATCCCCAGGATTGCTGGGTGTTCCCCTCTCCTGCTTCAAACACAGGCCCCCTCTCCCTTCCTGTAAATATTGGGGCCAATATTGAAGTTGTGGTTTGGCACAAGCACTATAAAGTTTGATCAATACGCCCATTGACTTAAATGCTCCAGTTTTGGAACTGTAGTTCAACAACCAATTGACTTTGTTGATAGTTGCTGTGCATGGGTTGGACATGTTTAGTATTGAATATGACTCCTCGGTCCTTTTCAACTTCATCTTTAGCTATTTCAATATTCTTTTATATTCCTCCCTTTCAAGTATTTGTCCAGTTCCTTCTTAAATGATGTTACTGTCTCTTATTCAATGGACATTTATGCTGAAGAATTCTGCATTCTAATAGTTCCCTGTGTGAAACATTCCTTTTCCAATTTGCCACATCACAAAAGTCTTCTCTGTCCATCGATTGTAAGCGTATCGGGTGAAATAAGCTTGGGAAATCTCACTCCAGTTACTAGTGAGCATTGGCCCATAGCTATAAACTGCGCCTGAATTGGCAATTCTACAGCATACTCAGATGTAGAAAACAAAACAATGTCACTTGCTACAATGCAAGGCACTTTCCTGAGATTGGGCATGGAACATGCATCTATATTACACCATGTGTACTCAACAATGCAAAGTGTGGCGAGTCGAAGAGACTTAGCAGTTGGCAGGAAAAAAGACAGAAGCGCAAGGGGAGAGCCAACTGTGTAACAGCCCCGACAACCCATTTTATCTACAGCACCTGTGGAAGAGTCTGTCACTCTAGTATTGGCCTTTATAGCCACTCCAGGCGCTGCTCCACAAACCACTGACCACCTTCAGGCGCTTACCCATTGTCTCCCAAGTCAAGGAGGCCAAAGAAGAAGAAGAAGACTCAACAATGCAAAATGTTCTATTCCCGAGCACCAATACCATTCACCTTAATAATCATAAAGTGCACATGAAAATAAAATGCAATAAAGGACGAACATCGCAACAGGCACAAAAATTCACCAAGGATATGAAACAGCCCAACAGATACATACATTAATCAGAAATATTAACCAATCGTTAAGAAATCTTCAAATATGTCCTAGAGCAAAAGAAAATTGCTCTCTTTATCCTTCTTACTGTGACCCACTCTCCTTCACAGCAAGCGAAGAGTCATTGGATAGGGCGACGTGCTTTGCCAGTATCATTTTCCAGATCTGGCAACTCTGGATAAGTTCCCAGGTCAGTCTTCCTGCTGACAATAAAGTAAATAGTGTTACATTGAGACACAGATTGTCCCTCCCTATCATGAATGTCACTGGAGGAAAGGAGACTTAAAATGGCATGTCTCTGCTGTCGCAAAGGATTTGAGGGGTTTTTGAAGAGTGATGCTATGTATTTTCTTACACTAATATTAGAGGATTATTTTGAATAAGAAGCATTTCCCCATTGGTTCTCTGTCCCTTTAACAGGTGGCAGTACATGATGGAACTGTATTCAAATGGTCCTTGGATATGGCGGATAGTGCAAGAAGATGGAGTTAAGGTAGAACATCAGCCATGATCTTGTTGAATGGCGGAGCAGGCTCGAAGGGCCAAATGGCCGACTCCAGCTTCTATTTCTTATGCTCATAAGGTTCTTATGTAAGTGGGCATGTAAGAAAGAAAGACTTGCATTTATATAGCATCTTTCACTATATCAGAATATACCAAAGCATTTTAGAACCATTGAAAAACTTTTGAAATGTAGCCACTTTTCTAATATGAGGAAAACAGCGCCCAATTCTCACACAACGGGCTGGATTTTGTGCTCGATTTGGAGGCAGGTTCTATGGCAGTGGGGCCAGAGAGTCGGCGCAGATTTGTCCACCACGGAACCCGATGCCGTAATGCCAGTTTCCAATTTTCTCGGAGGCGGTGAATTTCCGTGGCAGCACCTTCGCTGCTCTGCAACGGGACCACACTTTAAATACGTTAAATACTGTTTTGCATGAATTAGAATGTAGGTCGCCACGATCCCACCAGCCGTTCGCAATTTTCTGCTTGATGTGCGGCACTCACCTACCTTCAATCTCCTGTCTTTGAAAAGCTGGCAACACCAAGGCGAGAGTCCTCGGTGCCTGCAAAGTTTCGGTAAGTTATTAGTTGTTATTCTATTGAATTTGTTCTAACATTGGACATTGCCGCGAAGGTCAATCTACAGATGTGAGAGGAGGTTGGAACTCTGCAAGTGGGTACTGTGGTGGGGGAGGGGGTGGGGGGGGGAGTGGGGAGCTCTGCAATCTAACATCAGGAAATGCCATAAACGGTATCGCCAATGCCACCCACGCCACATGATTGGGGGAGGCGGCCGCCATCATGATGCTAAGTGTCTGCCCGCTGCATCATCACAGGTGGGACAGCCGACATTTTGCACACCCACTCCCAGCAGCGCGATAACAAAATCCAGCCCCACAAATCTCATGAGCGCCAATGTTTCAGTGATGTTGTTTGAGAGATAAATATCTTCCCAGACATTGGGGGAGAACTCCCCTGCTTTTCTTCAAATAGTGGCCGCATGAGCTTTTACATCCACCGAGAGAGCAGATGGGGCTTTTGCTTTACGTCTCATCCAAAAGGCAGTAGGTCTGACAGTTCAGCACTCCCTCAGTAGTGCACAGATAGTATCAGCCTAAATAACATGCTCAAGCCTCTGGTGTGGGGCTCGAAGCCACAATCTTCTGATTGAAATGCGTGAGCGCGACCACTGAGTGACGGCTGATGTCCAATGTAATGCATTGCAGTGGAAAGATGAAAGGGTTTTAGAAATTTACCAAAATGAGATGAAGCCGTGACACAAAATGGAATTGATTGCACTGAATTTTCTTTGAAACCTCGCAGCACAATTGATTTCTTTTTCAGTCCCTTGATTTTTTCTTCTTCTTTTGGCAGGTCCTCGATAAAAAAGAAGTCCAGTGAACAATTCATCATTCCAGTAAACTTTTATTTGTATTACTTTTGTTTCTATTTCGGCAATTCGAGTGCACATCAGATTGAAGGATGAGACAGCTAAAGCTTGGGCACGTCTGCTACTGAGCAGGCTTTTCCCAGATGACTCACGAATAAATAACTTACTAGCTTGTCGGCTGTGCCTTCAGCTGCCTAGGCCCTAAGCTATGGAAATCCGTACCTAAACCTCTCCACCTCTCCAACTCCCTTTCCTCTTTTAAGGCCCTCAACCTATCCTCTTTGACCAAGCCTTCGGCCACTTACCCTAATGTAGAGTGAATTTTTGTCTAATTGTACTGCTGTGAAGCATTTGGGACATTTTACTCCATTAAAAGCGCTATATAAATTGCTGAAAATAAAGACATGTTGTCGAAGCTTTTCGTCTTGCACTCTTCAGGACAATTCGCAAGAATAACCAATGTAAGGAAAAACAACAACTTACGCTGCATGAGAAGAGAGTGGACAACATTTGCTAAATAATCCACAGTAAAGTCTGACTAGCCGACCCGAACCCAACCAAACCCGACTACGTGTCGGGTTCGGGTGGGGTCAGGTCTATATTCTGTGTCCAGCATTCGGGCTCGGCTCGGTCGGGCTGGACTGTACTGTTTTGTTTTGTATTGTTTTCTTTATAATCTACGTTTTGATGCGATTTTTTTCTGTTTCAATAACATGTTTGATATTTTCGGGTCAGGTGGGCATGACAAAAAATTAAAGGACTTGGGCTCCAGTCGGGCCCCGGTTGGGTTTTAATTTTATACCCAAGCAGGCCTTTAATCTGCAGTGTGCTAAGAATTATGCTGACAACCAATTTAAGATTGTCAGTAGGGCTCACAGTGTGGCACATTTGCGCATGCCGGAAGCTACATATATTAATACATAGGGCCCGGATCTTTGCAGACAGAAAGAATATGTACAAACATTGCACCTGTTTCAGCTGAACAAAATAAATGACAGCCATTCGCTGTTTCATTCCTCAGGGCAATGCCTTGACCAATCGGAGTTAAGCTGACCGGTTTAAATTTCAAACAAAACTTGGCAGTTAACTATCAATCACTGTAAACTGGTGCATTCTCCAGGGCAATGCCTCTACCAATCAGAGTTCACTTGCCAAACAATCAGCACTCTCTTCTCATGTAGTATAAGTTGTTGTGTTCCCTTACATTGGTTATTCTTGCGAATTGTCCTGATGAGTGTGTCATGTAGGCCCCCACCTGCCAAGAATGAGGCACATTAATTTTGCCACATGGACATTAAACTTCAAATTGTTGCTGGGAAGAAAAGAGGGCCTATTACAAGGAATTGCCAGGCCCCTAGCCGGAAAGACATTTTTGCATGCTAGCAGACAGTGTTGGAACAAAGGAACCAGTCCCTGCTCCCAATACACAGAATGGACATGGTCAGACCAGTTTAGTCACATGACTGACTGGCTGTTGCAGAGTTTTGAACTAAGAATGTTTAACTGGAGAAACAGTGTTTTGAAGACACAAAGCTCCTGGCTCCTGGATTGAGAACATCTCTCTCCTGTCTGCTTTCATCTTGTTCTTACCAGCTTTGGAATCCATTGAAGCCAAATGAACCCCAAGAGAGAAAAGTCTCCTACAGCGAACAAAGTTTAAGAAGAATACTGGGCCCCAACAAAAAGCAAGAATTCCTACAAGCATGAACTACCTACAGAAGGACTGTACGGTGAGCTCAAAGCACAGTAACAAGCAACTCTTCAGATATTGCCTCAAACCTCTCCACTTTATTTTTCTTCTGCTCTTTTCTGTCCCTATCTGCATGTGTATATCGCATATGCATGCTAGTGTGGACACATCGTGTATCCGTAGGCGTTAACCAAATTAGAGTTTAAGTTTAAGTTTTAATAAAATTTCACCTTTCTTCTTTAAACCTAAGAAAGCCTGTTTGTGCTCATTTCTTTGCCTTATAATTGGAAAGCGGTGAACAAGGATTCACTAAGGGGGAGCTCAAAACACTGTGTTTAAAAATAAAACCTTGTTACAGTAAGACCAGGTGAAGGCTGAAAGGGACCCCTAGACACCTTTCTCACCTGGTCGTAACAGGTGCAAGATGAAAAGCTTTGACAACATGTCTCTATTTTCAGCAATACTCAAGTTCTGTACTACTAAACGACTACACTATATATATGCAAGTTGTTGTTGTTACTGCGGTATTGTGCCATACAAAGTGTAGCAGGAAGGTTCCAGATTCCCATATCTGTGTGGATTAATTGTTAGGTTTCTCTCAGTCGATAGTGTTCTATCAGGAGGCTGAGAGTTCAGATCCTACACCAGGAGCTCATTATTCAATCTGACAATGCACTGTCTTTCAGATGTGGTATTAACCTAAAACTCTACCTACCTGTTCAGTGAAATATTAACGATCAAGTTGTATTATTTGAAGAGGTGTCCTGGCCTGCTCTTCCTCCCTTAACCAAAAATAGGTTTTTTGTTGCTTGTGGAATCGCAAGTGTGCAAGATGGCTGCTGTGTTTGCCTCCAAAGCAACAGTCTCCACAATCCAAAATAATTAATTGGATGTGAAGTACTTTGAGATGTTTTTTCATTCTTGGAATATGGGCATCAATAACACTTTTGCCCATTCCTCGTTGGCCTTGTAAAGGTGTTGGTGAGCCTCCTTCAGGAACTACTTCAGTTCAATGTGAGGTACTGCTCAATGAATGTCTTTCTCCTTTTCCAGCCAGGGTGGTAACTGGGCCTGTTGCAATTGGCCTCAGTTCCAAAGTGTTGAGAGAAAGAAATAAAATCACCCTGGGTTCCTGATGCTGATCATTAGCCAGTGACCCTTCTGCTTAGAGCAGTTGTTTAGCTGTTCATTGAGGGGCTGAATTGCATTCCGGTTTAAGAGCACAGTTTTAATAATTAAATACATTCAAAAAGAAATCCCAAGTTTGAATAGACTGCTGACACTGAGGCCCTGAAATTCCTTGGGGCCACAGTCCCAGTCACTAGAATATGGAGCATCATTGGGAAGCCACCTCACCTGCATACAGGCAATGGATGATGATGGGACCAGAACCACATCTCACATGGCCGACTACCCTCAGAGGCCAGAGAATGTAACCTTGGTGCTGAAGCTGAGCTGTGTGTTGAGGTCTTTGTCCTGGAAATATTCAATATAGGGAGCCATGGTAAAATATATTTTTTTTAAATTGCTCCTCCTCCAGGGTCCAGTCCTCAGTTCCAACCTGAATCCTCACATGGGCCTCGCTACTACCATTGAAAAGCTCAGCATGCCTTTTTATCTTGGCGTAGTGATAGACAAGGGATGACGATGAGAGGCCAGGGATACAGGAACTTTCAACGTGGGGAGTCCACGGCCTAATCCGTTGAGTTGCTGAACCTCGAAGAGGCAGGTGAGATGCTACGCCATACTAGGCTCCAAGGAAACTCTAGTATTAAATCGGGATCTGACAGAACTGGGTTCCACCTAATTTTTAACCCTGACAGTACAATCTTGACGGGCTTACTTTAGCTCCTGATTGTCGAGGCTCACTCTTGAAGAATGGCCATTTGGCTGCAGTGTGGCAGGGTTACTGGCATTGTTCCTAACATTGCCGTTTAACTGGCATTCACCTGGCAGTGAGAAATACAAATACATGTGCAGAGAGAACAGAGCAGTGCTGCACATGGGCAGCATGGGAGACAAGAGTGTAACACACATCTGATGGCCCTGTGGTTCCACAGCTATTGCTGTGGCATTCATTGTGGTCTAACTGGCCCTAGCTGCAGCAGAGTCATGCAGCATCCGGGTGAAATCAAAATTTTCCATTCTATTTGTAATGAATTCTTTTTATGTTGTCTGATGCACCATAAATGAGATATGTGACGTTCAGTTGGTTGAAGATCTCAAACAGGTTTATTAACAGTTAACTATTGTACACAGTACAGAGCTAACTATTTACAGGACCTGCCTTTTGGTGTTACAGTTACAGAGTGACGCTGGCTTTGAGACACATGACTGCATCCTGGTACCTGGCTCATTAGCATACTAAGATCTTAAAGGGACATCACTCTTAAAGGCAATCACACAACACTGTTCTATTTTTGTTGTACACAGGGTGGTTAGATAAGGTGTATAATGGATGTCCTGTCTGATTTGTTGATGCAGGCCACCTTGTGTTAGCAGGAGTGCAATGCCGTCCCAACCTGAGCACACCTGATTCAAATCCCAGCCTCAACTCCCATTAAAATTTCCATTGCAAAAAAGGTTATAAATTTGAAATTGCAATGTGGATAAAAATGGTACAGTCACTAATGCATTATGCATTCAATGATATCAATATTTTAAATCAATTCCTCTTCATGCTGATCTTTGCCCATTCTCCACATCAAAAAACAAACAGAAGGCCAGTATTTACTTGCTGTGTTATATCGTGAAAATACTTCCTCTCTCGTCCTTGGCAGCCAATGATGTGGAACAGATAACCTGACACAGAGTCTTAATTAGACAGCAGAGGGTTTCCCACTAGCTGTGAGCAGGCCATCTGCCGTTCTGTCAGTACCCGCCCACAGAGTTATGATTCATTCTCTTAGTCGCTGCCAGTAAATCCATACCCAGTACTACTGCACTCTGCTACATGGGAATATAGGCTTCCAAATTATAGTGCTTTTCTTAAATCTTGCATTATTCACCGAAACCCTTTTACGAGGTCAGGAAACCTCTCCCATACAGACTTATCTCAAACTGCAGCTTTTGATTTGCTCATTAAGTCACACATTGGAAATGGAATATTCCTTGAGATTTCCAACACAATTACTCAGCAACAACTTCTAACCCACTTGCATGGTGGGGAAAGAAAATTTAGGATTTGTATAGCACCTGATCGCGCCTCAGACATATTTCCAAGTGATTCACTGACAATAAATTATTCAATGTTATGTCAGCAAAACACAGCAACCAATCTACACACAGCAAGGCCCCACAAACAATGAGATAGATGATCACTTCATCTGTTTTTCCTAATATTGATTGAAGGACAAATGTTGACCGTGATAAGGTGAAAACTCCTCATGCTGCTCTGAGATTGTTTACAGCTACTTGAACAACCAGAACTTGGCCTAACATTCCACCTTCCATCCTCCATAAACGTGAGGTCATCCAAAACACTGCTGCCAATAGCCTAACTTGCACCAAGTCCCGTTCACTTGTGCTTGCTGACCTACATTGGCTCCCAGTTCAGCAATGCCTTAATTTTAAAATTCTCCTCCTTGTTTTCAAATACCTGTCCCTATTTCAGTAATCTCCTCCTGCCCTACAACCCTTCAAGATCACTGCACTCATCTAATTCTGTCCTCTTGCGCATCCCCAATTTTATCGCTCCACCATTAGTTGCCTGGGCCTTAAGCTCCGGAATTCCCTCCCTAAACCTCTCTCTCCTCCTTCAAGACTGTGCTCAAAACCTACCACTTTGATAAAGCTTCTGGTTCTCTTTCCTAAAATCAGCTTCATGTGGCTCGGTGTCAAACTTTGATAATGCTCCTGTGAACTGCCTTGGGATGTTTTACTATGTTAATAGTCATATATAAAAGCAGGTAATTGATATTGTTATTCAAAGGACAACACCTTTAGCCATGTAGGATCCAGGCAGTGCTGTACTAAAGTATCAAGTCTGAGTTAGGTACTTAAGCCTGAGAATGGGGCTTGAACCCACATCTCTTTGACTCAGAGTTGAGATTGTTTTGCTACCAACTAATCTGATTTGGGTGCTGAAGGTATTGATATTTCAAAAGCTGTGGACAGTCTCTGTAGGATCCAAAGATAAAAATGTAGGCCCTGAATTTCTACAGAGGTTGTTCCTATCTCGTGCCACAGTTACAGTTGGAGACCCACCTCACTATGGACATTCAAGAGCTCGTATTTTCAAAGGAAAACAGTACACGCCTCAAAAAAAATTACTGGCCATTCACAGAGCATTCCAGGACTTCCTGTTTGTAGGCCCCACCTACTACCCAGTTGTAACTCAATAAACAGACACCAATTGAGTAACCGTGAAATAACATGGAAAAGACAAAGGGTACGAGATATGTACGAAATAAGGAAAAAGGATTAAGGGGAGGAGAATCTTACAGAGAGAGAAAAAGTGAGGCAAAAGGTCAAAGATAAGGTCAAGAGAACGTGTGCAAGAGGCAGAGGAAAGCAGAAAGAGCGGAAGGCAAAGAGAAACATTGAGAGAGAGAATTAGAAAGTGGAAAACAAGTAAAGGGATGGTTACAGGAAGACAGGAGATGAACTATTAAAAATCGGCATTTATTTAGCTCCTCATTATGTCCTCAGGACATCGTGGAGCACTTCAAAATCAATCACTTAAAATTGCAGTTGCTATTGTCTGGACAAGCACAAAAACCAGTGAAAGGAAAGCAAGATCCCACCAGTAGCAAATGTTTTTGGTAACTTTTGTTGAAGGACAAATGTCGATTAGGACACTGGGGGAGCTCCCTGCTTTTCACCAAATCAGAAGGGGGGATGAATCCAGGACTGGGGAGGTCGAGTCTTTCCCTGTGGGGCCCAGAGCAGCACTCTTTGCTCCTCCTGGCCTTACAGGAGAATGGTTCTGATTTACTTCTCAGGCCCCTTCATCCCTCATGACAGCTGCCGAGCTGGTTTCACCTGGACGGATATAAAGCCGCAGCGGATTGCTCCCTCACGCCCCAGGTTAAAATGTAATCGAGGTTGACATTTAAACATGAGCCTCAACCAGCTGCAGATTACAGGCCGTGGAAAGGTGTAAATAACCAGCTCAGTTTTAGCTGCCCATTAACCCAGTTTGCCAAGCGCATAGGGTTGACGTTGACCCCATGTTATAATATAATGCAGAGGAAATGCGAAAAAGAAAATGTAAGCAACAACAGCTTGCATTTATATAATGCTTTTAATGTTGGAAAACATCCCAAAGTTCTTCACTCGGGCATAATCATCCAATAAAGGATGGTGCAACAAAAAACAAGAAATTAGATGTGGCATCTGAAAAATTGATCAAAAATGTGGGTTTTAAGGAGGGTTTTAAAGGAGAGAGAGGGAGAGAGAGAGAGGGGGAGAGGCATCTGGGTTTAGGGAGGAAATTCCAGTGCTGAGGCCGAGGCAACTGAAGGCATGGCCACCAATATTGGACTGAAGGGAAGAGAGAATACACAAGAAGGCAGAGTTGAAGGAATATTGAGTTTAGGTTGGGGGGGTTATAGAGCTGGAGGAGTTTACAGACATACGGAGGGGTGAGGCCATGAAGTGATTTAAAAACCACAATGAGAATTTTATAATGGAGGCAGTTGGAGGACAGGGAACCAGTGTAGGCCAGTGAGCACAGATGTGATGAATGAGCAGGACTTGGCATCGGATATGGGAAGCAGAGGTTTGGAAGAGTTCATGTCTACAAAGGGAAGATGGGGCAAGAGCAGGAGAACAATAGAGGAGTTGAATAAAAGCAAAATACTGCGGATGCTGGAAATCTGAAACAAAAACAAGAAATGCTGGAATCACTCAGCAGGTCTGGCAGCATCTGTGGAAAGAGAAGCAGAGTTAACGTTTCGGGTCAGCGACCCTTCTTTGGAACTGACAAATATTAGAAAAGTCACAGATTATAAACAAGTGAGGTGGGGGTTGGGCAAGAGATAACAAAGGAGAAGGTGCAGATTGGACCAGGCCACATAGCTGACCAAAAGGTCACGGAGCAAAGGCAAACAATATGTTAATGGTGTGTTGAAAGACAAAGCATTAGTACAGATTAGGTGTGAATATACTGAATATTGAACAGCAGCAAGTGCAAACCTGAAGAAAAACAACCTGAAAAAAACAGTGGGTAAGCAAACTGAACAAACTAAGATGAAATGAAATAAATGCAAAAAAAGATTGTAAAAAATGTAAAAAGGAATGTAAAAAAAAAGGAAGAAAAAATAACTAAAAATGACTAAAAATGAAAGTAAAGTGGGGGGTTGTCATGCTCTGAAATTATTGAACTCAATGTTCAGTCCGGTAGGCTGTAGTGTGCCTAATCGGTAGATGAGATGCTGTTCCTCGAGCTTGCGTTGATGTTCACTGGAACACTGCAGCAATCCCAGGACAGAGATGTGAGCATGAGAGCAGGGGGGAGTGTTGAAATGGCAAGCAACCGGAAGCTCAGGATCCTGCTTGCGGACTGAGCGGAGATGTTCCGCAAAGCGGTCACCCAGTCTGCGCTTGGTCTCCCCAATGTAGAGGAGACCACACTGTGAGCAGCGAATACAGTATACTACATTGAAAGAAGTACAAGTAAATCGCTGCTTCACCTGAAAGGAGTGTTTGGGGCCTGGGATAGTGAGGAGAGAGGAGGTAAATGGGCAGGTATTACACCTCCTGCGATTGCAAGGGAAGGTGCCCTGGGACGGGGACGAGGTGGTGGGGGTAATGGAGGAGTGGACCAGGGTGTCGCGGAGGGAACGATCCCTTCGGAATGCTGACAGGGGAAGGGAGAGGAAGATGCGACTGGTAGTGGCATCACGCTGGAGGTGGCGAAAATGGCAGAGGATGATCCTTTGGATATGGAGGCTGGTGGGATGTTGAGTAGGAGCGGTAGATGGGGTGATGTAGGGGGTCAGATTAACAAAACCAATGAATCTCTGAGTGAGAAAAGAATGCACCACCTTGAATAGGAGACAAACCTTGTGGAGGGGAGAAGAAATAATCCCTTTCCTGTGGCTGGGTGATACCTGAATTTAGAGAGAGGAGAAAGAAGTCATTCCACCTCTTGCCGCAAAATTCCCATACCCGCCTGCCCGGCAGGTAGTGAACCTGTCTGGGTTTGGGCGGGTCAGTGAAATTATCTATGGTAGTAAGGCCCAGTCATTAAGGTTGGCCAGGCCTCCACATTTCCAGACTCCCTGGGTTTGCCACTTCCTTTCAGGCTTGTGTACATCGTATGCCCCCACACTTTTACATAGAAGCCATTGAATCATAGAATCTTACAGTACAGTAGGAGGCCACTCAGCCCATCATACCTGTGTCAGCTCTTTGCAAGAGCCTCCAATTAGTCCCACTTCTCTGCTCTTTCCCAATAACCCTAGTCATTTTTCCTTTACAAGTATTCTGTGGATGTTCTGGGGAAAAGGGAGTCGCTACAAGGCCACATTTATTGCCCGTCCCCAATTGCCCTTGAGAAGCTGATGTTGGGCTTTCTTCTTGAACTGCCACAGTCCATGTGAAGATGCTCCCACAAAGCTGTCAGGTAGGAAATTCCAGGATTTTGACCCAGCAACATTACAGGAACGGTGATATATGTCCAAGCCAGCTTTGTATGTGACTTGTAGGGGAACTTGAAAGTGTTGTTCTCATGCATCTGTGACCCGTGTCCTTCCATGTGGTGGAGATTGTGGGTTTGGGAGGTGTTGCTGAAGAATCCTTGGTGAGTTGCTCATGGTGCCACAAGATTATTAATATTCACTTGAACAGGCAGACAGGCCAGCAGTTCTACATCACATTGGCATATCTAACAATGCAACACTGCCGCAGAACTACATTGGGATATTAACCTCAATCACGCACAACCCTTTGACCCTGAGCTAAGCCGATGAAGTATTTGCTTCCATATAAGAGATGGTGGCACATAATGAAGTGAGCCTTACCATGGAGTGTACAGTAGATACAAGGACCCTGGCATATTTATGTCCTACCTCATTAAAAATGATTAAATCACAGCAGAGACGGAAGGAAATGTTGGCAGTTTTTAGTCAGTTCAAGGGCAGGAAGTAGGCAGTCAAGAACACTGGAAAAGGCAATTAGGAGGAAATGACCAATATAAAGAAAGTCTTCTTTACCTCAGTGCACAGATACAAGGTAAAACAGCCAGCCATAAATCAAACAAATGACAACTGGCATTCCAAAATATCTCTCTCAAAGAGAGGGAAAACAGGCAATTGCTGGGCAAAGAATGAAGATCAGTCACTGACTGATAGTCAGCGTTTGATAAACTCAGTTAAACTGCTTTGTATCCTTTCACTGAATTAAAGTATAGAGAGACTGCAACAGATGCAAAAAGAACTGGTTGGAAATGTTATATTTAATAAATAGAAAGAATTTGGTCTGAGAATTTTTATTCAATTAAATGGGAAAGAACTCCCCCTAATGGCACAGATGGCAAAAGCAACATATATCGACATTATTGTAGATCAGTAAGACTCCAGGCTCCATTTGTGGTCCACATTATGACAGCTGATATCATTAGGCTTCCTACTTCTCCTGGGAAGCTTGTGCAATTTCATGCCATGAAGGAGAAAGTTTGGGCTCAGCTACGGTGCCTTCCACTGCTCAATAACCTTCTGACATGGTCTAGCTTTTCATCTGAAGAATGGTCCCCAGGTGACAGATTAAATAACAGAGAGAATCAAGTCCTTCAAGGAAGAATGGGAAAAAATGAAGTGAGTGAGAAATCATCTTGCAAAATATTTGTAGCTCAATCACATCATGTCAATCACTAACACACATCTCAAAGTCCTCTTCATAACAAATCAAGAGCTCGCTAACCAAGCACAGTGTGGCCACAGATCCAATATAGTGACAGCAAAGCATATTCTCCACATCTGTGTACAACAAGCGAAAATGGAACATGTGGCTTACCAGAAGGTCCATGAGCAGCTGATGAACACATCCTGCCTGCCAACCCTCTCACTGATTTGGTTACCCTGCGATCAATTTATTGATGAAGCCCCCATGTTCAAGAAAATTCCATAACCTTTACATGCTTCTCCTGCTCAGGCTTTTTATCCACGTATAATCAAAGACCTCATTTTAATACAGCCCTGGCAGTCATGGTATAGCCCAGGGGGGGAATGTGTTACTAATAGTATGGACTGATACTTCCAGACATCCAGTACGTTGTCAGACAGTGAGTTTCCAACTTCTGATCATTGAATTCCAAACATCCCCAAAAGTCTGATTTATTTTCTCCTCCTAGCCATCCTCTCCCATTGGCACTGATTTTCATTGAGTCCCATGTGCACTGGCAGTCCTTCAGCAGTGATTCTTCGCATTTGAGCCTAGACAGTGAGTGGAGGCAGACTATTAGACCATGGAGAGAATCACAGCTGAGCACCATCCTGTCTTCACCCTGTAACAGTTACTTGGTTAACCCTCAGTTTAAAAAAGGCACTTAAACCAGCAAAGAGAAAATTCAGCATTAAATAATTCAAAACTATTGATGCAGAATGAACGGCTTACGATAGTTAAGTAGCAGAACTGAGCAAAATTAAACAAGAATAGGACCTAAACAGCCTGAATTGATTTTGTGGATGGAATTCTTACTCTAATTTGAAGTGTATCAAATAATTATTCTTTTGTTTATTTATAATTAGCTTCTATGAATCATGTTTACAGTTTCACTACAGCCTAGTTAAATACAGATTTAAGAGTTCAAGAGAGCACCAGGATTTTAAAACATTAGTCAAGTAAAATAGATATGGTTGAGCATATCTGTAAATTGCTCTCGTTCAGTATCACAAACTGTGTTTAATAACTGGATAATGGAGCAAGTGGGCAGTGTTCCTAATAAAACCAGGCTCAGTAAATGACAAGGTCATGATGCTGCCATCTCATGTAGGAGACTGGATATTACAACTTGTTCAATACTGATGTGACACAGTTGAAAATGTATGGACTGGAAAAACTGCTGGTAGCATCCAACTGGCATCTCGCTATCTTGGTGAGCCTGGCTGAGATTGTGCCTGAATCCGTCACAATCTTTAGTTTAGAGCAAGTTCAGAGTTTTTGGCAGGGACGTTGCAATTGGTTTTGGTATTCCCAGGCTGGGTCCAGAGCAAATTGTGTGTACCACAAAGGTGCTCGTTTACTTTTAATGTGTGTTGATCTAGATAGTGAGCGTAGGGCAGGCTATTTAACAGTGTGGAGCCTCTAATTGAATCTGAGCCATTTGTGAGAGTTCCAGCCTGAATCTTTTCAATGAAACTTGAAGCCAGATTTGGAAACACCAATTTCAAATTTAAACATATTAGCCACAAAGTTGAGACTTTGGTGGGTTAGATCAAAGGGTTCAGGCTTTCTGTTCAAATGCTATCTTGATGCCGGTGTTACCTAGTCCATTATAAATCATCCCTATATTGCCAAATAAAGAAAAAAAATACTTAATGCACCAGCCATGTGATGCATAGTATCACTGAGATTAATCAGGAGCTGGCATTGACCGTGAGGGTTAAAAAGCTCTTGTTTTGTATGAGGAAAACTGAGGGAGGCAGCTTTTAGTTTATGGTAGGTAGGAGACAGTGCAATGAGGCCTGTGTTCAAAACAAGGAAGGAAAGATACTAGAGCTGAGTCTCCACCTTTGCACTGCCTACAAGGAGTCTCATCTGTATTCAGTTCTTTCTCCATTAGGTGTCAGCCATGATTCAGTGCGTAGCACCCTCACCATCTGGGTCAGCAGGTGTTGCTTCAAGACCCATTCTAGGTCTGGAGCGCAAAATCAACGCTCACACTCCAGTGCAGTACTGAGGGAGTGCTGTGCTGTTGGAGGTGCCATCTTTCAGACGAGACTTTAAACTGAGGCCCTGTTTGCCCTTTCAGGTAGGCATAAAAGATCCCATGGTATTATTGCGAGTAAGAACAAGTGAGTTCTCCCCAGTGTTCTGACCGATATTTATACTTCAACCAACATCACTAAAGCAGATTATCTGTCCATTATCACATTGCTGTTTGTGACAGCTTGCTGTGTGCTACATTGCAACCATTTGAAAAATACTTCATTAGCTGTAAAGCGCTTTGGGACATCCTGAGGCCATGCTGTATAAATGCAAGTCTTTCTTTCATTCTTCCATTAATGGACGTACTGTGTGGGCTGCGTGACCATGGTTTCCTGACATGCACTGCCAATGGACAAGGCCCCTGCCAGCAATGCAAGCTTAGAAAATTGGCTCGATCACATTTACCAAGAACAACATGAGTTTTTTTTTTAAATTCTGGCTGTAACTTATCCAAACTTGTTCTTTGTTGTGTGAGAGAGTTCATGTTTTCAATCTTTTCTCCTGATATTAATAATGACCTCTTATAACTGCCAAATCCTCCTCCTTTTAAAGTGCTGCTCCATCACTGATAAACTTAAGGGCCTATATATTCTATAAATGAATGCAGAACACCACTTACCCATTCAAGGAGAACAGAGACTTTGTCATAGATAATGGAGAGGCTGTCTTGAATTAATTTTTCATTTTATTACGTGAAACATGAAGCAATTTGCAGAACATAAATAGTTCGGACTCTTTGAGAATGTGCACAGTGCAAATTATAGAACACGAATGTAAATTTAATTAGTGTCTAAGCAACAGGAATATTGAAACAAAAATATTGGATGACATCAGGTAAGGGCTGATAGAAATTTTCTTTGTGTTTATTTTAGGGTTACTGCCACTCGGTGTTACTCGGTCCAGAGACCATCTGGAGCTTGGCATGGCTTTATCCATGACTCTGGGCAAACTCACAGGCTCAATAGCCTGTATGTCTCCATTCATGACCTTCCCCAGCTGCAGGGTGTTGACTGGGCTGAGATTCAGTGCCGTTCCCTTTCCATTTACTGTTGCCCAGCAAAAGAAGGGAAGGGGCTCTTTAAATTAGAGCTTTAGGTTTCCTAAGGAATATTGTTCTCTCTTTGGGTAGCTGCCTAGTTGTCACGTAGGCCACAACGGGGTACAACTGAAAGTTCTCTGTGGAGAACTGGAGCATCAGTCCTACATTGCCTGGACACAGCACTGCTGTAAGTGTCTGGGATTTACTTGTAACATGTAACTACCTTCTACTCACTGCATTTTGTTGGAGAAATCACCCGACTTTTATTGGGGGACTTTGCTGCAATTTCGGCTGTATTTGCCACAGATTCTTTAAATAAACCCTTTAAATAGACTCATTTTGCTTTGCTGTTTGTTAAGCAAATAATGTTTTCTAAGAAATACCTTGTTTGCTGTGAGTTCTAGCATGAGTCCCACCTGCCTCCAACTCATTGACTGCCACTGTGGTGTCCACAGACACTCTGAACTAAATTATCTTGTTGACGTTTCATCCAATGGAAATGACCAATCAAAGGTCGTGGTCTGTAAGGGGACTTGGGAGCTTTGCTCTGTTTCCAGGGGAAGAAACCCAAAACGGTGTCACATCAGACATGACAACTAGTCAATTTGTGCGAAACTGTAGTGAATACAAGAACACAAGAAATAGGAGCAGGAGTAGGCCAAATGGCCCATCCAGCCTGTTCCACCATTCAAAACAATTATGGCTGATCTTTGGGTTCAACTCCACGTTCCCGCCCGCTCACCAAATCCCTTGATTCCCTGAGAGACCAAATATCTGTCTATTCCAGCCTTAAATGTATTCAATGATGGAGCATCCACAACCCTCTGGGGTAGAGAATTCCAAAGATTCACAACCCTTTGGGTGAAGTAATTTCTCCTCATCTATGTCCTAAATGATTGGCCCCTTATCATGAGACTGTGCCCCCATGTTTTTGATTCCCCAACCAGCGGAAATAATGGGCTGGATTTTTAGAACTCGCCACCAATCTCGGCGGGGGGCTCAGAAAATGGCGGCCCGCCGTTGAGGGCCACACGTCAAAGAGTCGCCGCAATCTTAAGCACGGCGGCTCATTTAAATAGCCGGGGTGGCCCACACAGGCGCTGATGTCATTTTTAAAGGGCAGTTAGCCCTGACGGCTTATTTAAATATTTAAAGACAAATTCAATAAAATTAAATAAATACATTTCTTTTGCCCCTCTCCCACCCCACCAATAACAATCACATTGACTATTTCCTCTTCCCCCCCGCAAATCACTTACCTTTAACAACTGACCTTTCCCCCCACAAAACTGCACTAAGTTTAAAGTACAACCCTTCCCACCATCCCCTAACACCCATGACGTGTATTTGACTCGGTCCCCTCCCTCCTGCACTTATAAACTTACCTCCTCCCGCCTCCCCACCAGTGTTGCACCCTGTTTCCGCGGACGGGGATCCGGAGGCACAGGAGTGCCGGCCACCGCTCTGAAGATCGTGGTGCGCCCTCAAGATCTGAGGTAGGTAAATGCATTAATTTTACTAATTTGAATGTGGTAATTGTGGTCCCATCGCCGAGTGGTGGGGCTGTGGCCATGGTGCCTCGGCGCCACCACAGGGAAGATCAGGCCAAGCCCTGCCGGCATCGAGGTCCGTGGCGGGTCTGAACTGGAACCATCTTCAGGACCCCCGCCGCCACGGATCTCTACATTGACGGCTGCTTAAAATCCAGTCCAATCTCTCAGTGTCTACCCTATCCAGCCCCTTTAGAATCTTATATGTTTCAATGAGGTCATCTCTCATTCTTCTAAACTCCAAGATCTTTAATCCTTCCGTATTAAAAAGGGCAAGCCTGAGTGTAGTAAATCCAGCTCTATTTAGGCTGTAGAGCACAAATGGAAAGTGTCATTTTTTCAAAACTATACATTTTTTTTAAACAGCTGATAGATCGCCCTTGGTGTTCCTCAGAGCTTGTCCAGGACCTGGAGTACATTGCTCCATTTTTAGTTTTACCCTGTTTAAAGGGTTCCCAACTCTGGTTGGACGAATTCTCATGATTTCCTGCCACTCCCAGTCAGACAGCCTTTATTGCTACCTCCAATGTTTTTATAATTAATAAATGAAAGTGTTTGAAGGAAAAAAAATAAACCCACAATATTGTTTGAATGCCCCTATGATTTTTCTCTGGCGTGTTGCTCGCGGTAATGTGCAGGAAATTACTCTTTAATACCTGGAGACTCCAAGGAAATCCTGCAGGATTGGCAACCCGGACCTGTTCACAATGCAGCTTATGGTGTACGATTGACAAGGGCTCAATATATTATGTATCTTGCTGCCACTGAAAGAAGATTAAGGGAACGGCCTAATTGTGTTTAAAATGATAAACGGATTTTAGAGGATAGATACAGAGAAGCTATGTCCTCTGGTGGGGGAATCCAGAACAGGGGGACACAATCTTAAAATTAGAGTTGGGCCATTCACGAGTGAAATCAGGAGCTACTTTTTAACGCAAAGTACAGTGGAAACCGAGAACATTTTCCCCCAAAAGTTTATGGAACACTTAAACTAGACTGAGATCAATAGATGTTTGTTGGGTAAGGGTGTCGGGAGATATGGAGCAGCAGAGGGTAAATGGAGTTGACAGACAGATCTACCAGGATCTAACTGAATGGATGAATCAGCCCGAGGGGCTGAATGGCCTTCTCCTGTTCCTGTAATCCTCTGACCGAAGACTCGCAGAATAAACAGGGAGATGTTCTTGTTTCTGCGCCTTGGTTTATTGGATTTCCTGGGTACAACACATAAAGGAGACTGGAGTGAGGAGGATTGGAAACCTGGAAGGCAGCTCGGCTGATTTTCCATCCAGAATGAAAACTGAGCCAGGGTCCCTTATGACCAAACAAAACAAAAAGTGCTGGAAATACTCAACAGGTCTGGCAGCATCTGTGGAGAGAAGCAAAGTTAACGTTTCAGGTCTGTGACCTTTCATCAGAACTGGCAAAGGTTAGAAAAGAATTAGGATTTAAGCAAGTAAAAGGGAGGGGAGTGGGGGAGAGAACAAAGGGGAAGATGTTTGATAGGGCAGAGGGAGATTAAATAACAAAGCTGTCCTGGGACAAAGGCAAAGCTTGTGTTAATGATTGTGGTGAAAGACCACAGAGAGTCCAGAGAGAGTGTTAATAGTGGAATAATGAGCAACTCTGACTACATGAAAAGCAGGCACATGGCTAAAAAATAAAATATAAAAAAAATGCCAGTCATGCTCTAAAGTTATTGACTTAATGTTCAGTCCGCAAGGCTGGAGAGTGCCTAATCGAAAGATCAGGTGCTGCTCCTCGAGCTTGCATTGATGTTCACTGCAACACTGGAGCAGGCCAGAGACAGAAAAGTTGGCATGCGTGCAGAGTGGGGGGGGGGGGGGGGGGGGGCGGAGGGGGGGTGGGGGGTGTTGAAATGGTAAGCAACCGAAAGCTCAGGGTCATGCTTTCGGACTGAGCGGAGGTGTTCCGCAAAGCGGTCACCAGTCTACGTTTGGTCTCCCCAATGTAGAGGAGATCACTAAATTAAAAGCAAAATACCATGGATGGTGGAAATCTGAAATAAAAACAAGAAGTGCTGGAAATATTCAGCAGGTCTGGCAGCATCTGTGGAGAGAGAAGCAGAGTTAACATTTCAAGTCAGTGACCCTTCTTCTGAAGCGTAGAGACCACATTGTGAGCAGCGTATACAGTATTCTATATTGAAAGAAGTACAAGTAAATCGCTGCTTTATCTGAAAGGAGTGTTTGGTTCCTTGGATAGTGAGGAGAGAGGAGGTAAAAGGGCAAGTACTACATCTCCTGTGATTGCATGGGAAGGTGCCATGGGAAGGGGACGAGGTGTTGCAGTAATGGAGAAGTGGACCAGGGTGTCGCGGAGGGAACGATCCCTTCGTAATGCTGACAGGGGAAGGGAAGATGCATTTAGTGGTGGCATCACGCTGGAGGTAGCAGAAATGGCAGAGGATGATCCTCTGGATGTGGAGGCTGATGGGGTGGAAAGTGAGGACAAGGGGAACCCTGTCACGGTTCTGGCAGGGAGGGGAAGGCGTGAGGGCAGAAGAGCGGGAAATGGGCCGGACACGGTGGTAGGCTCTGTCAACTACATTGGTGGGGGAGGAATCCTCGGTTGAGGAAAAAGGAAGACTTATGACCATATGATCTTCCACATTTGATTTCCCTCTACAAAGGGAATAGGGCTAACTCGAGAGCTCTAAGTCGAGAGTGAGCCGAATGGCCTCCATCTGTGCTGTATGATACTATGTACTGTGCCTAGACAATCAAATACACCCAGCTACAGGAATAAGAATCTCAGTCCCAGCAACATTTCATTACCACTTTCCAAATATTAAAGACGATGCAAATAACTTGGTACCTTTTTCCACAACTGCGTTGGCACGGGAGTAACTTCCTGCAGCCCCATAATCCTCTGAGATCTTTGCGCTCCTCCAATTTTGGCAACTGACACTTCCCTGATTTTAATTGCTCCACCCTTGGTGGCCGTGCCTTCAGCTACCAAGGCCCCAAGCCCTGGAATTCCCTCCCTAAACCTCTCCGCCGCTCATTCCTTCTTTAAGAGGCTCCTTAAAACCAATCTCTTTGATCAAGCTTTTGACCATCTGTCCTAATATGTGGCTCGGTGTCAAATTTAGTTTTATAACGCTCCTGTGAAGCGCCTTGGGAACCTTTAAAGATGCTATATAAATGCAAGTTGTTGTTGTAGCAGAGGCACACAGTTGGTAAATGTACACGGAATGAAAAACACTGAAGTATTTATAAACACAGAAAGCTCACACACCAGGGGAGACCTGACAGTGCTGGGCATGGAGTGAAATACATTGAGAAGCCACGCAGTTATACTTTATTACTGAAAGATTACACTGGGAATTTATAAAGTCACAGAATTGCAGTGATCAATCTCTCCTCCTGTGGGAATGGGGCTGGGAGAATAATTCCTGACCTGTGAAGCTGAACATGAGTTATGATCAATACCTAGAGCAGAGAAATTGATCAACATCTCACGCTGGCATTGACATAGTGGGCAGTTCACGGCAGCTCACTCGAAAAATGACGTGCATCCTGCGCCGTCCCTGAGCCCCTGCGATATTCCGTGAGGGGGCTCATTTAAATAGAGGGGGGCGGAGCGGCCACCCCCAATGACGTAGAGGGGGTGGTCTCCGCGTCCCCGACAACGGCGTCCGGCGCCACCGCACAGGCGAAGCACCATTTTTAAAGGGCTTTAAGCCCTTATAAATAAGTATAATTTTTAAAGGGAAAATAGAAATGATTGTTATTACATATAAAATTAAGTGGTGGAGACCCTTCCCCAACTCCCCCAATGGTCACTTCAGCCAATGAAATGACCATCAACTGAATGTTCAAATACATGAACTTTGCCCCCCAACCTTCAATCTTTTGCCCTCCAACCCCTTCCCACCATCCCCACATCCAATAAAAATTGATTTCCCCTCCCACCCTGAACATTCTATTCCTCCCCCCTCCCCACCAGGTTCTCACCCGGAATTCCATACGGAATTAAGGACATCCCAAAGCAGTTCACAGCTATCGAATTACTTTTTAACCATAGACACTGTTGTTTTTTTCAACTAATTTTTACACAGCAAAATCCCACAAATAGCAATGAGACAAATGACGAGTTAATCTTTTATTTTTGGAGATGTTAACTGATGGATAATGTTGTCCAAGTCACCAGAGAACTCCTCTGCTCTTCTTCGAATAGTGTTATGGGATCTTCTACCACCTGAACAAGCAAAGAGGGCTTCGGTTTAACATTTCGTCTGAAAGAGGAACTGCCAGCAATGCAGCACTCCCTCAGTACTGCACTGACGTGTCAGCCAAGACAATGTCCTCAAATGAATCTGAGACCTCTGACACAAAACCAAGAGTGCTGCCACTAGGCCTAGTTGACATTTGGGTTAGATGGTTTTGTGAAAGGGAAATCATGTTTAACCAATGTATTGGACTTCTTTGAAGAAGTAACATGTGCTGTGGATAAAGGGTGTCATGCTATGCCCCACCTGCCAAGAATGAGGTACATTAATTTTGTCATGAACATTGATTTTAAACTGTTACTGGAGTGAAGAAAGGACTTGCTTTAAAAAAAAGTTGCCAGATCTTGGCTGGAAAGACATTTGCATGTTAACAGACAGTGTTTAGAAGGACAAAGCAGCCATTCCCTGACACATTCAACCCACAATGGACCCTTGGCTGGAAAGACATTTGCATATCAACAGACAGTGCTTGGTATGGACAAAGGACCATTCCCTGACACATTCAACCCACAATGGACTTTTGATCATCAGACATTGAACATAAGAACTAGGAGCAGGAGTAGGCAATTCAGCCCCTCGCGCCTGCTCCGCCATTCAATACGATCATGGCTGATCTCATCTCGGCCTCAACTCCACTTTCCTGCCCATTCTCCATAACCCTTCAACCATTTCTAATTAAAAATCTGTCTATCGCCTCCTTAAATTTACCCAATGTCCCGGCATCCACCGCACTCTGGGGTAGTGAATTCCACAGATTCATGACCCTTTGAGAGAAGGTGGGGGAGCTCGCATTCCAGGTTGACTGCTAAGATGGGCAAATACACAAATGGACATGGTGAAACCAGCTAGTCGCATAACTAACCTGCTGGAGAACCTAAGTTTTTTGAATTTGTACAAACAGTTTGGGCAGAAAGCAGAATACTCCTGGACTGAGAAGATCTCTCCTGGCTGGCTCACCACAGCCTCTCCTGTCTGCCTGCTCCCATCTCTTTCTCACGGAACTCCAAATCCACTGAAGACACGTGAACCCCAAGAGAGAAAAGTCTCCTCCAGCGAAGAAGGTTTAAGAAGAATACTAGGCCCCAAGAAAAAGCAAAATCTACCTACAATAAAAACACTACAGTGAGCTCTAAGAACCCTAACACAAAAAACTTTCTCAGAGATTGCCTCAAACTTTTCCACTTTCTTTCTTCTGTTCTCTTTCTGTCTGTATCTGCATGTGTGTATCGCCTGTGCATGCTAGCGTGGGCGCATTGTGTATCCGTAGGCATTAACTGAATTAGAGTTTAAGTTTAATAAAATTTCACTTTTCTTCTTTAAACCTGAGAAAACCTGTTGTGCTGGTTTCTTTGCCTTATAATTGGAAAGAGGTGTAAAAGGATTCACCAAGGGGGAGCTGAAAACACGGTGTGTTTAAAATTAAACCTTCTGACAGTAAGACCAGATGAAGGCTGAGAGGGACCCCTAGACACCTTTCTCACCTGGTTGTAACAAGAGGAACTGGTGGATGTACTGTACTTAGATTTCCAGAAGCAATTGATAAGGTGCCACATCAAAGGTTATTGCGGAAAATGTTGTGTAGGGGGTAACATATTGGCATGGATAGAAGATTAGCTAGCTAACAGAAAGTAGGCATAAATGGATCATTTTCTGGTTGGCAAGATGTAACGAGTGGTGTGCCACAGGGACTAGTGCTGGGGCCTCAACTTTTTACAATTTATATAAATGACTTGGATGAAGGGACCAAAGATATGGTTGCTAAATTTGCTGAAGACACAAATATAGGTCGGAACATAAGTTGTGAAGAGGACATAAGGAGGCTACAAAGGAATATAGATAGGTTAAGTGAGTGGGCAAAGATCTGGCAAATGGAGTATAATGTGGGAAAATGTGAAATTGTCCATTTTGGCAGGAAGAATAAAAAAGCATAATATCTAAATGGTGAGAGATTGCAGAGGCTTAGATGCAGAGGGATCTGGGTGTCCTAGTGCAGGAATCGTAAAAGGTTAGTTTGCAGGTGCAAATAATTAGGAAAGCTAATAGAATGTTATCATTTATTGCGAGAGGAATTAAATACAAAAGTAGAGAGGTTATGCTTCAGTTATACAGGGCATTGGTGAGACCACATCTGGAGTACTGTGTACAGTACTGATCTCCTTATTTAAGGAAGGATATAAATGCAATGGAAGCAGTTCAGAGGAGGTTTACTAGACTAATTCCAGAAATGGGTGAATTGTCTTATAAGGAAAGGTTGGACAGGATAGGCTTGTATCGCAGAAGTTTAGAAGAGTAAGAGGCGGCTTGATTGAAACATATAAGGTCCTGAGGAGTCTTGACAGGGTGGATGTGGAAAGGATTTTCCTCTTTGGGTGAATCTAGAACTAGGGGGTCACGGTTTAAAAATAAGGGGTCGCCCATTTAGGACAGAGATGCGGAGAAGTTTTTGGCTCAGAGGGTTGTGAGTCTTTGGAACTCTCTTCCTCAAAAGGCGGTGGAAATAGTGTCTTTGAATATTTTTAAGGAAGAGGTAGATAAATTCTTGCTAAACAAGGGGGTGAAAGGTTATCAAGGTAGGCAGGAAAGTGGAGTTGAGGTTACAATGAGATCAGCCATGATCTTGTTGAATGGTGGAGCAGACTCAAGGGGCTGAGTGGCCTACTTCTGTTCCTAATTCATATGTTCGAATGGGACTAAACTGGGTTTAATGAGTCTATAATTTTTGAAACAGTGGTGCATAATTTTTTAATTTTAATTAGGGGAGATGGTGACGAGGTGGTAACGTCACTAGGCTAGTAATCCAGAGGCCCAGGCTAATTCCCTGAGGACATGGGTTCAAATCCCACTGCGGCAGCTAGTGGAATTTAAATTCAATTACCAATAAAAATCTAGAATTGAAAACTAGTCTCCTCAGTAATAGTGCCATGAAACAATAATTGATTGTTGTAGAAACCCATCTGGTTCACGAATGTCCTTTAGGGAAGGAAATCTGCTGTCCTAACCTGGTCTGGCCTACATGTGACTCCAGACCCACAGCAAGGTGGTTGACTCTAGACTGCCCTCGGAAATGGCCGAGCAAGCCACTCAGTTGTCACGGGTAATTAGGGGTGGACAACAAACGTTGGCCATGCCAGTGACACCCACATCCCATTAAAGAGTTTGGTTTTTTTTGAGAATCTGTGGAAGACTGTGAGATGAACATTGAATTCAACACAGGAGGATGCAGGAAGACCACACTTCAAAAGTACTTCATTGGGTGTAAAGTGTTTTGGGACATCCTGGGTTTGTGCAAGGCACTATACAAATACAAGTTCTTTCTTCCTGACTAAGGTGGAGGTATATATAGGACAGTGTATTTGGAAAAACAAGAGAGGAAAATTCAAAGGAGCAAAGTTGAAACAATAGAGTAAACAGTTCAATCCCATGCTTCCAGTGAGCAGCCCTAGTCCAATGAAGCAGGGTCAGTGATACGCCTCCAATACACCAAAACCTGCACTTGTTTTCAGCTCAGTTCCTTACTGGGAGCATCAGAACCCCTAATAACACATTTGGAAATGCACGACGGGTTCTGCTTGTTGCTCTGGCTTGGTGTGCAGACTAGGATGAAGTCATGTCTGCTAATACAGTCTAAGCTCTAAAACAATAATTGAAAAATTAAATAACACACTCTTACCTGGTGCTCCTGTCACTGAGTCACAATATGAAATTTACATGCCTGGCTGATAATTTGAACAGTTTCTGTGTTACAAAGTGCTTCATGTTTCATTTTAATAATGAAAAATGAAATCAATATGGTCTCTATTTTATGTGACAATGTCTCTCTGCTCCTTGTATGGATAAGTGGTGATCTGTGTTCATTTATGGAATGTAATGGCCCTTAAGTTTATCAGTAATGCAACAGTACTTGAAAGGAAGGAGGTTTGGCAGGGAGAGGGGCTATTATTAATGTCAGGAGACAGATTGAAACATGAAAACTGACACACAAACAACTAACACAAGTTAAAAAAATGTTTTTTTATGTTAAGTACAATCATATATGCTTTTAAAAAAAAGAACTAGGGCAGTATTTTCCTGCAGGCTTCTGAACCGAGTCATCAGGCTCAAATAGGGGTCAGAAGCCTCTGCTGTGTGGGAAACAGTCACTCGCCTGTGAATCTCCCTGACTTGGCCAATTAATGGCCAGAGGGTGGGCACAGCATCCAACTAAGAATCCCCTTCACAGGGCGGCCTGCAACGGCTCCTGAACCCTAGCAGGCAGGGAGGGCCTCTAAGCCTGCCTGGAGAGGTAGTCCCTCGGTCTGCCACTGGGAGGCCGACTCCAGGCAGCTAAACTGTTCCCCACTGTCTCCGGGGACCTGGAAAATCCCAGTCAGTCTCTGTTAACAGGCCTCAATAAGTCTTTAATTAGCTTAATAGGCTACCTGCCGCTTGCGGGCATTTAGCCCTGCTGCCCCCGCCACCAGAAAAGTGGCCCTGGGGGCATAAAGGAGCCGAGGAACCCGCACGCAGGTGAAATTTTACGTCCGCCCATGTTCGTTCCCACCCTTGGTTAAAAATCCAGCCCCTTGCATTGACACTGCAGGTTTTACGGCCTCAAGGCATGCCAAATGCTTTACAGCCAATGAAGTACTTTTGAAGTGTTGTACAGTGTTGTAATGTAGGAAACGCAGCAATGTGATAAATGACCAGATAACCAGTTTTTAGTAGTGTTGATTGAGGGGTTAATACTGGCCAGAACACCAGGGAGAACTGCCCTGCTCTTCTTCAGAATAGTGTCATGAGATCTTTTACAATCCATCTGAGAGGGCAAACAGGGCCTCAGCCTAATATCTCATCTGAAAGATGGAACCACTGACAGTTCAGCAATCCCTCAATACTGCACTGGAGTGTTAATCTAGATTTTGTGCTCAAGTCTCTCGCGTGGGATTTCAAAAAAGAAAGACTTGCATTTGCATAGTGCCTTTCGCGACCACAGGACATCCTAAAGTGTTTTATAACCAATGAATTACTTTTGAAGTATAGTTACTGCAGGAAATACAGCAGCTAATTTGCACATAACAAACTCCTGCAAACAGCTATGTGAATCATAGAATCATAGAAATTTACAGCATAGATGGAGGCCATTCAGCCCATCATTTCCACGCTGGCCTACAAGTAGCCATCCAGTCTAATCCCACTTCCCAGCTCTTGGTCCATAGCCTTTTAGGTTAGGCACTTCAAGTGCATATCCAAGTACTTTTTAAATGCTATGAGGGTTTCTGCCTCTACCACCTTTTCAGGCAGTGAGTTCTAGATTCCCATGACCCTCTGGGTGAAGAGATTTCCCTTCGAATCCCCTCCAAACCTCCTACCTCACCCTGAATCTATGACCCTGGTTAATGACGACTCAACCAAGGGCAATAGGGCCTTCCGAATCACTCTATCTAGACCCATCATAATTTTATACACTTCAATTAGGTCTCCCCTCAGCTTCCTCTGTTCCAAAGAAAACAATCCTAGCCTGTCCAATCTTGCCTCATAACTAAAATTCTCCAGTCCAGGCAACATCCTCGTAATTCTCCTCTGTAGCCTCTCTAATGCAGTCACATCGTTCCTATAGTGAGTGACCAGAATTGCACACAGTACTCCAGTTGTGGCCTAACTAGTGTTTTATTCAGTTCTAGCATAACCGCCCAGTTCTTGTATTCTATGCCTTGGTTAATAAAGGTTAGTATCCTTTATACCTGCCTTCTTGACCACCTTATCAACTTGTCCATCATCCTTCAGGAATCTGTGGACATGCTCTCCAAGGTCCCTCTGTTCCTCTACACTTCTCAGTATCCTACCATTTAATGTGTAACCCCTTGCCTTGTTAGCCTTCCCCAAATGCATCACCTCACAATTCTCCAGATTGAACTCCATTTGTCACTGTTCCACACACCTAACTAGTTAAATTATATCTTCCTGCAGTCTACAGCTTTCTTCTTCATTATCAACCACACAGCCAATTTTTGTATTGTCTGCAAACTTCTTAATCATACCCCATACATTGAAGTCCAAATGATTGATATATACCACAAAAAGCAAGGAACCTATTAATAAGCCATGCAGAACCCACTGGAAACAGCCTTCCAGTCACAAAAACACCCATTGACTGTTAACCTTTGCTTCCTGCCTCTGAGCCAATTTTGGATCCAACTTGTCACCTTGCCTTGGATCCCATGGGCTTTTACTTTCGTGACCTGTCTGTCATGTGGGACCTTATCAAAAGCCTTGCTAAAATCCATATAGACTACATCAAATGCACTACCCTCATCAACCCTCCTTGCTAACTCCCCGAAAAATTCAATCATGTTCGTTAGACACAACCTTCCCTTAACAAATCCTTGCTGACTGTCTTTGATTAATCCGTGTCTTTCTAAATGAACATTTATCCTGTCCCTCAGAACTTTTACCAGTAATTTTCCCACTACCGAGGTTAGTGGGACTGGCCTGTAATTACTTGGTCTATCCCTTTCTCCTCTTTTAAACAATAGTACAACATCAGCTGTCCTCCAATCCTCTGTGGCCAGAAAGGATTGGAAAATGATAGTCAGAGCCTCTGCTATTTCTTTTCTTGCTTCCCTTAACAGCTGAGGATACATTTCGTCCAGGCCTGGGGATTTATTCATTTTCAAAGATGTTAAACCCCTTATTATTTCCTCTCTTGTTATGTTAATTTTATTTAATATTTCACACTCTTCCTCCCTGATTGCAATATCTGTGTCACCCCTCTCTTTTGTGAAAACAAGTGCAAAGTATTCATTAAGAACCATAGCCACATCCTCTGCCTCCACACACAGGTCACCCTTATGGTCCCTCATAGGCCTAACTCTTTCTTTAGTTATCCTCTTGCTCTATATATATTTAGTTTAAAAAAACTTTGGGTTTTCCTTAATTTTACTTGCCAATATTTTTTCATGCCCTCTCTTTGCTATCCTAATTTCATTTCTAATTTCACCCCGACACTTTTTTATGTTCCTCTAGGTTTCATGCAGTATTGAGCTCTCAGTATCTGTCATAAGATTACCTTTTCTCTTTATCCTCTCCTTTAAGCTCCTTAACATCCAGGGGGTTCTGGATTTGTTAGTCCCATCCTTTTCGTTAAGGTAATATACTTGCTCTGAATGCTCACTAACTCTTCCTTGACTGCCTCCCACTGATCTGGCACTGACTTACCTTCAAGTAGCTGTTTCTAGTCCACTTTAGCTGAATCACATCTCAGCTTAGTAAAATTAGCTATTCCCCAATTGAGAACTTTTATTCCTTTGTCCTTTCTGATAACTACCCTAAATCTAATTGAATTATGATCACTCCCAAAAAGCTCTCCCCAACTGATAACCCCTTCCACCTGCCCAGCTTCATTTCCTAAAACTACGTCCAGAATCTTGCCCTTGCTTGTTGCACGTGCTACATACTGGCTAAAAAAGTTCTCCTGAATGCATTTTAAGAATTCTTCTCTCTCTGCGTCTTTCACACTAATTCTATCCCAGTTAATATTAGGGTAGTTGAAATCCCCCGTTATTACTGCACTATTGTTTTTGCACTTCTTAGAGATTTGCCGACATATTTGCTCTTCTATCTCCTTCTGACTGTTTGAGTCTATAGTAACTTCCCAGTGGTGTGGTTGCCCTTCTTTTGTTCTCAGTATAACCCATGTGGCCTCATTTGATGATCCTCCTACCACATCATTCCCCATCACAGCTATAATTGTTTCTTTCATCAATATTGTGACCCCCCCCCCCTCCTTTTTAATCCCCCTCTTTATCTCATCTGAAAACCATGTGACCAGGAATGTTGAGCTGCCATTCCTACTCTTCTTTCAGCCATGTCTTAGTAATAGCTATAATATCATACTCCCACGTGTCAATCCGTGCTTCGGCTCACCTGCCTTATTCCCTACACTTCTTGCATTGAAGTATATACTATTTCGCACTGCCAAACTCCCTCTTTTTCTATTTTCTAACCTTTGCTTCCTCTGCCTTCCAAACGCGTTTACTAATTTTCTGCCTTCCATTTCCAACTTTTCTTCTCTCCGTTCCGTTTGTCAGTTCCGATGAAGGGTCACTGACTCGAAACGTTAACTCTGCTTCTCTTTCCACAGATGCTGCCAGACCTGCTGAGTGATTCCAGCATTTCTTGTTTTTATTTTCTTCTCTCCCGTCTGAATCTACTGTCAGGCTCCCAATCCGCTGCCAAGCTCGTTTAAACCCTCCCCAACAGAACTAGCAAAACCCCCTGCCAGGGTATTGGTCCCAGTCTTGTTGAGGTGCAACACAGTTTGCACAGTTCCCATCTCCCCCAGAAGCAGTCCCAATGCCTCAGGAATCTAAAGTCCTCCCTCCTGCACCATCTCTCCAGCCATATCTTCATCAGCTCTATCTTCCTATTTTGGTACTCACTAGCATGTGGCACCTGTATGGGAGAGGATATAGGCTGCAGAGATTTGCATGAAATTAAAAACAGAAAATGTTGGAAATACTCATCAGGTCTGAGCATCTGTGGAGAGAGAAGCAGAGTTACTGGGTGGGATTTTATGCTCTTCCCCAGCGGCGGGTTTGGAGGTGGTGGGGGGGTTGCCGCCACTACCCCGCTTCTGCCGAAATTTCTCCAGGGCGGGAAGACCTGTGAACGGCCTTCCTGCCCGGCTGCCAATTGAGGCGTTTAACTGGGTAATTAACCTCCCAATTAAGGGCTTCTTCCCGCCGTAGCTACAATTAGCTGTGTGGCGGGCAGCCCTGTTGCCGCATGGGAAGCACGGTAGGAAAAACCATGCCGGCTGCTTTCTGGCTCTGGGGGGGAAGGGGGGTGGGTGGGATCCCTCGTTGAAAGGCACTCAGTGCCTGAATGAGGGACCCAGCATTGGGAAGTGGGGGGTCTGCTGAGAGCCACCCCTCCCTGCCCTTGCTGCCCACCCCCTCCATGATTCCCATTCCGCAAGACTCCTTCCTGCCCTGACCTACCTGAGGCCTGGCTCCAGTGAAGCTCCTTAGCCTCCAGGATGGTCACCTCCAGCAGCAGCCACTGCCTCTGCAGTGGTGCTGTAGCTACCAGCCTCTGATTGGCCAGCAATTCTCCAAGGGCGGGACTTCCGGCAATGGGTCCTAAATCCTATGGAAGGCCCATCGCTGACCACTTAGTGCCTGATTGGCACTAAATCCAGCAGGCCTTCCGGAAAAGAGGCGACGCGGGGATCTCAGCGTTGGTTTCTCCCGACGTTGAGACCCCTGCCGCCAGCATAAAATTCCCCCTATTATTTCAGGTCTATGACCTTCCACCAGAACTGGAAAATGTTGGAAATGTAACAGATTTTAAGTAAGTACAGAGGCAGAGAAAGCGAGGAGGGGTTGTGGGGGTGGGGGAGAACAAAAGGGAAGGTCTGTGATAGGGTGGAAGGCAGGAGAGATTAAATGACAAAAGGGATGATAGTGCAAGGTAAAAGGGGATGGTAATGGGACAGGTAAAGAAACAAGAGATGGGTCCAGAGGAGGTGTAAAAGGCAACAGCAAAAGCTTCGCCAGCACCTGCTGTCCAAACAGATGAGAGCAATGGTTAGGTTCTGAAATTGGAACAGAGACTTAAAATGGCAAGCGACCGACCTGCTCCATTTTGATTGTCTGCCCTATTCCCGCTCTGATGTCTCAGCCACGTCCTCCTACACTGTTCTAATGAAGTTCAACAGAAGCTCAAGGCACAGCATCTCATCTTTCGATGAGGCACTTTTACAACTTTCCAGACTTAACGTCGAGTTCAACAATTTCTCCCCTCCTCCCACGTTTCCCATTCAGGTGCAGGGCTTCCAGCTTGGAATGATTAATTATGCTCTGATATTGTCGCTTTCTGCATGAGCAAATCTGTAAATTATCACTGCAAAGTGGCATTTGATGAATAATTGAAACATAAGGGAATAAGGTATTTAGAACCTTGAACAGGACTATGGAAAAAGGGTCACGTGACCAGTAAAAGCAAACTTCAAACATATACTTCACATTGACCAGAACTTGTTGCCATAACAAGAACTGAACAAACTGTACTGATGAAGAGGTCAGGATGTAATTCTTGCCAAAAGAAACAAAGCCCTATGATGTTGTTAAGGCAAAATATTGCTTTTCCCCAATTTTCACCCCTCCTCTCCTGAAGATGCTATTTCACGCGCCAATGGAATATTTAACTGAATTGGCATCTCAGCTGCTCTCGATCTTGTCCTCACCTCACGTTCACACACGTGCACAAGGATCAGGGGACAGGAACCCCGACTGATTTTTCTCCGCCATAGCCCAGAGTTTACCAATGACCAAACCCAACAGCTGCTCCATGCTCAACTAATTCAGAACAAACCAAATTCAAAAATGGGGCCTTCCTGGTCTGTGTGGCTCAGTGCCATATCAGGCCATCATGCCATTTACCCACCAGGGAAAGGGAGGATAATTTTAAACTTTGGCAACAGTGGAAAAGCAAGCAATACTGGATCGATCGCCTGTTATCTCTGGCGGGATGTACAAAAGGCAGCTAATCCAATCTTGCACAATTTATACTATTGCTGAATATTAAAATTATGCTCAGCCGTTAGAGAAGCTCTGACAAGAATGAATAGAAGTATCTGCGCTCACAGCAGTACAGCACATGCACACAGACACACGCATACACACACAGACACATACACACACACAGACACGCACATACACATACGCACACATACACATACACAGACACACACACACACACACGCATAGACACATACACAGACACATACACATATGCACACATACACACACAGACACATACACATACACATACACAGACACATACATATACGCACACATACACATACACACACAGACACGCACGGACACACACATACACATACGCACACAGATACACACACAGACACGCACAGACACACACATACATACACAGACACATACACACACAGACAAACGCACAGACACATACACAGACACATACGCACACATACACATACACACAGACACACACATACATACACAGACACATACACACACAGACACACGCACATACACATACAGAGACACATACACATACGCACACATACACATACACACAGACACACACACAGACACGCACAGACACATACACAGACACATACATAGCAGCAAGAATTACCTGTTTTCCTTCTCATCTTACAGCTGGGAAGGAAATCTGCCTGCAATTTTATTTCATTATTATAGCAACAGCCTCCTACTTTTCTAACCAGTAAACGTAGTGATTCCATTTTCAGTGTTATTAACAGGGCCTAGGCAGCCTGCATGGGAGCAGCTGCTGCTGTACCTGCCAAAATGAGCGAAATGAGTCATCCACAACCATCATTGTGATGGCCAATTACTTATAAACACAGAAGCTATTGAGCCAGCTTAGCCCTGGCTCAGTCTCCAACAGACTACGCAGGTTCTCTTCCATAACTTAGATTTCTGTCATGATCCTCTTGCTACACAGAGACATCTTGGAGCTCTTTAGAAAGGCAGACACTGAGTGGGAAGAGGGAATAAGAAGGGGAAGGGAAAGAGAGGTGAAAGAGTGATCAAAGGGTAAGATCTTCAGGAGGCTTTTAAAAAGTAGACGGGGGATAGACAAAGCAGAGATGTTGAGGGGAGCAATCGCAAAGGGTGGAGGGTATCGTGCTTGACAGAGTAGAAGAGACAGAAGCTGAGGAATAAGTTGGTGTGGGAGCAATAGTGTGGGCTTGTGAGGATTGACGCTTGGAGGATAAGGCTGATGTAGGGAAGGGCAAGGTAATTGAAGGCAAGAACAATGATATAAAAATTTATTAACAGGGATCACAGGGAGTAGGGACAAGGCTAAAGGGTGTAGACCACTGTGTAGGTAAGGATGCAAACTGCATTTTAATTGATAAAATGCTATCATTCCTTCTCACCTTTCTATGCAGACTAACAAGTAGAAAAAACAGGTCTCCACTGTTAATGGACAGGGCCAGATCTCTCCCTGCATGGCTCCTCCATGTTCCCTGAATTCAGGAGAGGGATTGGGCCCTGAACAAACATGGCATAGCATGCTGCACAGTTTCATCACACGACCTCCAGAGAACCGCGGGTCCTTTGTGAAAACAAGGCCTCCGCATTAGCCAAAGGTAGACTCCTGACAATCGGGCAAACCGATCGTACAAAAATATCCCTGAATGTTTTGATACATTTGTCATCTTCCTGCCCAATTTTCGAAAAGGTTTTGTATACTTTTAGATTCTTGGCTGTTGTCTTTGGCTCTGAGTCAGTGCAGACATTACATAAAGTTTCCTTTGGCACTGAAACTCTCGACATATCGGGACCTACTAACTGGGGCTGCTGAGGAGCAGTTGCAGATGTGGCATGATACTATTTTAGAGACTCTTCTCTCTTTTTTTAATGATCTGCTGTGTACCACAGTTAGAACTGAAAAATATTTTGTCCTTATTAAGACAGCCACTCCGACCTATGTAGTCATGAAACCAGTGGATGTGGAAAATTAGTAATTATATGAAAGAATTGGCAGATTCTTTTCTGCAGATTCATAAATTTCCCTTCCCCTTGTTTGTGTTGGCTGCTCCAAGTAGAAAAAAAGTCATTCATTTATATAGCACCTTATCACATCTCTCAGAAACATCACAAAAATAAAAATGCTTTAAAGAGGCAATGCTGTTGTTCTGTTGGCGAAGGCAGCAGATGTTTTTTTTTAGAACATTACAGCGCAGTACAGGCCCTTCGGCCCTCGATGTTGCGCCGACCTGTGAAACCATCTGACCTACACGATTCCATTTTCATCCATATGTCTATCCAATGACCACTTAAATGCCCTTAAAGTTGGCGAGTCTACTACTGTTGCAGGCAGGGTGTTCCACGCCCCTACTACTCTCTGAGTAAAGAAACTACCTCTGACATCTGTCCTATATCTTTCACCCCTCAACTTAAAGCTATGTCCCCTCGTGTTTGCCATCACCATCCGAGGAAAAGGACTCTCACTATCCACCCTATCTAACCCTCTGATTATCTTATATGTCTCCATTAAGTCACCTCTCCTCCTCCTTCTCTCTAACGAAAACAACCTCAAGTCCCTCAGCCTTTCCTCGTAAGATCTTCCCTCCATACCAGGCAACATCCTAGTAAATCTCCTCTGCACCCTTTCCAAAGCTTCCACATCCTTCCTATAATGCGGTGACCAGAACTGCACGCAATACTCCAGGTGCGGTCTCACCAGAGTTTTATACAGCTGCAGCATGACATCGTGGCTCCGAAACTCGATCCCCCTACTAATAAAAGCTAACACACCATATGCCTTCTTAACAGTCCTATTAACCTGGGTAGCAACCTTCAGGGATTTATGCACCTGGACACCAAGATCTCTCTGTTCATCTACACTACCAAGAATCTTCCCATTAGCCCAGTACTAATGTTTTGCGAACAGCTAGTTAGCCTGTTTTTGTTAGAAAGAAACAATTTTGACCAAGATCCCGGAAAACACCCACTCTTAATGAAATAGCACCTTGGATCCTGCCCATTGGAACAAGCATACAGGATATCAGTTTAACATCTCCTCTGGCGCCTCTGACAATGTTGCATTCTTTCAGTACTGCACTGGAGTACTCACCTGGATTTTGTCACAGGCTGCACATCTTGCAACAACTCAACACCTACCGACAGAAAGGTTTGATGAAAATTTTTTTTATTCTTTCATGGGATGTGGGCATCACTGTCTAGGCCAGCATTTATTGCCCATTCTTAATTGCCCTTGAGAAGGTGTTGGTGAGCTTCCTTCTTGAACCGCTGCAGTCCATGTGGGGTAGGTACACCCACATTGCCGTTAGAATCATAGAATCATGGAAAGTTTAAGGCACAGAAAGAAGCCACTTGGCCCATCGTGTCTGTGCCAGGCGAGAAACGATCCACCTGTTCTAATCCCACCTTCAAGCACTTTGTCCGTAGTCCTGCAGCTTACGGCACTTCAGGTGCATATTCAAACAGCTTTTGAATGAATTGTGGGTCTCTATCTCAACTACCCTTTCAGACTGCGAGTTCCAGACCATCAGAAAAAGTTTTTCCTCATCTCCCCTCTAATCTTTCTACAAAACACTTCAAATCTATGCCACCTCGTCACTGATCTTTCTACTAAGGTGAAGAAGAGAGTTTCAGGATCTTGACCCAGTGACAGTGAAGGAACGGCGATATAGTTCCATTTCAGAATGGTGTGTGGCTTGGAGACGAACTCACAGGTAGTGGTTCTCCTATGCATCGGCTGCTCTTGTCCTTCTAGGTGGTAGAGGTCGCAGGGTTTGGAGGGAGCTGTCAAAGGAGCCTTGGTGAGTTGCTGCAGTGCATCTTGTAGATGGTACACACTGCTGCCACTGTGCGTTGGTGGTGGAGGGAGTGAATGTTTGTGGATGGGGTGCCCATCAAGCGGGCTGCTTTGTCCTGGATGGTGTTGAGCTTCTTGAGTGTTGTTGGAGCTGCACCCATCCAGGCAAGTGGAGAGTATTCCATCACACTCCTGACTTGTGCCTTTTAGAAGGTGGACAGGCTTTGGGGAGTCAGGAGGTGAGTTACTCCCCACAGAATTCCCAGCCTCTGACCTGCTCTTGTAGCCACAGTACTTATATGGCTGATCCAGTCCAGTTTCTGGTCAGTGGTAATCCCCAGGATGTTGATGGTGGGGGAGTCAGTGGTGGTAATGTCATTGAATGTCAAAGGGAGATGGTTAGATTCTCTCTTGTTGGAGATGGGCATTGCCTGGCATTTGTGTGGTGTGACTGTAACTTGCCACTTATCAGCCCAAGTCTGAATGTTGTCTAGATCTTGCTGCATATGTACACAGATGGCCTCAGTATCTGAGGAATCGTGAATGGTGCTGAACATTAGTGAACATCCCAACCTCTGACCTTATGATGGAGGGAAGGTCATTGATGAAGCAAATGAAGATGGTTAGGCCTAGGACATTATAGGAGATAAGAGAGAAACAAAAGAAATTCAGGGGTTTAGGACTAGGGCAGGGATTGGTCCAAGGGGAGGTTTGGCTTGGTGGGCAAGGATAAAGGGAGAAAGCTGCCAAGGTTATTGAATAAATGATCTCCTTCTTGGTGACAAAGAAGTCCATGTACTCTTTGTGCATGAGTCCCATGTTAGTTGAACCTGCCCAGTGGGATCGGGGTGGGTTCAGTTCAGATGCTTGCTTTACACCCCACCGACTTAAATATAGCGTTAAAGTAAGTGTGGTAGGAAAGGGGTGTTTGACCCAAAACTGCCCCATTCCTGCTGGGTGGGTTTGGTTAAAATCGGGCTTTGTGGCTAGAGGGGATACAGGAGGGGACAGAAGAGGGACAGTTAAGAGGATACTTAACAGTGGAGCAACAACCCCCCCAAGGGGAGAGTTTAGTAACTTTTTTAATGTAATTTATTGCATTTTCTGTTTTAGTACAATGACCAAACAAATGAATTATTCTGAAATCTTTGCCAATGAGTGGTGTGTGAAATCTTCATGGGTTGACTTGACCTTCAGCTTGTCATTGTTTCATTCAATGCTGCTCCTCAATGATCTGCCTGATATCTAGTTTTTGACATGTGAGGGGTTTGTGAATCTGTTGTGGAGTGATTGACTAATGAGTTTGGTGGATGGGTTCTTGAACTGATGTAGACATGAGCCCATTTGATGCCAAACTATTTTTCCCAATTCTTTTTTAATGAGGTTGACACCACCTCCCTCCTGCCTCTTGCCTCTAAATTTTTCCCATCTTCTCTTGAAGGCACAAGCTCACACTGAGGTTACAGTATCACCTCCTTTTCTTCGTCCCAATGGCAATTCTTCATGCATGGACCTAGGCAGTGAGTAACGGCTGCCATGTCATTACAGCCAGGTCCAACTCCGTCCCTCCTCAGGGTCCACACATGAGAAACATTTCAATAAATGGCGGCTGATTTTCTCTCTCCGTAACCCAGGCCTGTTGCTGTCATCCCAGCTTAGATCAACAAACAGGGCACAGGTCGAAGCTGAGACTTTCCCAATCTGTGTGCCTCAGTTTCACATTGCAAATTGAGCCACTGGGACACTTAACTCCCTCAAAACATTTGACTGTTAGCAAATGTCACTGAGACATATACACAATACATGTAGTGGAAGCTCCGTTATCTGCCCTATAATTATCCCAATTATATGCCGGGTTATTTGCAGGACAGTGCTTTGCTTGAGATTATATCTAATTGCACAGCCTACTAATATCTTTAGGTTCTTGCCTTCATTCTGGTGCATAGTGCATTGCAGTACCATACACATAAGATCACACTTTCAGGACTCTCAATTAGCCACCGATTTGTATTATCCACTGTGACAGCTGTACAGGCAGAAGAAATTAACCTCCATTATGGCAAAAAAAAAACCACTGTTCTAAATATGGTAAGAGTCTGTTTCCTTATTTACTCCATCCACAAAATGCCACATTTACTGATTGCACAAACACCATGATTTGCACAAAGGCCAAACAACATTGGCATTCTATGCTCATATTTTGGCTGTGAGTCCTTTGTATTTTGATGAACATTAATGAGGTGGCAAATGCCACGAAGAAATGTGCTGGCATCTCACTTCTAACCAATTCTTTGGGCCCCTTGTTCTCACTTGTCAAGGAGAAGAGGAATAAGCAATCCTGTCCATCCCTATCAGTTTTACTGGGCTCCAAATACCATTTCCTTTGAGTTTACATCATGAGCTTATGATCTGACATTCCTTCTAAATAAAGAGGGTGCTTTCTATCCCTGATTTAAATAGAAACAGTCTTGGAAAGTGGAGCAATGTTTTGTGGATAATAATCTAAGCATTAGTGAGGGAATACAGCATGGTCACAGATGTTGGGCAATTGGGAGCTGGGAGAGATCTTAACTCGCTCAAAACCCATTCACTTACACAGTTAAAATTGGGCCCAATATTTCAGAGACAATACAGAATATATATATCACAGCCAACAGTGAGATATGATAAATACTTCCATAAGCTTCCCTGAAGCCTTATTCACTAACTGTACCACCCAGTATAATATCGAGCTCTACAGTTTATGAGAGTTCCACCTTCAGTTCCTGCCCAGTGCTGAGCTAACCAATTTGGCTGAATAGTTGCTATAATTGGCCCGAGTTCCTCTGTGTGAGGGAGGGGGAAACAGCCAGTGTTCCTACTCTTGATCACCGCGCAGGGATCCCTGCTGGACATTGGGTAAGGAGGATTGGGCCTGGGAAAACACCCTGCTACTAGTCACTATCTAGACACGTAGATGATGAATGTCCACATGGGCAGCTACCAGATGGAGGCTGGGACTGTGGAACTATATGCCAGCAATACTCAGCGTCTTCAGAAGGTGAAATAAAATCACTGGAAAGACCAAAAAGGAAGTTGACTTTTCTGCTAATAGTGGCCTTTGTTTGGGAGGGTGCTAAATAAAAATATTCAGGTGTGTCCGATCAGTACTTATTGGTACCACAATATCAGTAGGCTTCACAATCCAATGTTACAACAACCGGCCATTGTATTTCTGGAGTCAACTCAACATTCAGAATTCATACCAAGCTGGCATTAATGCTAATTATATGACGAAAGGTGCCAAATCCAAGACAAAGGATGCTGGAAAGAAGATACCAATAGAGGAAAGAGAGCAACCAACATGTTTGATCTGTATGAATCTGCAAGATGGCAAACAATTGGAATAACAGTGTTGCAAACACTTTATTACTTCAATTAAAATCCTTGTATTTTCCTGGCCAGTCAGGCAAACAAATAACTGAGGTGACAGCAACCCACATACCAACTGGCCAACCAGCCTTCCTGGGAGGGAACAGACTGCTAACAGAGAGATGGTTTTAAGCAGTAAATTTGTTAATGTATCAATCTGTATGCAGTTCAATTGACATCAGTGAGCTATGTAGATGCCAAGAGAAATCTCAGGGCAGTGTCAGAGAGGCCACCAAGTTCCCACAGTGGCATGACAGTGCTGCATTTTTCAACCAAGCATCACGTAGGCTAGAATTCTGCTATGAAGCATGGGGCCACGCACATTGAAGACAGTGGAGTGCAAACATCACAGAAATAACTACATGTAATCTGAGAGAAAGAAAGAGAGATAGGTAGATGTGCATTTATTTAATACCTTATATCCCTCAGAAATGGATGATTGTACCTTCATGTACAATGAATTACTTCGATGTGCAATAACTGTTCTTACATCAGCAAGCACAATGCCATTTGGTACATAGCAAGCTTCCACAATGGGATGAATCACCAGTTAGTCTGTTGTTGGTCGAGGGATGAATGTTGGCCAGGAAACTTGGAAAATACCCTGCTGTTCTTCGATTAGAGCCAGAGGATCTTTAACATTCATCTGAACAGGCAGACTGGGCCCTGAGTTAACATCACTCTTGAGGGACGGAGGTAGCCATCAATGTGCAACTTGCGTTGGGCTATAAAGCCATGCCTGCAAATTCAGACTGATACTCTTGTGTGTCGTGGTCATCTTCATTTCAAAGGGACTTATATTAGGAGTGTTTGGAATGTGTAAAAGAATAGCCCTGGCTCATTATTAGAGTTAGATCCACTCAGAGCAAGAAAGGTTTACTACAAATTCTGCTTTTTTTTTAAAAACATATGATTATGACTAATAAAATAACTTTAAATAAACTCCTGTTCTGAATGTGTTTTTTTGGCTGGTAACTTGCTTTGCATAACTGTGGAAAGGACTGCAGATAATTTGTGGCCTTTTGTGCCCAAAATTCTGGCCACAACATATTTTCTATTGTTTATTTTTGAACATGTGTACAGCCACTCAAACTAATGTGGTCCAAAGAATCCTCTTATGTCTGTTTTTCTTGTCGCTAAAGCTTACTTTAATTCAAGAATCAGAGGATGTTGCTCTGAGCTGAAAGTAACTTGGTAAACCATTTGAATATTTGGATAGCAAAATGATTTAAGTTAGCACAAGTAATAACACGCACTGATGGAGTGGGAGCCACTGTAGGTCAGAACGCTTTCCCTTTAAATTTAGAAATAGGGGTGAAGGGGCCAAAACCCACAATTCTGGGTACCACCAAGATAAAAACGTTGAAGGAGATAAGATGAGGTAATTCCTGCTCAGATAACATCAAGCTTGCTTTTTAAAAGCTGTAAAGTCAGAATCTGCAGTACACAATAACAAAAAAAAACAACTTGCATTTATATAGCACCTTTAATGCAATAAAACATCCCAAGGTATTTCATAGGAGCATTATCACACAAAATTTGACACCGAGCCACATAAGGAGAAATCAGGGCAGATGACCAAAGGTTTGGTCAAAGAGGTAGGTTTTAAGGAGCGTCTTCATGGAGTGCAGACAGAGACAGAAGTGGAAAAGCTAAGGGAGAGAATTCCATAGCTTAGGGCCTCGGCAGCTGAAGGCACGGCCACCAATGGTGGACCGATTAAAGTCAGGGAAGTATACGAGGCCAGAATTGGAGGTGTGTAGAAATCTTAGAGGTTGTAGGGTTGGAAAAGGTTATTGTTACAGGGATTGCATTTAGCAGGTCTTCACCGGTACGGAACTGTATATAGGGCTGAATTGGTGTGCAAAAAAATGGCGGTCCCACTTGCAATGTGAGCAGCCGCGCTGCCATGATTACACAGCGGGCAGCCATTTAGCATAATAGCGGTGGCCGTTCGCCCCCGCAGAAATGGAGACGGCGTTCATGGCATCGCCTGATGTTCCCGCCCCATTCACACACAAGCCCATCGGACACTCAGCATAGCGGCAATGGCCACTGAAAACCCCATTTCTGCTATGCCCTCTGTTTAGGTTACCTTCCCTTTCATGGCACCGCGGATTCTTGCCCTGGTGGCACCAGCTTTTCAAAGTCACAAAACTGAAGGCACGTGAGTGCCGCACGTCAACTGCAAAATTGAGAATCCTTCATTGGCTCGCAGTGAATTAGATTCAAATTTAATTAAAGCAGCATATAAACATATAAATGACGATGCTGTCGTATCAGAGGGTCCGTACCGCCACGGTACTTCCCCGCCTCCAACAAAATTGGCACACTGCGGTACGGTACCGGGTTTCATGCGGACAGCTCCACAGAGATTCTCCGCTCCCCGCCACCCCCCCCCCCCCACCCCCTCACCCCACACCACAAAACCCACCTCCGACAAAAGAACAAAATTCAGCTCATTATCTGCTCCGCTGACCTCAGTTGTCAGCAGGCAACAGGAGAGAGTTCTCGGTTTTGTGGCAGTGGCTGTCTTCCCTTATGTGCAGGGCATTATAAAGAAAGAACGTGCATTCCGATAGCATCTTTAACAACCTCAGGATGTCCTAAAGCACTTTGCAACCAATTAAGTACTTTTGAAGTGTAGTCACTGTTGTAATGTAGGAAATGTGGCAGCCATCTTCCCCACAACAAGGCCCCATGTGATAATGATCAGACGATCTGTTTTAGTGATATTGGTCGAGGGATAAACATTGGCCATGACACCAGGGAGAACTCCCCTGCTCTTCTTCATAGCACCATGGGATCTTTACTGTCCACCTGAGAAGGCAGACGGTGCCTCAGTTTAACATCTCACCTGAAAGCACTTCCTCAGTGCTGCACTGGAGTGTCAACCTAGATTTTGTGCTCAAGTGTCTGGAGCGGGACAGGTCACATACCATCATTTGGGTACTGGCGCAGGAGCCAGTAGTATCTAGAAGGATGCTCCTCCATCGGTGGGCCATTTGCAGCAATACCATCATGCAGGTGCGTTCAAGGTACGGAGGGAGCTGCTGTGATGCGTTTCGCTTGCAACAGTCTACATTGGATGAGAAGGCGGTGAAGGAGCAGACATGCTGACCTCCTGAGAGAGGACAACACCTACCTCTTCCATTGCGCCACTGACACTCCTGTGGGTCTGGCCCTCAGCAATTCTAATGATCTGGAGGAGAACAGACACATTGTAGTTGCTAAGAAGTCTTCCAGGGTTCTTCTAACAAAAATGAAAGGAGGAAACGCAGCATCACTTTAATTGTTACAACCCCAGCTGCCCTCAGTGACCTCAGAAAATTCACCCAAAACAAAAAACCATCCTACAGACATATTTGACATACATATACAACTGTCTGGGGATCAAGCTATTGGCAACGGAAGACTATTTCTGGTCACCATATAAAGATTTCTAAACTACATTCTGTGATCAGATTGAAGGTGTCAACTCAATAAATCGTGATTACTTTTCTTGGCAAAGTGAGCAGATCCAAATCCATACCAACATGGGTGGCAAAGATAGGTGATGTGCATGTTTTTGTCATTTTGAGAGTGCAGTATTAGCCAAATGCATGGCAGAAATGGATTTGGAAGACCAACAGTCCTATCAGAGTAGGAAAATCTATCAGTTGTCTATTGTTCATTCACAACATGCACCTAAATGATTGTTTGCTCGGTTGTGTTTTTTTTTCATATGCCGAGCAATGTGAAGCCTTCAATCAGCAAATGTAAAACAGATGCAGAAACCACGCACATGTGATATTTATTACACATGATAATACCAGTATTATTTATATTCCTCATATGTTCTGAATGTTCTTTTTACATTTGAGGAAAAAGATGGACACAAGTTGTAATATACTTTAATTACATTATTGTTTTGGGGATTAGAGCACTAAGTGGAGGTGGTAGTTGGATGTGCATTTATCCAATAGGACACATGAGAAATACACAATAAAATGGACTTTGAATTTTTGTGTTTGCTATTTAAACTGTAGATTTTTTTTCCGACTTGTCTTTTTCTTGTCTTATTCATTTCCTCCTCTATTTGCTTGTTTTGGTGAATAATAAAGAATCCATGGCACTATTGAAAGCTGAGCAAGGAGGTCTCCCAATATCCCAGCCAACATCTCTCCCTCAACCAACGCACCAAAAAATTGATCAACTACTCATTTGTGATTAAGGTTTGTGGGCTTTTACTGACACAAAATGGCTTTTGCATTTGCCAGCATAACACTCACGATACATCCACTGTTAAGTTGGCAAATGCTTAACTGTACGTGGAGCACTTTGAAATATTTTCAAGTGCTGTGATAACGAGCTATATAAATAGAGTCTTTCTTCTTGTCTCTTTAGAACTGCTGGTGAGTAATAGGTTAGCATGTTGGCAGTGGCTCAGTTGGAAACGCTATCATTTCTGAGTCAGAAGATTTGTGGATTTGAGTCCAACTTGAGCACTAATTTAGGCTGATATTCCTAGGGCAACACCTAGGGACTGCTGCGCTGTCAAAGGTGCGACCTTTTGGTTGAGATGTTAAACTGACGCCCAATCTGCTCTCTCAGCATGTAAAAGACCCCCTGGCATCATCTGAAGAAGAGCAGGGGAGTTCCTCCAATGTTCTGGACCAATATTTATCACTCAACCAACATCACTAAAACAGATTATTATGACAATGCTGTTTGTGAGATCTTGCTGTGTGCAGATTAGCTGCTGCATTTCCTATGTTGCAACAGTGACTACACTTCAAAAGCATTTCATTGACTGGAAAGTCTAAGGGGATGTCCTGAGGTCATAAAAGGTGCTATATAACTCCAAGTCTATCTGCTCTGGTGGCAGCTTGAATGGGGAATGCTACTCACAATTCACTAGCTCAATTTTTCTGCCATTATATCCCACTAATCGTGCCAACATGGCTACATCAATGTGACTGACCATTGCTTCCAGACTGAATTGTGCCAAGAACTGTAATTCTCCATATCTGAGCTCCAGCAGATACGAAACATCATTTTATTTCAGGGGTTTGCCACTGGACAATCCTACAAATCTATCTGATCAATAAACTCCATTGGCCCACCCCTCCTCACCAAAGCCCTCAAATCCTTTCCTCTGTAGAAGTACATCTAACTGTCCCTTGAGTGAGGAGAAGTTGAAGAGTGAAGGGAAAGGGAAAGCTGAAAGAAATAAAAAGGAAACGTAAGAAATCGAAAGAGAAGAAAGGCAGACATCTTGAACGGCTTTCTCACTGTGGACAGACACTGTTTCTATCCGTTCCCTGTGCTTTTTCCCCTTGTTTTTACATTCTGTTATTTCCAAATACAAATGAAAAAGTGAAATTGTGGGTGACACATTAGTATAAATTAAAGCATGTCTCTTTCTGCCCAGATTGTGAACTTTTCATGAGAAAGGCAGAGAGAACTAATAAGGATGAGAGGATAGAAGACACTTATATCTTCCTGTTGCATTTGACTTTACAAAGTATGTCCCAAAGAATGTTTCCTTAAAAATTAGTCTTAAAAAGGGCCACGGTACAGCCTACAGCATGGGAGTTCCAGTGCACATTAGCATGTACTGGTGTGTGTATGTTTGTGCCTGGATATGTTACATAGTGAATTACTGTCTTAACTGTAGCAGTTTAGGAGGGTGGAAAGCAAACATCAGGAGCTTCCTCATGGGAGCAAGGAAGAGCAGGAGCAAGATTATTGTGAAGCTTTTGACACACATGTTCTCCTGTTGATTACAGATACTGTCAGAGACATAGGCAAAAATGGACTTCCCAGCTGCCTTGGCTGGGAATCACCTGTAGCTTGAAAAAAAAATTTGTGAGAAAATAATTTCTAAAAACTTTGAAAAATATGGTAGCTGTACTCCCATCACCATGGAGGAGCTGCAACAGGGCACAAGGATCAAATGCAGCACCAAGATCAGTAAAAGAAATAAATAAGAATTGAAGCTGGAGCGATAAACACACTGAGGGTTTTTTTATGGAGGATAAACAAAACAGGAGGCTTAGAAGTGAAGGGACAGGTAACCTGAAGGTTGAAGATGGAAAGAAAGACATACAGAGGTATTTAGATGAAAGGATAAATACATTGAAGGCTTGGAGATGGAAGTATGTAAGGTCACCTTAGACATCACTGGGCCTTCAAGACAAGACTCCCATATTCCGCCATCCACACAACTGTGGCTGTCGGGAAAGGAGCAACAAGCAAAAAGGTTTAGCTCTGAGCTGTTTTTTTTCCTATGGGACATCCACTGAGAATGAGAAGTTTATTGGAAATGTGACTGGTGTCACAGGCTCTTAGTTACAAAGTGAAAGAAATAAAGCAAAATACTGCAGGTGCTGGAAATCGCAAATAAAAACAGAAAATGCTGCAAGTACTCAGCAAGTCAGGGAACAATGGATAGAGAAGCAGAGTTAACGTTTCGGGTCAATGCACTTTCAGTCAATGTGCACAATGTAAGGTCTTACAAACAGCAAGGAGATGAAAGTCCAAAGAATCTGTCTTTCTTGATATTGCTTGAGAATAAATGTTGGCCAGGACACCAGACAAAAAGTGCCATGGGATCTTTTACATAACCGAAGAATCTGGACAGGGCTTCAGTTCAATATCTCATCCTATGTTAGCATCTCCGACACAGCTCAGCAGCAGGATTATTGTCCCCACATGGTGGCAAGTGCGGAGACGGGAAAGCACACAAATGTGTGTTGCTGGCCAGTGTATCAGTTTGCTGGCACCATCCCCCCCCTCCCCCAGCCATTTTCCCAGACGCCGGTTCAGAGTCGGCAGGGCTACCTGTCAGCAAGCGGCGGGTAGCCAGTTAACGATAGCTAAGGGCCTATTAAGGCCTATTGTCAGAGGCCGACTGGAATTTTTCAGTTGGTTTGTGGGCCCCCAGAGGCCTTGGGGACTATGCCAGCTGTCTGAAGGCAGCCTCCCGGTGGCAGACTGGGGGGCCAGTGCTCCAGACAGGCTATGAGGGCCTTCCCGTCTGCCAGGCAACAGCTGCCAGTTGGAGGGGTTCACCTTCCACAATGGTGGCCTGGCTGTTGATGGCCCTCTCTCTCTCTCTCTCACTTACCTGAACTGCAGGCTGCAGCGTCCTCTGAGCTGGAGGGCTTCCTATTGGCCCTTCTGCTTCGAGAGCGTGTGCGCCATCTTTAATTGGATGGCAAGCCCACTCTCTGGCCACTAATTGTCCAATTCGGGGAAAATTACTACTAGGTGACTGTTTCCCACACAGTGCGGGTTTGTGACCCCTACTTGACCTCGGCCCAAAGGGAAAACACGTGTCCCAATTCTCTGGAGTGAGATTGAAATCTATAACCTCCTGACTCAAAAGCAAGAATTCTATTATTGAGCCAAGTCTGACAACAGTCACTGTCACTGACCTACTCAAAGTAGCAAACAGCTGGGCATCATGTTAAAACCTGGGTCCCTTCCAAGTTCCTAGATTGTCATTGATGTTTTTTTGAATCATAGAACCTCACTTCTCCATTTACTTCCTATTATTTTACAACTGTAGTACTGGTAGAGCCACACAAGCTCATGAAATGGGAGAGTAGGTGGAGCAATGGATGGAGACACATTGAGGTTTTTTTAATAAAAGCAAAAGGGATCATTCCCTCCGCAACACCCTGGTCCACTCCTCTATTACCCCCGACATCTCGTCCCCTTCCCACAGCACCTTCCCATGCTATCACAGGAGGTGTAATACCTGCCCTTTTACCTCCTCTCTCCTCACCATCCAAGGCCTCAAACACTCCATTCAGGTGAAGCAGCGATTTCCTTGTACTTTTTTCAGTTTAGTATATTGTATTCACTGCTCATAATGTGGTCGCCTCTACATTGGGGAGACCAAACGCAGAACACCTCTGTTCAGTCTGAAAGCATGACTCCAAGCTTCCGGTTTCTTGCCATTTCAACACACCCCCTTGCTCTCATGCCCACATTTCTGTCCTTGGCCTGCTGCAGGGTTCCAGTGAACATCAACGCAAGCTCGAGGAACAGCATCTCATTTTCCAATTAGGCACTCTACAGCTTTCCGGACTGAACATTGAGTTCAATAATTTCAGAGCATGACTGGCCCTTTTTTATTATTATTTTATTTTATTTTATTTTGTGTTATAATTTTTTTGCCATGTGCCTGCCTTAAACTTGGTTTTCATGTTTGTGCTTTTGGACAGAGCTGTTCATTATTCTGTCATTAACACTCTCTCTGCACTAATGCTTTGTCTTTCACCACACCATTAGCACTCCCTTTGCCTTGTCCCATGTCCTCTTTGTCTTTGAATCTCTCCTGCCCTCTGCCCGATCACACACCTTCCCTTTTGTTCTCTTCCCCCACAGCCGGCCCGCATCATTTGCTTAAAACCGATTACATTTCTAACCTTTGCCATTTCTGATGAATGGTCACAGACCTGAAACGTTAACTCTCCACAGATGCTGCCCGACCTGCTGAGTATTTCTAGCACTTTCTGTTTTTATTTGAGTTTTTTTTTTAAGCTTGGGCAAAGGTATAAAATGGACAATATTGAATTGGCCTTGCACTACAAACTCCACCTGATTTTCCTTTTCATTGACTTAAATGAAAAGGAATGTTGGGCAGGGTGTAAAATGGGCGGCTGATTCAACATCGTCTGATTACATCACTGACCAAAGTTAAAATTACACCCATCGAGTGGCTACAATATGGGGAGAAATACAAATTGTTCCATCAGCCAAGCAACTTATCTGAACTGCTTTTAAGTAAAAATGTACCCTCTGCCTATTATGTATCACATGTGGGTTTCCAACTAAATTTGCTGAAGTCAACAACATTCATTTGTAAATTCCTTTATTTCAGTCATGGCTCTCGGGGCAATCTACCTTGGATTTGTTGGCATTCTAGAACTGTACCCCACGCTATCCAAGTTTTCCAAAGCTTACGTTAAGTAACTTATCTTAAATCATAGGCCGGAATTTCCCCAGCCCCAGGGAGGCAGCTTTGAAGGCAATGGTGTGGGGAATTCTAGAAATGAAAGCATCAGGCTTGTTCCCCGACATGCTCCCGCCTTGTCGCGCTTTCCCCAGAGGCGGGAGCATACGAGCAGCGGCGGTGGGCAGATAGTTAAGCCAATTAGTGAGGTTCTTAGCGGGTATTCCGTGAGCGGACTGCAAACTTGCTGGCGTCGCGCGGGATCCCCGCCGTGTCCGCACCCTGGCGAGTAAGAGGAGGCAACTGCACAGCGGGAGGTGGAGGCTGCATTACGTATGATTGAACGGATATCGGCAAAAATGGCAATGCTGCAGTCTTCCCATCTCCCAGCCTTGCCATTGAGTGTGGAATTCCTGGAGATGGATGTCCCCGATCGCCAGGGGCCTCCTGATGTGCTAGCCGCTCCCCTGATGCTGATGGCAGCTGCAGTGCTTCCACTGGTCACACAGTAAGGGGTTTAGTTTAGTTTAGAGATACAGCACTGAAACAGGCCCTTCTGCCCACCAAGTCTGTGCCGACCATCAACCACCCATTTATACTAATCCTACACTAATTCCATATTCCTACCACATCTCCACCTGTCCCTATATTTCCCTACCACCTACCTATACTAGGGGCAATTTATAATGGCCAATTAACCTATCAACCTGCAAGTCTTTGGCATGTGGGAGGAAACCGGAGCACCCGGAGGAAACCCACGCAGACACAGGGAGAACTTGCAAACTCCACACAGGCAGTACCCAGAATTGAACCCGGGTCGCTGGAGCTGTGAGGCTGCGGTGCTAACCACTACGCCACTGTGCCGCCAGGGTGCCAGCCTCCCTTGTAGTGGGTTGCATTCTTCCGAGTTCCCGCCTCCAAACCCGCCCTGATCGGACGACAAACAGGGAGGGCTGAATATTACCAGCCTCTCGACGTTGGGGGTCATGGCGGGGAGCCTGTAAAATACTCGTGGAAGTGACCCGCCACGAACCCCGAAGCTGAGAAGGCCCCGCTGCATTTTACCAGTGGTGGTGAGGCCTCAGTGCGGCCTCCCTGCAGCTCAGCAGCAGGGCCTTCATTTAAATACTAAAATTAATGCTACTAAATTTACATCTACTTACCTTGTCCTGGCGGCCGTCCCATGCCAATATTACGGCCGCCAGCCACAACTCGTGCGCCTTCGGAACTCCATATGGAGTTCTGAGGCCAGACACTGGTGGCTAGGGGGAGGACTGAAATTATCAGGGGGCGAGGGAGCAGGAAAAACACATCGTGTTGGCTGTGGGGGATGGTGGGAAGGGGTTGAAGGGTAAATGTTAAGAGGTTGGGGGGGGGGAAGTTGGGGTTAGGAATAAACTTCATTTTGTTGTGTCATGAAGACCCCCACCTGCCAAGAATGAGGCATATTAATTTCATCATATGAACATTAATTTTAAACTGATGCTGGAGTGAAGAAATGACCTGTCTTACAAGAGATCACCAGACGCTTGGCTGGAGGACATTTGCATACTAAGAAACAGTGCTTGGAGAGACAAATGAATTGCTCACTGGTTCACTTAACAGAGATTGGTCCAGGCAATGGTGTTCCACATCTTGTCGGTGTAAGAGACAGCACTACACCATCTCCCCCCACCGAGAGCTTTGAAATCCACTAATGCATGTGTTTGTTTAAACAGTTAGTCACATGACTAACCTGCTGGCCAACTTCGAGTTTGAATTGTGCTCACAGGCCAGTTTGGCGTCAGACTGCAGAGTGTAACTAAACCTGCAACAAGACAGCCTCCCACCTGGCTGGCTCTCTCTCTCAATTTTTCACAAGCCTCCGGACCCACTGAAGACACGTAAACCTCAAGAGAGAAACCACTCCAACATCAAAACAAGTTGAAGCGTGCACTGGGCCCCAATGAACAGCAAGACTTACTGACAACCAAAGACTCCACATTGACCTTAAACGACCATAAATAACTACCAGATATTGCCTCAAACTTGTTCCCTTTATTCTTGCTACTTTTTCTGTCTCTATCTGCGTGTGTGTTTATCACATATGCATGCAAGCATGGTGGTGTCACATATTCGTAGCCGTTACCCGAATTAGAGTTTAAGATTAATAAACTTCCACCTTTCTTGTTTAAATATAAGAAAACCTGTCTGATTGACTTGCCTTACAATTGGAGCAGTGAACAAGGATTCACTGAGCAGGGAACTAAAACACGGTGTTTCGAAAATTAAACCCTGTTACGGTTAAACCAGGCAAAGGCTGAGAGGGAACCCCTAGGCCCCTGTCTCCCCTAGTCGTAAATGTTGTTATCGCCCTGAAAACAAACACTGGGGGCAGGGTGGGAAAGGGCCTCCAGCACATCTAATTTTTGACATACAATGCCCCACTATAGCATTTTTAAAAATAACATTTTTTCTAAAGACTTGAAGCCCTTTAAAAATGGCGCCAGCGCCTGCGTGTTGGTGCCAGCCACCATTGCCGGGTATGGAGTGGCCGTCCCCTCTACGTCATCGGGGGCGGCCGCTTCACCCCCTCCATTTAAATTAGCCGCCGCGCGAAATACACAGGGGCTCAGCGGCGGCACTTCTGTGTCGGAAGGCCGCCGAGTTCAAAGCGTGATGTGCGGCGGTGCTAATAAAATTCAGCCCGGAGTCCTGACCTCCCACCTCCAAACCTGCCCACCCCTGTCCCCTGATTGGATGCCAAATGCAGGGGCGGACTGTTAATTGGCCACCTCTGTAAAATTAAGCTGGCGGCCATGCTACCGAAATGTTCAGGCTGGGGACCCGGAAATAGCACCGACATCGAGTTTCCCAACTCCCACGGGAAAAGTCAGCCCATAGAGTCAATCAGATTAGTGCATTATCTTAATAAATTTCCTTCAGTTTCCCCGCTCCCCCACCCCGCCCCCCCCCCCCCCCCCCCCCACCCCACAACCCTCCATGAAGATGATGATTCTGGCTGGAGGCAGGCCCATAGTATTATTGTCCACGTGTACGTCTTGACAGTTACTGTCAGCAGGATATTTGGCTGTAGACAGTATCCTGCCTAAGCCTGATCCCGATGTTCACACACATGTACTTTTATCAAGGGAGGAGGGGGAGAATGGGGGCAGACACTGGATACCTGAAGAAACCCTGACTGACTTTTCACAGACTTGCAGCAACAGCCAAACTAGGGCCCTAGAGATTAGTTAACTGAGCACAGAGTGGGACTTGGATTTGGAATTGCTCATCTGGTTATCTCAGTCTACATCAGATAGTGCCCTTAGCCAGTAAGCCATTGCAAGGTAGGAGGGCTCCAAATTACTCTTAATCAATCCAAGTGATAGGTAAGATAACATAGTACACATTTTGCGCTATAAGCTGATAAAGCATACATCAGTTACTCATTTATAAGTTGGTCAGTATTAGTTACTCATTTGAAGGTTAACACAACTCAACCACTAAAGAAACAAAATCTTGATTAATGGGTAGTTCTTTCTATTGCGAGCCAATGTTTATGCCCCAGTTACAATCAAGTTCTGAGAGAAATCCAGGCCAAAAGGGTGCTGCTCCTCTCTTTCCAGTCAGCATAGAGAGTGGAAATTGTTTGTGCCAAATCTCTCAGCTGTGAAACATGGATGACTTACAGCTACCAGGAAAAGAAGCTCAATAATTTCCATCTTCACTGTCTGCGGCACATTATGGGTATATCCTGGCAGGAGAAAATCACAAATGCAACCATCCTCACAAAGGCAGAGCTCCCAAGTGTGTTGGCACTTTTCAAACAGAGGCAGCTTTGTTGGTTAGGGCATGTCCGCTGGATGGAAGACAGTCGCATACCCAAGGACCTTCTGTATAGTGAGGTAGCCGGGGTCAGACGACCAGTGGGGCGCCCAAAGCTCCGCTTCAAGGATGCTTGCAAGTGTGACATGAAGGCCCTAAATATCAACAGTCACACCTGGGAGTCACTAGCTGGTGAAAGAGGGAAATGGCGACACATCCTGTGGACTGGTGTGCACTACCACAATTACCAGTTGCTACAGCAGCTTGGCAACAGGCTCCAAAGCCAAAAACAACAACTCACATCATCATTTGGCAGCTTCACGTGCAGCACTTGTGGCATAACCTGTCTCTCAAGGATTGGCCTTCACAGCCATCAACAAAGGTGCACCAAGAGAAGACACCCCACCTAAATGGATTGTTTGCTGCGTGTCCATCATCTTTCCTAGATGGAAGGATGCCAAAAATAGATCCCTCAGCTATCATGTTTCAGCATATTAAGCAACGCCTCTGAGGAAACCTGCAAGGCTCCCATGCTTGGTTTGCCAGTTCTATGGAAAACTGCCGTCCGCCACAAGCACCAATCCATATTCTACTCTTTCAAAACAGGTTTGCAGGTCAAAGCACAATATACACTGGACACGCATCCACATTACAATGAAACACTGGTGTTTTGAACTGTGTCTGAGTCAGATTTCTCAATTTGTGTCAATTAGAATTGAATTTAAGAAGAATCAAGCATAATTGGCAGTGACTGTGGCAATCTCAATCAAGCGGAATCTAATGTATTGGATTTAATTTCCATGAAATGCAGAGTCAATGTGATTATTCTCTTAATTCTAAGGTAGCTTGAAGGTGCTGGGTAATTGATAATTGTAATTTTTTTTGAAAGTCTGCATACTTGAAGATATGGATCTCTCTGGTAACCAATCTTAGCAAACCCAGCAATTTTACTTGAGATCGTGAATAGATGCATGATGTCCACCTGTCCCAAACTAGTGGCCCATCACCCCTCTAAGCTGAGAGAGAAAGCACTTCAAGGTTGGGGCTAAAGCACGTTGTTGGGGCAGAGTAGAAAGAGCTTTACTCCGCATCTAAGCCTTGTTATACATGATACTAGTGCCTCTATTTGATAGTGTTCCATTCATTGGCACAGACCTGCCTTTCCATGGCGGACACAAAAGAAAATATATATCTTTTTAAAGGATGCAAATCTCTAATCCTCTCCTCTTTTTATTCTGATGAGGTTAGTAAAAAGTGGGACTTTAGAGGATGAAAACAGTAACATATGCGATCACATGGTTCTGGCTGTTAAACTAACCCCACAAAGTAGTACAATCTCACTGATGCTATTGCATTACTCGTGAGGCCACAGCTATTGTGTCAAATGCAGAAATGATGGAGACGGGAGTAGTTTTTCTGAAAAGCACCATAACAAAACCCACCAAACAGGAAGCTTCTCTTATCCCAATCAGTCACTTCTATTGACTAAATCCTGATTGGGATGATTTCAATCAATTAAATCAGTGTGCACAGTTGAATGAAAGAAAGACTTGCATTTCTATCGTGCCTCTCACAACCTCAGACTATTCCAAAGCACTTTACAACCAATGATGTACATTTGAAGGATAGTGATGGTTACAACATGGAAAACACAGCAGCCAATTTGCACACAGCAAATTCCCAAAAACAGCAATGTGATACTGACCAGATAGTCTGTCTTTGTGATGTTGTTTGAGGGATATATATTGGTCAGTTGGCTGGGACATGGGTGGAGGGGAGAACTCCCCTGCTCTTCTTTAAAATAGTGCCTTGGGATCTTTCACATCCATCAAAGAGGGTAGATGTTACCTTGGTTGAAAGTCTCATCTGAAAGTTGGCACCTCTGACCGTGCAGTACTTCTTCAGTACTGCACTGGAGTGTCAACGTAGAGTTTTGTACTCAAGTCCCCAGAGTAGGACTGTGAATCCACAACCTTCTGACTAAGAGGTGAGAATGCTACCAACTGAGTCATGGCTGACACTCAGGAATAGCCTGCCAGAACTCACTGGTTTGACATCTGCATGCAGCAAGGCTGCTTAGGAAAGGGAACGAGGGCTGTCAGTGCTTGTGGAGCTGTACCGACAAGAATTAGTGCCTCCAGGAGAGGGGGAGAAAACAGGAAATGAAAACAAAAAGAAAATTAATTTCTAAGTCCATGTTTCATTGGATGCAGTGCAGAAATACTCTGGCAGCTCCATACATGGTTAACAGGAATCTAACAGTAGATGGAATATAATGGGTTTATGTTTCAGCTCTACTGTGTGATTATTGATGCAGAATTGGATGAAAACATTTATTAAAGACACATGTTGAGTATGTGTGCAGACTTTGATTGCTTAACCATGTGACCCTAGCCATCTATCCTCCACAACACCCTTCACGAGTTGTTTTTTAAAGAACATTTCAAAAACAGAACAGGATTGTTTACATGGATAACGAGGAAAAAAACAGCTGGTCCTAGTCAGCTCCAAGGGTGGGATTTTCTCAATGCCTGATTTGATCTTAGACATAAAGTGGGACATCGAAGTCAGGACAGTGGGGGAAGATGCTAGAATTGATCTCAGTGCCCCTAGGCTAGGAGAGGGAAATAAAATCAGTTAGGTTTCCTCTTCTGATGGTTGTTGTATACTGGAACTGGCCTTGAACAAACTGAAGAAAGTCACTCATTTTACGAGATTTTCCACTTTATTACTCTCAAGATCATCGTTTCAGCACCATATAATCCAACTCATTGGTCTTCAACTCTGATAGCGGAAGGATATGGAAAAGCTGCAGTGCAGATTATTTCGGATGTTACCAGGGGAGAGAGATTACTGTTATTAAGAGAGACTTGAAAAGTTAAGACTTTTCTTAATAGTGCTGAAACCCTTCTTCAAGTTTGTGAAGGGTTATGATAAAGTAAATAGTAATACATTATTTTCTACTGGTTAGAGAGACAGTGAATAGTTGGCACAAATTTAAGACAATCACAAAAAGAATGAAAGGAGAGGTTACAGAAAAATAATAGAATTAGAATGTGCAAATCTCTGCTGCAAACAGTTGTTGACGCAGAGTCTATCATTTTTTTTAAAAAAGAGAATTAGCTGCTTGAAAAAGAGGAGTATTTAAAGATATAGGGATGCAGCAGGTATTTGGGAGTAGACTTAGGTGGCTGATGTGGAGAAAAATCACAGACTTGATTGAGCAAATGATGTCTGCTGTAACATCCTCTGATTCTGTGATGCCATCTGTGGTTCAGTTGGTAGCACTTTTGCCTCTGAGTCAAATGTTTGTGTGTTCACTCCCACCCAGGGAATTGAGCATGAAATCCAGTACTGAGGGTGCGCAGCACTGTTGGAGGTGCCGTCTTTTAGATGAGATGTTAAACCAAGGCTCTGTCTTCTCTCTCAGGTGGATGTAAAAGACCCCATGGCACTATTTTGAAGAACAGCAGGAGAATTATTCCTGGTGTCCTGGCCAATATATATCCATCAACAAACATCACAAAAACAAATTTTCTGGTCATTTAACTCATTATTGTTTGTGGGGCCTTGCTTTGTGCAACTTGGCTGCTCTGTTTCCTACATTATAATAGTTGATACACTTCAAAAGTATCTTATTTGCTGTGTAGTGCCTCTGCAGTCATATTCAGCTGGCCTCAGACACCGGATACATCAGAGGAATGTATGATGGCATTAAGAGAGCTCTTGGGCCAACCATCAAGAAGATCGCCCCCCTCAAATCTAAATCAGGGGACATAATCACTGACCAACGCAAACAAATGGACCGCTGGGTTGAGCACTACCTAGAACTGTACTCCAGGGAGAATGTTGTCACTGAGACTGCCCTCAATGCAGCCCAGTTTCTGCCAAACATGGATGAGCTGGACGTACAGCCAACAAAATCGGAACTCAGTGATGCCATTGATTCTCTTGCCAGCGGAAAAGCCCCTGGGAAGGATAGCATTACCCCTGAAATAATCAAGAGTGCCAAGCCTGCTATACTCTCAGCACTACATGAACTGCTATGCCTGTGCTGGGACGAGGGAGCAGTACCACAGGACATGCGCGATGCCAATATCATCGCCCTCTATAAAAACAAAGGTGACCGCGGTGACTGCAACAACTAGCGTGGAATCTCCCTGCTCAGCATAGTGGGGAAAGTCTTTGCTCGAGTCACTTTAAACAGGCTCCAGAAGCTGGCCGAGCGCGTCTACCCTGAGGCACTGTGTGGCTTTCGTGCAGAGAGATCGACCGTTGTTCTCCCTTCGTCAGATACAGGAGAAATGCCGCGAACAACAGATGCCCCTCTACATTGCTTTCATTGATCTCACCAAAGCCTTTGACCTCGTCAGCAGACGTGGTTTCTTCAGACTACTAGAAAAGATTGGATGTCCACCAAAGCTACTAAGTATCATCACCTCATTCCATGACAATATGAAAGGCACAATTCAACATGGTGGCTCCTCATCAGACCCCTTTCCTATCCTGAGTGGCGTGAAACAGGGCTGTGTTCTCGCACCCACACTTTTTGGGATTTTCTTCTCCCTGCTGCTTTCACATGCGTTCAAGTCCTCTGAAGAAGGAATTTTCCTCCACACAAGATCAGGGGGCAGGTTGTTCAACCTTGCCCGTCTAAGAGCGAAGTCCAAAGTACAGAAAGTCCTCATCAGGGAACTCCTCTTTGCTGACGATGCTGCTTTAACATCTCACACTGAAGAGTGCCTGCAGAGTCTCATCGACAGGTTTGCGGCTGCCTGCAATGAATTTGGCCTAACCATCAGCCTCAAGAAAACAAACATCATGGGGCAGGATGTCAGAAATGCTCCATCCATCAATATTGGTGACCACGCTCTGGAAGTGGTTCAAGAGTTCACCTACCTAGGCTCAACTATCACCAGTAACCTGTCTCTAGATGCAGAAATCAACAAGCGCATGGGAAAGGCTTCCACTGCTATGTCCAGACTGGCCAAGTGTGGGAAAATGGCGCACTGACACGGAACACAAAAGTCCGAGTGTATCAAGCCTGTGTCCTCAGTACCTTGCTCTATGGCAGCGAGGCCTGGACAACGTATGTCAGCCAAGAGCGACGTCTCAATTCATTCCATCTTCGCTGCCTCCGGAGAATACTTGGCATCAGGTGGCAGGACCGTATCTCCAACACAGAAGTCCTCGAGGCGCTTGAGATGGCTTGGCCATGTGAGCCGCATGATTAGATTAGATTAGATTAGAGATACAGCACTGAAACAGGCCCTTCGGCCCACCGAGTCTGTGCCGAACATCAACCACCCATTTATACTAATCCTACACTAATCCCATATTCCTACCAAACATTCCCACTTGTCCCTATATTTCCCTACCACCTACCTATACTAATGACAATTTATAATGGCCAATTTACCTATCAACCTGCAAGTCTTTTGGCTTGTGGGAGGAAACCGGAGCACCCGGAGAAAACCCACGCAGACACAGGGAGAACTTGCAAACTCCACACAGGCAGTACCCGGAATCGAACCCGGGTCCTTGGAGCTGTGAGGCTGCGGTGCTAACCACTGCGCCACTGTGCCGCCCTGCATGGAAGATGGCAGGATCCCCAAAGACACATACATTGTACAGCGAGCTCGCCACTGGTAGCAGCCATCCATGTCTCCGCTTTAAAGATGTCTGCAAACGCGACATGAAGTCCTGTGACATTGATCACAAGTCGTGGGAGTCAGTTGCCAGCGTTCGCCAGAGCTGGCGGGCAGCCATAAAGGCGGGGCTAAAGTGTGGCGAGTCGAAGAGACTTAGCAGTTGGCAGGAAAAAAGACAGAGGCGCAAGGGGAGAGCCAACTGTGTAACAGCCCCGACAAACAAATTTTTCTGCAGCACCTGTGGAAGAGCCTGTCACTCCAGAATTGGCCTTTATAGCCACTCCAGGCGCTGCTCCACACACCACTGACCACCTCCAGGCGCTTACCCATTGTCTCTCGAGACAAGGAGGCCAAAGAAGAAAGTGCTACAGGATGTCCTGAGATTGTGAAAGGCGCTATATAAATGCAGGTTCTTTCTTTTATGAAAGGTATCAGGCAGGAGCTTATCAAATGAAGGACATTACCTCCATGAGTTGGCCCCATCAGCTGGCTACAGATGCAATTACACAATATAATCCTAAACTCCGCACTTACCGTCCAGTGATTCCTGCTGAAAAGAGACACGTCTGTGTATGTCAGATGAGGACAGCGTCAAGCTCCAGTGCGATTCTATCAAGTGCCTGCTGTTGTTCATTGTCTAGACTCACACATGAAGTATACTCACATATGTGAAATATACTCAGAGGGTGGTGAATCTGTGGAATTCTCTACCCCAGAGGGCTGTGGAAGCTCAGTCATTGAGCATGTTCAAGACAGAAATCGATAGATTTCTGAATACTAATGACATCAAGGGATATGAGCATAGTGGGGGAAAATGGCGTAGAGGTAGATGATCAGCCATGATTGGTTTGAACGGCAGAGCAGGTTCGGTGGGCCAAATGGCCTACTCCTGCTCCTATTTCATATGATCCTATTGGAGGGTGGCCAGATCTGCATCCTAACAGGAGTCAGCACTTAATGGCATTGGTGTGGTGTGTGGGGGGGGGATTAAGGAAAGAGAATGGATTGGTTAAGTAACTTGAAATGCTACCAGAACATTTCAAGGAGCTGTTCATCTAGTCTCCACCACTTATTACAGGCAGCCACCTGCATTGGGCAAATGACTGTAACCATTTACCAGTGCTAAAGGAGTCAATTACACAGGTACCACTTATAATGTATACCTGTGTCAGCTATTTCAAGCAGTTAAATAAGTCCTTCGCTCCTCATTAATTGCCCGTAATTACCGATTTAAAAAGCTCTGCTGGTTTCAGGCAAAGTCAGGTCTTCAATCGACTGTTTGCATCTCGTCGAAGTGTGATTACCTTGGTGGTGACATTCTTAGCATTGTTTTTTTTTTCATAAGAGGTCGTGGGTTTGGAAGGTGTCGTTGAAGGAGGCTTGGCGGGTTGCTGCAGTACATCTTGTAGATGGTACTCACTGCTGCCACTGTGTGCCAGTGATGGAGGGCGTGACTGTTTAAGGTGGTGGATGGGTCATCTATCAAGCAGGCATTGATTCAGATGCAAGTTCTAACGATGATGAGAGGACCATTCGGAAATTGGAGACTTCTGGTGTTCTGCAATGTGCCTGACATTTTAAAATCTACATATGAAACATTTAACTGTGGGCAAGAAAATATCCTAATGGCTACATGAGGTATACAGTGCAAATGTGCTGTTGGTTACATTCTACCAAAAAATGCTACTTCATTACTGCTGCCTTATTATGCTTTTATTATCCACCATGTGTAGCAGGCAAATTGTGTTGATATCATGGACCCACTATAGACAATGGGGACTGTGTTGCTTTGCAAAATTAACCTGCCCTCCCCACAAAAAATTAAACTATGTAACATTGCTGTAGATAAGAGTGTGTGGGGGGGGGGGGGGCGGGTACTCCCTCATGTACGCTTCAAAATAAATGTATTTGAACTTCTGCTCCATTCCCAGAAGAAATTCCATTCAACCTGTAAAGTTTAATGCTCTCCACTTTTGCAAGAACATCTGTGTGACAGGTGATGTTAAATTAGTTCTCCCTGCCCTTTAATCTGGAATAAAAGCAGTAAATTGCCACCAAAACACTACAGGTCAGTCAGCATCTGCACGGGTAATGTGTGTGGGGTAAATCCTTGGTTCGGATGTAAATATGGATTTCTACTGCAGCATATTTTCAGTCATTCCTCCATTAGTTTTAGTCATTGTATGTTAGCTTTCCATGATATTATGACGTAGTTTCAAAATCTGTGTGTGTGTACAGCTGTGGAACATGTCTAAAGCCTTCCTGACTTTATTTTATTGGCCTCATTATGTCAATGATTCAGAACTTTGCCCTTTTGGATTCCCTAAACTGCAAATCCACACTCTTCCTCCTCCCTGCATCGATGTCAACATTCACTGCACCATCTCCTATTTTAACTTATTATTTGCCAGGAACTCAGGAACTTCCTTTCTGTAATCTATAAGCTATTAAAAGCAAACTTGGTGTCACCTAAAGAAAGATAGCATTATTCATGACCTCAGGCCTTCCCAAAGTCCTTTACAGCTAATGAAGCGTAGTCTCTGTTGTAATGTAGGAATATCAGCAGCTATTTTTCACACAGCAAGCTCTCAAAAATAGCAATGAAACAAATGACCTGTTTTACGTGTAGGTTGAGATGTCTTACTCTTCCTTGAAGAGAGCTGTGGGATGTTTTATATCCACCTGAGAGGACCAACATGTTCTCAGTTTAATAGCTCAGTTTGACAGTGCAGGATTGAGTGTCCACCGAGATTATGAAGTGCTCAAGTCTCTGGAGTGGGGCTTAAACCCACGACTGTCTGACTCAGAGTCAACAGTGCTACCACTGAGCCCAGGCTGCAAATGTTCTCAGATTAAAAAGTGTATGTCGATAAGTGGTCTCGTCAATCAGTATTCTGGCTGAAAGTGCACTGCACTGTAGATCTGAATTTGAGCAGTTTTACTGACTTGGTTAATTCCTTTTCAGGTGATTTTGCAAGCATGTCTTTGCAAATTTACAAACTCTTGTTCTTCACGCTGATTTATCACCTGCTATTATAATGTATCTTGGCGTTGGGCTCTTCCCACATAGTCATCTATTCCTTAAGAATGTAAGAAGGCATGGAGTAAGCAAAGGAGCTGTGGCTTCAAACCCGTCCCTCCACAAACCCTGTTTAATCCACTATGTCAAGGACTCTACCCTACCCATTTAATCTCTATGAATTCTGCAAATTTAACCACCCCCTGCCATTTCCACTCCTCAACCTTCACTGCCTCTGATGCACATAGAAGATTCCATACACTATTGAAGGAAGAACAGGGGAGTTCTTCCCAGTATCCCAACCAATATTAATCCCTCAATCAACTTCCCAAACTAAAAGAACAAATTATATGGTCACTATTACGTTACTATTTATAGGCGCTTTCTGTGCTCAAATTGGCCGCTGTGTTTCCTACATTACAATAGTGACTGCACTTTGCAAAGTGCTTTATTGTTTGTAAAGCTCTTTGGTCATCCTGAGGTTGTGGAAGGTGCTACATAAATGCAAGTCCTTTCTTTCCTGGTTCTGTTGTATTCATTAACACAGATGTGGTGCTGCTATCGTGTAATAACAAAAAGTAAATCAACAACTAAAGTATAATTATTTTACATTGCTTTAACATCATACTCTATCTTTTAACTGTACTGGGAATGACAGTAAATTCTCAAAAATGAATGCCAGCCTCAGCGTTAGTCTACAGCCTATAAGACAGGGTGCATTTTCATTTTATAAATTTTTTTCAAGTAATTTCTTTTTTCCCCATTCGTAGCAGATGGAAGATCAGCTCCCAAACCACTGCCAGTGTCAGCCACTAGGGGATGCAGCAGAGAAGTCGAGAATGACTTGCTCCAATTTTTCTTCAACTCTTGTGAAAACAGTTGTCCTTCACACCTTGTCTGTGATGGCATAGTTGAGGCTAAGGTTGATCAGAAACTAGCCACATTGGTAAAAAAAAAAGTAAATCAAACCCGCTGCTCCCACTTTTAACATTACAATTGTGACCCTGCCCATCAATGGATTGAGATTGATCTACTTCTCAATCCCCAGTCTGTGCTAAGGTGGCTGATTTTAGTTAGATCAGTTGACGAAATTGGCCTCTGCCTTTGTGAACTAGGGAGGGGATAAATCAGCCCCGTCTACTGGTAGAAGTGCCCAGCTGCTGGCATGACTGTGTCACAGAATGGTGATGCCCAAATAAGGAATGTAAGACATGTTTGGCAAATTTAATTCATTATGGACAATAGATACACAGAAGTGGACAAACAAATATATTATCAAACAATTTTGACGGTATCATAAAGCATGGAAGTAAAAATGGCATCTGTCCAGTTTATACCCATTCAGCCATTTTGGGTTTTTGAAACAGCCTCTCAGAGGTGACAGTAAGGAGAATACAGAATGCATTCCATCTGTAGCAAGTTCCCATCAACGACAGTGAGATGAATGACCAGTTAATCTCTTTTTAAGGAAACAATATTGGGTAAAAGATCAAGAGAAACCCCATCTTTTTTTGGATCATGGAGTGGGACATTTTACATCTACTTGCACAGGAACATTGGACATCAGTTTAATGTCTCATCTGAATGACAGTACTAAATTGAAACGTCATCCTAGATTATGTGCTCAAGTCTGCAGAGGGACTAGAATTTACAATCTTCTGACTAAGAGAGAGAGCTCTTAATGATCCAAGCTGACACTTGCCTTCTTATAATTTTTATAACAATAACAGCTTGCATTTATGTGGTGCCTTTAATGGAGAAAATATCCTAAGTTGTTTCACAGAGGTGTAAGGAAAAAATGGACATTGAGCCAAAGAAAGAGATGTTCGAAAGGGTAACCAAAAGCTTGGTCAACTAGGTAGGTTTTAAGAAGCGCCTTAGAAGCGGAGAGGGAAGTAGGGAGACAGAGATGTTAGAGAGGGAGCTCCAGAGTGTGGGATCGGGACAGCTGATGGCTAACAGAGGTGGGGCAAAGGGAGGGATGGAGATTTGGGTGGGGCGTTGGGGGTTGTAGCACTAGAGAAGGTTACACAGATGGAGAGGTGCAAGGCCATGGGAGAGATTTGAATATAACAATGAGAATTAGAAATTTGAGGCATTGGATGATTGGCAGTCAATGAGGGCAGGGATGATGGATGAGCAGGACTTGGTGCAAGATAGGAAGTTGTCAGCAGAGTTTTGGATGAGCTGGTTTACAGACGGTGAAGGATGGGAGGGCAGCCATGAGAATATTGGAACAGTTAAGTCTGGTGGAAAGGGTAGATATGGATTTCTGCAGCGGATGGGCCAGAGACAGGGCAAAGGCAGGTGATGTTGTAAAGATGGGAGTAGTCGGTCTTTGTGAAAGAGAGAAAGTGGGTTTGGAAGCTCAGTTTGGTGCAGAATAGGATATTGATGTTGGAAACAACCTGGTTTAGCATGAGACAGGTGAGAGGGCAGATTTAGTGGCAGGGTCTGAAGCCATTTGCTCAGGTCTTCACAAAGTTTAGCTGGTGTAAACTATGGCTCATCCAAGACTGAATGTTGGACAAGCAGTGGAGGGGTAAGAGGATATCTTTTATTGAGTTTAATGAACCATGCTTGAGAGTGATGTTACTTATAAAAGTCAAATTAGTGCAAAATTATGTTAATTCAAAGCGAATATCTGTAGTTAACACTAATGTGTTTGTATGTTTGTGTTTCCCACCTAGTAATATTAACCAGCGTGTTTATAATAAATCTGAATATAGATTTCTAAATCTTTTGTTAACAAATAGTGGAATATAGATTTCTAAAATATCCCTACCACATTGGGGGAAATGGAAAAAGATCTGAGACCCACAGAATTTAATAAGGGGCGGTCCTAAAAACTCTTGGCAATTTAGCCTATAGATCGACTATAGGTTATAATTGACATGAGAGGGAGCGAATGGGAGCCGGGATTATGATTGGGGTTCAACCAATGGCAATTAGGAAGCAGGGAAGGGGGCGTGTACGGAGTGCGCAGGCGCAGTAGCATTAATCCAAGTTTGGGGGTAAAGAGTTGAGTCTCCGGAGCAACAAGTGGGGGCAGTGAGAGGGCAGGAGTAGGCCATTAAATTCCCCCCTTGTTAAAGCTATATTCCGGCCTGTAACCAAGGTTAACTACATGAAAATATATATCAGCTGGGGGAAGAAGGACAAAAGTAGCATTATATAATACAGTAAAAGTGCAATGAGTCGGTAACATCCCTGAGAGGGAAAAAATGAAGACGGAGGGAATGAGAGAGCTCAGTTAAAAGTAGCTGTTTTAATTAAACGAGGCCTGGTTAAGGTAAGATTTTACAAAGACCTTTCTTTTAAAGAGTTTTTTTGGAAAAAAAATGCATGCAGAAAATGAATTTGTTTGCAATCGTGTGATTTTAAGATCCCTCCTTCTTAGTGTGGGCTTTGTTCTGTTTTTTTGTTACTGCATTGTTACCTGGAGCCCAGTGTGTGTGTTTTGTTGGGGGTTAAAGATACAAGGTAACTGGGATTCAAGCTCCCAGCTCTGAAAATCACAATAGATCCTTGTGTGTTTTTGTTTTTAAATAAAAGTTTATTTTCTCCCCTTCTAAATCTTTTAGAAGTTTGTTTGCAGAAGTTGTAAATTCCGGTTCAGTTTTTGCTTTGAACTTTTCTTTAAGTTTATTGTTTTCATTTGTCTTCCAAGCACGTATTTTGAAGTACATTTCATTACAATTTGTTTTTTTAGGGGAAAAAACAGTTCTTGTTTTACATCTGGGTGGATTTGTACGAGAGAGAAAAAAACACTTGGTGTCCTCAATATTTCCAACATGGACTTGTTAATTATAACTTTTTCCAAACATAGATTTCGAAAGCATTTTAATTGGGGAGTGTTGAGTCTGTGGTAATTGTATCTTTTATTAAGTGATACATTTTGATCAACTGCTTTTTATGAATGGGTTTGGCTGGTGGGTTACAATAGTATCAGGTGCAATTTTGCAAATATCTATATATTTTTTCTATTTATTTTGAGCACATTTACTGGAGCGCTGAATAGTTGCTGATAGATTACATTTCCGATCGTGTTTCTGGGCGCTCTGTACCGGATCTGTCACTAAAGCGTTATGCTTTGTTATCAGACCTTTAATATTGTAGTTGGGGGAGAGGTGATTTGTCTGCTAAAGTAGCAATTCGGCACGGTTCAACCTGCTTGAGTACTGCAAGGATTGAGGTTAGATCTTATGGGGAACCCCAGTGCTGGTATTAAAGCACTCCCAGTGCAGCCTTCAGGATATGATTACTCCGATGTTCGATGTGGTGTCTGACAATCAACAGTACTGTTTATCATTTGGTTTAACCGGTTCCTTTTTGTAAAGTTAACTGAACCACTCCTGTGTTTACAGAACTGCTGAGTTTCTTGTTAAATAAACGGACAGAGGTTTACAAACTTGACATTTTTCCGTCGCCTGTGAATAGTGACCGAAGCCACTATTTTATTTATTTTTTATTTAGCGATACAGCACTGAAACAGGCCCTTCGGCCCACCGAGTCTGTGCCGACCATCCACCACCCATTTATACTAATCCCATATTCCTACCACATCCCCACCTGTCCCTATATTTCCCTGTCACCTACCTATACTAGGGGCAATTTATAATGGCCAATTTACCTACCAACCTGCAAGTCTTTTGGCTGTGGGAGGAAACCGGAGCACCCGGAGAAAACCCACGCAGACACAGGGAGCACTTGCAAGCTCCACACAGGCAGTACCCAGAATTGAACCCGGGTCGCTGGAGCTGTGAGGCTGCGGTGCTAACCACTGCGCCACTGTGCCGCCCATAGTTCGGTTTTAAAAAAAATTGAAAAAATAACAACTTGGCTATTTAATCAGCGTAATTGATTGTGGGGAGTAGCAGCTTCTTTGTCTGCAGATATATAGGCTAGGTCTGTTGTATTAATGTTAAAAAAGTAAAATCCTGGAATTCCGTGCAGTAGAAACAGAATTTGTAAACCTGTGTTCCTGGTGATTGTTAAAGGACCCTGAGCACAGTGTCATGCCAGTATTATATACATCAATTGGAAAAGAAAAGTTGAATTGTTGTATGTGTGCTGCTTATCCCCATTAAATAGTGCAATTCAAGCTGACACTTTTCTGTTGCTGTGGAGTGGGTTTCAGTTATGTATCAATATGAAAATGGCAATTTTACTCTGGAGTCTGTTCCCCAAGCAGCAACTGGTGTGAACCCAGTCCTTAAGCCTATTTGAATAATTAAGTTTTCATGTGGGGCTGCAATATAACTCTAAGCTAGTGTAAACCTGTATTTTAATAGTGCCCAGGTAGTTTGTTTGACCTCTAAGGAGTTTTTAAAAAATCGTACAAGATCTTTTCTTGTGTAAATAGAGGCCTGAGATCTCTGTGTTCTGAAAAAAAAAATTACAATGAAGTGGCTGTGGGGAAGGAAGCAGAACCCTGTGCATCCATCCAAGTGCACTGGCTGACATTGGTGTGACCTACATTGAGGTGCAGTCAGCAGTGTAACTGCAGCCTGCTAACAACTCAAGTACTGGCTGCAGTTACTCTACCCCTTCCCCCCCCCCACCACCAACTTTATTTGGGCCTAAGGCAAGTGTTGGCAAGCAAGAGTTATTTTTCGGGTTGGCTTTCAGATTAAATCTCAGTTCTGATCTAATTTTTGTGCTAGGATTTCAGTTTGTAGATTTTAAAATGATTGGTTTAAATAAATTCATGGGACTTGTTTCTTGGAGGGCAGTGTTCGAAGGAGGTTGTGACGAAAGTTGACTTGAGGTCAAGCAAAAAATAATAGACTTGTAGGGCCAAAGAGCTTCTCCTGCTCCTAAACGTTCCTGTGAATACTTTTTCCTACCCATCCCACAGGTATATATTAGCCAGATGGCTATTACCTGATTTCCCTCTCATTCTACAAATAGTCTTTAAATAGGGATTATTTAAATCTTCTGAGGGGGAAGAACCAATCACTTGTGCATCATATTCGGATAATGTCATGTGCACAAATGTAACCATAACTTGCATTAAAAAATTGTCGCAAGGCACTTTGGAGAGGCAGAGAAATAAAAACAAGCCAAAGTAGGAGACTTTAGAAAAGGTGATCAAAAGTTTGGGTTTTAAGGAAGAGAAGGGAATGGAGAGGCAGAAGGCTGTACAAAGGAATTGCAAAGTCTGGGACCAAGGCTTGCTGATGGTATTGCTAGCAATGGTGGGATGCACAAGAGCCTGTAGCCAGAGGAACAGAGAGTTCGAGGGATGGGAGTGGGACGGGGTGGTGGGTGGATGCTGGAAGGAAGTTTTAGGGCTCAAGAAAATTGGAAATAGAAACGATGGGACCAAGGAAGGATTTAAACATGAGGATGCAAGTCTTAAATTTGAGGTTTCATGTCAATTTTGCTGCAAAGAGAGGCATTGCACTGTAACTTTCATCATGATGTGGTATTTCACATGCACTTTGGTGGGGGGGGAGGTGGGTTGGAGGGGTAAAATGCCCTTTTAAGAATTCATCATTCATAACTTGACTCTTTTTCCTGGAGGCTGCATATGTTTCTGGATGCAATGTGATAATGTAGTTGATGTGCATATTTGTGTTGTTTGATCTCCACCCTTCAAAGCATCTTTAAAAAAAGTCTCGGAAGTTAATTATATCTTTCAGAGAATGCTGTGTGAAATAAGCTTGGCAAGCATCCCTTCAGCATGTGCCTAATTCAGCATTAAATTAGAAATTGTTCTGAGAGGCAACGTGGTCTCTGGTTTGGAGAAATGGAAAATGTCCCAGTGGTGTAGTTGGGAGTGCTGTTCTGATGTTGGGGCTGAAACACATTGGTGGGAACAAGGCAGAATGACCTTAAGTTTGCATCTAACTCTGTTGTAACTGACTTGGGGTACTTTTATGCTGAAACTGGGTGCCTAAAATGGATTTCCAGCACTAACATCTCGCATGGAAAATTACAGGACTGGAAAAGAGTTTTATCTGGCTGATACCAACAATGAAAGCCTCTCAATAATTCACTCCCTCAAATGTCTCCACACTGTCTGCCTGCACTGCCTCCCTCCACTTGCTGAGTGCAGAATGCACCAGTAAATTGGAATGTTTTTTTTAAGGGAGGGAGATAAATTATGATTGAGAAAGCTCATATTATTCTAGTGAGACCTTGGCAAGATCTATTTATGCATGGAATAATGATGCTCGGGAGTGATTTATACATTGGGAAGCTAATCGCAGGATGCAGATGGTATCCTACACAGAATTATTTGTGTGTCAACTTTGTTGACAGGTGTCCATGGCTATAACATCATATTGACTGCAAATTATTTGTTCATTACTGAGAAGTGCTATGTCCTGTATTTGTGTGTATGCGTAATGCAGCTATTATAGATACAGATGTTGGCAGTACATTGTTAATGTAATACTCTTGTCGAATTATGCTATTTAAACCCTGTTGTAATTCTATTTTAAAAAAAATGCTGCCTGTCATATGGCACAAAGTCACAGAAAAAAAAGTTGCAATAATGGCAAATTTGAAAGTCTGTATTAGCAGATAAATGGAAAAACAATGATATGCATCTTACTCTTGCAGTTTATCTCCTCTGAACTGTTTGATTGTGTTGCAATATTTCTGTACATAAGGGTCAGTGTTATCACTAAAGTTACAATACAGCATAGTGGTGGTTGTGTGTCATTTTCACACAGCTGCTCTATTGGCATTTCACCATATCCACTTGAATTGTGGAAAACACCAAGAAGTACAATTTACCCTAAACTTGGGATGTATCTGCAGGGGACATATCAAACTGTTTAAAATTAGGTTGCAATACTGCTTATTATAGACTGTCTCTGGTGGTGATAATGCAGCAATTTGACATGGATTAAGAGTATCAAATAAGACATGGATTGGCTTGAATGCAGTTTTCCTGTAATGTATTGGTCCCCCTGTCCGTGCTTATGTGCAAATTGCACATCGTATTGCCCATGGTTGGTTAAAGAATAAGTTTTTTTTTTCATGGAAAATTGCTCCACAGATCCTCTTACTGGGCTGAGCCTGCAATTGTATTTTGACAGTTGACAGCAAAATTGAAGGGGAAATGTTGACATACCAGTTTACAATGGTAAATGTTGACACAAGGGCATGGTCAAAAACCAATGGCAGATTGGTATGCACCATTTTGTACTATGACATCTCTTGACGATTAGAATCAGAATTCTGACCTGATTTGGAACTGTCTGTGATAAAACAAAGAACAAAGAACAGTACAGCACAGGAACAGGCCATTCGGCCCTCCAAGCCTGCACCGATCTTGATGCCTGCCTAAACTAACACCTTCTGCACTTCCGGGGCCCATATCCCTCTATTCTCTTCCTGTTCATGTATTTGTCAAGATGTCTCTTAAACGTCGCTATCGTATCTGCTTCCACCACCTCCCCTGGCAGCAAGTTCCAGGCACTCACCACCCTCTGTGTAAAAAAACTTGCCTCGCACATCCCCTCTAAACTTTGCCCCTCGCACCTTAAACCTATGTCCCCTACTAACTGACTCTTCCACCCCGGGAAAAAGCTTCTGACTATCCACTCTGTCCATGCCGCTCAGAACTTTGTAAACCTCTATCATGTCGCCCCTCCGTCGTTCCAGTGAAAACAATCCGAGTTTTTCCAACCTCTCCTCATAGCTGATGCCCTCCAGACCAAGCAACATCCTGGTAAACCTCCTCTGTACCCTCTCAAAAGCCTCCACGTCCTTCTGGTAGTGTGGCGACCAGAATTGCACGCAATATTGTAAGTGTGGCCTAACTAAGGTTCTGTACAGCTGCAACATGACTTGCCAATTTTTATACTCTGTGCCCCGACCGATGAAGGCAAGCATGCCGTATGCCTTCTTGACTACCTTATCCACCTGCGTTGCCACTTTCAGTGACCTGTGGACCTGTACGCCCAGATCTCTCTGCCTGTCAATACTCCTAAGGGTTCTGCCATTTACTGTATACCTCCCACCTGCATTAGACCTTCCAAAATGCATTACCTCACATTTGTCCGGATTAAACTCCATCTGCCATTTCTCCGCCCAAGTCTCCAACCGATCTATATCCTGCTGTATCCTCTGACAATCCTCATCACTATCTGCAACTCCACCAACCTTTGTGTCGTCCTCAAACTTACTAATAGATTGTAGAGTCTGAAATATGGAGGGAATACTGGCAGGACACAGCAGTTCTTTGTTCTAGTAAAAGGTTACACCCAAAACATTAGCATACCTTTCTTCTTTTGACTTATGCATTTCCAGTATTTGCAATTCTTTTTATCTTTGTCGTCTTTTTGGGATTCTTCAGCTTGTGGTTTCCCTCCTGCAAATTGCACATCTTCTGATTTGAATTGAGCCTTTGTGAATTTCTCTCTAGCACAATTCACTTTATACTCGAGCCATACAAACAAGACTTTCTTTTGTTGATCCAGACATTTTTATTTATTTAGAGATACAACACTGAAACAGGCCCTTTGGCCCACCGAGTCTGTGCCGACCAACAACCACCCATTTATACTAATCCTACATTAACCCCACCATTCTCCTGCCACCTACATATACTAGGGGCAATTTACAATGGCCAATTTACCTATCAACTTGCAAGTCGACACAGGGAGAACTTGCAAACTCCGCACAGGCAGTACCCAGAACTGAACCCGGGTCGCTGGAGCTGTGAGGCTGTGGTGCTAGTCACTGTGCGGCCCGAAGACCAGAGAAATATGAGTTATGAGTTGGATCAATGAATTAGACACCTGATTGTCACAATAAATTGTATGATGGAAAAGACCATAGGCCCTGAGACTCCTAGTGCTCAGCTCCACCGCCAGATATGCAGGAAGTTACCGGCCACCCTCATTATCTGACTGTCTTCCAAATCGTGGCATTGAGGTCACTTGTGTAAAGGGATCAGATGCATGAAACGCATCCACCACATAGGGAGCGATGAATTTGTCGGTGGCAGCTTGGCGCTTTGTTGGGGGAGGGGTGGAGTTGTCAGTTCCAGTCAAAGACAGTTGAAAATGTCTCGATTTATGAAGTTGACACTTGCCTATTAGCAGGCAATCACTATCAATTGCCGTTACGGCACTGAAATTTTTGATCACAACCTGAGATGCAAGTGCATGGGTATGATGGGGGCATGCTGTGCGTTGGGGTCTCTGGAAGTGGAACTGGTGGGTAACCTTATCCCACCAATCCTGTTTATTTCTGATGGAGATATTTTGTGCTATCTTAAACTAATAGAGGCTGAGCCTTTGCTGATCCAGATTCCATCCCATATTCCAGGCTCATTCCTCCATCCTCTGTCGGCTCTAACTTGGGGTGTGAGCTGAGATTATGTTCTGAAATCCAAGAGTAGGACTTTAATTCTCAATCTTTACTCCAAGGACAGAGTGCTGTTGATTGAGCCAAGCTGGCATGTCTACTATATCAGGGTCATACCAACATGACAAGTCAATAATGCTGGCATATCTTCACAAATTGGGTCACTTAGTTGCACTCTAAAAGTCAGTGGATTGTGGGTTCAAGCCCCAAACCAGGATTTGAGCAGGTAATTTAGGCTGACCTTCCAATGCAAGGAGTGCAATTGGAAAGGAATTCGAAGCGAGGGCTGCATTATCAAAGCTGTTGTCCTCGGGGCATTTCATTTTTCAGACTCTGAGGTTGGCAAACAATCATCAGGACAGACTATTAAAGTCTTATGGTGTTACTTGAAGGGCATGGAGTGACCTGGCCAACAGTCCTCCCACCACCAACACAATCAAAAATAGATTAACTGGTTATTTATTTCATTGCTGTTTCTGGGATCTTGCTGTGTGCCTTATTTGCTTATATAACCGTGATTGCACTTCAAAGTATTGTATGCAAGGCATATTTCGCTGATGTGGTATATAAATGCAAGTCTTTCCTATCAAATCCTATAAACTGATGAAATGATTTCTTTTCTGCCTGTTTTCTGATTTGGACAAAGTGTTGGAGTGAAAACTGTTACCCCTAAAATTTACAACAAAGGAAAAAAGAGACGCTGGTGGAGTTAATCAACTTGAGAACAAATTGAGGTACTGGAGATGTTTTTCAATAAAGGTCTGGGCTATCTTAACTAGATTTAGTTTGTCGGACTAGGAAGTGACTTGTTGCTTAGCCAGTTGGCATGGTGTCGTTTGATACAGTACAGTCTGCAAAAACTGTTGTGGTGAACAAACAAATGCTGACTCATTCATCAGAGTCTTTAAAGGTGTGGTGGATTTCAAGTGTATTAAATGAAAGGAATTCTCCCTTCACTTCAAGTAACAGGTGTTGGCCTTTTATTTTTTCATGTTCTGCTCTTTGATCGCAGCCCAGCTTGTGTTTTCCTGTGCCTAGCTGCTGTTCTCCAAGATTATCATGAATGGGGCTTAAACTGTGTTGGATATATTTCAGTTCAGTCGGGAAACTGGCACATGGGGGTGTGTGTGCCGACCACAATATTCCAGATGTGATGTAGGAATAAAATTATAACCTCTCTTTGGAGTGCATTTAAAATATCTCCAGTTCCTGATAGTGAATTGTAACTATGTCGTGCACTGTTATAGAGTCTGGTACTCCTGCACACGATACAAGAAAAAGTTTACTTTTGCTCTCTCCCTCCCGCTCCCCCATAGGCACTGTCTTCACATTGTAACAGTCTGCAGGTTTATAATATAAGGAAGATTGGGAGTGAAAGTGTATTGTGAAATAACTTCTGGCCGCCACAGTTACGAGAAGTCTGATTCTGTCCCACTGAAGCATAACAATAGGGATGTTTTCATGTTCCAGGAGTGTAGGCAAAGGGAGGTGTGTCACTGTTTCTCTGGTTGTGCTCCATGGTATAAACAACCCGGTGCTGGGAACCAAACCCATGTTAAAATAATAAAAGCAAAATACTGCGGATGCTGGAAATCTGAAAGAAAAACAAAGTGCTGGAAATAGCAGGTCTGGCGACATTTGTGGAGAGAGAAGAAGAGTTAATGTTTCAGGTTGATGACCTTTCATCAAAACCCATGTCAACCATGGCTCAGTTGATAACCTTCTGACTCAGAGGCAAGAATGCTATGGGTTCAAGACGCACTCAAGGACTTGAGCACAAAAATCGAGGCTGTCGCTCCCGTGCAGTACTGAGGGAGTGCTGCACTGTCTGAGGTGCTGTCTTTTGGATGAGGCATTAAACCAAGGACCTGTTTGCCCCCTCAGACGGACGTAAAAGATCACATGGCACTATTTTGAAGAAGAGTGAAGGGTGGGGGGGGGTTAATCCCTGGTGTCCTAACCAATATTTATCGCTCAATCAACATCACTAAAACAGATTATCTCATGATGATCATGTTGCTGTTTGTGGGAGTTTGCTGCGTTTCGTACATTACAAACATACAAATTAGGAGCAAGAGTAGGACACTCAGCCCCTTAAGGCTGCTCTACCATTCAACAAGATCATGGCTGATCAGATTGTAACCTCAACCCCACATTCTTACCTACCCAGTGATTACACCTCAAAAAATACTTAATCGGCTGTAAAGCGCTTTGGGACATCCTGTGGTCATGAAAGGTGCTATATAAATGCAAGTCTTTTTTAACCACAATGTATACCTGCTATGGATTGGCCTTCAGGATAATAAATGTGGGGAGCAGGTCCCTCCCTGTTTTCCATGTCATATCACCTGGCTCTGCTCAACCCTGAGTGGAGGACTCTCCTCCTGGTGAGGCAGGGAGACACTGACTGGACTTGTGTTGTGCTACCAATTGGCAAAAAGTATTTTAGTTTTAACTAAATTGCTCATTTTGTTTTCAAGTTTAAAAAGAAATATCTGAATAATGTCATGGTGTGTATGCTTTAATTAACAAGGCCATGAGATTTTTTAATATCCTGGCTCGGCATGGTACGGTCCAGGTCTTAGGGGAGTGAGGCCAAAATGACCATCTTCTCTGACTATCATATTTTTATATTTGAAACCTCTTGATCTACTACATTCCTATTGGGTGCTTTGAGATAGGTGTGTCTGCGCATGTAAACTTCCCTTGCATGTGTGGAGTACCTTGAAAATTGTACTTCCCAAATATTTTGGTAGGAGATTGCAAATATTTAACTTTTCTTTCTTTTCAAAGGCTATAATTAGCAGCTCCTGCTTGGCGTGGATTTGGGGCCACCTACGTACCTGCATACTTGCATGCTGATATGTTGCGTCCTACTACAAGCACCCTAGTGTACTGAAATATCTTGGGAGCTCAGGTCACTAAAGGAGGACCTAGGTCGAACAGCAGATTGGATGTTCCATGGAAAACGTGGGCTGCTCTTACCAATGGCGGGGATGGGGGCAGAGGGGGGAGAGCAGGGTGGGCACCATTTACTCTTGGAGGTTACATCAGTGGCGTGAGGCCTGTATATTGGTCTCAACAGCACTCTAATATGAAGGCTTTTTCTTTCTCAAAGAAGTAGCTTGATTGCTCAACCTTTTAGAAGTGAAGAGAACATTCCACGTTGTAAAAGGAAGGGGATAGCTGTAATTATGTTACTGTACACTTCTGGAACTTGTTTGCTTGCCTTGTGGGGGTGGGGGGGGGAGGTCAGAGAAGAATTTACCAGTGTGTTTTCCGAAGGGTGTGGTTAGTTCATGTAGGTTGTACCCATCTGGGTGAGACAAGTTAGATGGAAATATTGGTCTTTTCCTACGCTTCTTCACACTCGTGTATGTTTGTAACTCATGCGGGCCTTTCCATGCTGTATGCACCCTTGCTTACCCAGCAGATGACTAGCTTCTGGTTTGTAACTACTATAGTCAGAATCATTCCAATAAAGTGACCTGCAGTAACTTCTCTTCCCGCTCCAGCACCCTTACCTCTGGACTCACCCCCGAGGGATTTATCCTTGGACCCCTCCTATTTCTCATCTACAGGCTGTCCCTTGGCAACATCATCTGAAAACTTGATGTCAGATTCTGCATGTACGCTGACTACACTCGGCTCTACCTTGACCGTTCCATTGCTTGTGTTGTCAGACTGCTTGTCCGACATTTAGACCTGGATGAGCCAGATTTTTCTCCAGTTAAACATTGGGAAGATCAAAAACTTTTAACCATCCAGGCCCTAATTCCCTCCTTAAGCCTCACCCCTTCCACCTCTCCTCTTCAAGATATTCCTTAAAACGTACCTCTTCGACCAAACTTTTAGCCATCCCTCCTAATATTGCCTCCTTTCTAACAGGGTTGATTTTTATCTGATTTACGCTCCTATGAATCCTCTTTGGACATTTTACTATGTTAAAGGTGCTATCTAAATGAAGGCTGTTGTTGTTCATTCTAGCCATAGTTCCAAAGGACTATAGGCCTCTCTCCCATTTGAGAGAAACAGTTGGTGATGTATAGCTTGAGGGGCACCACTACACAACCATGGGGCAAGACAAGGAAGCAGGCCTCCATGAACTACCACAGCCGGTATGGGGATTGAACCCATGCTGTTGCTGTCTTTTTGCATTGCATGCTAGCCATCTAGCTAACTGAGCTAACCAAAGGCTGTTGTAATGGTAGGTATGTAACTTTGACATGCTGTGCCCATTTGAACTGTGAAAAATACCCAGCAGTACAGTTCCAACTGGCTTTTGATCATGTTCCGGGAATGTGAACTTCATTCATCACTCTGGCCCTTTTACATTCTGTGTCAGCAGTTGTTCTTGTTGGTACTACTGGGCTCCGCTTTATGATGTGTGCTATTTTCCTACAGTACATTAGCATTGGTAGATTATATCAGCACTGTGATTCTCCCTCAGTGCTTGCTGTGTGTCTTTTCTCCTTCTGTCCCTGTGGAGAGGCAGCTGCCTCCCTTCAGCACTCCCTCATGCTAGTGTGTGGCTGAGGTTGACAACTTACTATGAGAAGTCTTGGGTTGCAACAGAGCCGCATTCTCCCATCTCTTGGCCTGCTGCATTGAGGCTTGATGTGCTGTTGCCAATAACAGCCTAGTATTGAATTTCATCCTGTTGTACTGTATGTGTTAGAAACTGAGGGTGGATTGGAACGTTAAGACGGAGTATTTTAGTTGGTTTTATAATAACCAAAACTGCAAGCACTCTGTTGTTTTTACAGTAGATACTTTCCTAGTATTTTATGTGGAGGTGTTTAATTCATCCTAAGAGAGAAAGACATTTATAATAATGCCTTTTACATTCTCCTGACATCGCAAAGCGTTTGCAGCCAATCAAGTATTTTAGAAGTGTAGTTGCTTGTAATGTAATAAAGATAGAGATATTTTTGCGGAAAGCTGGATTCCAGAGACTTTTAAAATTCTTTAAATTTATTGCGCCTACCTCTTGTGTCTTTTTTGATGTTTCTATCATGACTCACTTGGGGGAAAAATAGTTGGAGCGCTCTGAAGCATTGGAGAGGTTTTTTTTGCTAACTTTTTCACACATGTAGTTTGTTTTGTTTAACGGGAAGGCAGCAACAAATGGAAGGACACAGCTGGGACCGGAAGAACCCCAGCATTGTGGAACACAGCCAGACGTCGAACACAGACGCTGTGGAAGTAACACTGCTCCCAGATTTTGGAACACCTGGTATTTTAATGTGAGCCTGGTGCATGAATGCAAAGGTTTTGTGTGGTGGGTTGGGAGAGAGCCCCCAAAGAGCTGATTAACACTGAAGGCAGTTGCCAAGAGACTTAATTAGCCTGAGCTTCCTTGTTCCTTGATGGAGGGATTAATGATTACTCCGCAGCCAATCTACTCATTTAGCTTCAGTGATCTAACCGCTAATGGTGTGTAAACCGAAAACTTGTATTTCTCTTCCAATTACTTACTCCTGAAGCTTTAGATCAGTTTTTCGAAGTCAGACTTGACCAATTAGTGTTATTATGGCTGACTAACCTCTTGAAAGCCACAGCAGGTTTTCTTGCACCTTCATGGAAAAGCAGCGCAGTAATGAGAGAATACTTCAGTTTATTTTTGACGAAATGTAACTTTTCCCAGTTTCTTTCCAGTGGAGCCTGAACCACTTGCTGCAGAATGGAGTGGTAGATGGATCTAGTAACTGCCGCTGCTGCTGTTGATCTTGTGTGGTGTAAGAGCAGATTGCTGAATAGAGCACCCACTCCTTCCAAGTGCTGGAGCTCCTGCTTGTAAAGCGGAAGATCTCCGGGCTGGAAGGTTCTGCACTTGAGCCCAAGGGAAATAGAGAGGGGTGACAATGGATATCAATGCCATGAGCCATCCGTTTCATCCCCCCTTTTGGAGCAGGGATGAGATTAGGAATTGTACCAACCACTTGTTGCACCAAACCATTCTTGTGCTTTAGTTGCTAAGCATATATGGGAAAAGAAGCAATGAGATTCCTTACAGGCTGATATCCACCACTGGAAACCTGTCAGGCTTTTAAGGGCTACCCATGAGCTGGGTAAATATCTGTACCTTTGCAGATTGCAGTATTATTTCTGTCCCTGAACAAGATGCACAGCACATCTGCTATGAAGCCTGTATAGAGTGGTTGTGGGACATGCCTGTAGTGTTTCAGAAATGCCATCCAACACACTGCTCCTCTTCCCTTGAAGTCCGGAAAGTATTCTAAAACTCATGTTTTCCCACGCGGAACTCGTTGCATCTCTCAGTCTTCCTTCAGTCTATAAAAACCGAAGCTTGATGTTGCTTTAATTTTATCTCGTCTGGTTTCGAACCTTGATGGCCTGTACTGTAGACCTCAGCCTTTCACCAAAGTTTACCATTTTATTTAGAAGTTTTGCAAAGCATAAATGACACTGTGAGGTTTGTGTCTCTTGCACAAAAATTTCTGTGTTGCACTGAAAGAGAGAGCCCGTCATTTCTTGGTGATTTCTTCTGACCTTGGAGAAGGAGCCAGGCACTTGCAGCCAATCTATAGGAAAAACTTCCCCATCAATTGGCCTCTAATTGACTGCAGGCTGTGTTCACTTACAGCAATTAAACTTTGCGACCTTAAAGGAACCAATGAACTTAAACAGAGCTTTCATTTAGCAGCAGAATAATATGTCATGCATTACATGGTATATTGCTCCTTTCAAAACTGTAATAATCCCAATGTATCATGAGCAATGCCATGAGAAGTCTGCTAGTAAATTGAAAAAGGCTCCAAATGGGCATTATTTGCTTTGAGGGTGGTTAATGCGAACATACCGGTCCATCAAGTCAACCAAGTAGCAATTAGGCAGTGAACACTGATGTTCTCCGCCCACCAGCAGCTATGTAATCACCGGGAGTAGGCGAAAAATAAACCTCGGCTAATTTTGTAATCTTCCTCGCTGAACCCCCAAAGGTGATTTTTAAAAAAATCAGTTCTAGGAGGTAACAATGAGCAGGAAGTACCTCAAACTCCTGTATATCGTGATAGCAAGGTCCCCTGGTCCATAAAGCGAATAGTATAGATGCACTTAAGGGGAAGCTAGATTAAATATTAGGGAGAAAGGAATAGAAGGATATGCTTGGAGTTCGGTGAAATAGGGTGAGAGGAGGGCAGTGTGGAGTATAACCACCAGCAGATACCAAATGGCCTTTTTTGTGCTGTAAATTCTATGTTACTTGTCCAGCTTCCTTTGACTGTTAGCAGTAAGCTTGCACCCACTACATGAGGTGAGCAACTTGTTCCAATGGTCAGTGACCCCATGGGAAATGAAAAACTGATATCTAACTTGTATACATGTGCCTTGCTTCTCTCAAGCTTAGCTAGTTGAAGCAATCTTTCCACATTTACACAGTCTAGTTCCTCCAACATTTATGATTCAATTACATCTCCCTAAAGGCATTGTTCCAGAGTAATGAGATCAACTATCTCAACTTCTTGTGATAGGTATTAATCTATTGGCCCTCTTTTGACTCTTTTCCAGAATCTATCTCTCCCATTTGTGGGGACCAGAACTGCACACTATTCTAGATGTGGTCCAACTAAGGCACTGGTTGTGGACCTTAATATATTATGGAAGGGTATAGATTTCTTTTTGGTGAATTGTAATTGTAATTCTCAAGTTGAGAACTTAAAATAAGTTAAGCTCACAGCTATTTGACTGTAGATAGGATGCAGCCATTATTTATATGTATTGGTTAAAAATAGGCAAGGCCATTAAAGTTTATCTACTTTTTCAGGTAGCGCTGAGGACACTGCTTTATTCTCTTTTCTGTATTCCTTTTTTTATACTCTTGTTTTTTTAGTTTCTCTTCCCTTCCTTTAGCCAGGGGCTTGAGGTTGCTCAGATAGTCAATATAATATAGTATTAATGATTAGGGTGTAGTTCTGTGCCAGGCTGGGGGTAGGCATGTATGTGATTTATCCTTTCATAGAGTCATAGAGAGATACAGCACTGAAACAGGCCCTTCGGCCCACCGAGTCTGTGCCGACCATCAACCACCCATTTATACTAATCCTACATTAATCCCATATTCCCGACCACATCTCCACCTTCCCTCAATTCTCCTACCACCTACTGACACCTAGGGGCAATTTACAATGGCCAATTTACCTATCAACCTGCAAGTCTTTGGCTGTGGGAGGAAACCGGAGCACCCGGCAGAAACCCACGTGGTCACAGGGAGAACTTGCAAACTCCGCACAGGCAGTATCCAGAACTGAACCCAGGTCGCTGGAGCTGTGAGACTGCGGTGCTAACCACTGTGCTGCCCTCCACTGTGCCACTCTGCTACCTTAAATATTTTAAATGCTCAAATAATTTGCTGTAAATATTTTATTTGGCTAGAAATCAGAACTACAAAGTTTCTGTAAAACGTTAGATCTCCAAAGCATTTCTCGAGTGCCTTATCGCATGCTAAAAGTGCTTTTATCCGATGAATCACTTCTGAAGTGCATTGACTGCTATTTTGTAGGCAAACATAGCAGCCATGTTGTGCATAGTTAGGTCTGTCAGGCGGCAATGAATGACATGTTACTTGTTTTTTGGCAGTGTTTGAAGGAAGAATATTGGTCAGGAGACTGGGTGAACTCCTTTTCTCTTCAAGCCCATGGGATCTTTTCATTCAATTTGAACTATCAGAACAGATGAGGCCTCCCTTACCTTTTCATCTGAAGAATAACAGTGCAGCATTCCCTCAGAACTGCACTGGAATGCCAACCGAAATTAGATGTAAGCGTTGTAGGCAAGCTGGAACTCTTAGTGCTCTGACCCTGAGGTGAGAATGCTACCAACTGAGCAAAGCTGATGCCTTCATTTAGATTTCAATCATCCTTCATTCATAGAAGGATCAACTTCAATAGACTGAATGACCTTTCTCAAAGAAGAACAAAGAACAAAGAAAATTACAGCACAGGAACAGGCCCTTCGGCCCTCCAAGCCTGCGCCGATCCAGATCCTCTATCTAAACATGTCGCCTATTTTCTAAGGGTCTGTATCTCTTTTCTTCCTGCCCATTCATGTATCTGTCTAGATACATCTTAAAAGACGCCATCGTGCCCGCATCTACCACCTCCGCTGGCAACGCGTTCCAGGCACCCACCACCCTCTGCGTAAAGAACGTTCCACGCATATCCCCCCTAAACTTTTCCCCTTTTACTTTGAACTCGTGTCCTCTCGTAATTGAATCCCCCACTCTGGGGGAAAAAGCCTCTTGCTATCCACCCTGTCTATACCTCTCATGATTTTGTACACCTCAATCAGGTCCCCCCTCAACCTCCGTCTTTCTAATGAAAATAATCCTAATCTACTCAACCTCTCTTCATAGCTAGCGCCCTCCATACCAGGCAACATCCTGGTGAACCTCCTCTGCACCCTCTCCAAAGCATCTACATCCTTTTGGTAATGTGGCGACCAGAACTGCACGCAGTATTCCAAATGTGGCCGAACCAAAGTCGTATACAACTGTAACATGACCTGCCAACTCTTGTACTCAATACCCCGTCCGATGAAGGAAAGCATGCCGTATGCCTTCTTGACCACTCTATTTACCTGCGTTGCCACCTTCAGGGAACAGTGGACCTGAACACCCAAATCTCTCTGGACATCAATTTTCCCCAGGACTTTTCCATTTACTGTATAATTCACTCTTGAATTGGATCTTCCAAAATGCATCACCTCGCATTTGCCCTGATTGAACTCCATCTGCCATTTCTCTGCCCAACTCTCCAATCTATCTATATTCTGCTGTATTCTCTGACAGTCCCCTTCACTATCTGCTACTCCACCAATCTTAGTGTCGTCTGCAAACTTGCTAATCAGTCCACCTATACTTTCCTCCAAATCATTAATGTATATCACAAACAACAGTGGTCCCAGCACGGATCCCTGTGGAACACCACTGGTCACACGTCTCCATTTTGAGAAACTCCCTTCCACTGCTACTCTCTGTCTCCTGTTGCCCAGCCAGTTCTTTATCCATCTAGCTAGTACACCTTGGACCCCATGCGCCTTCACTTTCTCCATCAGCCTGCCATGGGGAACCTTATCAAACGCCTTACTGAAGTCCATGTATATGACATCGACAGCCCTTCCCTCATCAATCAACTTTGTTACTTCCTCAAAGAATTCTATTAAGTTGGTAAGACATGACCTTCCCTGCACAAAACCATGTTGCCTATCACTGATAAGCCCATTTTCTTCCAAATGGGAATAGATCCTATCCCTCAGTATCTTCTCCAGCAGCTTCCCTACCACTGACGTCAGGCTCACCAGTCTATAATTACCTGGATTATCCCTGCTACCCTTCTTAAACAAGGGGACAACATTAGCAATTCTCCAGTCCTCCGGGACCTCACCCGTGTTTAAGGATGCTGCAAAGATATCTGTTAAGGCACCAGCTATTTCCTCTCTCGCTTCCCTCAGTAACCTGGGATAGATCCCATCTGGACCTGGGGACTTGTCCACCTTAATGCCCTTTAGAATACCCAACACTTCCTCCCTCCTTATGCCGACTTGACCTAGAGTAATCAAACATCTGTTCCTAACCTCAACATCCGTCATGTCCCTCTCCTCGGTGAATACCGATGCAAAGTACTCGTTTAGAATCTCACCCATTTTCTCTGAGTCCAAGCATAACATTCCTCCTTTGTCCTTGAGTGGGCCAATCCTTTCTCTAGTTACCCTCTTTCTCCTTATATATGTTTGCTAAAGATATTTCATGACCCCTTTTAGCCCTCTTAATTCCTCGTTTCAGATTGGTCCTACATTCCCGATATTCTTTCAAAGCTTCGTCTTTCATCAGCCGCCTAGACCTTATGTATGCTTCCTTTTTCCTCTTAGCTAGTCTCACAATTTCACCTGTCATCCGTGGTTCCCTAATCTTGCCATTTCTATCCCTCATTTTCTCGTTTCTAGTATAATTTGTGCTCATATGATTTAGTGTTCAAATATGAATATAAGGATATTTTAGAATCTATGTTCATTGCAGAGTGTTGTAGGGTAATCGTGCCTGGCCACTGAACTGCTTGTTGATTTCAGTCTCTGCTGTGACTACAGCATTCACCAATTGGGCTTGAGCGTGGACCCATGAAAGGTACAGATTAAGGAAACTGAAACTTTGTCTTTTTTGTGAGCCCATTCTTGGTTAGAGGATAAACTCTGTGAATTCCTTTTATTGTTAGTGGTTTAGGGTTACACAGTTGACTAGTCTCTCACCAAGCTGTTCCAGCTGGTCGGTGGGTACGAGATGGAACATATCAAGTTAATCTTACACTGTGGGAAAGTTTCAGTGGGAGCTCATTTACAGTGCAAGGAGGTTATAATTTTTGTGCACCAAATCTCTTAGTGCATTTACATAATGTGAAAATTTGATGCTAAGCCAATTCCCCTTTAGAAATTACTTTGTACTGTACTACATTAGCTAAAATTCTGGATGCTTTGAAGGTAGATTGAGATTCCTTTTACAGGTTTTTGACCTTTTTATTGTTTCCTTTCTGTATCTATTATTAATAGCATACTTGTTATTTAAAGCAGGATGCTGTTGATAAAATGCTCAACTAGCTTAGGGGGGGCTGTTTTCTCTTTCTCTTGTCTTGCCCCTGCACCCCCAGGCAAACCTGTTGAGGCAGGTAACCTCGTCTCCATAAGGAAGGAAAGCCCAAATTTGGGCTTTGATTCCAGTTTCATAGTTGAGTTACATGAATGCTATTGGACCTGGTCTGTGCTGGTCTTCCTTGTGGCGGAGATGGTTGCCTTTGTGTGTCATTTGGATGCAGCCCACAGCTTTTTGGGCCTCGTATAAAGTTTAAATGTATGTACTGGGGAATTTGCATATATCCCAAGCTGCTGATACTATCAGGTATTGAGGTTCTGATGTAGGTTTCTTTGATAAGTGAAGCAACCGCACTGAAAACAAACCTTTGCAAACCTCTCTGGCCCATGAAGTTCACGCAAGATAAACTATGAGTAAGAAATAGTGTAAGTAAAAGCTCAGTTGACTGCGTGTCGTGGTTTGCATTGTCAAGACTTGCAAGTTCTCCACCACCCATGGCTTCTGGTTTGGACAGCATTTCTTTTTCCAGATTCTTGGAAAGCTCCTCTGGAACTTATATCCAGAATTTTAGCTTTGTTTAGAACTCCAGTGTATTGATGGGAAGCTTCTGGCCAGATCACTTTTATTTAAAAGCCAAGTGCCAGTAAATGTTTTGCTATTTTGTGATGTAAACCATAACTTTCCAGTGAGCAAAATATTCAGTAAATATTTTTTCATTTCCTTCTCTCACTTAATTGGTAAATGATGAGGCAGACTTGTTATCCTCTTCTCTGTCCAGGCTTACATTGGGTACAACCACTTGGATGGTGTTCTATGTTCAGGAGAGATACAGGGAATTGCGGGGAGGAGGCAACAAGTGAATAAAAAGAACAGTAAAAGAAACGAGTTGGTATGCTGTGTTAGACACTGGCCTTTCACCCCTGGGGTTTAGGACCAAATAAGGCCCAGGCTGGTGGCATGAAAGTAGTTGTACTTGGAGTATTGTGCATAGTTCTGGCCTCCATATTATAAGTAGGATTAAAAGGGCAATGGAAAAGGTGCAAAAGAGATTTACAAGGATGACACCAGAATTGAAAGGAACTACTTACCTGGAAAGGCTGAACAGGCTGGGCTTTTTTCCCTAGTTAAAAAGCTGAAGGGAGAGCTGATAGAGATCTTAAAGATAATGAAAGCATTTGATAGGGTAGGCTTAGAGAAAAATATGTGGGAGCCAAAAGTAGGGATCATAAATATAAATCCATTAGGGAGTTCAAGACAAATTTCTTTACCTAAAGAGTGGTAAGAATGTGGAATAGTTGAGGCGAAAGGCATGGATACATTTAAGGGGAGGGTAGATAAGCACATGAGGGAGAATGGAATAGAAGGATATGTTGATAGTGTGAGATGAAGCATAAACACTGGCAAAGACCAGTTGGGCTGAATACTCTGTTTCTGTGCTGTAGGCTCTTAATCTATGTAACTTGATCTTCATGTATCCTATATAAAATAATTTTGTTCTGAGCATGAGCCTATTGTACAAAACATGCCCACCTGAAGACCAGTTGGAACAGGCATTTGGGTGGGCCGCAGTTGGTGTGGGAAATGGAGCTTGCCATTCTGATGTAGGAGGAATACTTCTGCGGTTGAAGTAGAAGAATGTTGTTTGGAGCAGAGTGGAGGGAACTTAGTTTTGTAGCTGACTGTGCTAGACCTAACTTTTCGACCTGCTTGACTATTTTCGAGCACTGATGTCCCATGCCTTGATCTCAAAAAAACATTGCGAGATCAGCAAATTCACTGCAAACAAGTGAGCATTTTAGCTTCAGTCTTGATATACTTATTCAACCTGAGGTATTGGACTTTAGGGGGTGTGCAAATACAGTTAAACGCTGTAGAGTGTTACAATACTTGAAGCAAATAAGAATTTTTCTTTATTTTTATCTTGTATACTTTAACTTTCCATTAAAAAAAAATCATGCAGTTACAGTGATTCCTGACCATCCCTATTTGAAGGAACAATATGGAACATGTGCCAACAGTTGCATAGTTCCAGAAGTCAAGGAACCTGTTTGTTCTCTGCACCTCGTAACCTGTAATCAAGTGATTTTAATCATTCTCATTGCATCAGTTTAAATTATATATCCATAAAATTTCACAAGCAGTACCTTGTGACTTTGACCATAAATAAAGAGCAGCAACTAACTTTTCTGCTAACAGTGCTGCTGTCTTGTGCACAATTGCATTGGTTGGCTTGAATGGCCTCCATTGTCTACTTACTTTTTCTGAAGTTCAGATCTATTATGCACCTCAATCACTTGGGATCTCTGAAGTAAACTTTCATCTTTGATGCTTTCTCCTTGTAAAAGTCTCCCTTTCTTGGAATATTTTTTATTTTAAGTGGGAGCAAAGACAGAGGTGAATCTTCTGTTACTGGCAAATAAAGCATATTGTATTCGTTTTGGACACCCATTGTCCTCCTTTAGCACCTCCGGGCCAGGTTATAGCACAGTCAGATTGACAGAAGCCTTTTCAACTTGATATGCCTGCATCCGAACCCCCCCAAAACACATCCCCTACTGTACCAATGTTGCATTTTAATCTCCCACACAAGCCATCTCTACAGGCTCTGAGTGAAACCACCAATTTAGTGCCATTTTGTAGTCAGTTTTATGTTGTATAATCTCATGCCTACTCGGGGCTCGATTTGAGACTGTCCAAACTAATTTCATATAGGACCCTTACTCTAGGTAAAGGAAACTGTCATGCCATCAGATTGAAGGCAGTCAGCTGCAGGCACGAGTTAGATGCAGAACAAAGCTTTTCTTGGTCTAACATTCTTGGTCTACAGGAGCCTGTAGAGAAAGCTGTTCCTCCAAACCCCCAGTGTGATATTCCCATTGTTCATAGCAGCCATGATTACAATTTTGGATCAAATATGGGTGTTTAGAAAGTAAGACCAGTTATATTCACAAATTGAGTTTTTTGATGAGGGTAATACAGTTGATGTGGTGTAAGTGGACTTCCAAAAGGCGTTTTGATAAAGTACCATATAACAGGCTTGTGAGCAAAGTCAAAATCCGTGGAATACAAGGGAGAGTGACAGCATGGATACGAAGTTGGATGAGGGACAGAGAAGCAGCGAGTCTTGGTGAACGGTGTTTTTTCAGACTGGAGGGAGATATATAGTGGTGTCCTAGGGGTCGGTGTTAGGACCACTGCTTATTTTGATCTATATTAATGACCCAGACTTGGGTGTGCAGGATACAATTTCAAAATTTGTCGATGACTCAAAAGTTGGAAGTATTGTGAACTGTGAGGAGGATAGTGATAGACTTCAAAAGGACATGCACAGGCTGATGAATGGGTGGACAAGTGGCAGATGAAACTTAATGCAGAGAAGTGCAAAGTGATTCATTTTGGTAGAAATAACGAGAGGCAATGTAAAATAGAGGATACAATTCTAAAGGGGGTGCAGGAGCAGAAAGACCTGGGGTTATATGTGCACAAATCATTGAAGGTGGCAGGGCAGGTTGAGAAAGTGATTGATAAAGCATGTGGGATCCTGGGCTTTATAAATGGGAGCATAGAGTACAAAAGAAAGGAAATTATGATGAACCTTTTATAAAACACTGGTTCAGCCTCAACTGGAGTATTTTGTCCTATTCTGGGCACCACACGTCAGGAAGCATGTGAAGGCATTGGGGTAGGTGCACAAAAGATTCCCGGGAATGGTTTCAGGGAGTTGTGACAAGGATCTTGCCCTTACTCTTCCAAACAACAAAAGTGCCAAATGTAGAAATAACCTAAGAGTACATTCCTCATCTTTCCAATGCCCATCCCATCTACAGTAGAGAGAGAAAGAGACGACATGATGGTGTAGTGGTAATGTCACTGAACTGGTAATCTAGAGGCCCAGGCTAATGCACTGTGGACACTGGTTCAACTCCCATCTTGGCAGCTGGGACAATTTAAATTCAATTCATTAATTAAAAATCTGGAACTATTATCGATGGTCGTAAAAACCCATCTGGTTCCTTACCTGGTTTGGCCTACCTTTGACTGCAGACCCACAGCAATGTGGTTGACTCTTAACCGCCCTCTAGCGAGCCACTCAGTTGTCAAGGGCAACTACGGATGGGCAAAAAATGCTGCCTTGCGAGCGATGCCCACATCCCATGAAAGAAAAAAAAATTACGTGGATAGGTTGGAGAAGCAAGGGCTGTTCTCCTTGGAGAAGAGAAGATTAAAAGGACATTTGATAGAGGTGTTTAAAATTATGAGGGATCTGGACAGAGTAGATAGGGAGGAAACTGTTCCCATTGGCGGAAAGAGTCAAGAACCAGTGGTCACCAACTTAAGGTGATTAGCAAAAGAAACAGTGGCGAAATGAGGAAAAACTTTTTTTACGCAGCGGGTGGTTAGGAGATGGAATGCATTGCCTGAGATTGTGGTGGAGGCCGATTCGATCAAGGCCTTCGAAAGGGAATTGGATTATTATCCGAAGAGAAAATATTTGCAGGGCTGTGGGAGAGTGGGACTAGATGAGTTGCTTTTGCAGAGAGCTGGCACAGACGTGACAGGTGGATTGGTCTCCTGTGCTGTAACCATTCTTTGATTCTATAATTGAAATTTAAGATGAAGTCGGTGTCAGTTTTGCAAGCCAATTTTGCATTTGCTGTACCATATCAGTGAAGGCAGCACTAAGGGAAAGATGATGCACCTAACTAAAGAGAGATTTCCATAAATGTCTCTAAAAGTAGCAGCTTCCTGTTCGAAAATAGAAATGGTGTTTCTGGAGGCGCACACATTCATCTGTCCCTGCTGTTAAAGTATTGTGTACCTGAGGCCTGTTAGTAAGAAAATATATTTACAAGTTTTGTGAGTGTGTCTGGTTTATCTGTTACGACTACTTGTTGTGGAATTCATCTGCGCGATGAATTTGAAGGGAGGTTGGCCTGGATGTAGAGTTGAGCGATATCACATAATCTTCAAAACAAAATTAGCGTGGTGTAAATAGAAATTTTGTAGCTCCACATCATCTTGGATTTTCCCTACTATATGGAAGCTTTCAGTCCCACACTAATTCCCATTTGCCCATTCCTCTTGCTGTAACCAAAATTGTCTCCCTGTACCCTCAACGCATTTAAACTTAATTCTCACCCTTCATAGCCTTGTCCCAAGCTATTTCCGCAGCCTCCTTCAGCCTTGCATACCCAACACATCCTTCGGTACACCGACTTGGACTTTTTGTGCATTCTACACATCATTGGTGACAGGGCCATTATCTATCTTGACTGTACTGTCTGGATCTCCTCCCCACTTCTCTGTCAAACTATAAAAAAAAATCTTACCTGTAAACCAAAGCTTTTTGGTTGCCACTCCCAACTTTTGTGCCATGGTTCTGTGCCTGCTTCCTCCTCCTCTTTACACTGTTGCCCCCACCCCCTGTCCACAACTTCACTTGAAGTACTTTGGGATTTTTAAAAAAATGAGTTGTCCAATAGTAGGTTGCTGTAACCTGCTTGGTTGGGAAAAGTTGAAGAACCAGATAAATTGCTACTTGAGCTTCTTCCTTCTGGGCAGTAAATTTCCACCAAATAGTTGAATCAGCTGTAGAATTCTAATAAGGTTGCACAATACTGCCAAGGGGCATCCCTGTTTTATCAGGTTTACCATTCAGGTCACTGTTGGTGGCCCCCAAACCCATATGAAGCCCTAATTGTTTGGTTGTTGAATTGGAACTTTGGGGTTCACGAGAGCTATGTTTTATATATAGCGTCGTCCCCATGAAGAGGTTTTGGAGTGCTTTGCAAGGTGGGCAAGGAAAAAAGAATTTGAGGGACGGAGGCTGAAGAGACACTGGATGATGAGGGACTTTTGAAGGTAGCATGACATGCAGATAGAATAAAATCTAAGAACAATCCACTGATGGAGGAGTAGGAGATGAGCAGTGTGTCTAAATAGGGATGTGCAGCTGGAGAAAATAACTCCAGGTGGAGTGAGGTTATTAACAGTTGCAATACGACATCAATCCACAAAAAATGTATGTGGATTTATAATGGCCAATTTACCTATCAACCGGCAAGTCTTTTGGCTGTGGGAAGAAACTGGAGCACCCGGAGGAAACCCACGCAGACATAGGGAGAACTTGCAAACTCCACACAGGCAGTACTCTGTGTCCGTCTCTGTCTCTCGTCTCTGTCTCTCGTCTCTGTCTCTCGTCTCTGTCTCTCGTCTCTGTCTCTCGTCTCTGTCTCTCGTCTCTGTCTCTCGTCTCTCTCGCTCGCCTCTCTCGCTCGCCTCTCTCGCTCGCCTCTCTCGCTCGCCTCTCTCGCTCGCCTCTCTCGCTCGCCTCTCTCGCTCGCCTCTCTCGCTCGCCTCTCTCGCTCGCCTCTCTCGCTCGCCTCTCTCGCTCGCCTCTCTCGCTCGCCTCTCTCGCTCGCCTCTCCGCTCTCGCTCTCTCGGCGCAGTGGTTAGCACCACAGCCTCACAGCTCCAGCGACCCGGGTTCAATTCTGGGTACTGCCTGTGTGGAGTTTGCAAGTTCTCCCTGTGTCTGCGTGGGTTTCCTCCGGGTGCTCCGGTTTCTTCCCACAGCCAAAAGACTTTCAGGTTGATAGGTAAATTGGCCATTATAAATTGCCACTAGTATAGGTAGGTGGTAGGGGAATATAGGGACAGGTGAGGATGTATAGGGACAGGTGAGGATGTGGTAGGAGTATGGGATTAGTGTAGGATTAGTATAAATGGGTGCTTAATGGTCGGCACAGACTCGGTGGGCCAAAGGGCCTGTTTCAGTGCTGTATCTCTAAATCTAAAAATCTCTCTGTCCCTCTCTCTCTCTGTCTCTCTGTTGGAAAAATGAGGAATGTACTCTTAGGGCACTTCTACATTTGTCCTTCTGTTCTTTGGAAGAGCAGGGGCAAGATCCTTGTCACAACTCAAGTTTACATTGCCAAATCCATGTAACTTTAGGCAAAATCATTGGAACAGGGGTCCCAGAGGTGACTGTTTACATTCACGGGTTGGGTCATTAATCCTGGGGAGTGCAGCGAAGAGTGATTGAACAAGAACGTCTAGGCTGTCATTGTGTTTATTGCAGTCAAATTATTGCTGTTCATCTCTCTATTGTGTAAAGTTAATTAGGAACCTTCAGTGGGTGAACTTTATCCTTGATTTGTTTGTGTTGTGAAATCATTGTTTACTGCTTCAACACCTAGCTACCAATTGACAATCACTATCTGGTGATACATTTGCGTAATTCTAAAGTTCTGGTAGGTTGTGTTTTATGTCCTGCTATTCTGTTGTATTGTTACTTTTTATCTGTAAGATCATTTACAGATTTTTCAAAAATAAATGTACCCCATTTACTGCATCCATTGTTAAATAATCATGTCCATGCTTTAATGTGTTTTTGTGTGTGTAAATTTCTGTTAATCTTTTCTATAATTTCCTGCCAGTTTTGATTTGGTGATAGCATTCTTGTCTGTGATCAGGAAGTTGTGGGGTCACATTCCCAATCCAGAGATTCGAGCATGTAATCTAGACTGACATTTAGCGCTGCACTGTCTGTGGGGCTGCCTTTTGGATGAGACTTTAAGCTGTGTCCTGTTTGCCCTCTCGGGTAGATGCAAAAGATCCTATGGCAGTATTTCAAAGAAGAGCAGGGGAGTTCTCCCTCTTGTCTTGGCCAACATTTATCCCTCGATCAACACTGAGAAACAGATGATCTGGTGTGCAAATTGGTTGCCACGCTTTGCTACATTGCAGCAGCGACTGCTATATAAGTAATTTATTGGCTGAAAAGCACTTTGAGGCATTATGTGGCTGTGAAAGGTGCTATATAAATGCATGTATCTATGTCTTAAGATGTTGTCATGGAGGCCCTTACCTGCCAAGAATGAGACACATTAATTTCGCCACATGAACTTTGATCTTTAAACTGTTACTCGAGTAAAGAAAGAACTTGTTTTTTTAAAAAAAAAACACCAGACCCTTGACTGGAAAGACATTTGCCTGGTAACAGACAGTATTTGAAAAGGATAAAGGGGCCACTCCCTGCTCCAATTTAATCCACAATGGATTTTTGATTACCAGACGGAGGTGGAGAAGCTAGCGTTCCAAGTTAACTGCTAAGATGGCCAAATACACAAACCAATGTGGTCAGACCAGTTTAGTCAAATGACTAACTGGCTGTTGGATTTTTTTTTGAATTTGAACTTGCCACAAAGTTTTAAAACTCAGAAAGCTGTTTGCTCCTGGACTGAAAAGACCTCTCACCTGTCTGCTTTCATCCCTCTCACCAGCTTCAGAAACCATTGAAGACATATGAACCCCAAGAGAGAAAAGTCTCCTGCAGGGAACAAGGTTTAAGAAGAATACTAGGTCCCAATGAAAAGCAAGATCTACCTACAAGCAAGACTACAGCGAGCTCAAAGCACAGTAACAAAAATCCCTCTTCAGAGATTCAAACCAGTCGACTTTATTTTTTCTTTTATTTTTCTGTCTCTATTTGCATTTGCGTATGCATGCTAACATGGGTCGCAGCATATATCCATAGGCATTAATCGAATTCGAGTCTGTTTTAATAAATTTCACTTTTTTCTTTCAATCTGTTTGTGCTCATTTCTTTGTCTTGTAATTGGAAAGTGGTGAACAAGGATTCACCAAGGGGAGCTAAAACACTGTGTGTTTAAAATTAAAACCCTGTTACAATAAGACCAGGTGAAGGCTGAAAAAGATTCCCAGACGCCTTTCTCACCTGGTCGTAACTATGTGTAAAATGCTACTTAATGTGGGAACTATTTACAAAGGTCTCTTCAGACTACTAGAAAAGATCGGATGTCCACCAAAGCTACTAAGTATCATCACCTCATTCCACGACAATATGAAAGGCACAATTCAACATGGTGGCTCCTCCTCAGAGCCCTTTCCTATCCTGAGTGGCGTGAAACAGGGTTGTGTTCTCGCACCCACACTTTTTGGGATTTTCTTCTCCCTGCTGCTTTCACATGCGTTCATGTCCTCTGAAGAAGGAATTTTCCTCCACACAAGATCAGGGGGCAGGTTGTTCAACCTTGCCCGTCTAAGAGCGAAGTCCAAAGTACGGAAAGTCCTCATCAGGGAACTCCTCTTTGCTGACGATGCTGCTTTAACATCTCACACTGAAGAGTGCCTGCAGAGTCTCATCGACAGGTTTGCGGCTGCCTGCAATGAATTTGGCCTAACCATCAGCCTCAAGAAAACGAACATCATGGGGCAGGACATCAGAAATGCTCCATCCATCAATATTGGCGACCACGCTCTGAAAGTGGTTCAAGAGTTCACCTACCTAGGCTCAACTATCACCAGTAACCTGTCTCTAGATGCAGAAATCAACAAGCGCATGGGAAAGGCTTCCACTGCTATGTCCAGACTGGCCAAGAGAGTGTGGGAAAATGGCGCACTGACACGGAACACAAAAGTCCGAGTGTATCAGGCCTGTGTCCTCAGTGCCTTGCTCTATGGCAGCGAGGCCTGGACAACGTATGTCAGCCAAGAGCGACGTCTCAATTCATTCCATCTTCGCTGCCTCTGGAGAATACTTGGCATCAGGTGACAGGACCGTATCTCCAACACAGAAGTCCTCGAGGCGGCCAACATCCCCAGCTTGTACACACTACTGAGTCAGCGGCGCTTGAGATGGCTTGGCCATGTGAGCCGCATGGAAGATGGCAGGATCCCCAAAGACACATTGTACAGCGAGCTCGCCACTGGTATCAGACCCACCGGCCGTCCATGTCTCCGCTATAAAGACGTCTGCAAACGCGACATGAAATCCTGTGACATTGATCACAAGTCGTGGGAGTCAGTTGCCAGAGCTGGCGGGCAGCCATAAAGACGGGGCTAAAATGTGGCGAGTCGAAGAGACTTGGTAGTTGGCAGGAAAAAAGACAGGCGCAAGGGGAGAGCCAACTGTGCAACAGCCCCGACAAATAAATTTCTCTGCAGCACCTGTGGAAAAGCCTGTCACTCTAGAATTGGCCTTTATAGCCACTCCAGGCGCTGCTTCACAAACCACTGACCACCTCCAGGTGCGTATCCATTGTCTCTCGAGATAAGGAGGCCCAAAGAAGATTTACAAAGGTGCTTACCAAGCAATTGTGTGGTGGTGTAGGAAAAATTTGGAATTGAATTCAATAAATCTAGTAATTTGTGGGCTTGCAGCAGAAAAGCTGCCGGATTGTTAAAATCTGAACGGGTTCATGAAGGTCCTTCGGGGAAGGGTTTCTGAAGATTCTTAGCCCATGTGCTTTCACAGGACTCTGGTCTCGCACTGCGTAGTTGACTCTTGGTAAAGCCTGGCTCGGGTATAAAATTAAAACCCAACACGACACGAATCTCCCTCATCTGTTACAGCAGCAGGCTATTCCTGCAGTTGGAGTTGTGGGGAATCATGGGTAAGCCTGATCCCGTGACTTCCCGGAAGCAGTATCCGACCCGACTCGAGCCCGAAAGCTGGACTCAGAATTTTGATCCGACCCGACCCGAACCCAATACGTTGTCTGGTCTAATCGGCTTCGGGTCGGGTAGCCAGGCTTTAACTCTTGGTACTCTTCTAAATTGTCTTGGCCTAGCAAGCCACTTTGTTGTAAATGTGACCTTGCTAATTGCCCATATCCTGAAGAGTATTTTTTAAAAAAACTGAGGTCCTTCCAGTGAGGCTCCTATTTGAGCAGAACAGACCATGAAATATGGCTTGAGGAAAAATTCATTTGGCCCATTCTTTCCACTGCGCCTGGCACAGTTACTTAGCCACAGTCTCCAACAGTTCGAGAGGAAAGTGATTTAAGCCAGATAAAACTTCCAGAATTTCCTCTATCTTTGTCATGCACTTAATAATGTCACAAGTGATCTATAAATTTCTAAATTTATCTGTAACCTTCAGCCCCATTTTCTTGGCAGAGGCTGTGTTTTCGCAAGAGTTTAGTGAGTTAGCACCAACTAACTGACAGGAGTCGATGCCACATGTCAGTCACCACGAGAAAAAAATCCCATGAATCTCTAACTTTATGCAAGAGATACATTGCAAAAATGTAATGAAGCCACACCATATTGTACAAAGAGTGCTGTGGGGGAAAACATGGAATATGTTTGTTGACTTTTGATATGTTTCTTCCATCAAATGCAATCACAGCGCACAAACACTTTTTATATAAAGATAGATGTGTGCAAGACCTGAAGTGGGACTTGACGCCATGACCTTCATTACTCTGAGCTGAGAGTGCCACCTGCGAGCCAAACTGTTCGTCTTCACAGCAATGCAAGAGTAGCAATATATCTGCACCCTAATTCTCAAGTGATTTGCAGCCTTGATAACCATTTAATTACAAGATGTTTTTACATTTGTGCCTCATACTTGATCCAGTTTTAGGGCAACCGAGCCAGTCACTGGAGGTATGTTGAGCTCTGCGTTTTTACAGAGATCAACATGTGGGATTGGTTGCCCCTGTTTGCATGACTAAAATTTTCCCTTATCTCAGCAGTACAATTGTAGGCCCGCATTTTCTTTATATTTTCTGGTTAAGAGAAAGGGGTTGCCTACACTCCCTTTGCCAGCTGCATCTCGAGATAGACTGGGATTCTTCATTTGGCTGCGCTCCTGCATAGTGTAAATGTGCCTCAAATAATGCATTGAACTTGTTCAAACCAATGCCATGGCCTTGATGTTTAGAAGCTGCTCAAATAAAAAAAGCTTTGTATTTTGTTTTTTGTTCCCAGACTCCCCTTCTGCACATTCTCTGACAGTATAGAGTTTTAACACTTATGCAGGTTCTGCTAATTTTTTTTTTGACTTCCATCTTTTACAGGTTACTGTGGCATTTGGAAGAAAAACATCATCTGTCTGGCAATCTCGCTTTGAGTAAGTTTACGATGAACTAGTGTCAATTTTTAATCTAGCACTCTTCCTCCTCTTCCCTTTTCAAAATAATTCACGTGATTTTTTTTTGCACATACACACAATTTTCTTTCTCTCTCTCTGACTTATTTCCAGTGTCCCTTGGTCTCGGGTATACATATATTGAAAAACTATAGGTGGTACCAGTGGGAGGGAGCAGTCATGACATTTTCAAACACTTCACGCAATGAATAAAGAGTAATAATTCTGTCTTGTTTCCCCATCCTAATTCAGGAGTACCAATGCCATTTGTAGCACCACTGCTGCTCTGGCTGAGATCAACTTGCTCAACACAGAATGGGAACCTAGTCTGGAAACTGTGGCGGTCAGAAATGGACACCCTTGCTTCTTTAGGAAAAGTGTGAGCACCACAGCTCTCACAACTAATCTTGAATGGCTGTTTGGAGAGTCTGGAACTAAGGGGCATTGTTTCAGGATAAAGGGTCAATATTTAGAACTGAGAGGAGGACAGATGTCTTCACTCAGAGGATTGTGAACCTTTGGAATTCTCTACTCTAGAGGGCTGTGGATGATCCGCTGTTGAGTATATTTAAGTCAGAGATCGATAAGATTTTTGGGCAGTAAGGGAATTGAGAGATATAGGGATTGGGCAGGAGAGTGGAGTTGAGGTAGACTATCATCCCTGATCTTATGGAATGGTGGAGCAGGCTTGAGGGGCTGTATAATCCAGTCCAGCTATTTCTTCTTCTTACATTCATCTATTCGGTAAGGAATACTGTAGTATTAGTCTAATCCTGCTAACTGGTGACCTATTCAGAAACATTCTGATTACTCTCATAATGCTGTAAAGGAATCCATCCAGTGGAAAGTACACCAGCAGTGAATGCACTCATATTTAGTGTGTTTTTTTAATGATTATCAGTGCCTGGGACATCTGGTCACTTGGGGGTGCCCAGAAAAATACTGCATAAGGGCAGCAAATGGAGCTGAGCGTTTAACTAGGCATCTGAGACCTATCTGAGTTCTGAAGAAGGGTCACTGACCCGAAACGTTAACTCTGCTTCTCTTTCCACAGATGCTGCCAGACCTGCTGAGTGATTCCAGCATTTCTTGTTTTTGTATGAGACCTATTGTTGGGTAATTGTATCTTAAAGTCTTTAGCTACAATTTGTCTTCATTTGTGCATGGACAATTACAGGGCTGCTATTAGAGTCATAGAATCATACAACGCAGAAACAGGCCCTTTGGCCCATCATGTTTGTGCCGGCCATCAAGCACCTAACTATTCTAATCCCATTTTCCAGCACTTGGCCCGTAGCCTTGTATGCTATGGCATTTCAAGTGCTCATCTAAATACTTCTTAAATGTTGTGAGGGTTCCTGCCTCTACCACCTCTTCAGTCAGTGTGTTCCAGATTCCAACCACCCTCTGAGTGAAAAGATTTTTCCTCAAATCCCCTCTAAACCTTCTGCCCCTTATCTTAAATCTATGCCCCCTGGTTATTGACCCCTCCACTAAGGAGAAAATGTTTCTTCCTATCTAACCTATCAATGCTCCTCATAATTTTGTATACCTCAATCATGTCCCCCCTCAGCCTTCTCTGCTCTAAGGAAAACAACTCTAGCCTTTTCATTCTCTCTTCATAGCTGAAATGCTCCAGCCCAGGCAACATCCAGGTGAATCTCCTCTGCACCCTCTCCAGTGCAGACGCATCCTTTCTATTGTGTGGTGCCCAGAACTGTACACAGTACTCCAGCTGTGGCCTAACTAGCATTTTATACAGCTCCATCATAACCTCCCTGCTCTTATATTCTATGCCTCGGCTAATAAAGGCAAGTATCCCATATGCCTTCCTAACCACCTTATCTACCTGTGCTGCTGCCTTTTGTGATCTATGAACAAGTACACCAAGGTCCCTCTGACCTTTTGTACTTCCTAAGGTCCTACCATCCATTGTATATTCCCTTGCCTTGTTAGTCTACCCAAAATGCATCACCTCACACCTCTCAGGATTAAATTCCATTTGTCACTGCTCCGCCCATTTTGCCAGCCCATCTATATCATCTTGTAATCTAAGGCTTTCCTCGTCACTATTTACGACACCACCAATTTTCGTGTCATTTGCGAACTTACTGATCATACCTCCAATATTCATGTCTAAATCATTAATGTACACTACAAACAGCAAGGGTCACAGCACCGGTCCCTGTGATACACTACTGGTCACAGGCTTCCACTCGCAGAAACAACCCTCGACCATCACCGTCTGCTTCCTGCCACTAAGCCAATTTTGGATCCAGTAGCCAAATTGCCTTGAATCCCATGGGCTCTTACCTTCTTAACCAACCTCCCATGCAGGACCTTGTCAAAAGCCTTACTGAAGTCCATGTAGACTACATCAACTGCTTTACCCTCATCTACACATCTAGTCACCGCCTCGAAAAATTCAATCGTTAGTTGGACATGATCTCCCCCTGACAAAGCCATGCTGACTATCCCTGATTATACCCTGCCTCTCCAAGTGGAGATTAATCCTGTCCCTCAGAATTTTTTCCAACAGTTTCCCAACCACTGATGTTAGACTCACTGGCCTGTAATTACTTGGTTTATCCTTGCTACCCATCTTGAATAATGGTACCACATTCGCTATCCTCCAGTCCTCTGGTACCTCTCCTGTGGCCAGAGAGGATTTGAAAATTTGTGTCCGAGCCCCTGCTATCACCTCCCTTGCCTGACATAACAGTCTGGGATACATCTCATTTGAGCCTGGGGATTTATCCACTTTTAAGCACGCTAAAACAGCTAATACTTCCTCCCTTTCAATACTATTATGTTCAAGTGTATCACAATCCCCCTCCCTGATCTCTACACCTACATTGTGCTTCTCCATAGTGAACACAGATGAAAAGTAATCATTTAAAACCTCGCCTATATCCTCTGACTCCACACACAGATTGCCACTTTGGTCCCTAATGGGCCTGCTTATCCTCTTGCCCTGAATATACTTATAAAACGCCTTAGGATTTTCCTTTATCTTGCCCGCCAATGTTTTTTAATGTCCCCTGTTTGCTTTCCTAATTACTTTTTTAAGTACCCGTCCTACACTTTCTATACTCCTCTAGTGCCTCTGCTGTTTTCAGTGTTCTGAATCTGCCATAAGCCTCCTTTTTTTTTCTGATCCAATCCTCTGTATCCCTTGACATCCAGGATTCCCTGGACTTGTTGGTCCTACCCTTCACCTTAACGGGTACATGTTGGCTCTGAACTCTCACTATTTCCTCTTTGATTCCCACTGGTCTAATGTAGACTTCCCTACAAGTAGCTGCTCCCAGTCCACTTTGGCCAGATCCAGTTTTATCATACTGAAATCGGCTTTCCTCCAATGCAGTACCTTTATTTCCGGTCCGTCTTTGTCCTTTTCCATAACTACCTTAAATCTTAGAGTTATGGTCACTATCCCCGAAATGCTCCCCCACTGACACTTTTACCACTTGTCCAGCTTCATTCCCTAGGATTAGGTCCAGCACTGCCCCTTCTCTTGTAGGACTTTCTACGTACTGGCTCAAAAAACTCTCCTGTATGCATTTTAAGAATCTCGCCACCCCCCCCCCCCCCCCCCCCAAAGCCTTTTGCACTAAGACTATCCCAGTTGATGTTTGGGAAGTTGAAATCCCCTACTATTATTACCCTATTATTTTTACGCCTCTCTGAGATTTGCCTACATATCTGCTCTGCTATCTGTCCCTGACTGATTGCCACAGATTTGTGCAAACGTTGTGGAAAATGAATAATATTTGTGTGTTCTCTTACTCCACACCCCCTGCCAAACTGTGCTGTGACAATTCCCCATTTAACTTGTCGGATTTCTCCTTTTGATTTTTCTGTAACTGCAGCTGATAACACGTGCTGTTCCTCCGCCTCCATCTATACTGTAATGAGCAACATTTCAAGATTACAAATGTCTTTGAGAGAATAAAGATTTTTTGCACTAGTTAGTAAAGCAGTAAAGGGGCCATAGGGTCATGGGCAGACAGAGAAGGGGAAGAAATTGTTTCACTTTACACAAGTGGCTTTTGAAGCAGAGGCCACAACATCATTTAAAAGGAAATTGGGTTAATATTTGATAAGGAGCAATATAAAAGATAACTGGGAAAGGGCTGGTAAATGGGTTAAGAGCAAAACGTACCTTTTGAAAAGCTAGCACTGGCGCAGGTGTGATGAGTTAAATGGCTTTCTTTTGCATGGTGATGTTAAGGATACCTATTTTGGATTGACAAGTTTGTGGAAAGCCAAGAAAGGGGCAAAGTGAAAGTAATGGTTTGGCAACTTCAAGCAGTCATTTGGCGACATGATTTTGACTTGAGCCTATGACAGAAGAGACTGGTGCGGTCTTGTTGGCATTCTGTGGTCTCCAATCCTCTCTTTCTTTGGCCTCCTTATCTCGAGAGACAATGGGTAAGCGCCTGGAGGTGGTCAGTGGTGTGTGGAGCAGCGCCTGGAGTGGCTATAAAAGCCAATTCTAGAGTGACAGGCTCTTCCACAGGTGCTGCAGAAAAATTTGTTTGTCGGTGCTGTTACACAGTTGGCTCTTCCCTTGCGCTTTTGTCTTTTTTCCTGCCAACTGCTAAGTCTCTTCGACTCGCCACACTTCAGCCCCGCCTTTATGACAATCCTCTATTGCAGATTAAAGGATACACCATATCAGAATGTAGTTTACTGCACCTTCCTGAGAAATGTACACTAGAGTGTAATATGCTCCTGTGCACCTGTTCTCCAATTTGCATTGCTGCATTGTATCGTTGTAGAATATTATCCTGTTCGAAGTGGATGCTGTGGCACTTAACTGCAAAAGGGAGGGAAAATTGGCACATAGTGACGTCTGGTTCTCTCTGGTTTGTTACTGGAGGTGTGGGGCTCTGGGATTGGTGGACTGCTTATACAATCTGCAACAAAGGTGGTTAGAACCAGGAAATTCATGGATGGTGGCTGTGAACAGAGTAAAGGAAGTCCTGACAAGTCACAAAATGTATCTTAGGCTATATTGCATCTTTCCATACAACATTTAAAAAAAATCTTCTCCAGATGCTTGTTTTGAGGATTTTTTATATATATATATATCTTGTAGTTTTGTTATACAAAGTTATTGCATAGGTCAAACCTGGTAAATATCAGTCCAAGTTGGGGAGTAACTGTTGCACTTAATATAGCTTTAAAAAAATCTTTTGATGTTAACCTTGAGCTCCTTATTAGTGATTTTTTATTTAGATTATGCAGATTTCTCATTAAATGCTTTTAGTGTTGTGTAAAACCCCCTTGAAGTGAGGACTTCTGTTCCTGTAGTTCAAAACTGGTTTCCATTTGGCATGGAATGACAATGAAAACTGTACTAATGTGTGTGGGAAATGGACAGATGTTGTACTGGTGCAGCAAGGGACTGTTCATCCAAAGTTAGGCAAGGGGAGGTGTTTTACTCTCTGCCTCCCTGCTCTGTTTACTTCACATGCACACTATTCTTTGTGTAAAGTAATTAACTTTGAACTGGCTGTGCACCATCGCTCTTGTAATCTTGAGCTCATGTCTCCTGTTCTTACATTTGTGGCAATCTGTAAACATTTTACTGGGGTTCAGTTTATCTATGCCCTTCAAATTCTTGAATGTTTGAATAATATATCCCCATAGCTGCCTTTTCTTTAAAATAAACAATCCCAGGATCTTCAGTCTCTCCTCTTAGTTCAAATGTTGTCAATTTGTTTGCCCCTTTTTTGTTTTTACACCATTTCTAATTCTTGGATACCTCAGCTCTAGTACAGTGCTCAGAATCGCACACAGTACTCCTGATGTGACTGCTGTTGCTTTGAATGGACCTCCTAAGATTTGTTGAGGGAGGGAATTCCAGAGCTTGGGGCCTAGCCAGCTGAAGGCATGGTCGCCAATGGTGGTGTGATTAAAATTGGAGGAGTGCAGAGATCTCAGAGGGTGGTAGGACCGGAGGAGGTTAGAGACCGGGAAGGACGAGGCCAGGGAGGGTCTTGAAAAATAAGAATGAGCATTTTAAAGTTGAGGCATTGCAGACTGGGAGCCAATGTAGGTTAGTTAATATTTGGATATTAATTGGATGACGCTGCCTTTTTAATTGCTTGGAATAACTATAGGAGAAAGAGACTGACTTGATAATATATGCACACCATGCTTCTTCCTTATATTAATCTTCATTGTCTGACAGTTCAGGCTTGATAAATGATTGTCTGTGATGTGTACTTTGCAGCATTGCCCTTGTATTTAAACCAAAAGTCCTCAAGCTTTCCAAAACTGAAGCGTAACTTGTCTGTCCTTAGTAATTGAGTGCAGAATTTGTCCATTCTAGACTTTGAGCTCTAAGGTAGAAATCTTTACAATATGTTTTAATGACAGCACTTTAGTCTGACAATTGGAGTAAACTTCCTGCTGCAAGGTTTAAATTATATTTTTCCAGTTTTCCCCAACAGGCATGGAGAATTATGGAAGGGGCAGAAAAGGTCAAGCTAGCTATGAATTAGACTGTTCTTCTACATGTCGGGGTGTGAGTTCTCCTGTCCTGCAGCCTTCCATAAGTCTGCATCTTATAAGTGCAGCTTCCAAAATCATATTTTGACGGGAAACAGCTGTAAATATCTGTTCTGTCACAAGCGAGTACTTTTGAGTGTCTGCTGCTTCGCCTGGGAAGTAAAATCTGCTCCAAAGGACAACTTCCATTAATATGAATGAAGGATTAATGAACAGCCAAGAGTACCCGTTAACTGCCTTGTAAATTTGTTTCAATGTTATATGTTACCTTCCCCCCCCCCCCCGCCCCACCCCCAGTACATTTCAATTATGTAAGTTAGATTTCAAAACCTAAAAGGTTGGAAATAACTTGTGTTTCAGTAGTACCCCTCACATGAAAGAATATCTCTGAACATGTCACAAGACCTTGTAAAGAGAAATTTTCAGTAGAGATGGGGATGGGAAAGAGGGAAGAGACTGAAGGAAAGGTTACAGCACAGAAGGGAGGCCATTTGGCCTGTCATATCCGTGCTGGCTCTTGGCAAGAGGAACTCGTCTAGTCCCACTCCACTGCTTTTTCCCTGCAGCCCTGCAAATATTTTCTCTTCGGATAATTATCCAGTTCTCTTTTGAAGGCCTCTTTTGAATCTGTCTCCGTCACACTTTCAGGCAGTGCATTCCAGATCTTAACCACCCGCTACGTAAAAACTTTTTTCCTCATGTCGGTGTTGCTTCTTTTGCCAATCACCTTAATTCGGTGTCCTCTGATTTTGGATCCTTTGGCCAATGGGAACAGTTTCTCTCTGTCTACTCTGTCCAGACCCCTCATGATTTTGAACGCCTCTATCAAATCTCCTCTTAATCTTCTCTTCCCCAAAGAGAACAGCCCCAGCTTCTCCAATTTATCCACGTAACTGAAGTTCCATATCCCTAGAACCATTCTCGTGAATCTTTTCTGCGTCCTTCCGAATGCCTTAACATCCTTCCTAAAGTGTGGTGCCCAGAACTGGACACACTACTCCAGTTGAAGCCAAACTAGTGTTTTATGCAAGTTTATCATAACTTCCTTGTTTTTGTACTCTCTGTCCCTATATATAAATCCTAGGATCCCATATGCTTTATTAAGCGCTTTCTCAACCTGCCTTGCATACTTCAGTGATTTGTGCACACCTAACCCCAGGTCCCTCTGTTCCAGCACCACCTCTAGAATTATACCCTTTAATTTATGTTGCCTCTCCTCATTCTTCCTATAAAAATGAATCATTCACACTTCTCTGCATTAAATTTAATTGTGCCCTGTACACCCAAGTCTTCTTTCTTTTCTTTTGGGCCTCCTTATCTCGAGAGACAATGGATACGCGCCTGGAGGTGGTCAGTGGTTTGTGAAGCAGCGCCTGGAGTGGCTATAAAGGCCAATTCTGGAGTGACAGGCTCTTCCACAGGTGCTGCAGAGAAATTTGTTTGTTGGGGCTGTTGCACAGTTGGCTCTCCCCTTGCGCCTCTGTCTTTTTTCCTGCCAACTACTAAGTCTCTTCGACTCGCCACAATTTAGCCCTGTCTTTATGACTGCCCGCCAGCTCTGGCGAATGCTGGCAACTGACTCCCACGACTTGTGATCAATGTCACACGATTTCATGTCGCGTTTGCAGACGTCTTTATAACGGAGACATGGACGGCCGGTGGGTCTGATACCAGTGGCGAGCTCGCTGTACAATGTGTCTTTGGGGATCCTGCCATCTTCCATGCGGCTCACATGGCCAAGCCATCTCAAGCGCCGCTGACTCAGAGGTGTGTGTAAGCTGGGGGTGTTGGCCGCTTCAAGGACTTCTGTGTTGGAGATATAGTCCTGCCACCTGATGCCAAGTATTCTCCGAAGGCAGCGAAGATGGAATGAATTGAGACGTCGCTCTTGGCTGGCATACGTTGTCCAGGCCTCGCTGCCGTAGAGCAAGGTACTGAGGACACAGGCCTGATACACTCGGACTTTTGTGTTCCGTGTCAGTGCGCCATTTTCCCACACTCTCTTGGCCAGTCTGGACATAGCTGTGGAAGCCTTACCCATGCGCTTGTTGATTTCTGCATCTAGAGACAGGTTACTGGTGATAGTTGAGCCTAGGTAGGTGAACTCTTGAACCACTTCCAGAGCGTGGTCGCCAATATTGATGGATGGAGCATTTCTGACATCCTGCCCCATGATGTTCGTTTTCTTGAGGCTGATGGTTAGGCCAAATTCATTGCAGGCAGACGCAAACCTGTCGATGAGACTCTGCAGGCATTCTTCAGTGTGAGATGTTAAAGCAGCATCGTCAGCAAAGAGGAGTTCTCTGATGAGGACTTTCCGTACTTTGGACTTCGCTCTTAGACGGGCAAGGTTGAACAACCTGCCCCCTGATCTTGTGTGGAGGAAAATTCCTTCTTCAGAGGATTTGAACGCATGTGAAAGCAGCAGGGAGAAGAAAATCCCAAAAAGTGTGGGTGCGAGAACACAGCCCTGTTTCACACCACTCAGGATAGGAAAGGGCTCTGATGAGGACCCACCATGTTGAATTGTGCCTTTCATATTGTCATGGAATGAGGTGATGATACTTAGTAGCTTTGGTGGACATCCGATCTTTTCTAGTAGTCTGAAGAGACCACGTCTGCTGACGAGGTCAAAGGCTTTGGTGAGATCAATGAAAGCAATGTAGAGGGGCATCTGTTGTTCACGGCATTTCTCCTGTATCTGACGAAGGGAGAACAGCATGTCAATAGTCGATCTCTCTGCACGAAAGCCACACTGTGCCTCAGGGTAGACGCGCTCGGCCAGCTTCTGGAGCCTGTTCAGAGCGACTCGAGCAAAGACTTTCCCCACTATGCTGAGCAGGGAGATTCCACGGTAGTTGTTGCAGTCACCGCGGTCACCTTTGTTTTTATAGAGGGTGATGATGTTGGCATCGCGCATGTCCTGGGGTACTGCTCCCTCGTCCCAGCACAGGCATAGCAGTTCATGTAGTGCTGAGAGTATAGCAGGCTTGGCACTCTTGATTATTTCAGGGGTAATGCTGTCCTTCCCAGGGGCTTTTCCGCTGGCTAGGGAATCAATGGCATCACTGAGTTCCGATTTGGTTGGCTGTATGTCCAGCTCATCCATGACTGGTAGAGGCTGGGCTGCATTGAGGGCAGTCTCAGTGACAGCATTCTCCCTGGAGTACAGTTCTAGGTAGTGCTCAACCCAGCGGTCCATCTGTTTGCGTTGGTCAGTGATTATGTCCCCCGATTTAGATTTGAGGGGGGTGATCTTCTTGATGGTTGGCCCAAGAGCTCTCTTCATGCCATCATACATTCCTCTGATGTTTCCGGTGTCTGAGGCCAGCTGAATATGACTGCATAGGTGTTGCCAGTAGTCGTTTGCGCAACGCCTAGCTGTTCTTTGTGCAGCACTTCTGGCTGCTTTAAGTGCTGCGGATGTTAAATCGCTGGGGGCTTTCTTGTAGTTCAAAAGTGCAATGCGCTTAGCGGCTATGACAGGTTCCAGCTCTTCATTATGAGATTGAAACCAGTCTGCATTTCTCTTCGCACTTTTGCCGTAGGTGGTCAAAGCTGACTCATAGATGGCGTCTCTGATGTGGGCCCACTTGGTCTCAGCATCCCCTGTGGGAGTGTTTTGAAGGGCTGTTACAAGTGAATTTAGAAATTTTTGTAACAGCTGTGGGTGAGAAATTCTGCTCGTGTTGATGCGCGGGTGGCCCTTCTGCTTGGAATGATGCAACTTCTTTGGTCTGAGTCTAACCTTGCTGCACACCAGGGAGTGGTCGGTGTCGCAGTCCGCACTGTGGAAGCTGCGTGTGATTTGAACACTGTTTAAGGCGGCTCGCCTTGTGACAATGAGGTCTAGCTGGTGCCAACGACGTGATCTTGGGTGCCTCCATGAAACCTGGTGACAGGGTTTAGTGTGAAAGAACGAGTTGGTGATGCAGAGGTTATGATAGGTACACAACTCAAGCAGTCTCTGCCCGTTCTCATTCATCCTTCCAACGCCATAGCGCCCAAGGCAGGAGGGCCATGAGTCATGGTCGGCCCCAACCCTGGCATTAAAGTCCCCCAGCAGGAATAGGTGTTCGGTGTTGGGGATGCTGCTAATGATGTTATGGAGTTGTTCATAGAACTGGTCTTTAGCTTCAGGTGCGGAACAGAGTGTTGGAGCATAGATGCTGAGTAGGTGTACTGGACCAGAGGTGGTGAGCAGTCGGATGGACAGTATGCGTTCCGAGCCATTTGAGGGAGGCTCTATCATGCTGAGCAAGGAGTTTCTGATGGCGAAGCCCACTCCATGCTGTCTTGGTTCTTCAGGATCCCTGCCCTGCCAGAAGAAGGTGTAGTCTTGCTCTGCTAGAGAGCCACTCGCGGGGAGGCGAGTCTCCTGAAGTGCTGCAATGTCCACATTGAGTCTACTGAGCTCGTTGTTAATGATGGCGGTCTTCCGAGAATCGTTGATTTGTGTAAGGTCTTCCGACAGGCCAGGACACATAGTTCTGACGTTCCAGCTTGCAAAGCGAAGGGCTGGTACCAAGTCTAGGTCATTAATATACGTCAAGAAAAGCAGTGGTCCTAACACTGACCCCTGGGGACCCCACTATATACCTTGCTCCAGCCTGAAAAACAAGCTTGACTTGATAGGTGTTAAAAAAAAATTGAAAATGGGGAAGTTTAAAAAAAAAAGTATTGCATTCATATTAGATGTTACCAGGTGTCTTGGGAATGTCTCAAAGTGCTTCACTTAGTTATATTACTTGTTTTTGTTCCAGCCTTTTGCAGTTTTCTGTCAGTGGAAGAGACAAAGCAGCGACATGTCGAAGGGTTATGCTCTTGTGGTTTATTCACCTCATTCTAACCTTGAGGCGCTACTTTCTTGAAATATATTGTACTTGAGACATTTAGAAACAGGCATAATCTGTTTTGGTTTCTTTTAAATGTGAACTGGGAAATGTTCCTGCCCACCCCCACCCCTTTCTTAAGGCGGTGGGTCATAGTTGGGTGTAGTTTTATGGGCACTGGTAGCCCTGCAGTATTTGCCTGGACGGTGAGCATAGTCAGGCTATTCCATTATGTAGGCTATCCGAGCTAACCTTGATTCTGTCCTTGCCTGATGCCCGTACACACGTATGTTTTCCAGCACTGGTTACTGGGAAGTAATCAAGAGCGTTGATTTAATAGCATCTGTATTATTGCAGAATAAGATGCTTCCAGTTCTTTGTGTAAACATTACACAGCAGATTGTACAAGAAAGTCAGCAGCACGAACGTGAGCCTTGACTTCAGTGTTTAAGGATTCTTACTACCCTGAATGTGATATATATGTATACATAAAACTTTAGTTAAAAGCAGAATATGCTGGAAATCCTTTAGCATCTGAAAGGAAAAAAGAACAGGTTAACACTTGGAGCAAAAGGCACTTGGTCAGAATTGGCAAAGGAATTCCAGCGTTTGTTTATGATGGACCTGCTGTGCCTTTGCAACATTTCCTGTTTCTGTTGCAGATGTCAGCAAGGCAGATTGTTTGGCCCTTCATCTCATTGCTGTTTTGTAGGATCTTGCTGTATTCAAATTAGCTGCCATGTTTGCAACAGTGATTACATTTCAAAAGCAATTCATTGATTGTGAAATACTTCAGAGTGTCCTGAGGACATGATGCAAGTTAATTTTGTTTTCCCGTCATGTCCTGCAGTTTCTCTCATCCGGTATAACTGGCGGATTAGTTGAAACGCCACTAGTTTGCTACTCAGAATTCTTCATTGTATTATTGCATGTGGTTTTTTGTAAAAGCCGCCTCCAGACCCAACTATATCAATGCTACCCTGGTCAGGCTCCCATTCTCCATGATGTATAGAATTCAGCTCATCCAAAATGTTACTGCCCATATCCTATCCTGCACCAAATCCTGTGCATCCGTTACTGCTCTGCATTACTGTAAGACCCTGTAACAAATTCCGTACCCTTGTTACTGAGTCCAACCCCCTCCCCAGTCACTGCCGGCTTGAAGCAGATCATTGATGAAGGTGCATGCTATTTGGCCCATGGCTGACCTTCCTTTGTGATAACCTCTCCACAACAAAGACTGCCTACTTCTACCTCTAAAGCTGATGCCACCGTTCTTGCCTCAGCCTATCTGGTGCTGAAACTCTCAACCATGCCTTTGGCACATCTGGACTCGACTATTCCAGTGTTCTGCTGACTGACATCCTATCTTTCACCTTGTGTAAGCTTCAACGCATCCCGAAGTCTGCTGACCATATCCTATCCAGCACCAAGTCCTGCTCCCTGATCACTCTTCTCCCTGCTAACCACTTTGTCGCTGCCTTCTAAATCCTCCAAATTTAAAATTGTCATCCGTGTGTTTAAACCCATCTATGGCTTTACCCCTTTTTCCTATCTCTAAGGGTCCCCGACCCTACAAACCTCAGAACTTTGTATTCCTCTGACTCTGGCTGTTTGTGCATTCTCTCTGCCTCCCTTTGCCCCACAATTGGCTGCTTTCTACAGCTTAGATTTCGCATTCTGTAATATTTACCCCTAAACTCCTCCTTTAAGATTCTCCTTAAAACTCATCCCTTTGACTTCCGAATTTAAAAGTCAGCAACCTTCATAACAAGAGGAGCCTTTTGTTTTTACATACACCTCAAAAATGTAATATCTTAAAAGTTGCAGTGCCGTTACTCAAATGCCAATAATAATGAAAAACAAGATACACATTTCAATGGGTTTTTTTTTTACAAAGAAGCTGTTCATACTTTCTCAAGTGCAATGTTGATAAAAGTTTTAAAAAAAGAAACAAGCCATTTAATTACCATCAAAATAGGTTTGATCAATCAAAGTCAGGAGCTGCACATGAGTCCTTATTGAGCCACAGGTTGTAGGCCCCTCTCCTACTCCTTATTTAGCTCTGCATCCATTTATGCCTCTGTAAAGTGCCTTAGAACTATTGTTCTGTCTTAAAGATATAAATACAGTTTGTTACCTGAAAGGTTTGCGGAAGCAGTGAATCAAAATTCCTCTTTGATTCCTTGGAGCATTTAATTTCCCTTGATTAATTTTGATCTCTGCGTACAGAGGTAGCAGGTGGGAGCAATTTGAGATTGTGAATTAATCACACAGGAAGCATGTTGGCTTAAATTTGTTTCTCCCCATATAAAAACCCTGTGGGTGCTTAAAAGCTCTGAAAAGAGCTCTCCTAGAGGGCTAATAGAATTTTGCTGTTTATATGCAAATCAAGTTGTGTGTCAGCTTGGCTTAGTTGGTAGCACTCTTGGCACTGGGTCAGTACGCTGTGGTCTTGAGTTAATTCAGGCTGACTTGAGCAGTGCTGAGGGCGTGCTGCACTGTTGGACGTCGTCGTCGTCTTCAGATAAGGCATGAAACAGACACTGCCTTTCTTTCCTATATTGTGCATGTGAAACACCCGATGGCACTACTTGGAAAGGAGCGGGGAGTTCTTCTGGCGTCTGGCCAACATTCCGCCTTTAGTTAATGCCACTAACAATGTTTAGTAATTCATCTGCTTATGCTGGTTACAGGACCTTGCTGTGCACAAATAGGCTACCACGTTTATCTGTTTAACCGTGATTGAACTTTGAAAGTAATTCATTGTGTGAAGTGCTTTAAGACATACTGAAGAGGTGATAAGGCAACAGATAAGTGCAATTTGTAATCCGTGTGCTACGCCTGTTTTAGGAACACAACAATATACTGGCCTTCCAGTACCATTGTCCTCAGTTTGCTTTTATAAGCTGTAGTTTACAGTGTCATACTCCCGAAAGCCAGTTGGTGAAGGATGATACTGGAGCCAATCTTTACTCAGTCCAACATTTATTTAGAGTTAAACATTACAAGCATACATCTCCTAACTCAACCATACCACAGTTTCAGTAAGTGTCTCTTTATACAGAGTCAATCCTCACAACGCAGCACTATCGCCGATGTCATCAGTTCATCTGAACATTTGCCAGCTTGCCAGTATAAATCTGTCCATGAGTGCGGTGACATCACCACGTAATGACGTCCTCACCCGACAATGGCCGTGATCGCTCCCTCCCATGATCGTCGCCTCAATCGCTGCATTAAGTTTCCTGCTCGCTCCCACGATCGCTGCTTCGACTGCTTGCTGCTCCCTCCCGCCATTCCTGCCTGCTCGCCTGTCCATCATGCTGCTCCATCCCGGGCCCGTCTGCCCTCCACTCCATCCTGCCGCTCCCTTCCGCCGCTTGCTTCCCACCTCATCGCTTCCCCTCCTTGCTGCTCGCTGTCCCTCACCTCACCTCCCCCGCACACACCGCTTCTTCGGGCGGTGAGGTGGGGGAGGAAATGGCAGGATGGAGTGGTGAGCGGCCAGACGCAGGAGGAAGCGATGAGCAGACAGGAGGTTACTGTTTGGCGGGGGGTGGGGAGCACGGGGTGGAAGCGACCATTGAGGAGTGAGAGGTTTGGGTTCAATTTGCTTTGTGTCAAATTGAGTAGCACCATCTTTATTACTGGCTGCTGCCTGAGACATTACAGACAGTGACGTTTCAGTGGATGAGTCTGCATTTGCGCATGGTCCAGTACTGTACTACCGAGTGGTTGCGTTGTCAGCAAATGCAGCCTTTATACGTGCTGAAATGAAACCCAAATTAATGCCCTCCACCTGAATATAATTAAGCACAATTGATATACAATTAACATGCAAGACCCATGTAAAGCTTGACATGTACAAGTTAAGTTGGCCTATTTATTTCCAAGGCAGCTGAAGGCAAAAGAGGAATGTTAGAGTCTTAACACTTTAACTTTCCTTTTCACCCTCACCCTTTCTTTGCCCCCCCCCCCCACCCCCCCACAAACATTTTGCTCATCGAGTTGTGTTTGGGTTTGTTCACATGGGTTTAAGGGTCATTGGTGTTTTGATCATTTTTTGAGAAATGGGTGAAGAAAATGCATTCTGTTACCATTGTATGTCAGCTGTGGTTCAGTGGGTAGCACTGTCACCTGAGTCAGAAGCTTGTGGGTTCAAGTCCCATTCTGGAGGTATGAGCACAAAAATCTAGGCATGCACTGCAATGCCATGCCGAGGGAGTGCTGCATTTGTTGGAGGTGCCGTCTTTTGAATTTGATGTTAGACCGAGGCCCTGTCTGCTCTCTCGGGTAGATCTAAAAGATCCCACCGCACTATTTAAAAGAGGACTAGGGGAGGTCTCCCTGGTGTCTGGGCCAATATTTATCCCCCTGTCAGCATGGCAAAAACAGATTATCTAGTCACAATCACTTTGCTGTTCGTGGGAGCTTGCTATATGCAAATTAGCAGCCATGTTTCCGACATTACAACAGTGACTATACTTCAAATGTATTTCATTACCTGCAAAGCACTTTGGGCATCCAGAGGTTGTGAAAGGTGATATATAAATGCAAGATTTTTTTTCTTACAAACAGCACCTTCCTTCCCCTGAAAAATCTACAAGTTAAAGGGAAGGGGTCTGTAAACTGCATAAAATAGAAGTTGGTCCAAAAATAGCTAGATTATTACTCCAGCCTAATTGCTCACCTCCTTCAATGTGGTTTTCTCCTATTGTCAGCACAGCAGTTAACCCAATGCATGTCCCCCTTTACAAATCAGTACACTCAGTGGCAGACAGAAACCAGTATATTTCTGGATCTGTAATTATAAACGTTCATACTTCTGTTTTCCACTTGTTTCTTTCCCCCCTTTTTCCACTTTGTCGCGAAGTTGCTGATTTAAACAATCATAGCAATTACAGCAGAGAAATAGGCCATTCAGCCCATTGTGTCATACATTAATCTTAAACTGGAGCTTTCCATTGTAATCTCATTTCCTTTCCCATTCCCCATGTCCTTTTATATTGTCCGTCTTTCATTCTCTGTTAAATAATCTTATGATCTCTGCCTTGAACCATGTGCTATAATGCACTCTGTGTATTAACAACTATGTGGGGTGGGGGGGTGGAATTTTTAGAATTTTCCTTTTCATTTTTCCAGTGACGATGATGGGCTGAGTAGCTGCATCATCCCGCTTACTTTGGAAACGTTGCTGATCTCACACCAAGTCCCGTTCACTCGTAACCACTCTGGTCCCTGACCTCCATTGGCTCCCGGTCCATTGATGCTTCAGTTTTAAAATTGCCTTCCATATGTTCCAATCACTCCATGGTCTTTGCACCTTTCTATCTCTGTAACCTCCTCCACTCCTCTGAAAACTCTACGTACCTCCAACTCTGGCCTCTTGTGCATCTGTGAGTTCCTTCGTCCCACCATAGGCAGCCATACTTTTAGCTGTCTCGGCCCTAAGCTCTGCAATTCCTTCTATAAACCCTTCTAGCTCTTTCTCCTCCTTTAATTCACTCCTTAAAACTTATATCTTTGACCAAGCATTTGGTCACCTGTCCTGATATCGCCTCCTTTGGCTTGGTGTCAGTTTTTGTCTGATTACGATCCTGTGAAGTACCTTGCGCCATTTTACTAAATTAAAAGTACTATGTGGATGCAAGTTATTGAACAGGAATTCCTCTTCTGTCCCCCACCATGATGCACGCCCATTGTTCTGTTGCTATCACAGAGAATCAGTGAGTTTCCTCAAAACACCAGTTAAAGATCCTGGAATCCCAGGTAGTAAAAATGAAATTTAACTTCATTTCTGATAAGCCAGTGGATCTGATTATAGAGAATAAAGGTTAAGGTGAGGGTTATTTACAGTTTTCACATGAGACAGAATTTTGGAATGTCCTATAATGGACAGAGTTTAACTTGCTCAGGCAGTCACCAGTATTTTGCAGTATGTTCTGGGGGGAGGAACAGATAGTGAAGGAGATGTCTGTGTTCCCATCCCGCAATTTATCTTGACATAACTTATTTCCCACTTGACACCCTGCTCCACATTCTGGAATAATTCCTGATGTATCGTCGTACTAGCTCTATATATGTGTCTCGGCCTTGTACAAGGGATGTTCATTGGGCAGCACAGGTTTGTAATAATTCGCTGAGTATAAATTATTCTTCAGTTGCAGAAAATGACAATTCTACATTTAGATTCCATTGGCATTTGTAAAAGAAAAGTTGAAATGCAGTATACTAATCTTGCGTTTCAGATATCCTACGTAAATGGCTTAATTTGTGCTCATGTGATCTCTTGTGTTTTCTGTCAACCCCCTCCAACACGTGAATATATGTCTTGTGACTTCCTCTTGTTTATCTGCTGTTGGATGAGTCTTGCAGCATAGATTTTTTTTTTTTATTAAGTTGAGCCTAGAAAGGCTGTCCATTAGAGGGGCTCCTGAGTGCTGTCCCACTAGACAACGCAGCCTGCTAAACAGTGCTAATGGCTGTTAAAAACAGAATATGCTGGAAATGCACAGCAGGTGGAATTGTTTGAGAGAAAGATGGTTAGCATTTCAGGGTTGGGACCCTTCTGTCAGAACAATTCTAATGAAGGGTGTTGACCTATCTTTCTCTTCAAGATGCTAATTGATCTGTGCACTTTGTTATTTCAGATTTCCAGCATTCATGTTTTTTATTTGTGACTAATGCCCATCAGTCTGCCTTCTCGAGTGATTTTCATTGGCGGTGCCTGAGCAGCTTTATTTCTGGCATGGCAAGTGCAGTGCTGTTCCAGAGATTTAAGTAAAATGCAATAGAGGCTGTGATAAATGTTCCAAATAGGAATTGGATATATACTTGAAAAGGAAAGATTTGCAAGGCTGTGGGGAATGTGCAGGTGAGTGGGATTAATTAGATAGCTCTTTCAAAGAGCTGGCACAGGACATGATGGGCCGAGTGAACACCATCCTGTGCTGTATGAATTTTGTACGATTCTACTGTTCGTTTGTGTTACGATCAGTTGAGAAAGAGGTCTAGGGGTTCCCTTTCAGCCTTCACCCGGTCTTGCTGTAACAGGATTTAATTTTAAACACTGTTTTGAGCTCCCCCTTGGTGAATCCTTGTTCACCACTTTTCAGGCAAAGAAATGAGCACAAGCAGGCTTTCTTAAGTTTGAAGAAAAGTGAAATTTATTAAACTTAAACTCTAATTTGGTTAACACCTACGGATGCATGACGTGCCCACGCTAGCATGTATAAGTGATGCACACGTGCAGATAGGGACAAAAAAGAGCAGAAGAAAAAAAATAAAGTGGGAAAGTTTGAGGCAATCTCTGAGGAGGGTTTTTTGTTACTGTGCTTCAAGCTCGCTGTAGAGTCCTTGATTGAAGGTGTGGTCTTGCTTTTCATTGGGGCCCAGTATTCTTAAATCTTGTTCAGTGTAGGAGACTTTTCCCTTTTGGGGTTTATGTGTCTTCAGTGGGTTTTGGAGTTCTGTGAGAAAGAGATGGGAGCAGGCAGAAGAGAGGTCTTCTCAGTCCAGGAGCAAATAGCTTTCTCAGTTCAAAGAAAACCTGCAACAGCCAGTTAGTCATGTGACCAGCTGGCCTAATCAGTCCTGGCCCTTGTGGATTGTCTTGTCCTGGCAGACCTTGGAGTGTCTCCTCTACACACAATACCTGGTGATCAAAGGTTCATTGTGGGTTAAATTGGAGCAGGGAATAGCCCCTTTGTCCTTTCAAGTACCATCTGTCAATATGCAAAAATGTCTTGCCAGCCAGTCTGGCAGCCCTTGTAATAAGGCTTCTTTTCCTCCCAGCAATAATTTGAAATTTAATGTCCATGTGGCAAAATTAATGTGCCTCATTTTTGAAAGGTGTGGGGCCTGCATTACGATTTGAATCAAATGAATACCATCAACTAACTCAATTTATGATCTTCCAAACCTTGTTTGTGGCTGGAGACAATATTTTGAGATGTACATGGCAAGAAGTCGCATTTATACAGTGCCTGATCACGTGCTTCGCATGTGCCAAAACATTTTTTGCAACTGTTCCAGAGTAGTCGCTGTTCTGTAAACAGGCATAGTGGTCAACTTGTGCGAAGTAAAATGCCACAAACAGATGAATGAGCAGATGATCTGTTTTTGGTGGTGGTAGCTGAGGGAAGAATGTTGGCTTGGATGCGAGGGTGAAGTCTGAACTGGTGGTGGGAGAAATGGGAGAAATCTGCGAATTAAAGCTCGAAAGCGACTTGACATTCCAGCACTGGTCTTGTTAAACATTTACATTTCTTTTAGGAAGACACGAAGCTGACAATCTAGCAGCTGCTCCCAAAACATACAAAAATTTCCTATCTGGGCAGGAGATATTGACAGGTTTAATATTTATAATGATGCCGTGTCATTGCTAGTGGATACAGTGTTCTGAATATCAAAGGATGCTTTCATTTCTGTAATTTGGGTTGGGGAAGAGAGACAAATGTGAGTCTGGAGATGAGATAGTCCTGCTGAAGCAATCTCAGAGAGTTGGCACATGGGTGTAGTTCTGTCATAGCCACACTATAGAAGTGTTAAACCTTTTTAAATGCCATTGGAGATGTTGACTGGTACATGTGCTTTTATTTTTCATGTCTATAAACAGCCTTGGTGCCAACGCACTGAGAGTCTGGCGATGGCAGTGTGAGTGGCATGATGGATGGCTTCATTCCTCGGAGAAAAATACATAAAAGCCGCTTTTGTAGTGCGCTAGTACCGCTGGCTTCTGGCATGCAGATCTTGTGCAGGCAGTGGCAACACCAAAGTGAACTTGATGATAAACTCGCTAAGGCTGAAGAAAGGTCTTTTCTTTCCACCCATCCACCACCACCCAAATTGTAAAGCTTTCTTATATTCCTGATCTCAGATAAGGGATGTTGGCTTGATTAACAAACTATCAACACTAAATATTAGTGTTGAAATCAGTCCTGGTGTTTGCAGTTTCCACAGGCACTCTCAATGCAGTTTAAGTCCAGATAAACAGTGCCAGGATCGACAGTTGAATATCCCATCAATTGTTAGCAGTATTTGTACTTTGCCCGCCAACTTTCACGACAAGGTATCCTTCAGTGTGGTTTCTGACTTGCTTCCAAAATCCATGGTGAATGATAATGAGCATCTGCTATGTTATTAAAGGATGTCTTTGGAGGCAGTAATGCATTCAGAGGTTTGTGTAACATAGAAAATGCAGTCTTGTGGCTTTCGCATAAAAATTGCCTGGTTGTGTTTACGTCTGTGACTCCCTACCTATTACAATTGAGCTGCTTTCGACCCTTATTGTAATGAGGTAATTTGGAAGCCAGCCAAAAGGAGGGTTGCTGAAAAATTTGTGGTTTCCTTTTCCATCTTCAGAATTGACCATTCCAGTGCTCTCTTGGCTAGCCTCCCATCTCTATCCTCCATAAAACTTCAGCTCCTCCAAAATCCTGCTGCTGTTATCCTAACCCGCACCAAGATCTGCTCACACATAGGAACGTAAACAGAACTAACTTGGCCATTCAGCTCAAGTCTGTTCTGCTTTTCAATTAGTTGATTGGCTTCCAATTCCCCAACGGCTCAAATTTAAAATTCTCGCCCTTGTGTTCAAAACCTTTGACAGCCTCACTGCTCTCTATCTCTGCAACTGCTTACAACCTTCCAAGAACTCAGCATTTCTCCTTCCCTTCTGACATTTTGTACATCCTCCCTTCCCTTTGTTCCACCATTAACAGCTGTACCTTCAATCCTCTAGGTCTTAAGCACTGGAATTCCTCCGTGTTTGCCTCTATGACCTCCTCTTAAGACCCTCCTTTAAAACCTGCCTCTTTAAACAAGTTTTTAGTTACCTGTCCTAACATATTTTTGGCTTGGTATTAATTATTTCTCTGGTTGTGCTTCTGTGAATCACTGGGAGATTTTTCTACGTTCAAGGTGCTATATAAATGTTGCTCAACATCCAATTGCAGCGTCCCTCGTATTACTCCAGCTGCCTCAGTCTGGACTCAGAATCAAACCTGGGACCTTCTGGTCTTCATGCACCAAAGTGCCTTTGCTCTCTAGGAATTCCCAAATGGTGGACTGGAGCCCAATCCCAGATCAGTGCAGAACCATGCTGCAGAATGCAAGGAGGCAGATGCACTGATTGACTGTTCAGGGGTGCAGCAACATATTGCAAGAGCTCAGGTCAAGTGGAAGACAAAAGCTAGGCTCAGAGCTTCTGAATATGTGGGATATGTATTTTGTTTTCTTTTAAATGACGGTTCATTGTGTTTGACTGCCAATCAGGCGTGCTGATTTGGTTTCATTGTGAGGCACTGCAGTACAGTGAATAGGACCAATTCATACAAAGGCAAATACTTTACAGTCAGTGAGTTTTGCAAGTCAGTCATTGTCAAAAATAACCTCTCTTGGATCTGTGCTCTTTTCCATTTTCCAAGCCGACCTCAAATGGGTCTATTGGAGAGCAGTTAAATGACAAGATAGAAGTATTCTTTAACTTGGGGGAGAGAAAAATTGTTGCTTGCTTGTTGCGATCAGACGCAAAGCTGGTCCAGTGGTTTTGTCATCGTGTGATTTCACATCACTACGCAAACACGCTGCCTGACTTAAAATGGCTCAATGTGTTTAGAAAGGATAATGAGGGAGATTGAAGACCCAGCCATAGATTGGTTGTGTGGAAGGTGGTAAGTTTATATTTGCCAGACTTGTGGGTCAGGAGATGACTTGCTACAGTCATGTAAAATTTTTTCTGTCTGGAATCTAAAGTGGAGGGAGGAAGAATGGTGACATGTTTTAGGTCAACAGCTTGGGAGGAACAACAGTGACCATAGTGAGAGTCACTGTTTTACAATGACTGAATAAGTTAAATGCTGTTGTTGCCTGGAATTGTGTTTTCACATCACATTCTACGGCTGCTGATTTTATAATGGCTGAATAAATCACATTCAGTTTTAGTACGTGGATTTTTTCCATGTGGCTGCGAGGGGGCACATACTCTCTGATTCCATCCCATTTCTTCATGAAAACAAGTGTCCCTGACGACCACAAATCACATGAGTAGCATTCATAAAGGGAAGGCCGAGAAAGATTGTGTTGGAGAAGGGGAGAAGCTGCACACAAGGTTCAAGTGCATCCCTGTAATGCAAACCGCGTATCTGTCTGACGTGCCTGAAAGTTGGAGTTGAACCATAGGCGGCATGGATTAAAGAACAGAGAAATCTGGGTCTCTGGTGTGTGCAGCTGTTTAAAATTGTAAACCTTTGACTGTTAATGGAAGCCTTGACAGGACTGAAGGGCAACTTGTGTATCGTAACAGGGAACGAAATCTGATACAACTGTACAAAATTAATTTTTGGTTTTCACAGAGACTTTTGGGTAATAATAAAAGGGGACCCCCGACAAATCTCGGCTAGATGTTGGCGTGAAAGAGAAAAAGAATTTCTGATGCAGAGAAGTGCGATACACGCTTGAAAGGCAGTCTATCGTGACTCGCACCAAGTCCTATTGACCCATCGCCCTCATGCACGCTGATCTGCATTGGTTCCCGTTGCCGCAATTTTATAATTCTCATCCTTGTTTTCAAATCTCTTCATGACTTCTACGCTCCCTATCTCTGAAACCTTCTCCAGCCCTCCAAGATCTCTGCACACTCCAATTCTGGCCTTTTGCACATCCATTGTTTTCATTGAATCAATGGCGGTTGTGCCTTCAACTGGCAAGGCCCTAAGCTCCGGAATTTCTTGTCTAAATCTCTCCACCTCTCGACTTCCTTTTGTCTTTCCTCCTTTAAGTCGCTTCTTAAAACATACTTTTTTGTCCAAGCTTTTGGTCACCTGTTCTGTTATCATCTGATGTGGTTTGTGCTATATTTATTTGCTAAAACTCCTTTGAACCACTTTCTACGTTAAAGATGTTATATAAATGCAAGTTGTTGTCTTGTTCACACATTAGTTGCATTTTCAAAGCACTAATGGGTGGTTTGCTTATCTTGCCCCTCAGAGTTGGGTGAAAGGACAAAAGGAATGGTGTAATTTAGGTGGGGGAATGAGGGCCAGCACAGACACGACAGACCAAATGGCCTCCTTCTATACTGTAACCATTCTGTGATTCTCTAATTTCAGAGTAGGAAGAAGGCTGAAGATCCTGATTGTGATTGACAACTGTGTGCCATTTTCCTGATTTTCGATGATAAAGATGTAATTTAGTTCAGAAGGCCTCAGAGTACTTGAGAAAGAACCTACAGTCCCCAATGCAGGGCTTACAAGTTAATGGTTGTTGCTGTGCCCTGTAGAGGCTATAACCTATTGTTTTAGTGGACAAATTGATGAAAGGAATGAGTGTGGTATTTAAACAAAGTAGTGCTTCCTCTACAAGTTAGAGGCACTACTCACTGTTGGAATGCAAGTGCACAGCAGTAAGTGCTCTCAATGAGCATTCGATTCCATCACCTTCAGCACTTGCTCAAGTCTGTAAGTAGGTTGGCCACGTAGCTTTGGGTACTGTGCTGGAAGGAAGCAGATTTTTACCCCTTTGACCTCTTCATATTGCAAAACCTGTGTTGCATCATTGGTTAAGCCTCCCAAAACTGTCCATTCCTTGCTTACGTTGTACAGTGCATTCCACATCACTTGAATTATGGGGGAAGCTATGCGTCTACTGTACAAGCTTGCACCACACGAGAACAGATCAACGATAGGTCTTTCTAGTTGCACTTCATGGGATCTTCCTGTGCACCATGTTTGGGAGGGTGCTGTAAATTGCAAGTCTTTTTGCTATATGGTGTCATGACTACCGTCGGCAGGAGTGCTGTAAATGTAAAGTTTGTGATCTGTTGATATAGTAGTGAATGAATCAGCATTTAGAATTTGTACAATGTGCAACCAAGCATCCCACCGGCATTGTGTAGGTAATAACCAGCATGAGCAGGACACCTGTTTTGTTAGAAAATCTTTACATTTAATATTTGCATTGTGTAGAACTTTAAGCTCCAAAAGGGTTGAGGAAATTTACCAATCGATGTGCACTATTTGGTAGGTTGGGTCAACTTTGATCTCCTCTACACAACAACCAGGTCAAGAAGCGTGAAGACTTTGTTTCATAGGAGTGAGCAGATAAAGGAAGGCTTCTGCTCCTGTCTTGGAGTGGGAAGTGGAGAGTTGGACTGTGTACCTTCTTTGTTATATTCTAGTTCTACTGAGATATTGTGAGCCACAGACAATGATGCTGAAGCAGAATTCTCCTCCCTCCCCCCCCCCTTTTATTCCTACAGCAAGCTGCCAGTGATTGTGGTTGAGTTGAAGGAGCAGAGGAGATATTTGTTTTCCATCTGCAATTGGGACTAGGAAAGAGTCAAATCACATACTTTATACGAAGTTTGTCTTGTTTATATTGGATGCAGACAGTGCTGAGGGTAGAGGCTCCTGTAGCACCAATACCTTCTGGATATTGGTGCCTTTACCCCCTGCTGGAATTGTGCTGGGGCTCTCCTGACTCTGAGCTTGGGTCGAAATGTTGTTTGTTGATGCCAAGTTTAAAAAAAAACTGCATTTCACTGAGTACAAATGGTAGATTTTCTTAAATAGAAAGGAGATCTTGTATTTTACAGTATGTCTCCTTAAATCCAAAAACGGGAGTAATGTAGAAGGTTAATAAGTCATTTTCACACATTTTAATAAGCTGTAGCAATATTATTTCTTTCTCTCTCTCTCTCTCTCTCTCTCTCTCTCTCTCTCTCTCTCTCTCTCTCTCTCTCTCTCTCTCTCTCGCTCTCTCGCCCCCCTTTTAATTTCTATACAATATTCTCCATTCTGCTGTTTGAGTTGTGTAGGAGGATACAGAGATTTGGCTCCGCACTCCATGTGTGAAATCTCACAATGACCCCAAAGAGCTTTTTTGTTAGTCCAGGGCTAAGGGTCCCAGTCCTTGATTTCAAGGTCAGAATACTTGCTATTGTAATGCCGGAGAAGAAAGGGAAGTGGAATAGTAGCACTGCTCCAGGGAGGGAGTCCTTTTGAGACTGAGCTTCATGAATCTGCTTGAGAAAAGCTTGCACATTGTCTGTTGTCAGTGTCGACTCGTGAAAATGCTCACAGAAGTTCAGAAAATTGTTAGAACGCCTGAGAATTTGGGTCAAGAGTGTCGAATACTTGTAATCCTTTTTTTTTGGGCTGTTAAGAACCTGTCAACTCCCACGATGGTAAGGTCCAGAGACATGTCAACGGTTGGCGTTTCAGCATCAGCAAGTGTTGCTTTTATAATGGTTTAAGTGGGGTGCTGGAGCCAGCAGCACTTGAAGCACAGGTGGTCTTTGCAGATGGTGGCAATCTGCATATACTTGCCTTTATTTGAAACTGCACCTTCCCGCAGATGCCTTAGTGAATGCAGAAAAATGAGTTGAATCTACTTTGGGGCTTCCCCAGCCTGACTGAGGCCTAAGTGTCAGGATTTGGCAGAACAAGCATCCCACTAAGTGCAGTTTAAAAAGAGCTCAAATAATTTTCTATATTAAGTTATCAAGAAAGTTGAAAGTACTTGCATTGATATAGCACCTTTCGCAACCTCAGGATGTCCCAAAGCACTTGACGGCCAGTGAAGGGCTGTCACTGTTGGAATCATAGAAAGTTTAGGGCACAGAAAGAAGCCACTTGGCCCATCGTGTCTGCACTGTAATGTAGGAAATGCAGCAGCTACCTTTGTGCACAAGATCCTATGTACAGCAATGTGATTAATGACTAGATGTTGATTGAGGGATAAATATTGGCCTGGACGTGGAGACAAACGTCCCTGCTCTTCTTTGAAAAAGTACCATGGAATTTTGCATGTCCACCTGGGAAGGCAGATGAGTCCTTAGTTTAACTCTCATCTGAAAGACGGCACCTCCAATGGTGCAGCACTGCACTTGGAGTGTTAGCCTGGATTATATGCTCACGTCTCTGGAGTGACACTTGAACCCGCAACTTCCTGACCCTGAGGCAAGAGTGCTACCCACTGAGCCACAGCTAACTCCACATCAAAAGTTTTCAAAGTTCTTCTCTCGGTGAATTTCTTTTTGAGTGCAGGGTTTCTCACTATGCAGGTTAAGGAGCAAGGATTAGATGTGAGGTATGGGGATAAACAAGGTAGAAAGGCAACCCGAAAAGGGGAATAAAAATTTTAAATGAATTATAATTCTTAGTTCAACTTGCTGGCTGTTTGACATCAGCAGGACAAAGGCGTGCAAAGCCATTCCCTTTCCCAACATGCAACGAAAACAAGTGCATAACTTGAGAACAAGAATCACAAATGGCCAGCGATTCTCCATTCTCTGGCATTCAACAGGCAACCAAAAGAAATATTACTGCATGGGGGTGAATTAGAATCTTAGCACGCGCAGAACTGTGTGTTGGGCATCTGCTGTAAATGTACCACCAATAAGCCTATTAATAGCCAACTTTTTAATATCTACTTCCTCCAATGTTATGGCAGCATCTTGTCCTCAGCTGGGTGTTTTGCTAAAATGGCAGTTTCTTGTTACTGATTGAGAAAATAATCATAGTTCCCTTGTGTCTGAATTATCTTCTGCAGCACTCCGGTAATCTGTTTAAATAGAAAAGATGATCTTGACCTTTGCCACAAGCTCACAACTGCTGAACACTTGCTTTAATTTGGTCAGAGCAACCCATTAACCTTCAGTTTAAAAGGCTCACTGAATTATTCAGGTCACTTGTCAGAGGCTGGGTTTTTTTTGTGAGTAGAACAGTTCTGTGTCCTGGGTAACAGATTCTGGTGTGCCAGATGCAGGTGCTCTGTAGGCTGCAATTCCCAGTTTTATTTGAAAAGAAATGGCAGATGTTGCCTGTAGGCTTATTTTGTAAAGGCACTGTGTTGAATGGCACTGACGAGGAAGGTAGCAGATTCCACCTCTGGTCAGAAGAGAGTAAACTGACTTTCACTGGGTCAGTGGTACCATTCAGCACATCATTTCTATATCGGGGAAAAAGCATGGGGGAGAGGCAGGTGGTAATGAGTTGTTAGAGTTCTTGATCTTGATCACAACCCAGCGATCCTGACTTGGAAAATGTGCTGTACAGAAGACAGGTTGAAAACAGGGATTGAATGTGGCTGTGATGCCTCTCATGGTTGAGTAGGCTGCCAACACTTGCTGTCTGGGCTCACGCATGATGAAAACTTATTGAGGTGAGATGCCAGGGGAATGCAGATATTTGCAGAGTGCTAGTAAGAAAGAAAGGGTGAGAAGGCTTTGGTTGAACCTTTGGCAGTGCAGCACTCCCTCAGTACTCCACTGGTTCTAATTTACATTGTTTCTGTGATGTTAACAATAATTATTGCCTGCCTACTGAATCTCCTCAAATTGACCAAGAAACTTTATTTCTTGGCATTGGGCCACACGAGGTCTTTAATAACCAGTCAGTGACTCATGATGTGGCTTTAAATATTCTCATGATTATGTTAGAAAGCTCATAGGAAAAGATTTCCTTTTTAAAAAAAAGGGCTGAGCTTTTAAAATTTCGGCTTAAATTTCCCAACAACAATAAAGAAACATCGAGCTCCCACTCATCATGGGCAGCCCACAGCACAGCAGCTACTGAAAACTAAACTGCCACAACAAAGTTGTCTTGCCCTCCAAATCCCAGACTGAGACAGAGCTCACTCTCTCCCTTTCCTTTCTTGCATTCTCTCTTCTTTTAAAGTTATATTAAGACAGGGGCCTAAATTGGAACAAAAATGATTTGTGGCCCAGAACAATTACAGTATATGTCTCTCGATTCAAATTATTCAACAAGTCAATCTTTTTAGCACAGAATTTCCACTTTGCTCTCATTTACGTTCAATAATTTAAATTGAGATAATTCAAACGTTCTTTGTGGTAAAGCAAACCAACTTTGAATTATCAGGAGTAGACTGCATTGAGCATATTATTTAAATTTTGTGTTCAAATAAAGCGATGTTAGCTCTGGCGAATGAAACACATTTCCATTTAGGGCGTCCAGTGTTTGTGTCAAACGTTCACAAGTCAGTAACAGCATGGTTAACTACGGAGTAAATCTTCCTCAACTCTGCTCCAACTCTGTGCCCCTGCCCAAGAGCCACCCACTTTTGAGAGATCTCCACTTCCCCCAAAAGACACCGTGCGACCTCCAAGTAAGGTTCCAAATTCATGCTAGATTATAAATTGATTTCTGCTGTGGGCCTGTTCTCATGGGGAACTAGAGGTGCTTGAGATTGTCCAAAGGCGTTGCCTTTCGTTGGGTACAGGCCCACACACAACGGCTGATCACCTATTGTGTGACCTATGTGTTGCAAGCTCTTAGACTGTTGAAAGGGTCACAGCTAAGCTTGATCCCAATTCACCTGAAATGCATGCAGTAGTGGAATCATTTGGTTAGCAGTTGGGGGGCAGGAACACTAGCTGATTATTGTCCTAAAAACGAAGTGCTGGAGAACACTCAGCAGGTCTGACAGCAAGAGTTGATGTTTCAGATCAGAGACCTTCTATCAGAGCTGTAAGTTAAATCTGTAAGAGTTTTAAGCAAATGCAGAGCCAGAGAAAAAGTGATGGTGGAGTGGGTGGGGGCAGAGTGTGGGAAAGAGGGAAGGTGAGGTGGAAAGAAACAGCAGGAAAGGTCTGTCGTAAGGTGCTTCAGAGATGCTGCATGCCCTGCTGAATGTTTCCCAGCCTTTTCTGTTTTTATTTCCGATTTCCAGCACGAGCAGCATTTTGCTTCTGATTTTTGGCCTCACTAGCCTAACTACGCTGATGGCAGTTGTCACAGCTGCCACCTCAGTTATTCTTCTCTCAAGCCCCAGATGCATTTTTTTGGGAGGGAGAGCAAAAATGATACATTGCATTGGACATGTCTTCTGCTCAAACAAGACTAGCTGATCTGTTTGTGTTTCGAATTCCACGCTCCCTTCTACCCCCCACCCCCCACACCGATAACCTTTGATTCCCTTACCTAACAAGAATCTATCCGCCTCCGCCTTAAAAAATATTCAATGACACCGCCTCCACCACCTTCTGAGACAGAGTTCCAAAGTCGCACAACCCTCAGAGAAAAATTTCTCCTCACCGCAGCCTCACCGCTCCAGTGACCCGGGTTCAATTCTGGGTACTACCTGTGTGGAGTTTGCAAGTTCTTCCTGTGTCTGCGTGGGTTTCCTCTGGGTGCTCCGGTTTCCTCCCACATGCCAAAGACTTGCTGGTTGATAGGTTAGTTGGCCATTATAAATTGCCCCTAGTATAGGTAGGTGGTAGGGAAATATAGGGACAGGTGGGGATGTGGTAGGAATATGGGATTAGTGTAGGATTAGTATAAATGGGTGGTTGATGGTCGGCACAGACTTGGTGGGCCGAAGGGCCTGTTTCAGTGCTGTATCTCTAAACTAAACTAAATCTCTGTCCTAAAATGGCGATCCCTAATTTTAATACAGTGCCCCTTTGTTCTGGACTCGCTCACAAGAGGAAACATCCTTTCCACATCCAGCTTGTTAAGATCATTCAGGATCTTATATACTTCAATCGAGTCTCCCCACTCTTCTAAACTCCAGTGAAAACAAGCCTAGTCTGTCCAACCTTTTATCATAAGACAACCTGCTCATTCCAGGTATCAATCTCGTAAACCTCCTCTGAACTGCCTCTAATGCATTTACATCCTTCCTGAAAAAAGGAGACCAAAACTGCACGCAGTATTCAAGATGTGGTCTTGACAATGTCCTGTATAACCGAAGCATAACATCCTTACTTTTATTTTCAATTCCTCTCGTAATAAAGGATAGCATTCCATTAGCCGTCTTCATTACTTGCTGTACCTGCATACTAACCTTTTTGTGACTGCTGCGCTAGAACACCTAGATCCCTCTGTACCCTGGAATTCTGCACGAGTTCTCCATTTAATACTCTGCTTTTCTATTGTTCCTGCCAAAGTGAGCAACTTTACATTTTCCCACATTATACTCTATTTGCCAGATTTTTGCCCACTCACTCAGCCTGTCTATATCCGTCTGCAACCTCCTTCTGTCCTCTTTACAACATACGTTCCTACCTGTCTTTGTGTCATCTGCAAATTTAGCAACCATGCCATCGCTCCCCTCATCTAAGTCATTGATATAAATTGTAAAAAGTTAATTGTAAAAGTATATACGTTCGTAAGATACTGACTGTATAATTAACTAGGAACTGGTAAGTAAGTGCCATCCTTTTCTGAATTCTATTTTTCATTTTATAGTGTCAGAGTCATCCAGCACAGAGGAAGCCATTCGGCCCACTGTGCCTGTGCTGGCTCTTTGAAATAGCTGTCCAATTAGTTGCATTCCCACACTCTTTCCCCATAGCCCTGCAAATGTTCTCCTTTTCAAGTATTCAATTCTCTTTTGAAAGTTGTGACTGAATCTGCTTCCATCACTCTTTCAGGTGATGTATTTCAAATAATAACAGCTCGCTGGGTTTAATTAAAAAGTCTCCTCATTGGTCACCCTGGGTGGAAACAGTGGTTGCTGCTTGGAGACTGGGGTGTAGGATTCTGTTTGCGGCAACTTTTACCTGCAGTGCTCAAGTGTAGCTGTGTTCTCTGCTCACAAGAAAGGTGAATCCCAGTGCGACTGCAAATGAGAGAAATTTGGCTGACGTGACCGACTCAAAGATAGATCTTTGAGCAATCACAGTGTAGAATTGCATAGAATATACAGCACAGAAACAGGCAGTTCAACCCAGCAAGTCTGTCCTCGTGTTGATACTGCCCGTGAGTTCTAACCCACTCCACCCCGATTTCTATCTACGTCTTCTATTCCTTTTTCTCATGTACTTTGTAGCTTCCTTTTGAAAGTAGCTAAGCTGTTTGCCTCAACCACTTTCACTTTCCACATTCTAATCATTCATTCTCTTTAGCAAAGATATTTTTCCTGATTTCCCTATTGGATTTATGAGTGACTATATTGTATTTATGGTCCTTAGTTTTGGATTCTCCCACAAATGGAAACATTCTCTCCACATCTACCATATCCAACTTATTCATAGAGGTGACCTGTTACAGGTCTCTAAAATTAAGTCTTTTCTAAATGAAAAAGCCCCACCCTCTTCTATCTTTTTCCTGATAGCTGTTTGCCAGACAGCATTGATGGGGGATGGGGTGGGATTGGGGGGGGCGGGGTAAAGCTTTAAGTCATAGCTGTTGCCAACCTGCAGTCCAGTTTCCTGGGATCCCTCCTTATGCAGAGAGCATTTGCACTCCTTACCAGGAAAATAGAAGCTCTAGGTTGGATTTCTCAGTTTGGTTTTGGGACTTTTTGACCAAATAAAAGGTAGAGACAGTAGTTCAGAGTCAATGTGATCAAACTAAAGACCATCACTGTGCAGTAGCCCTCACTACCAGCGAATAATGCCTGTCACCATGGCATTTAGCAGCCCTATGTCTTCTGGAGCATTAGTGTGCAGTCTAATTCTCCAGTGCTGCTCACCAGTGGACAAACTTATACTCTCCACAAATCAATATTCACATAAGGCAATGGTTTTCCAAATTTTCTGTGTGGGAGCCCCCCTACAAATATTAACACACTCTTGGGGACCCTCTCGTCTGAACATCCAAAGGCAGCCACTCAAAAACTCTTACTGTGAAAAAAATATTTATTAGTATGCAATAACAGCAAAATTGTTGATATTGGGGATCTGCTAGGTCTGGGGAACCAGATGTAAGAACCCATGATGTAAGGAACAATTTCATGAATTGTCAGCATTTGGGATAAATTACCATCTTAGGCAATAAACGGGACTCTTTGACTGAATCAGTAAGCTGTGGAGTGTGTTTTGATGAAGAGTCAGAGACCCTGCATTAACAATTAACTACATTGTCTCTCTAAGATGCAGATGAACCTGCTGCAGATTGCCATTATTTTCAGTTTTTATTACAAAGATGTCTATGAGGCTGGAATAAGAAAAATTGGCTGAATCGTGTTAATAATGCGCATTTGCACATTATTAAGTTAACAACAGAGCCTGGATTGAATGAAGTGAAATGCCTCCCTCTCCATGATTGTGAGATATTCCTGATTACATATACTGTTCGCAGTTTCGCTGCATCTTGTTCCACGACCCCTGAACTTGTAGGTAGAGTTGCATTCTTTTTGGAGTGCATTCTTTTCAGCTACGCCTCTGATGTTTGGTAAGGTTGGAGAAGCCTGATGTTTTGAATAAGAGATTTGAGGCGACATTTACGCAAATCATTGACTGTTGACTTTACAAAGCATCATGTGCTCCATGGAAATACATGTATTAATTATGGGGAAACCCGTGACCATCCCAAGATTTCCAGGATGGTCCTATGTACTACAGTCTACTCCTGAAAATGAAGCAATTTATTTCTGCATAAAAACTTGAATTATCGAGTAATTTTAAATGTTCTGACTTTGAATTAAGAGCTCTCAACTGCAGTCTGCATTACACGGATTTTGCAGGAAATTTTCAGGACCAAACTTTCAGCCATAGCACAAGTTTCCATTGTTTATAAATAATACCAAAAGAAACCTATCACAAAAAAGCTTATTGCACATGAAGGAGTTATTGTTGTATTGTTTCCAATGTTAACGCTGCCCATCACAAGGTGTTACTTGGTCAGGGAATAAATCTGCCCTTCTAATTTCTCTATGTATTGACCTTTTTTCAAATTGGGGATTAACAAAATGCTTACTATTCCACTGAAACTGCAGGGGAGCAAAAAATATCTCATTGATGCCTCTGAATGACACAACGTGCTGCAAAGTTCTTCAGGTGCAATGAATCATTGAGGGACAGTAGTTACTCATTTGTAGATAAATCTGGCAGCCACTTTGTGTGTATTGTGTGATTGCCTTTACAGTGTGCAAACACCAATAATTTTTTTTGCTGCTGTTGGTTTGAGGAGTGTGTTTTGACCAAGGCACTGGGGGGACTTGCTCCCCTTTGGAAGTGCCATGAGGTATTTAACATTTACTTGAGTTACTTGATTGGATTCTTGTTTTATCATCTCATCTGAAGGATGGCAACTCTAACTGTGTAGTACTCCCTCAACACTGCACGTGACTGTTGGCTTACAGTATACAACATATCCTGAAGTAGGATTTGAAGCCACAAGAGTGCAACCGGTGGAGCCAAACTGATGAGTTGTGGAGGAACACCTTCATAAGCTATTAATAAATGCGTTCCATGAGTCAGGAAGACCGGATAATTTCAGAATGACAAACTGGGTGTTTTCAATTGCATTTCCTCCCGATTACAATAGGTCTTTTAATGTAAACAAATTCTCATACAAATTCTTTCCAATGGTAATGCCTGTATATTTCATGAACAACCTGTCCCAAACTGACTCATTTGAGCATTGGTTGGCAGTACAATGAATAGGAGTGGAATTAAGGACAAAAGTTTTGTTAGCAGACACACCACATCAATAAATTTACTGAACCTTTGTGATGGAAAATGATTAGAAAAGGACTTAACTCTGATCTGCTGGATATATGCACTCAGTGCAGTACTCCAAAATTTAAGTGTATGTGAACACTGGAGAGTTTTCGATAACTTGATGAAGCACCATATAAATACAAGGGTATGTATAAGTTATATATCTAAACTGAAATCGTGAATTTTGTGCTTAATGGGGTGAAGAATGCCAGTTTGGGGATCAGGGCAGCACTTGTCTATTTTTGTTGAGGACATCGCCAAGCACTCTTTGTGGATATTAGACTATAGCCCAGCTGCAGAGTAAAGCCTTTACTCTCTGTTCCAGCCTCAGAAATGCACCTGCTACTATAGCTGGGTGACTTTTGCTATTTCTCACTCTTGTACTTTTCATGGCACCTGAGTAAAATTGACCATTTGTAAGTGTCAAGTTAGGAGCATTTTTGTACTGTGGGGCAATGCCAACTCAGACCTGGATAGAAACTCCCAAACTTATTAAAACCCTTGGCACAAAAATACTTTTATCCCATTGACCTGGTCTGAATTTGATCTCTGATTCCATGGGCAAAAAACAATGTGCTGACTAACGGCGCCTTCCTGCTCTCCCATCTTTACTTTTGTTTACAAGATTTTAATTACGAGGAATTGAAGAATAAGCTTGATTTATTAGCAGGTTTATCAAGCTCAAAGTGCCATAGTGAATTACTTTAAGGTGTTATGTTGGCAACTGTCATGACCATTTTGCACACGGCAAGGTCCCATTAATAACATTGACTAGTTAATTGATTTTTGGTGGTGCTGCCCAGCGTATGGAGAAGACTTCCTGCTCTCCCAATAAGGCTCCAGGGGCCCATAAGTATCATCTGAACAGGAGGACTGGGTCTTGGTTTAATATTTTGACCAAAAAGATGGCACCTCCAAGCAATGGAGTACCAAACCAGACAAGTCCCAGAGTGGGGTTTGAACCCACACCTTCTGACTCCGAGGGGAAAATGCTAATAATCGAACAAAGCTTAAAGCGGGCATAATATAGTATGAGTATAACTGTATTTTTTTTTCTACCTGCAATTGTATTAGGACGGATGTATTGAAAGCGATGGGTTATTGAGCAATAAATTGCCAAGGGTCACTTTGTTATTAAATATAAGTTTCATAGGTTTGACTACAGCGAGCGCTATTTGCAAAATGTTTCTTGGTGACGTACTGCTCCCAACTATACATTTTGTTTGTTAAAATAGGGCTATTTTATCTTGACGGAGGATATGAAAGGATTTTATTTGTACTATGGGCACTTGAGTTTCCTTGGCAAGATACCTTGATGTTCACTGAGTATCAGTGATGCTGAGTTGAACCTTCTCAGCTTTGATGCATTGGCTGACTTTCTTTAATTTAAAAAAATTAGTTTTAGGAGTGAGTGAGGGAGATTAATACTGTTGGCGAAGGTGTGAATATAAACTCGGTGTCACATTTTTGAATAAAAATTAACTTCAGTTAAGGAATATTTGGGAGATTAATGAACGATGGGAAACAAACTGAGTACTTGTTTTCATCATCCACCCTTCCGCCTTTAAATTTTGGCTCACTGTGTTGTTCTCGCCTCTGTGCACTATTATCAGTTATTGAGTCTTCAGCTGAAGTGCTCCTTCTATTTGGAATTCTGTTCCTTAACTCCTCTGCTTCACTACCTCTTTCGTGACCTTCAAATGCCTTCCCAAAACTAATGGCAGAACCAATGGAGAGTTGTGGGAAGAGTGGAAGGGGAGGTGGGGTCAGGGCACCAATCATTTTGAGGTTGGTTAGTACGGCTTTGGAGGGCCTCCTCCATTTTGGTCCTGGGAACTTCTGTCACCTGTTTTTGGCCTGAAAGTTTGTACAGTTCCTGGCTAAGACTTCAGACGAAGTAAGTTAGCAATCCCAGTTCCCAGCTGTGTCCCCTTCCCGTCTAGTGGTCTAAATCTAGAGATCCCCCCCCCCACCTCCCAAATATAGCTCCACTACCACTCAAACCCTACCTCTTGGACCTTGCTTTGGCCACTGCTCCTAATCAAATCTCGGCCCTTAATTTCTCTGTTCCTGCTTTCTCACTAACCCCCCACTTCTGCTAAGAGTCTATAAAATGCCAAGGGATGTTTTGTTATGTAAAAAGCATTATGTCAGCATAAGGGAAAATATTCAAGTGTAAAACTACCTGAAATTGAGATTTAACTAATCCAGAGGTGATATTCCAGTTGCAATATTTAAAGATGCTGATCTCCGAGTCCAGTGTATCCCATGCTTTTCCACCCACCTAGCGGTTTCCTAACTTCAGGCAGGATGTTAGCTTTGGATGAAAGTACAAAACTATATTGCGTCCCAAGCTTGCAGTTCATTTGCAATTTTAATTTCATGGTTGTTGAAATTGTGCTTTACCCATCTTGTGTGAAAATTCTTACTAGGCTAATTTAACTGGGGTAATAACTCATTTATTCATAGAATATCTACAGCACAGAAGGAGGCCGTTCGGCCCTTTGTGTCTGTGCCAGCTCTCTGCAACAGCAACTCACCTAGTCCCGCTCCCCCGACCTGTTCCCCCATAATTGTCCAATTCTCTTTTGAAGGCCTCCATTGAATTTGCCTTCATCATATTTCTAAATTGTTCTGAAATTGTTCATAGGGACAAATTTTTGTTTTAAGAAAAAGTGCAATTGAATTGAAAAACTGTTGCGATATATTGAATTATATGCTGCTGGTAACACTCCTTTACTAACCAGATATAAGTCTAATAATTTTACTGCTCTCTCTCAAGGCACACTTTCAATTTGAACAAGAAGCCAGTGCTTTTGAAAGTAGATGACTGTAGCTAGAGGTTAGCTCTCATATTGGGATAGTAGAATGTCCGATCCACATCAGAATATAGATATCATATCTTGCAGCATTTTTCAAATGTTGCAGTCAGTGTAGGATGATGAGAATGGATGGAATAAATCTTTGCGATTACAAACGCTTATTTTCAGACAATAATTGTTTTGTTTGTTAACTCACCATAGGAGGAAAGGAGCTGATGTAGATTTTGATTGTATTGCTTTCATTTTTGTTTTAATTTGCCCCCATGTCCTTTGTCTCCCTTGTGTGTTGCAGCCAGTGTCCAATGGGGACAATCTGGGCCAGAAGATGCTTGGTCAGATATTTTTCATCATTGATCCTCTCCCTAGCCAATTTGAGTGGTGGGACAATTCCCATAAAGCCTCGCTCAGCGCCATCCTTTCATTACTTATTGGTCCCAGGGCTGGATCAAACTGAGAAAATGTGTCCAACTATTGCAGGACGAGTTGGCTGATCAGCAACCTGAACTCTTCTCTCTGGTCAGGAGGCAAGTTACAAGCTAGTTAAAATATCAGGCTGCCTGAATAAGTCTTTCAAATCCTGTATTGAGAGAAGATGCTCCCTCCTCTTCCTTCATAAAATTAAAGGGAATCTGTGACCTTTTGAGGGAACCCTTTCGTAATTTGCAGTGAGTTACTGTCTGTGCTTTCAAATGGTATTCTCAGATTGCACAATATATTCTGCACTTGGCTGAATGATGAGCCTGTACGTCATGCAAATGAATCTTGACCTGAGTAATGGATTTTGAGAACAGGATGAGATCAGTTGGAATAATCACAACCAGCTGATAATCCTCTCGTCTCATACTTCCTTGCTCAGTAGGCCTGTGTTGTATTTCCATCATAAGTTAGAAGATCTAGGCTTTTCATTATGTTTCTACTTTGTTTGGCCTCACTTATTTTTGTATTCTTTGGGCCTTGTTTGCACTTGCCCTTTTAATACATTAAAGTGTTGAACAAGGTGGCAGTGAGTTCTGCCCAAGTGTGGGTGCCACGTGTGGGACAGTAGCTTGTATTGTTCATGACCGAGATGATAATGCATTAATCCACTGTCTCACTGCAGTGCACAGCAAGAATGTGGTTCTATTGTACGTCTGACCCTGAGGGAGGTGCAAATGTCGGCTGATTACCGATGCAATTTCGTTGGCTTCTTCCTAAAGATTTTTTTTCATTTGGAGATAATTATTTTAATCTACCAGGCAGGCTGAATGGAAGAAAATGTCATCTATGCTCAGATACTAAAGATGTTGAGGCTGGCAGTTTGATTTGATGAGCCTTCTCCATGTGAAATGGTTTTAAATGTCATGTTTGAAGAGGTACAAAAGTTCTTGGGTTTAATTATTTGTGTACTCTAGTACCTGAGGTAAGCTTTAGTTGGAACAATCTGCTTTCGATCCTGTCCAATTTATTTTTGCACTAGTGGAATTTATGAAATTTTAGATATGATGGTGCTCATTACTGTTCAAATATTCAGGGAATGTTTGTGCTGCGCCCTGAAAGGCCAAGTAAGACAACTCAAGTCCACACCAGAAATGTGACTGCTCTGGTAAGTGCTGTCAGGTTTCTCTTCAAATTGGGTTTGAAGCCATGTACTACTCCGATCGGATTGAATGAAAAGCTTTTTTTTTTAAGGCAACTAACATTTTGTCCATGGACACGTTGCTAACTGTAAGATACAGGTTGAAGATGGTGGCTGCATTTTCTTTGTTCAATTTTTTCTCTTTTGCTGGGGTGCTGTTGTGCTTGTGCCTGACACACTCTGACACGGTGCCTCATCTAAATGGATGTTATTTACAGACTTGGTAGTGTAAGCGCTGTGCATTCTCTGAAATCGGTAGTGTGAGTGCTGTGCTACGTTGAAGCCCTGTATACCCTGTTGACTCTTTAGCCTGCCTGTCTATGATTAAATAATAAAGGGAGACGGTGGCATTGTGGTCAGGTCACTAGACTAGTAATTGAAAGGCCCAGGCTAATGCCCTGGGGACACTGTTTCAAATCCCACCACAAAAGCTGGAGGAATTTAAAACCAATTAATAAAACCTCAATTAATAAAACAAAATCTGGAATTGAAAGCTAGTGTCAGTATTGATGCCATGGCACCATCATCGATTGTCATAAAAACCCATCTGGTTCAGGAATGTCCTGCAGGGAAGGAAATCTGCCATCCTTACCTGGTCTGGTCAACATGTGACTTGAGACCCACAGCAATGTGGTTGACTCTTAACTGTCCTCTGTTGCCACTCAGTTGTCAAGGGCAATTAGGGATGGACAACAGATGCTGGCCTTGCCAACGACGTCACAACCCATGACAGAATTTTAAAAAACCCATCAACTTGCACATTGAACTTAGTCATTTAGAGTCTATAGCTTGACTGAATCAAATTATACATTCCAGGCGAAGTATTGGGTGAGTATTGTCCTCCCACTTTATGGCAGTAAGAATGCAATTGTGCTTGAATTGTACGGGTCGTGTAAGCAAATGCATCCAAGGCCAATTTTACTGCCCTTACCAAACCCTTGGCAGAGGTCCTGTAGCTCAGTACAGACAGAGATTAAACCCTCAAATAGGATTTTACCCTGAGTTATTGGGGGTGTCATCTGGCATGCACAGTCTTGTATAGTTACTATATTTTCAGAGATGGAGCCCAGACCCTTTCACAGGATATGAACCTGCTACTATAGAAAAGGGGAGAGCACATCTGGACTCCACTTCTGAGCCATGATGTTGACTTGGCTGCATGTTGCTCTGGAGGAACTGGATTGTGGCTTCATTAGGTGAAGGCCAGCTGCTGTGGTTGTCGAATGTACAATCCAGAAATTCAGTTTTCAGCCCAACTGGTCTTTGCTAGCATTTATGCTCCACAAGGGTCTCCACCAGCTCTACTTTATCTAACCCTATCAGCATATCCTTCTATTCCTTTTTCCTTCCTGTGCTTATCGAACTTCCCCTTAAATGCATCTATCAAGTCACCTCTCAGTGTTCCCTTTTTGAGAGAAAAGAGCCCTAGCCTGTTCAGCCATTCCTGATAAATATGTCCTCTCAGTTCTGGTATCATCCTTGTGAATCTTTTTTGCACCTATCCTTTTTACAATATGGAGTCCAGGATCATGCACAAGTGTGGTTTGACACAAGTTTCTGCTTTTCAGTTATTTTCATTGAGAAATGAACCCCAGTGTTTGGATTGATTTTTTGTTCATGGCCTTATTGACCTGTGTTGCTACTCTCAGTGATTTGTTTATCTGAACCCCTAGATCCCTTCGCACCTCTACCCTGTTGAGACTTGTTTTCCAAGCTGTCTGTGACCTCCTTAATCTTCCTAACAAAATGCTGCACCTCATACTTAGCTATGTTGAATTAACTTGCCAATTACACATCTGTTAAGCAAGTTTATTAATGACTTTCTGCATTTTGTTGCATTCTTCCTTTGCATTACCGACACCTTCCAATTTGGTGTCATCTGCAATTTTGATCGGATTCCCGAGCCCAGATCATTAATGTAAATTATGAACAACAGTGGTCCCAGCACCGATCCCTGCAGAACACCATTTTCCACCTTTTGCCTGACTGAGAAGGTACCCTGTTTTCTGTTTTCTAGCCAGCTTCTGCTACCTGCCCCCTGATTCCACATACTCTGACTTTAGTCATGTGTCTACCACGCGGTGCCTTAATCAAAGGCCTTTTCAAAATGTCTACGTCCTGAAGCAATTGAGAAATTTTGCCCTGTGCAGTAAGTTTGTGCCTTTAACTTTGAGAAATCATTCAGATATTTGTGACGTTGGCTTCTTTTTGTAGTGCTTAGGTATTGCAAGCGGTTGCCTGCAGTCAGCATATCGTGCAGTGTGAGAGCTGCAAACCACAGGCATGTGCACAGCCACATTCTTTAACTGTTCTTCAACTAATACTGTGGTTGAGCTTTCAGTCTTGCTAAGTTTTATGTCGTGCTAAAGACAATTTGGTTTTAATCCTCTTCAGCCTCACCATAAGGACAAGGCTATACTGCAGCTACTGGCTTAAGTCTGGTACCAGTTACAGTGAGCAGGACCTGAGTCATACTGTCAGCTGTGCATTGTCTCTAGCAAGGGAAAGCAAGCACTACTCACTGGCATTCAAATGTGGGTGAAGTTTAATTTTAGTGATGCATCAAAAAGATGACATTTCAGAGCTGCTTTTGACCTTGCAGCTGTCTTACAAGTAGAGTGAAGCCCAGGCAATGGGAACTCTTATTAAGACACACTGGTTGCTAAAGTGTGAAATAATACTAGTTATATACTTGTTTTTAGTTTCTGTGGGGCGAAACTGATCAACATCGATGTAAAATTGTGTATGGATGGCGGGCAGTCATAAAGGCAGGGTTTAGATGTTTCAGTAAGAACAGAGAAGATGGTAAAAGAGGGGGGGGTGTAGCATTGTTAATCAAGGAGAGTATTACAGCGACAGAAAGGACGTTTGAGGACTCGTCTACTGAGGTAGTATGGGCCGAGATTAGAAACAGGAGAGGTGAGGTCACCCTGTTGGGAGTCTTTTATAGACCTCCAAATAGTTCCAGAGATGTAGAGGAAAGGATAGCGAAGATGATTCTCGACAGGGGCGAGAGTAACAGGGTAGTTGTTATGGGGGACTTTAACTTTCCAAATATCGACTGGAAATACTATAGTTCGAGTACTTTAGATGGGTCAGTTTTTGTCCAGTGTGTGCAGGAGGGTTTTCTGACACAGTATGTAGACAGGCCAACCAGGGGCGATGCCACATTGGATTTGGTACTGGGTAATGAACCCGGCCAGGTGTTAGATTTAGATGTAGGTGAGCACAATTCGGTTAGGTTTACCTTAGCGATGGGCAGGGACAGGTATATACCGCAGGGCAAAAATTATAGCTGGGGGAAAGGAAATTATGATGCGATTAGGCAAGATTTAGGATGCGTAGGATGGGGAAGGTAACTGCAGGGGATGGGAACAATCGAAATGTGGAGCTTATTCAAGGAGCAGCTACTGCGTGTCCTTGATAAGTATGTACCTGTGAGGCAGGGAGGAAGTTGTCGAGCGAGGGAGCCGTGGTTTACTAAAGAAGTTGAAGCGCTTGTCAAGAGGAAGAAGAAGGCTTATGTTAGGATGAGACGTGAAGGCTCAGTTAGGGCGCTTGAGAGTTACAAGCTAGCCAGGAAGGATCTAAAGGGAGAGCTAAGAAGAGCAAGGAGAGGACACGAGAAGTCATTGGCGGATAGGATCAGGGAAAACCCTAAGGCTTTCTATAGCTATATCAGGAATAAAAGAGTGACTAGAGTTAGATTAGGGCCAATCAAGGATAGTAGTGGGAAGTTGTGTGTGGAATCAGAGGAGATAGGGGAAGTGTTAAATGAATATTTTGCGTCAGTATTTACAGTAGAGAAAGAAAATGTTGTCGAGGAGAATACTGAGATTCAGGCGACTAGGCCAGATGGGATTGAGGTTCATAAGGAGGAGGTGTTATCAATTTTGGAAAGTGTGAAAATAGATAAGTCCCCTGGGCCAGATGGGATTTATCCTAGGATTCTCTGGGAAGCTAGGGAGGAGATTGCAGAGCCTTTGTCTTTGATCTTTATGTCGTCATTGTCGACAGGAATAGTGCCGGAAGACTGGAGGATAGCAAATGTTGTCCCCTTGTTCAAGAAGGGGAGTAGAGACAGCCCTGGTAATTATAGACCTGTGAGCCTTACTTCGGTTGTGGGTAAAATGTTGGAAAAGGTTATAAGAGACAGGATTTATAATCATCTTGAAAAGAATAAGTTCATTAGCGATAGTCAGCACAGTTTTGTGACGGGTAGGTCGTGCCTCACAAACCTTATTGAGTTTTTCGAGAAGGTGACCAAACAGGTGGATGAGGGTAAAGCAGTGGATGTGGTGTATATGGATTTCAGTAAGGCGTTTGTTAAGGTTTCCCATGGTAGGCTATTGCAGAAAATACGGAAGTATGGGGTTGAAGGTGATTTAGAGCTTTGGATCAGAAATTGGCTAGCTGAAAGAAGACAGAGGGTGGTGGTTGATGGCAAAGGTTCATCCTGGAGTTTAGTTATTACTAGTGGTGTACCGCAAGGATCTGTTTTGGGGCCACTGCTGTTTGTCATTTTTATAAATGACCTGGAAGAGGGTGTAGAAGGGTGGGTTAGTAAATTTGCGGATGACACTAAGGTCGGTGGAGTTGTGGATAGTGCCGAAGGATGTTGTAGGGTACAGAGGGACATATATAGGCTGCAGAGCTGGGCTGAGTGATGGCAAATGGAGTTTAATGTGGAAAAGTGCGAGGTGATTCACTTTGGAAGGAGTAACAGGAATGCAGAGTACTGGGCTAATGGGAAGATTCTTGGTAGTGTAGATGAACAGAGAGATCTTGGTGTCCAGGTGCATAAATCCCTGAAGGTTGCTACCCAGGTTAATAGGGCTGTTAAGAAGGCATATGGTGTGTTAGCTTTTATTAGTAGGGGGATCGAGTTTCGGAGCCACGAGGTCATGCTGCAGCTGTACAAAACTCTGGTGAGACCGCACCTGGAGTATTGCGTGCAGTTCTGGTCACCGCGTTATAGGAAGGATGTGGAAGCTATGGAAAGGGTGCAGAGGAGATTTACTAGGATGTTGCCTGGTATGGAGGGAAGGTCTTAAGAGGAAAGGCTGAGGGACTTGAGGTTGTTTTCGTTGGAGAAAGGGAGGAGGAGAGGTGACTTAATAGAGACATATAAGATAATCAGAGGGTTAGTTAGGGTGGATAGTGAGAGTCTTTTTCCTCGGATGGTGATGGCAAACACGAGGGGACATAGCTTTAAGTTGAGGGGTGATAGATATAGCACAGATGTTAGAGGTAGTTTCTTTACTCAGAGAGTAGTAGGGGCGTGGAACGCCCTGCCTGCAACAGTAGTAGACTCGCCAACTTTAAGGGCATTTAAGTGGTCATTGGATAGACATATGGATGAAAATGGAATAGTGTAGGTCAGATGGTTTCACAGGTCGGCGCAACATCGAGGGCCGAAGGGCCTGTACTGCGCTGTAATGTTCTAATTCTAATTCTAAAGTGTGGCGAGTCGAAGAGACTTAGCAGTTGGCAGGATAAAAGACAAAAGCGCAAGGGGAGAGCCAACTGTGTAACAGCCCCGACAAACAAATTTTTCTGCAGCACCTGTGGAAGAGCCTGTCACTCGAGAATTGGCCTTTATAGCCACTCCAGGCGCTGCTGCACACACCACTGACCACCTCCAGGCGCTTACCCATTGTCTCTCGAGATAAGGAGGCCAAAGAAGAAGAATAAGAATGGATGTGATGGACTTGAGTTTGTATGTGCGTACGAGAGAGGCGGGTTGGTTATCTGTGTCTGCTGTTCTCTGTCCATTTAATGGCAGGTTCACCTCAAAATTAGAAACTTTTTAAAAACTTTTTTTCTCTCTTTCGCTTGCTCTGCAATTAAGTGCAGCATTCCTATCTGAGAGGTTTTATTCAATTGTCTTGCTTGCTTACACAAAAATCTCCTCCATAGATTTTCTGTGGTGCTGTTCAATGGTATCCTGTCGGATTGAGATGCTTGACAGGGCTGTTAGCACCTGTGAAGTGGCAGAGCGATACAGTCGGGCAGCATCTTGGTTGCTTCTCCTCCAGTGGGATTTAAAATCTGAGTCCTTTACATAACATTTGCACTGAGTTTGCTGTTCCTCTTTTGCTAATCCCGCCATGAATTTGTCCGGCCAAATCTCTGCAGTCTCCTTCACCTTTTGGTTCTCGCCCTTCCTCTCATTGCTGCTTCTTTCAGCCATCTTGGCCCGTCTTTGGAACCTTTCCTTTTTGCAATTTCTCTGCGTTTATAAGTCTCTGCACAAACAGCTGCCTTTTCAACTGTGCCTTTATCTGTTGAAAGCCTTGAGGTGTTTATTGCACTAAAGATGCTAATATAAATGCAAGTTGTAATCTCTGCTTTGATCCCCACCCATTCCATTTCAAAGCACATGCAGCCTTTATGCAGGTTTAACATCAGCACAGGGAAACTGTGCTTTATCTAAGAAGCCCAACATCATGGCAAATATCACTGGGTGGTTTCGAAAGCATTCCTGTTGCGCGTGAGAAGGGTGTCTTGCATTAAACTGCAATTATTGCACCAAGGCATATGCCATGGGCTCTTGTTTTCAAGTTTTCCCCATGACCTCACTTCAGCCTGTCTGAGTGATCTTCTCTAGCTGTACCCCACAACTCCCAGTCTCAGCTGCATGTTCACTGCCCCATTCCCAGTTGGAACTATTGTGCTCCTAGCCTCTAGAATTCTTCAGTGAACCCGCTTGATGAGCTCCACCCAGCTGCGACCAAATGCTGTTTCAAGTTTCATGTAAAAGATAGAAGCGTAACGTTGTTCTGAAGCTGTATATTGAAGTGAAACTGTTACGGCTTTCGTGGCATCCAGTGGGACTCTTGCAACTTCACTTTGCATCATGGTGCAGTGAGTTTGGAGTTGAGTGCCTCCAGGAGATTATCTAAGACTTTGACCCTTTAGTGTGGTCTGCAGTTAGGCTGCCAGTCTGACTCATGAGTTATACCTTGTTGACATACATCCGAGACATTGACTTAAAAGCAGTAGTGTAATTAGTGCTGTGGAGTCTTGCTCCGTTTACGAGGATCTTTTCTTTCCCTGCAAGAGTTTCACATAGAAACTTACATTTATATGGTGCCATTCTGATGGCACTTGACAGGAGAAATAGACGTCAAGCAGAAGTGGATGAATGAGGGGGGTGACAGAAGCAAGACTGAAGAGGTTTTAAGGAGGTGTTTCAAGGCACAAGGTGGAGGTGTTTTGGTGTGGGGGTGGAGAAGTACAGAGGTTGGGTTCCACAAAATAGACTGAAGCAGTTGACAGTTCTCTGTGATAATCTATTGGGTTTGCCTGCTTCTCTTTTGAGTAAAGAGTAAGAATCTCAACTAGTTTGGATGTTAGCAGCCTGAATGCTTGACTCATTGCATTTTCCCTTGTGTAGCTCAGTAACTTGCACATGTAATGATGTCTTGGAGGCTCTGACTTCTGTCTGGTCATAGATATTGAGACAGTGTCTGGTGGGAATGGAAATATAAACTCAGGATTGCCAAATTCGGAAAAAAAATTTGTATTTGAATCACTAGCTGGGTTGAATCCTAAGTTTTAAGATGTTGCAGGAAATTTACCGAAGTGGCAACTTGGCTCACCAATTGCAACCTTGCCTCTAAATCGGAAGTTTAGAAGAATCAGGAGTCCCATTCTTGAGACCTGAACGTTTAGGCTTGACAGTTCAATACAATACTGAGAGAGTGCTACATTGTCAGAGGTGCCATGTTTCAGATGAGATGTTAAACTGAGGCCCCATCTGTCTGTTAGGGTAGTTTAAGAGTTCTGTTTGAAGAAGAGCAAGGTGTTCTCCTCGCATCCTAGGCAACATTTATCTTTCAACCAGCAATACCAAAAATGCATATTTAACTGGTCGTTGATTTTGTTGTTGTTTGTGGGATGTCCTGTGTACGAAAATTGCTGTCGAGCACTTTTGAAATGCCCACATGGCGTGAATGAACTTGCATTTATATTGCACTTTTCTGTTGACGTTTTGCGCTGAACAAATTTTGATAACATTTTCTCTCTACCAATTCTTCAGGTGTCAATCACCCTTCGGTAATTCATCCAACTGAGCAGTCCTCAGTTGTAAGTCTGGCCAGTTAGGGTCAGCAAGCTAGTTTACAATAGGGAGCATCACAGCCAAGCTGAATCTTGCAACATTCAACATTTCCAAGTATCCGTTTCCCAACGGGAGTCACCTCAGTCCGCACCCAATTGTTTGTTCAAGATTGCCACAAATTTTAGACCAAGGGGACATGAGATGAAGCTTCAAAAAGGGGAGGTTCCTGAACAGTTCAGATTTAATTACTTTGTACAGAAGGTGGTATGGGTGCAGAGCAGACTTTCCAACAAGGCAGAAAAATGTGGGAAAATTAGGTGGTTTGGATAGATGTTTGAGGGAGTTGGTGATTGATCCAAAACTATTTTCCCTTAAGTCTTTTCTGATCCTTTGTTCTGTAAAACTGTATAATCCTTGGTGGTTGTGAAGAATTTTTGCAAAGTTTCTTTCTGCAGATACAAGAAACTTCTCATTTGAATAGTTTTATCACAATTCTTAAAGTTCTGACTAGTTTATTTTTGGGGGTAGAAACAGAGAACTTTTTAAAAACATGTCACTTCTGCAGTTGTCAGATATCAAATGCAAGCATGTTATCTTGCAGAACCATGGTAGTCTCTTGGGGATTAGGGAGTATTCTGTGGCTTTTTGCCCAAAGAGTACACAAGTGTCCTTTCCTGCCAACAACCACCCCCCCCCCCCCCCCCCCCTGTACAGTCTTCCAGTGGCTGCAGTATTGGCAATGCTCAGGACCCCTGTGGATCTTGTTTTTATTTGGGGAGCCTAAGATTCTGGCAAATACGAGCTTTTTTTTTTATATGGGCCTTGGAAGAGACTCCTGAGTGTTGGCATTGTGGATTTACTTTTTCAAATGAAAAAGACATATCTAAAACTGTCTCCAGAGAGAGTGATCCTTTTCTTCCCATCCTCGTTGAGTGGCATTGACTACTTTTGCATGGCACCAGTATTGCTGGGATGGGCTTTGGTGGGTGGGCAGAGGGCAGTGTGGTGCCTGTGGAGGTATGAAGATGAAGGTGGTGTGCACATTGTGGGTAAATCTGTGATTGGATTATGAGCTAGCGAGCCCATCAGTCTTGAATTTGAGTCTTGGAGTTACCTGATTTGTATTGGCTTGTCCCAGATTTTTAGTCAGGTCGAGCAGTTGGGAGGAACTCCCAGTTACAATTCCAATGCAGCCAGAAAATACTGGCAATGTATAGCCAGTTGATCAATATATGAACCAGAGTTTAATGTTTAGAGTGACCCTCGCAGCTGATGAATTGATGAGACTTCCCTCCTTTCTACTGTCAATTTAATTCCCCTCCTTACTGAGGTATGATTTCATAGGCACTGTCCATATGGCCAGTACTCATTATGAGCCAGAATAAAGACTTACTGGAGGCTTTTTGACTGTGAGGCATCATGGCTCTGCCTCACCCAACAAACTCTCTTACATTCTCAGCAGGGATCACTAGATGATGGTTTGGGTGGGGAATCCCTGACTAATCCCTGGGCGGCACAGTGGCACAGCCTCACAGCTCCAGGGACCCGGGTTCAATTCTGGGTACTGCCTGTGCAGAGTTTGCAAGACCGCGTGGGTTTCCTCCGGGTGCTCCGGTTTCCTCCCACCGCCAAAGACTTGCAGGTGATAGGTAAATTGGCCATTGTAAATTGCCCCTAGTGTAGGTAGGTGGTAGGAAATATGGGATTACTGTAGGGTTAGTATAAATGGGTGGTTCTTGGTCGGCACAGACTCAGTGGGCCGAAGGGGCCTGTTTCAGTGCTGCATCTCTAAATAATGTTGCCTTCTAACCCTGGAGTGCTGAGGCCTATCATAGTCACATCAGTTGTCTGTTTAAACTCACTGAGGTGGACCTAAAATAATCAGCTAATTTCTTTTCAGTTGCAGATGGACCTGTGTATTTCTCAGTTTGTTTTTCTAGGTTTTCTCTGTTTTTGGATTGAAAATGCAATTCCTCATTCACCTCAATGCCATTCTCCATCTGCAGTAGTGTGTCCAGCCGCGCTCAGGCAGGTGTCTGCTTCTTTGAGTGAAACCATGAGGAAAGCTGTTGGTGCAGTTTGGAAATGGCTGTTAATATCCACCAGCCACCTCCCCGCACCCCCCACCCCCCAAACCTTGTGGGCAGGCGCTGAGTTTCCAATCAATAGCGAGCCTTAGATTAACAACTCAAGGAGCTTGGGGGAATCAAACCTGCATCTCATTGCTCCAAAAGGACACAAGGTTAATCTTGCAGCATGTTATATCAAATATATCATGTGCAGACAACAGCAGGAACTGTTCCCTTCTCCTGACGTTGCCAATTATCTATGGGTCTTTCAACCACAACAACGCTGCTGTTCATTCTGAGGTGACAGTTAGTAGGGGAATCAGCACTAGCCCTTGAACCTTCATTTGTATCCATAGCCATTTCTCTTGAGATTGTTAATAATACATCCAAACCCCCTTTCCATTGCACTCTTCGTCACACCAAGCCTTTATCCCTCTTATCCACAGTCTTGTCCTCAGACTGGAGGGTGGTAGACAGTGGTGTTCTCAAGGGTCAGTGCTGGGACCACTGCTTTTTTTTTTGCTATATATAAATGACTTGGATCTTTGGAATACAGTCGCATCTCAAAATTTGCTGACGACACCAAACTCTGAGGTGAGGCCAACAGCGAGGATGAAATGAACCGCCTGCAACAGGACATCGATAGGCTAGCAGAATGGGCAAAGAGGTGGCAGATAGAATTTAATACTGACAAGTATGAGGTGATGCATTTTGGCAGAAGGAATAGGCAGAGGCAATAGATAGTTAAAGGCACAGTTCTAAAGAATGTGCAGGAACATAGGGACCTGGGGCTGCATATACTTCGATCTTTAAAGGTGCCAGGACATATTGAGAGAATGGTTAGTAAAGCATAAGGGATCTTTCGGCTTCCTAAATTGAGGTATAAAGTACAAAAGTGAGGAAGTTATGCTGAACCTTTTGTAAGGCTCTGGTTAGCCCCAACTGGAGTATTATGTTCAGTTCTGGTCACCACACATCAGGAAAAGATGTGAGGGTGCAGAGGGGATTTACCAGAATGGTTCCAGGGATGGAGGATTTTAGTTACAAGGTTAGGTTGGAAAAGCTGGGGTTGTTCTCCCTGGAGCAAAGGAGATTGAGGGGAGATTTAGTAGAAGTGTACAAGATTATGACAGGCTTAGATAAGTTAGACAGGAAAATCAGTTCCCATTTAAAAAATGTTACAAGGACTAAGGGGCACAGATCGAAGGTTTTGGGGAATATGAGGAAGAACCTTTTTTACACAGCAGATGATAATGACTTGGAACTTGCTGCTGACAAAGGTGGTGGAAGCGGAGGCAATCAGTGACTTCATGAAGAAGTTGGATGGCCAGCTGAGAGAAATAGACTTGCAGGGCTACAGGGGATCGAGCGAGGGAGTGGGACTGACTGCATTACTCCGTGGAGAGCTGTCATGGATTCGATGGGTTGAATGACCTCCTTCTGTGCCTTAAATGACTCTGGCTCTCTGGATTTCTTTCATTTGCAAAGCTCTGTTGCAGTCATCATTGCTGCTACGGTCTTTAAGAGTTCGTAATTATATCAGTTTAGATGTTTTGATCTTATTCTTCCAGAATATGCATCCTGCCATCTTCTGCTGCATTTAACTTTAGCTGCTGCTTCAGTGAGTCCAGTGTCCTTTTTTTTTTTAAGAGATACAGCACTGAAACAGGCCCTTCGGCCCACCGAGTCTGTGCCGACCATCAACCACCCATTTATACTAATCCTACACTAATTCCATATTCCTACCACATCCCCACCTGTCCCCTACATTTTCCCTACCACCTACCTATACTAGGGGCAATTGCTAATGGCCAATTTACCTATCAACCTGCAAGTCTTTGGCATGTAGGAGGAAACCGGAGCACCCGGAGGAAACCCACGCAGACACAGGGAGAACTTGCAAACTCCACACAGGCAGTACCCGGAATTGAACCCGGGTCGCTGGAGCTGTGAGGCTGCGGTGCTAACCACTGTGCCGCCCCTAACTCCAGGTCTCCAACAGCCTCACTGACAACTTATTACAACTGTTGCTTCCCTTCTATACAAATAAATATTTTCCAACATCTGTCCTGAACTTGCCCTTCACATTCCAAAACCTGTGCCTTAAGGTACTGCGTCCTGCTGCATTTACTTTCTGTATCACACAACTATTTATAAGGTTCTCTTGGATTGGAGAGCTCTAACTTAGCAAATCATTTCTCACAGTTCAGCCCCTGACGCCAGGGATCAGCCGCATTGTTCTTGCCTGTACTGGAGTCCAGGATTTGGCAGTGGCGTCTGCACTAAGCGAAGGGGGATGTTTTTTTGCCTGGGAAGAAGCCTTGTGCTGACACTCGCTATGTAAACATTTCAATTCTATTTGTTTTATTTCTTAAGTGTAAAAAAATGTACAATTTGGCAGACCGACTTCAGTCCAAGAATAACAGCAAACTTCAAATATTCAGGAGTAGAGCTGAGTGCAAGAAAATGAGTTTCATTTATTTTGCCAAATACCTAATTAAAGCTTCTCAGCCCATTAGCTTAACATGAATGGGAAATAAGAGTTGAAATACAACTAAGGTATTTATAAAGCACCTATCTCATGTGGCAAAATGTCCAGAGGCCCTTTCACAGTCAGGGGTCAGAGTCCAACTGGAGTGAAAAAATATTAAAGGAGGTGACTGAAGGGAATGATTTCGAAGAAGACTTTTGAACAAGGTAAAATGTAGCAGCCAGTGTTGAGAGTCCAAACAAGGATATCAGGCTGATTGATGGAGGTTGCAGAATTAGGTTTGAGTGGTTTACAAGTGAAGATGAAGTTTTCACGACAAGTAATAATTATAAATCTGAATCACCAAAACCACTGGTAACGTCACATTCCTGTGGAGGCAATCACGCCAAATGACCGTCTCCTGTTCTAAAATTCCAATGCATCTAAATAAAGGAACAAATGAAACATCAATTATCTGCCATAAAAAAAATGCCACACCCTCCCCAGTCAATGTGCAAATATTGGGGATTCCCTAAATGACTGTGTACATCAGTCAGCGCTTTACTGTACCAACCTGCTTGTCTTGGTTGCCTCCAACCCTCCCCAGCTGCAGGGATGAGTAGCAAAGGATAATCTCAGTATAGAGATCAGTATTCCCTTCGAATCCGCATTGAACTTGTCTGTTTCAATGTGCTGGAGCGAAGGTACAGGAGCTAAAAATATCTGACCTAACTGCAGGAAGTTAAGTGTGCACTGTTTTAGTCACATCCTTCATAAGTAAAAGAATTTGCCGAAGCTCATGTTCCCCATATTGGAAACTGTTATGAGCCAAACTATACACTAACCACATGTGTTCCCTTGGCATAACACTGCTGTCAGAGATATGTGTCTCCTATCTGAAGGAAAGGCGACTCTCACATGGTGATTGTGCGGACAGCTTTGTTAAGAGCATTCTTTGTTTGTCATTAGTTGCCATGGGATCACATGGTTACAATTATATAGATACTTACAAGAGCTAGAAGTTCAAATTTTGACCTGTGATTCTCTGAACATGTGTGGCTTATTCTCTCAACACTTTTATTTAAAAAAATTGATTTCAACCTATCTGTCCCTGGTTGGTGGCATTCCATAAATAGTCCATCTACACTGTAATGTGTTGACTCACTGAGTAAAGGTATGTGGTAATTCACTGCTCATTGCTAGATAGGATTCATCATGAAACGTATGACCGCCTAAAAAGCAACCACAAAAGTCATTCTTGTAAATTATTTTTTGATGTAAAATAGCAAAAAATCAATATGCAAAATGTATTCCCCACCCCCGCCGATATCCCAAAGTTGCTAACATGCAAATCTCCTCCATTAATTAGTTTGCAGCTTGATGCCCAGGCTTTACCCTTGTCCTCGAGTTCCTTGAGCTTAAGATTGTCATGTTGCTCCTCTAGAATTCCATGGGGTGTATTTTGTGGTCTTGTGAGGAATGATGGGTTGGCAAGTTTACAGCTAAACTTGAGAAGATGCTAGTTGGCTTCCAATAAAAGTCTAAACTGGTTGTTTACATGTGCGAGTCCAACTTGTTTTTCGCAAAGACGATTCACTCCGAAGAATAGTCCTGGGTGGTGGCAAAGGTAAAAGAAAGAAATTGCATTTATATAGCATCTATCATGCTATCAGGTCACTGCAAACAGCTTCACAGCCAATGAATTACTTCTGAAAGTGTGGTCAAGGTAGGGAAATGCAGCGGTCTATTTGTGTAGATCAAGGTCTTGCAAACAATAGGACGATGACTGACCAGATAATCTGTTTTAATTATGTTGGTTCAGGCATAAATGATGGCCAGACACTAGGAGAACTCCTCTGCTGTTCTTTGAACAGTGCCATGAGATCTTTTATAACCACCTGTGAGGGCAGGCAGGGCTTCAGTTGAATGTCTGATTCAAAAATCAGAACCTCCAGCAGTGCAGCACTCATTCAGTACTGCACTGAAATGTTAACCTAGATTTATGTGTTGAATTCCGTAGGGAGGGTCTTGAACCCATGACCTTTTGATTGATGCAAGCGTTCTAGCATGAGTCAAGATGGATACTAAAGGGTAGAATATATACGTATTGGTATTGTTTAATGTATTCTGCTTTAATAGGCACAAACTGTTTCTGTTGAAGTAGCTGTCCTGTCATAAAGCAGAGCAATTTCTTCAAAAGAATGAACCCTTGACCCCACTGTCCTTGTAAACTACCATCCTATTTCCAACTGCCCTTTCCTCTCCAAAGTCCTTGAACGTATTGTTGCCTCCCAAATCCGTGCCCATCTTTCCTGGAACTCCATGTTTGAATCCCTCCAATCAGGTTCCTGCCCCTGCCACAGTACTGAAACAGCTCTTATCAATGTGACAAATGGCTTCCTCCGTGACTGTGACAGAGGTAAACTTTCCCTCCTTGTCCTTCTTGACCTGTCTGCATCCTTTGACATGATTGACCACGCCATCCTCTACCACTGCCTCTCCACTGTCTTCCAGCTGCGTAGGACTGCTCTCACCTGGCTCCATTCTTATCTATCTAATCGTAGCCAGAGAATCACTTCCAGTGGCCTCTCTTCCTTTTCCCGCACATTCACCTTTGGTGTCCCACCAAGGATCTAACCTTGGCCCCCTCCTGTTTCTCATCTCCATGCTGCCCCTGGGTGGCGTTGTCTGAAAGCACAGTGTTAGTTTATACATGTCCGCTGCCGATGCCCATCTCTACCTCACCATCACCCGTCATGAATCCTGCATTGTTGCTAAACTATCAGACTGTTTATCTGACATCCAGTATTGAATGAGTAGAAATTTCCTCTAAATAAATATTGGGAAGATTGAAGCCATTGTTTACGGTCCCTGCTCCAAACTCCGTCCCCTAGGCACTGACTCCATCTCTCTCCCTGGCAACAGTCTGAGATTAAGCCAGTCTGTTCACAACCTTGGTGTATCACAGCTGAGATCAGCTAACACAGCCCAGGCCAGGGATAGAACCTGTGACTTTTTGTGTTAGCCTTGGCTCAGAGGTAGCATTCTCATCTCTGAATCAGCAGGTTATGTGTTCGAGATCCACTACAGAGATTTAAACACATACGGCTGCCACTTCAGTGCAGTACTGAGGAGCTGTTGAATGAGATGTTAAACTGAGATTCTGACTACTTCTCGGGTGGGTGTAAAAGATCCCAAGACAATGTTGGAAGAGAAAAATGTATTCTTCTCGCAATGTCACCAAAACAGATTATCTGGTCTTTTATCTCACTGCTGTTTATGGGTCCGTGCTGTACACAAGTGGAATGCTGCATACCATACTCCACAATAGTGCCTACACTGCAAAGGTACAGTAATTTTGTTGTCTTTGAAACACTTTGGAGAATCCTGTGGTCATGAAAGATGCTTTGTAAGTGCAATGTCTTATTCTCCCTTCCTATACTTTATAGGCCATGCGCATTTTTCTTTAATAATTTATGGATGCGCGAGATTGACAAGAACGTCCTGTAGGAAGCTCCTGGAATGGTGGGGTGGTTTGGAGGGGGAGGCCACGTTAGCAGCAGAAACATTTTTTTTTATCACCACAAATCAACTTATTGGAGCCTGCCAGGATGTAGCATCTGCAACCATGCTATAAAGAAAGGTTAGAGAAATGATTAACACTTGGGATGGGCTTCCAGGTAGAGAAATGGAGACAAAAAAAAAACTTCTGGAATCATTTAAGGAACATATGGATTCTATGTTGGATGATGTATCGTGGAATCTTTTTGGATGGATATCCAAGATCAGCCAAGTAAAGGCTTTCTCCATCCATATCTAGCTCATGATCTTGGTGGAAATTTGATACTTACAATTTGGAGCATGAGAAATACAGCAAAGAATGGCTTCCTTTTATGGTGAATGTTCTAAATTTTTGATGTGGTCAACAGAAGCTAAATCAACATTTTATTTTCTTCCCTTTGCAGCCTATCTCCAAAATGAATATAAAATATTGAACAAATGTTTCTGCAATAGAACATTTAGCACTTCAAGGAAAGCATAACGGCTACTGTCTGGTCAATTTGAGGCTTTACAAATGCTGGCTAATAAGTTATTATACTAGGTACGATGTCTTCTCTCATTTGGACATGCTGCGTCAATTAGAGTCAGAGTTATACAACACAGAAATAGGCCCTTCGGCCCATCGTGTCTGTGCTGGCCATCTAGCAGTTCTGGCACATGTCTGGTTAGGGTAGTGGTTGTTTTAGTACAGTGAATCGTATCAGTTAATCATTTCAATCGCCCTCAGCCATGGGAATCACTGGGGTTTTTGTTCAATTAATTGAAAATGAGTTTTGTAAATTTTGGTGGAAGAAAGGTGGAAATGAGCACCTTTGGTATTGTTTCATTTTAGCTTTCAACCTTTTATTTAAAAAGAAAAATCTCTTCAGAAAGTACACTTGGTACCAGCTACGTTATAAAAGATGGTGGCAAACTATTTGACTGCACTCCAAACAGTTGGAGACACCAAGCGTTGCGAAGAAGGGTCACTGACCCGAAACGTTAACTCTGCTTCTCTTTTCAGAGATGCTGCCAGACCTGCTGAGTGGTTCCAGCATTTCTTGTTTTTATTTCAGATTTCCAGCATCCGCAGTATTTTGCTTTTATTATTATGTTGAACATTATTTACCTGTTGTGCAGCCTCTGTTTTCTACAGGCAGCACTTGTACACAGAAGGATAACTTCAGTTTACCAATCAATCATTATGCAAACTACAGGAGTGGAGTAAAATTTTAATGTACTTTGGAAGCCCGCTGCAGAACAGGACAACCTTGCAATAAATACACTTTTGAGTGCTTTTTGAAGAGAATAAGGAGTACTGTAATTTTAATAACCCAGTACAAAGTGGAGTCTGTTTATGCTGCTGTCATCAACATGCTCCAATGTCTCCAGGATGAAAGATAATTTCAAAATTATTACCTCTATCCTATATAATATAAGCCTAGCAAGGTTATTAAATTTGAGAATCTTCCCTTCCTCTTGCTGCTGGGGAAAGTTTTGTGCCAAATGAATGTTCTCCTGATCACAGTGTCATCAGTAAGAGTTGGTTTAAAGTACAATTTAAAATTGTTCATAACCATAGTGTCAGTGAAACTAAACTTTTTAATTGTTCTGTTTTCTATGATCTCATAGGTCAAACTGATCAGTGGCAAATCTACTTCAGTTGGTGTGTGCACACGCATATGCGTGTGTCTGTACTCAAAAGCCCATGGTGTAATTGGAAAGTACTTATCCAGGAGGCAGATTTGGCATCATAACATGCTCCCAAATTTAAATAGTAAACATTTGAAACAATTGATTTTTGTTATAATAATTTGTCAGTAAATCTATTAAACTGCTTCAAATCAAGGGAAGGCAAGGTACAATTAAATCTGATGGTTGGGTGTTGGTCGATACGCTGACTTGTGTTTGTTTTTGTTTGAGGGGATTGAGACAATTAAATGTACCAATCTGCCAATTTTAGTTCAGGCAAGTCTAGAACACTGCACTCTGTCTGAACTGCTAGACTAATAGTTCTCAATATTGCTCCAGAACTTTTTGATTAAACTCAATTTGTTCACAGGAAATTGCCCAGGGGACTCAATAATTTTAGTAACTTGTGACCACATAACTTAATCCTGGAAATGAGAGGTATTGTGAATAAAACCTCACCAATCCCGCTGCTTGGACTCTGATCCCTAAGCCCAGCTCCCCATCCATTCCCATGGAAAAGAATGTGGCATTATTTTCACTGCAGCTGCTTGTACTGTCTGGTTTGAAGCCTCAGAACAAAGTTGGCCTTCCTCATCCTTTGCCCTGGGTTAAGGGGGAAGTCTTTTTTTTGGGAGGGTGGGTTATATAAGGCAAGAGTAGAAAATAGTTTGCGATCTTCCCTCCAAAAAAAAGGCCATGATTTGCACCTACTGTTTCATGACTTATAAGTAATAACTGAAGAAAGTGTTCCTATTGGTATGTAGCGGGCAAGGAAAATCTTCTGTTTATTGCATTTCATTAGAGAGATGAAAGAGCAAAATAATTCAAGTACCCAGCTGTTAGTTCTACAATAAACTTCCGCTTTGCTGTGGAAGTTTGAGGTAAGAACCATCTGAAGTGCTTGTTTGATTATGGTGTATACAGATTGGGAGATAACCATCTATTATTTGTGCATGCACTTCAGCTGCTCCTTTCCTGTGATGTTCTGTGTGTTCCAGTTTATAAATTGTTCATTTTACCCTAGATAAAATAAGCCCAATTAAAAAAAACCCATTCTTTGCTCATTGTGACTTTAGTGTTAGGCTGCGAGTAGTCTTTCAAAACTCTTAGACCAGGCTTTTATGTTGCTTCAAGTTGCAAATGTATAATTGTTTTAATTATGCGGACATGGTGACGTAGTGATAATGTCACTGGACTAGTGATCCAGAGGTGTAGGCTAATGCCCTGGGGACACCATGGCAGCTGGTGGAATTTAAATTCAAATAATTAATAAATTCAATCAATTAATTAAAAGTCTGGAATTGAAGGCTAGTCTCACTAATGATGCCATGAAACTATCATTGATGGTCGTAAAAACCCACCTGGTTCACTAATGTCTTGTAGGGAAGGAAATCGGCTGTCCTTACTGGGTCTGGCCTACATGTGATTTCAGACCCACAGCAATGTGGTTGACTTTTAACTGTTCTCTGAAATGGCCTAGCAAGCCACTCAGTTATCATGGGCAACAAATGCTGGCCTTCCCAGCGATGCCCACATCCCATGAAAGAGTTTTTTAAAAAAAAAATTATTAGCTCTGTTTTGTGAAATAAAAAGATGAGGGGATGCACTCATGCAATTATTTTCATGTCTGCAAGAGGCAATTTTGGGTGTACATTAAGGCAAAATAGGCTCTACAAAGCAGTTTTTATAGTGGGGCCATTTTTAGTTTGGATTCAGGGTGGTTGGAGTGTGTGAACTGTCTTCCATATTCCATGAAAAAGTGGGATTACAAGCCTTCCTTTAATTTAAGCAGTCAATATGCCAGGAACTTGCTCGCAGACCTTGATTTCCAGAATATGGCACGAAAATCAACAATGTAATAAAATTAAGACGTGGTTCACCTTATTTTTAGGATGTGATGTCCAATGCAGTTGGTGGGTTTTGAACTTGAATGTTGCCAGCATTTCAGTGAAGTGTTGATCTCCCGACTGGCTTTTGAGAATGACCCAGTGGTGTAATGATGCATTTTGTCCCTTTAAACTTGTGTTATTTCTGGAAAGAGTAGATTTGATTGTGTAACACTGGTGTAGGAATGGCCAACTATTCAATACTCAAGAGCCTGATGAAGCAAATTTGTATCAGAAAAAGATCTGAGAGTGATCAGGTCACTTTGCATTGCAGCTCAGGTCCTAGGAGAGCAGCACTGAAGCAGAGTGTCTCCTGCTGTCAGCTCAACAGTTGTCACGTCGCTTGTGTTCCCAAGTGTCCATGAACTAATGCGAACTGTGCATTGTCCATTCAGCTGAGCACCACCATTTTTAAAACCTTTCTGTGGCAAGTGCATTTTTGAGTGGGCTTTGATCTACATAAAGGAGAGGCTTCAGCACCAATACTGGAATTTGACCCTGTTCGTCTTTACTCCCCCTTATTTCAAGTGGAGCTGACTTTTACATTGCATTGGGGGAGAATTCCTTGAAAATTCAATTTCAACAAAATGTTCCTAAACCAGGTTTCACTTCCCCACTCTGAGCAAAATCCAATTAAACAGCATTTGAGGTTTCAGGGTTTGGGTTATTAAGCCCGAAACCCTGCAGTCCATTATCGGGCACGCTTTCAAAGCTAAAATAATATTGCTGGATCCATAGCAAAGCACTCGGCATTGTGCTTGTTTCTAGTCTCTGGATGCTGCTCTTTTCTTGAACTGGTGCAACTTGTGAAGTCCTGGTCTTGCTCTGGTCCTGCTTGCAAAGCCCTGCTGCTGCACATTGCTAAGCACTGATTCCACATCTCTGAAAATACCTCTTCTACAGAAAATGATGTATCCCTCTTATGTTCAGCATTCATGACCATAACAGTTATTCAGTGTGAGCCACAATCGTATTCAAAGATAAAAGAGCCACACTTGAACAACACAAGAGCAAGCCCACATTGGATGAAGTACTGCCAGATACAAGTAGACTGACGGTGATAATGATTGGACCGCTCCACGTCTACTGTCCAAGGCTGTCAGACTGTTGGCAAACTTGCTGTTGTGTTTGATGCTGAGGTGACCTTCCAACCACATATCTGTTCCATTATCTGTCTCCGCCCCTGCCTCAGCTCATCTGCTGAAATGCTCTTCCATGCCTTTGTTAACTCCAGACTTGACTACTCCAATGATCTGGCTGGCTTCCCATCTTCCATCCTCCGTAACTGAAAGCTGATTAAAACTTTGCTGCCTGTATCCTAACCCGCACCAAGACCTGTTCACCCATTACACCTGTGCTCACTGACCTAAATTGGCTCCCTGTCTGGCCACACCTTGGTTTTAAAATTCTTGCCCTTGTTTTCAAATCCATCCATGACCTCATGCCATCCTATCTCTGTAATCTCCTGCAGCCCTACAGCCCTTTGAAATCGCTGCATCCCTCCAATTCTATCTCATGATTTCAACCACTCCACTGTTGTTGGCTGTGCTTTTATCTGCCATAACCTGAAGCTCTGGCATTCCCTCCCTAAATTTTGATGCCCTCCTCTCATTCTTAAAACCAACACTTGGACCAAGCTGACCATCTGTCCTAATACCTGCTTAAGTGGCTCGGTGTCAGATTTAGTTGATGCTTCTGTGAAGTGCCTTGGGATGTTTTACTATGTTAGAAAGTGTGATTTAAATACAAGTTGTTGTTGTAGTACTTGTATCAAAATCAGTAAATCCTTGGGTAGGAGGGCCAGTCTGCTTTTAAACACCTGCATTTGCATGTTTCATTCTACCTACACCAGCTTATTTCTTCAGTTTGAAAATTTATAGCCTGGTATGGCACAAATCAATATTATATGTTCCTCCTCATTGACGATCATTCTTTCAAACTTGTTTACAAATTCACACAGTAAACCAGCCACTATCTCAGATAATTTATTAGGTGTACAGTACCTTTTATTACTGTACAGAACCTTATGGGTGTGTTGCTGAGTGTAACGTGATCAGCACTGCAGATGAATTGTCAAAATTTCAATATTTTGTTGAGTTAGCAGAACTTGGCCAGTGTTACTGTAGGGTGCCTGCATGTGACCTCAGCCCTGGGGTAAGAAGGGAGGCAATAATCGGTACAGGTTCCTTGTCCTGATCTTTATCCAGTGCACTTTCTGCAATATGTATTGTGAGGATAACCAAGTGAAAACACAATTGCGCTTGTCTGTGATCATCCCGTCATCCCATAATCTGATGAGCCTGTTGAGTGTGATTCTGGATCAGTGTGCTTTAGCAAGAGTCAGAGCTTTTAGAAAATATGAACATACGAATTAGGAGCAGGAGTAGACTCCTCGAGCCTACTCCACCATTCAATAAGTTCATGGCTGAACTGATTACTCCACATTCCCACCTGCCCCCGATAACTTTTCACCCTCTTGCTTATCAAGAATCTGTCTACCTCTGCTTACTTTCCTACCTATCTTTGTGTGATCAGCAAATTTAGCAATCATACCTTCGGTCCCTTCATCTAAGTCATTTATATAAATTATAAAAAGTTGAGGCCTCAGCACAGATCCCTGTGGCACACCACTCATTACAACTTGCCAGAAAATGACCCATTTATGTCTACTCTCTGTTTCCTGTTAGCCAGCCTATCTTCTATCCATGCCAATATGTTACCCCCTACACCATGAGCTTTTTTCTGCAATAACCTTTGATGTGGCACCTATTCAAATGCCTTCTGGAAATCTAAGTACAGTACATCGACCGGTTCCCTTTTATCCACAGCACATGTAATACATGAAGAGTGGGTTAACACTGGCAAAAAAAAAAGAGCTTCACGGTTATGTGTGTTTGCTTAGTTAAGGAACTGTCACAACCTATATTTAATATATACGCCACATCTTGAATACACTAGTGGTGACAGTAATAGGGATAATGGAAAAGCTTTAGGGTAATTGTCCATTGATCTGGACGTGCTTTGTGCTTGTTCAGTAAATGGAAATTAAGAGCTCTGCCAATAGTTCAAAAGAGGAATTATGTAATGAATGCACATTGTTGCTGCAGTGTGAATCTGGTTGGATTTAGAATTAATGCCATTCCAGTTCATCAGTCATTAATAAACCTGCTAGTAATATTAACAATGGCGATGAAGCTAATATCCTAATAAACAATGAAAGTGACTTTGATGCTGTCACTGAGCGTTGATGCTAGTTTGACCCCAGTACCTGTTGTCAGGCAGTGGTCTTCTAACATCTGTGTGGAGGAACGACTCTCCTGCAAAGACTGATGAACTCTGTGTGGCATGGTGGGGTGGGTGGGGGTTGGGTGGTAGTTAACGTTGCAAAAGGTGGCCTTTTTTTTTATTGGTGCACAGCAACTGATGTGGTACCGGTCAGAGTATTTCAGAGAAACTCAAGAATCTTGTGGCTTCATAGATCCAAGATGAGCCAAGTGGCCTGTTTCTTAGCTGTAAGTATGCAAGTTTGGCTTCAGTTATTTTACAGCACTGGAAAAAGGTATCCTGCAAAACAACCAATACACAATTATATACCGTACACCTCACCAAATTATGGAATGTTAAAATGCAGACGGTGACCATTCAGTCCACTGCACTTGTGCTGGCATTTTGAAAGAGTTATTAACATAGTCCCATTACCCTGTCTTTTTTTCATACCTTTTAAATCTCTTTATTTTGCAAATCTTGATCCATTTTGCTTTTAATAGCTATTATGGATTCTACTCCCATTATTGTTTCTATTGGAGCATTTTAATCCTGAATCATCCTCTGCGTTTTACATATAAATAAAACTCTACCAACCTCTTCCTTTCTTCTTGTGGTGGTGGTCTTATTTATGTCACCTAGTAACCAACTCACTGGCCAGTAAAAATAATCATACTTATTCTATACCCTTTGTAATTTTGAACACCTCTAAGTTCCTCTTGCTCTTCTCTGCCCAGATGAAAAGAGCTCGGGTTTCTTTGACCTCTCTACTTAAGTAAAACCTTAAAATCTCTGGTATCATGGTGAATCTATTTTGCACTAGCTCCATGGCCTTGGCAACCCTCTTAAGTTCCGGTACTCAAAACTGGGCGCAATATTGTATTTGCAGCTTAACCACCTTGTTACTACCAAGACTTACTATCTCTGCTCACCCCCAAAATGAAGCTCCACTTTCTTTCAAAGATCTGGCTTGTGGAAACAGTAATTTTTGTAACCACTCATTTACCTGTAGGACCATTCTAGCTGGTTAGCAATCTGCAGATATCAGATGTAACCGATATAAACAGTGTTGCATCTGGTTTTCTCATAAACCAAGTTTACCCCGTAGGTGTTGATAGCAAAACTGGTCACTGAGTGGTGGCAGACAAGTAATTTCTCCGGCAGAGTGTAAATGAGCTCTAATATTCAGGCCTGACGCATAGGTGCTGTAGTTTCAAGAATCCTCAAAGTCCTCTTGTGTACCTTCTTAGTACTATACAGCTGTTGAAAAACTTCCCACTGACATACTTTCTATTGCTAACTTCCTAATTTTTGAATGGTGTATCCTGGTATGTCGGCCCTAAGCCACAGCTCGCAGTTTGCCTGGATCAACATTCCCTCTGTGACCTTGAAAGCATTAGTTTGCTCAAACGAAACAGGCTAACTTCCTTAACCTTTCCGCATAACTTAAATTCTTGATCCCGAGAATCATGATCTTGTTTGATTCTCCACCTCCTCAAGGGTAATAATATCCCTTCTGGTATCCAGTGAAGCGAACTGCTTGCAGTATTGCAAAATAAATTAGATATATTTCCTACATTACTACAGTGACTGCATTTCAAAAGTACTTCATTGGCTGTAAAGCACTTTGGGAATTCTGAAGTTGTGAAAGGTGCTTATATAAATGCAAGCCTTTTTTTTATATTCGGCTTTGTGTCTGCATATTATGGCATTACTTTCCCACCCTGTTTGTAGCTGATTGCATTTACAGCTTTCTAATGAGATTTTCATTGATGGGTTATCAATGCATCTTTCCCATCCTTGGCTTACTTTGACTTGATAGTCTGTTGGGAATATTGGTAGCTGAAGATTCAGCACTGACCTGGTGGAATCCTGGTGCAGAGTGTAGACTATTAGTTTGTGGAGACCAGTAGAGTCCACAGATTATGAGAAGGTTGTGTTGTCCTCTGTCTGGAGTTCAGGTTAACTTTTGCTGCTTATTGTTTTGGCAGGGAACTGTCAGAATTCCTATGCTATTGCCAGGCTTTGAGTTTTCGCTGTGCAAAGAGTAAGTTTGCAGGTTTTCAACTTGGGGGCATCCCTGCATCCTCAAAGGTCTATGGGAGAACCTAGGGGATGCTAGGTCATCAGACTTCTGTCCTTCTGTGGTCAGATCTTCCTGTTTTTGTTTAGTTAATAGCATGCTATTTCAGTTTTTTAAGAAACTTTTCTACAATGTGAATGCTGTTTTGCTTTCACACTGACACTGGGATTGTATCCCACACAGGAAAAACTTGAAAATCGACCAGTGTGTAGAAGATAAGGCAAGCATTTTAACCCTTTGGTTACATAATGCAATTTTTGCAGCATTACACAGAATTTTACAGCATAGAAACAGGACATTGGGCCCAGCAGATCCATGCTGATGTTTATGCTGCACACAAGGCTCCTCCCTCCTTACTTCATTATTGCATATCCTTCTGTTCCTTCATCCCTTGTGTACATATTTAGCTTCACCATAAATGCATCTATGCCATTTGCCTCAACCTCTCCATGTAGTAGTGAGTTCCATATTCTCATCACTCCCAGACAGTATATTTGATCTTCATGCATGACAAATTCTGTGAAAATTATTTTCTGAAGATTTATATGGAAATTTTACTGGAGAATGTTTAAGAAATGCCAGCGCCTTACCTGCTGTAATTGCTGAAGATATTTTGGTCGGCTGATTATATCTCGAAGGGTTGACTATCAGTTTGCTTCTATCAGAACTGTTGCACAATAGTTTTTGCTACAGGTTGTACCAGAGTTAGGTCGACACTGAACCCAAAAGATAATATAAGGATAATATAATGTAAAATTAATGAGGCAATGATGTATGACATTTCCGGATGTGTAGATTACAGCCCTTTACAACGCTGTGTTTAATTTGTGATCCAATGGCATGGTGAACTTGGGCTATAAAGATCACAAAGATGAGGTGGGCCCCTTGGTCCATCTAGCTGATCTTTCTGTAGAAGCCTATGATCCCCAGTTTTGGGAACTCACTGCTTCTTCAGAGATTAGAGTTTTTGTTCCACAACTCTCACCAGAATTCCATTCCAGATCTTAAATATGATTAACTGCTTCCTGAGATCAGTCCTGAACTTTCCATTTTCTTGTTTTTGTATTATAATTTAAAAAGATGGCACTGATGGAAGGTATTAATAAAGCTATAAGGAATTTCGTTATCATATTTGATTTTCTTTTTTTTTCCTTCTCCTCTTCGCTCCCTGCTCCTTGTCTCCTCTGCTATGGTATGTAGTTATACATACTAGAACAGTCCTTACTTTGACCGTACTTTACATTGCATTCTAAGCCAGGACTGACTGAACTTTAAAATTATTCCTTTTTCATTCAAAGTAATTTTTTGTTTTAGCTGCTCAACCTCTGCCTTCTGGCTTTTGTCACCGAAATGTTATCAGTTGCTTAACCAGTACATGAGCCAACTTTGCACATTTGATTCCACATTCAAGCCCCATTGTGGACTTGAGGTCATAATTGAGGGAGTGCTGCATTTTGGTTAATTCAGGCTCTGATGCGTGTAAGATCATGTGGCACTCCCTGTTCTTGAAATTATGCCATGAATCTTTAATGTCCATCTGAAACACCAGAACAGGCAAAGACGTGGGACTGTGGTTTAACGTCTCATCTGAAGCATGAGATCTCCAGCAATGTAGCATTCCTTGAGTACTGCACTGAAATTTTAGTCTAGATTATGTGTTCAAACCTAGAGTGGTACTTGAACCCAGAACCTGCTGATTCTTAACTCAGAGTACTACCAATTGAGCTAAACTAATTCTCCTTCCAATGACGTGGGATATCATTCTATTGGAGAGCTTTTCGAGGAGCTGGAATGTGCATGGGCCCAACAAGCCTGAACCTTTTTTATTGATAAATTTCCATCTCACCCAGCTTCTCAACATATCTTATTTCTCTAGATAAGCATTGAAATCTGTCGTGAGGGCATTTATCTGCCTCTGTGTGTTCCAATGTCATGTATTCTTCAGGTCTATTACCCAATGGGTTATTTTTTTAAGTGCCTTAGTCATAATATTGATCTTTTTGAAATGATGATGGATGGTCCATTTCTCATTGTTGCAAGGTGTCAGTGGATTGGTGCAAAAACAATGGGTTGGTAGCTGATAATAATTGGTAGCTATGTTGGTGTTCCTATTACCTAAATCTGACTTGATGCACTTGGAAAATAACCATCAGCTCCTTTTTGTTTACAGTAAACATTGAAAAGGAAGGAAAAAGTTCTAATTGATCAGTTTGACAATACTCTTTCTGGTCATGGACATTGATTATGAAGCTTAACTATTGCACTGTTTTACTAAAACAAAAACAAGTTTTTTTTTGTAATCTGGAATAAGAACATAAGTAAACATCAAGACGATTTGAAGCTTATCCCTCAAATACTCCGACTTGCTTGCCTTACCAGGCAACCAAATTTTGAACCTCTTTATTGTCTTAGATTCTGTTTGCTTGTCTGTTAGTTATTGTGGCCATCAATTGCCTTTTAAGCATTAAAAGATCGCTTTTGAATTGATTTTCCCCTAATTTCAATGCGTTATCTTGTCCTTCTGTTCATACTTACGTTGAAGTAATATTCTCCTTTCGGAGCCATGAAGCAAGCTAATATAGTACTGTAATTGATGTTGATATCTGCTTCTGCATTAGAGGGGCAGCTCCATATATGAGTCACAAGATTGTTTGCCATCTGAATTCCATCAATAGCTAATAATTCTACCCAGGGAAGGGAATGGGGCAGTGGCTGATAAATCTGACCTTGCCTATTTCATCCAAATACAAGTCCAGCTGCTGTTCAAGGAAGCAATGCTTTGTAGAAGGAGATTGTGTATAAGTTTGTATTTTTATGGGCAAACTGAGAAAGACAGGAGGAAGTGGGCCAATATAAGTGGAGATGAGGGAAAAGGAGAAAGTGTTCATTCTAACGAGACTGATGTACAGAATCGGTATTCCGCTCCTCCCTGCCCAATTTTCTCTTTTCTCCTGAAAGATCTCCACTCGGATTGGGGTATGGTTTCACAGGCTCTGGCTGTCTCCTTGGGTAGCTTGCCCAGTGAGTGTCAGCATGCTGTTCAATTGGGCTCAGCAGGCTGTCTGCCTGCAACCCCAGGGTCATCATGGGTTGTCGTTGCCTTCCAAAGACATGGCTTCCTTCCATGATGATTTCACTCCTCAAACCCTTTTCATCAGCCCGTGCACTTTTCTCAAAACCCAACTTAATGAGCAAGCTTTTAATCACACCTATCTCTCCCACCATAGCTTACTATCCACTCTTTGATTCGTATTTTTCCTGTCCACCCCATATACCATGGGCTGATTTGTACATTGAAGGAACTTGGTAATTAAGTTGGCTTGGGGGAACTTATAACTAAGTTGGTGTGTGGGGAACATTACAGTAAAGCCTTTGTGTATGGGCATTTGCTTATACCTTATGATTTTCTCTGTTTTCCAAGCCCAACAATCACTGTGGCCAATTTTAGCACTGCCCTGATGAGATCATTTTTTTTTTCTTTGGCCTCCTTATCTCGAGAGACAATGGGTAAGCGCCTGGAGGTGGTCAGTGGTGTGTGGAGCAGCGCCTGGAGTGGCTATAAAGGCCAATTCTAGAGTGACAGGCTCTTCCACAGGTGCTGCAGAGAAATTTGATTGTCGGGGCTGTTACACAGTTGGCTCTTCCCTTGCGCCTCTGTCCTTTTTCCTGCCAACTGCTAAGTCTCTTTGACTCGCCACACTTTAGCCCCGCCTTTATGGCTGTCCGCCAGCTCTGGCAAACGCTGGCAACTGACTCCCACGACCTACTGATTTTCTCTGTTTTCCAAGCCCAACGATCACTTTGGCCAATTTTAGCACTGCCCTGAAGAAATCATTTAATGCCAAATAAAGCTGGGATTGTACCTGGTAGTTTCCAGTCTGTATACTTCAATCCCATTCTATTCAATGTGTTTACCAACTGAAGTGCTTACTTGATTTTAGACCTTAAAGGCGATCAAAGATTTGCTAGGCTTATGGAGTATGGAGCCTGTTCTGTAGGGGAAATCCCTGCTGAGTGTCAATGAGGAATACTTGGTGTAAGCAACCTGGTAAAATAATTGTACTTTCAATGTAACAAAGTAAAGTTAAATTCCTGTTCCTGTTTGAGGTGATGGTTTTATGGCTGAATATATTACTAAATAACATTTTGGTTTAACCAGTAACTTTCCATGCATTTATTTTGTCTCTTCTTACTTACAGCATCCTGTCATGAAACTTGCACCAGATCACGCTCCACTGTATGTAAGTAATGATGAATCCTTTTTTTTAAAAAAAGTACTAAATGTTTTTTGAGCTATGAAGCTGTTGATAAGTTCAGAAGCTCCTCTCGAGGCTCTCATTCAACTCTTATTAGCTTAGAGTTGGCGTTTAGGAAATGACTAGTGTGCATGTAGATACAATAATGTTTTAAACAAGAGGTTCCTCTGCAAAATTGGATGGTGCAGTGGATTTGGGTTCTGTTGTTTCGTGGAACCAGACTTTAATCCAGAGCCAGGATAAGGGAGTGTAAATCTCTCTGCTCACTGTAAGGGTCTTAAGTGAATTAAGCTTGGATATTTTCAACTGAGTATAAAGTGGGCACAACTGCAGAGCATAGAGCTGCCTCTGATTTAATTAATTTGCATTCTTAGAGAGAGACCAGTAGAAGGCTGGTGTGGGAAATGGGAAGTTGTCATCCTGGTGTTAGAATGGAGACTCTTCCGAGTTCAGGGAAAGAGACATGTTTTCAGGGCAGAGTAGAGAAAGCTTTACTGTGCATCTTTCTTGTGCTACACCTGACCTGGAAGTGCTTTGCATTGGGGCATGGTCAGAGGCAGGGCCCATAGAATCGGGGTGAGAGGGGGCTCAGAGGGCCCATGGCCAAGCGATTTTTCCCAGGGGTGGGATAGACTGACGATGGCCTCCCTGCCCAGAGGCCAATTGAGTCTCTTAAGTGGCCTATTAATGACTACTTGAGGGCCTTTTTTTTCCCCCTCTCCTCCCAGCACTGCACCTCCTAGGACCTCCACCCCCCCCCCGCCATCTTCCCCCCCAACCCAAGGCCCTGCCGACCCTGCCTCATGTAACTCCGGTCCGGGGTTGCAGTGCTGGGCCTGCGTCAAAGGCTTCTGCAGTACTGGCCGTGTCCCACTTTCACTGGTACTGTCGATACTGCTGACCTGCTGGCCCTGTGATTGTCCAGCAGCTCTTGGAGATGGGATCGTCGCCTTTTAAAGGGACAGAGATTCCGCTGACGGAAACATCGCCAGAGGTGTGAGGTACGGTGGGGCGGGGGGGTTGTGAAAAGGCCGAGGCAGGGTTCCCTCATCCTTTTCGCCCAGTGCCAGGAGTCCTGCCTCTTCCACAAAATCCAGTCCTAGGTATCTGGATGGGGAAAGTGGTTAATTGCCTGGTGCTGCCTTCCATCATCTGGATGGGCACAAAAAAATTCATGAGAACTGTTTTTCCCTGCATTGCAATCTCTGCTAAAATAAAAGCTTTAACAAAAGTCGAATTGTTTCCTTCTGTGTCTGTTAAAAGGTTTGCCCATAATAAATGGGATACAATTACATTGGCAATGAGCTGCCTGCTAATGCCTCATTCAAATCGCCATTACTATTGTTCCTGCATGTGTCTTGTCGGCGAGCAAGTGTTAGGCTATATCTGGCTGCAGGCAATGTTGCAATCAAACCAGATCAGCCTTGAACCAGTGTCTGCGTAGGCAGATAGGACGTTGCATAGTGGTCAGTTGTGGAAGCTCAAATTGGTTTTTTGGAAAGCCCAACCTTTTCCTAGCCCAGTGATGCTGTGACTAATTTCAGCATCTCTCCCACTTCCCTAGTTGTGACCAACTAACTCATCATTGTCTGGGATCTTGTTTAAAACCTTCCTGCTCTGTATGGACACCCACTCAATTTTTAAGATTGAAAATGCGAGATTAGATTTGTTACGTGGAAGGTCTGTCCATTTTGCCCTCTTTTCCCGCCCCACCCTCTCACAGTTGCGTATCATATTGTGATGTTTCATTCACAGGATCGACAGTCTCTGAATCCGTGCTGAGAGATCGAATTTGGCTCATGACCATTGCATGCTCTCTGGAGTCTAAGCTGCAGTGAATTACTGGGAAATCACATGTATTTCATACATTCAGATCAGCATTTTCCCAGTAATCAGCTGCAGATTAAATTCCAGAAGACCCGCAATGCATACATTTAAACTTTCTCAGCCAACTCTGTTTCTCTATTTCTCTCCCTCCCTGATGTTTGCTGTATTGGACTTGGTGTCAGTTGGCAGTTGCTCTGGTCAAGAAGGCCAGCTATCCACTCAAACTCCCTTGTGAATGCACACAGCTTTCAGCTGTTGAGTCAGCTCACCAGAAGCTCCGAGAGCTCTTGCTTGCCCTTTTGCATTTGCATTCCACAGCACTGATGAAGGCCAAAGATTGGGTGTGCATCACCTGCCAATATATTAACTGGCAATACTTCACAGGGACAGATCTTCAATCTTTGAGTTCACATTATCATGTGTTGATCAGTGGATTAACTAGTCTAGTGGGAAAATGAAGAGTTTGATTGTCCCAATGATGCTGTGCCAGAACCCAACCAATTCTGGTTTACTGGTTACTGATCAAGAACAATTCTCTCTGAATTCCTTCTCTACTTAGTCCAGACATGCAGTGGCCAGTTGCAGTTGCCTGGCTGCACCGTTGCCCGCGATCAACCAGCTCCTTCCTGATCTGTGCAGCTTTGTTTCACACTGATGCATTTAGTAATTGAGCTAACAGCAGTAATACGCAACAGTAAAGCAGCTTATGGAGGGGAGGGGCTTAGCTGTACTTCAATTAGGAGAAGATTTGAATTTGAGGTGTAGACCTTCTCTGTAGTTAGGATGTTTCTACATTGGATATTGCTTTTTTTAAATACTTAGTCTCTTTGATATTCATTTCCTTCCTTTACAAATTTGGATGCAATAGGGTCATGTGGCACATCTGTAACTCATGGGATTTTGTTTCATGTGCCTGTAAGATTTGATAAGATTTTAACAATTAGTATGCTGGTTAATAACTTTTAACAACCTAATAATCTTACATGCCAGAAACTAGTGACATACAAGGCATCATTTTATTTCACAAGGTTGTAACTACCATAATGTAAATGCAGGGTCCATATACTTGAAGTCAATATAAAAATGCTGAAAGTTTTCAACAGATCCGAGAGATATCAGAAAAGACAAAAGATAAGTTAATATTTTAAGCAGAGAGCCTTGATCTGAACCCCATTTCCAATAGCTTCTGCTTTTATATTCAACCTTCCTAACTTCTTTACATGAAGTGACTGGAAAATCATCTAAATATATCAGTCTGACTTTCTTCATTTGATACATTGCTGGTTTATGGCAAATGAATACCTTGAAATATATTACATTGCAGTAAGGAAATTGAAAAACCCCAAAGTCTCTTATGTATGCGGCATGCATTAACATTGCATTCATTTCCTTTCCAAAGCAAGCTTCCCACACAAATGAGAGCTCATAATAAAACCTCCAGAACTGGCCTAAGTCTGTATTTAATAGTTTCAAATTACATGTGCTTGTACTTGTTTTTGCCAGCCAATTGATAGGTGTGAGCAAGAAAGTAAAATGGGAACTGGTTGAGGTTCATTTAGTGCTCAGTTGTTCACTAACTTTCTGTCAAGGGTCCCAATCCCACTCCGTGCTTTGCTTGAGAGCCACTATCACAGAATGCTGCAAGACACACTCCAGAACATTTGATCAAGCTTTGTCAAACACTGCCAATCCTGGCATGTTAAAAGGCAAGTGATCTGGTCGGAGAATTTTCTGGTGGGTTCAGTTCCTAGAACATTTGTTAGTTTTAAAAGCACAAGTACTCTCGATGGCCGATGGCTTGTTTTTATACAAGCGGGTGCTGCTGAGAGAGTGCGGAGCTTTCTACCAAATGATGACAACACTGCACTCCTCCAATTCCTAAATCATTGTCCTGATGATGTCATCGGAGAAAACATGATTGCATAATCTTGTCAATCTTAGTCCTTTAGTATTGACATATCTGAGATTGTTCAATCGTTTCCTACCCCCGCCGCCACTGGCCGCCTAATTAAGGTTAAATTTTGTTTAATAACACTCTTGTGAAGTGTCTTGGGATGCTTTACAATGTTAAAGAGGCTAAATGTAAGTTGTTGTTCCCATTCTTTGCTTAGGACAATGGCTCATGAGTTTCACAGGTACAGTTTTCTCTCCATTTGTCTTGGCCAAGTGACCATCCTTCATATGAAAGCCTAGACACTACTACATAGCTAGATTGCAAAACTGACCAGGGGAGAAAGATGCAGTAGTGTGGTTATTTTGTTGGATCAGTAACTCAGAATTCGGTTATGACAGTTTGAGAATTTGAATAAAACTGGTGTCAGTAAAAAAAAAAAAAATGACCTTGAAGCTGTTGTGTTGTCCTAAGATCCCAACTGAAACCTGGAGTCCTTATCTCTGGCCTTTGTGATTTCAGTCCTACACTAATGTGGTTGACTGTTTACTGTCCTTTGAAGTGACCTAGCAAGCCACTCAATTTATCATAAACGAAAAAAACGCGCCCAGACCTTCTTGAGGCAAACGGGAATAAGCAACGTGATGCCCATGTCCTGAGAGCGCATTTGTATTAATCACAGTTGTGGCCCAATCCTCTGTCTTTTGACCTTAACCAGTGCCATTGACAGCAAGAGTGGATACTGGGCACATACCCTGGCTGATTGTGTTTCTTTCTGAGGCCAATTCTCGCCCCTAATAGCTGTCTTGGCTGAATTTGGCTAACTGAGCATAGACCTGGGATAGAACCTACATAGAATCTAGAGCAGAGCAACAGGCCATTTGGGAAAATGGTCTATACTGGCGTTCATATTCCACATGACCCTCCTCCCACAGGCCTGTATGATTCAGTGCTCATCTATGGTGCATTTGTCAACGAGACAATCATGGGAGCATTCCCTTAGTTTGCATTTCTGCAGTTATGAATATATTAACATATTAAATTGAAATTTAGCAAGGGGGATTTTCTTCCAGTGCGTTAGAGCAGCCACTAAATACCACCTAGTGTATTACTGGAGAAATATTTCAGCTTCATTGCATGTAAGAAATCCTGGTACACTTTTTTTCTTTCGGCTAATCCTATTTAATGAGATTAGTAATGGACCTGGTGTCCTGTATTAATTATTTCAAATGCTAATTGTTCTGTTGTTTGTCTTGAAGTGGTACTTGCAGCCAACTTTGCAATTCTTGATTTATTCTGTATCAGTCCAATATCATCCAGATGGGTTTGGATGAAGGCTTTTAATATTTTTGAGAAGATTTGTTGTCCCCATTAGAAACAAAATGTAGGGACTGTGCAAATACAGACTGGAAGAATCTCCTCTGGTGACTCAATGCAATGCCCATTGTCAGAGTGAGATGTATAAGCCAAGACTGAACCAATTTTGCGACCTGGCCTGAGGTGTTAGCTGTAATGGCAATGTAATGCAATAACCAGCCTTGTAAACAGGCTAGGGAATAGGAAGAAATGGCCAGAGTTCTTGTCTTGATTACTGCAATGACACCTGCTAAACGTGCTATTGTGACTTCAAGCAAGGACAGGGTGACCACAGTCATGTGCTCACATGTGACAATTGGCCAAGTCCCAACAAGAATTGATGTCTTCAAGAGGGTTCTAAGGGGAGAAGAAACTTACCTAAATGGATTATTAGCTTTCTATTGGCTAGAACTTTCAAATGTAGCATTCCAATGCAAAAACATTTAGAGAATATCATGGTTGTTTCAGTAATAAAGCAGTGAGGTTCCAACTATGCCCCCAAATTCAAATCCCAGTTGTCGGCTGTTGAGCATTTGCGGCCCTCATTGGTTAAGTCTTTCCATATCTTTATCATGTTGCTTATTTCTGCTTTGTGAAAACATAGCCATCAACCAGCTTGTATTTTTTTAATGGAATATGAATAACTGTGGTAACCATGGACGATGATGAGACCTCCTGTTCCACTCCCCACCTTTCTCTTCCTCCCACCATCTCCACAATGTGGCCAATATATAATGCAGCCATGAGCATTAGAAGTGGGACTGTAAGGGGAAAATCCCCTGCCCTATTTGCTGAAGCGAGTCAGAGTAAAAAGTAAAAACATTTGTCCCCAGTTGATTAGTTTTAACACAGCCTTTCACGTTATTGGATATTTTTCAGAAGTTTTCAATATTGCTCATTTTCTGAAGAGAGAAGCATGCTTGATGCTTTGAGTTAGCATTGCTGCAAAGACATTGTGTAAACTCCAAACTTTGCTTTTGGAATTTTTTTGCTGTTTCACTGTAGACGGCTGCAAATCAGAAACCAAGGAGCAGTTGCATCCAGTGAAGGGTTAGAGTTGGCAAACGGAGGAAGACGAATTGGCACTAGTGCAGTTTTGAGAGCAGCATTTGTTTCTGGATCTGATAAACTCCTCTGGTATCCAAGCAGCTGTTGGTGTTAATTGGTTGGCAAGTGTCAGGTACCAGCTGAGGAGATTTGGCCCATGAGGCAGTTAGAAATTGATTGCTGCTTTCATAAACCGTTGACAAATAATCTTGAGCAAGCGCAGGCCTAGTCTGCATAGGCAGGCAACCTTTCAATGTAGCCAGTACAAATTTTGACTGGATGGACTCTTCAGAACAGTGAGTAAATCGGAATTTGAAATGTCCTCTATCGTCATAGGGTGACAAAGTGCCACAATGAGTAGACATACCAATGCTACAGAGGGGACTGGTTTCTGTATCTGCTGTACACTCAGCCATGCATCGATAGCGAGACTCTGCTACAGTGGGGAAGTAGAGGCAAAATTAAGGACCTAAACATCCTGCTGCACTCCAGCCTAACTGCTACTAGCCTGAGCTTCATTTATGAAGGAATGCAATCAATAATGGATAGATTGATGAGTATGGGCTGAAGGGCCCAAATCCCTGATGAGCCATTCAAGTGAGCAAAGCTCTATGCCAGGAATGGGAATTTTAAAATCATCTCTCGTGTCTTTAATTACTTCCTTAGTTGAGGAAAGTAGAGTAAAATTAATGTCACTTTGGACAGGTTTTTAAAAATTAATCTGTCAATCTCATTCAATAATGTGGGTACAATGGGAAAGCAGGAACAGTTTTGCTTTTCTCAATATGGTATGTACTGTCCACCTTAGATAGTTGAGAATTGTACATGCAAATAGTTTTGCTTACTTAATAGCAGTCATTAGGTGCTACAGAGAAGCAAGTAGTTGAAATTTAACATCCCTCTCACCCACTGGGTCAGGATTGAAGAAAAGTTTGGTACCTGATGTATGACTTTCTTTTTCCTCACGAACCTTAAATCAATCAATCAATCACTCTCGTGGGCTCATTGCTCACGATATACTATTCATATGTGCTGAAATCAGCACTCATCTCCTACAATAACTTATTCCTCCCCAAGAACTGAAAGTTGGAGCTCCTTCCCTGTCTTGATCTTCCTTCCATTTGACAATCATCTTCAAGCTTTTGAAACCCAAGTTTACTATCCTCAGCAACTGCTTGATGTAGTTCATAACTTTTTTAATTTGTTCATGGGTTGTGAGTGTCGCTGGCAAGGCCAGCATTTGTTTCCTATCCCTAATTGCCCTTGAGAAGATGGTGCTGAGCTGCCGCCTTGAACCGCTGCAGTCCATCTGGTGTAGGTACACCCACAGTGCTATTAGGAAGAGAGTGCCAGGATTTTGACCCAGCAACAGTGAAGGAACTTACAAGTCGGATGGTGTGTGACTTGGAGGGTAACTTGGAGGTGGTGGTGTTTCCATCTGTCTGCTGTCCTTGCCCTTCTAGCTGGTATTATTATAAAAATTAGGCCTGTTTTCGCTAGAATTTAGAAGGTTAAGGGGTGATCTGATTGAAGTCTTCAAGATATTAACAGGAAAAGACAGGCTAAATAAAGATAAACTATTTCCACTGGTTGGAGATTCTAAAACTAGGGGGCATAGTCTAAAAATTAGGACCAGACCGTTCAGGAGAGATGTTAGGAAGCACTTCTTCACGCAAAGGGTGGTAGAGGTTTGGAACTCTCTCCCACAAACGGCAGTTGAAGCTAGAACAGTTAATTTTAAATCTGAGATAGAGAGATTTTTGTTAAGCAAAGATATTAAGGGATATGGGCCAAAGGCAGAGTTAGACCGCGGATCAGCCATGATCTAATTGAATGGCGGGAAAGGCTCGAGGGGCTGAATGGCCTACTCCTGTTCCTATCTTTCTATGTTCCTATGGTAGATGGGTGGGTTTGGAAGGTGCCATCGAAGGAGGCTCAGTGACTTGCTTCAATGCATCTTGTAGATGCTACACACTGCTGCCACTGTGCATCGGTGGTGGGTGGGATGGTGGATGGGGTACCGATCAAGGGGGCTGTTATGTCCTGGATGGTGTCGAGCTTCTTGAGTGTTGTTGGAGCTGCACCCATCCTGGCAAGTGTAAAGCATTCCATCACACTCCTGACTTGTGCCTTGCAGATGGTGGACAGACTTTGGGGAGTCAGGAGGTGAGTTACTCGCTGCAGAATTCCCAGTCTCTGACCTGCTCTTGTAGCCACAGTATTTATATGGTGGTTTCTGGTTAATGATAACCTCCAGAATATTGATGGAGGATTCGGCGATGTTAATGCCATTGAATGTCAAGGGGAAATAGTTAGATTCTCTCTCCTGTTGGCGATGGCCATTGCCTGACACTTGTGTGGTATGAATGTTACTTGCCACTTATCAGCCCAATCCTGAATGTTGTCCAGGTCTTGCTCCATATGGACACAGACTGCTTCAGTATCTGCAGAGTCGTGAATGGAACTGAACACTCTGCAATCATCAGCGAACATCCCTACTTCTGATCTTAGGTTGGAGGGAAGGTCATTGATGAAACAGCTGAAGATGGTTGGACCGAGGACACTACCCTGTAGAACTCCTGCAGCGATATTCTGGGTCTGAGCTGATTGGCCTCAACAACAACAACCATCTTCCTTTGTGCTAGGTATGACTTCAACCAGTGGAGAGTTTCTCCTTGATTCTCATAGACTTCAATTTTGCTTGGGCTCCTTGATACCACATGTGATCAAATGCTACCATGATATCAAGTGCAGTCACTCTCACCTCACCTTTCACTTCTACTTTTATCAACTTTGATGTCTTCTCTATTAGCCCTTGACCCTTCACTGTGCTTTCTCAATTTAAAAGAAAATCCGTATTTAATGGGTTGGATTTTTACCAGGCCTTTGGGAATAGGCAGGCAAGAAGGAGAGCCCATAAAATGGTACAGGAAGGTAGGGGGTAGGATATCCGTCAACCTCCTGCCACCATGCCATCTTGTCAGCAGCAGGAAAGGTGGCGGACGGGCCTCCTGCCCAGAGCCCAATTGAGCCACTTAAATGCCCCTTCCTGCCTGGCATTTTACCAGATAGGTGAGGGTCATTCTGCTGTGTGAGGATAGTACCAGGTAAACCCTGGCACCCTCCCGGCAGGCTCTGAGGTGAAGGGCCCTCCTTGTCGGGCATTCTTTAGCTCACCGAGGGGCCCCTCGTAGCAATGGCCACCCCTGCAGCATCTGCCCTTACCAGTCTCTTTCCACCATCACCCTCCCTCCCCCCACCAACTTCAGCAGGGTCTGCCTGACTGGCCGTGGTGCCCCAAGATCTCACTCACCTGGTTGTGAGGGCACATATCCATTAATGTGTGCTCTTCCTCCAGTTACAGCCCCAGCAATGGCCACCACTCCTGGTGGTGCTGCTGGCACTTTGATTGGCTGGCAGCTGTTGGGAGTGGATGCTGCCACTGACGAGATGCGGGGTCACATCCTCGCTTTCAGGTCTGGTGGCGGGACCTCTGCCGTCAGAACAAAATTCAGCCCAATGTGTGTAAATGAACTTGGTGAATGCAGCCACTTGAAGTGTTAAAGCAGTTACCTCTTTCACTATTCTATGACGAGTAGAGAAACACTGCTGTTTAGCAAGTCCCTAGATGGCGCATGTATTTTTGGAAGCATTATTAAACACTTGCTATGGCTCAGTTAATGACCTTCATGTTTGACACTTTATATGGCACAATTTCACACAAGTGGACCCAGCAGCTGTCTTGTATCATTGCTAGTCTGTTGGAAACTCTTAAGAGCGCAGAACCTGCTTCTTAATGGAACTTTCAACAGATCCATGTTTGATAGCCTTCCAAAATTGGTTGATCTACAAATATGGATTGGATCACTGCATTATTTTGTTTGGATCATCCTTCTGTACATTTTTGAACACATTTGGAAAAGATCAAATATTAATTTTACATAGATCAACTCGTGCACTAAGTAAACCAGATGCTTATATTCTTTTTAGTGCCACTCGTGGCTTAGTTGGTAGCACTCTTGCCTCTGAGTCACAAGGGTCCAGGTTCAAGTCCCGCCCCAGAACTTGAACAGAAAAATCAAGGCTGACACTCCAATGCAATACTGAGGGAATGCTGCACTGTCGGAGGTGCTGTATTCTGGATGAGACATTAAACCGAGGTCCCATCTGTCCTTTTAGGTAGATGTAATAGATCCCATGTCACTATTTTGAAGAAGAGCAGGGGAGTTATCTCCAGTGTTCTGGGCAATATTTATCCTTCACTCAACATGACAAGAACAGATTCTCTACTCGTTACTACTTTGCTGTTTGTGGGAGCTTGCTGTGCCTGAATTGGCTGCTGTGTTTCCTACATTACAGCAGTGACCACGCTTCAAAAATATTTAATTAGTTATAAAACACTTTGAGATATCTCGTCCTGAAAAGCGCTATCTAAATGCAAGTTTTTAAAAACTTTTTCTGAAGGTTTTATCAATCTAATGTTCACGTTCGCCCATCATAATATACAGATATGTTTTCTATAAATTTGAATCCCAGCTGTTATCCATTGATCCTAATTGCTGTAATGTCTCTGCACCTATGTTTCTGATGTGTGGCAAGATAGTCTGTAACAACACAGAAACAAATGGAAATTGTGTTTGTGTGCGTGAGGCAGAGAGACCATTGTGTTAATGAATTACAGAGTTGTACCTGCTCTCGTTAAGCAGACTAGGAAATGTATGAACATCTGCAGTTGACACTACCATCGGTTATTTTGAATGTTCTTCTTTCAGACCTTGATAAGACAAGTAGATGTTCATTTGTGCTTTCACTTCATCTAAATCTACACTTTAGTTCCCTCTGAGGAAAGGCTTTATTTTTAGACACCTTTGCCTGGTTAAGTATGGTATAACTATTGACAAACGTAATAAATTTTGCTGTTATTGGAGAACATAGTTCCACTTCCTCCCAGCAGAAACTGCGACTGCATTTCGAAAAAAGTAATACTTTCATTCATGGAACACCTTTCACATCCTCACGACGTCCCTAAAAGGCTGAACTATTTTTGGGGAGTAATGTGGCAGCTGTGTAGCACACAGCAAGGTCCCATGAACAACAATGAGATGAATGACCAGTTCATCAGTTTTGGTTATATTGATTGACTATTGACCAGGACACTGGGAGAACGCTTTGCTGTTTTTTTAGGGGAAGGAAAATGTGTATTGGGATCCTTTACAAAAATCATAACTGTTTCACATCTCTTTCACATACTTTTACATTCTTATGTTTATTCATTTAAAACTAAGACTATGGAACCAATGCATTTTCAAAATGCCAATATCATTATGTTGCAAGGTTTTTGGTGTTCCTGCTTTTTAGAAGGTTCTTTAAACAATCAGTTGTACTAAAATCTGGATTTTATTGGTGTTTCTATTTATAAAATATAGAATGGTTGTAAAATCAAGAGCTCAGCATAGCTTTTGAAGGTTATTTTGACTTTTGTTTCCTTCACATCAGGGTGTTCAGGCAGTTTCCTATCCGTCCTGCCTAGCCAATCCATGAAGCTGAGGTAACTCGGTCCTATCTGTGCTTATAGTCTTTACTCACTGGTTTGTTCTGTTTTAAGTTCTGTGGCTTTGAATGTTTGGAAGGGCAGTTCTTGGTGCCAGTTGTGTCATTAAATGGTTAAATCCTAAATCGGAATGCCAAGATCTATTTGTATCAGCAGCTTGAAATGTATGCAAATTAATGGAAGCAGGGATTAAACTCTATATGTGACCTGTGAAGCTTCATGCCATACCAGCTAAACAACCCTTGAAGGCCAAAACCTTGGACATTCCTGCTGTGGGAAATTTGGGGCCACAGAGAAAGGGACAAATTAGCCCCTCTGTTTTTCGTCTGGGTAATCCTTATTACCATCCCTAAGAAGGAGCTAGTACAAGTTGGAGGCTCTGTTGCGATGTTTGATGCTTTATTGATGTCGTGGGTCAAGGATGCTGGTTTCAAAATTTTTAATTTGAGTTTGATTGTTTCACCCAAAAAACTGGAAACACTAATTTTCTGTGATTTTCTACTTTTAAAGAACACATAGGACAGATCCTGCTATCATTTTTTTTTCTGGCTGTTTATTTTCTAAAGTGTCTTTAGGTGGTGCATTGACAGAGCTTTGTAGCATCACCGTGTAGTGCCACAGTAAGGTAGGATGTGAATTTGTATCCACTTTCCCCTATTTGAGTTACTGGGTTTAGCTATCTTACTGACTGGAGGTCAAGCTCTTCGCTACAGACAAAGAAGGAAAACGAAGGGAAAGTAACTGTAAATTTGCACTCGGGAGCTTTTTTTTATTGGTTCCTGGGATGTGGGCATCGCTGGCTAGGCCAGCATTTATTGCCCATCCCTAATTGCCCTTGAGAAGGTGGTGGTGAGCTGCCTTCTTGAACCGCTGCAGTCCATGTGGGGTAGGTACACCTACAGTGCTGTTAAGAAGGAAGTTCCGTGATTTTGACCCTGTGACAGTGAAGGAACGGTGATATAGTTCCAAGTTGGGATGGTGTGTGGCTTGGAGGGGAACTTGCAGGTGGTGGAGTTCCCTGTATCTGCTGCCCTTGTCCTACTAGGTGGTGGAGGTCACGGGTTTGGGAGGTGCTGTCTAAGGAACCTTGGTATAATGATCCAATGTAAAATGAGCTTGGGAAGTTTCAGTCCAGCTCCTAATGGGCATGAGCACATAGCACCAACACTGCCCTCTCATTAGGCACTAAATTGGCAAGATGACTTAGCCACCACAGGATAGCTGGTGTGGGAAGTAGAAACAAGTTTGGCTACTGTCATAGATGATCTTCTGACATTGGGATTAAAATATGTTTTAGAGAGGGTAGGGTAGAGGGAACCTGCACTGTTCCAGCCCTGTGAGTGGTTGATGTTGGCCACTTAGTGACCAACTAATGATTCTCCTCCCTGTAGGGGAAGGAGGGCTGTTTTGGAGTTGATATTCCAAGATGGTGTACTGAGGAAGGGAAGATTGAAACTAAGTGAAGCCTCTCTGGCAGGTCCATAGTACTCAACAGGGTACCATTGACATTTAACCAATAGTCTGGTTCATTAGTGGGCCTTATTACTGCAAACTAGAATAATTCCCACTAAGCTAATCCTTCAAATCAATGCATGGTTGTGTTGTTGGACAAGCAGCAGGGACCTTACTAGTGCAAAGTGCAGGTAAACTGCTTAAATTTAGCAGTATCCCTCTGCATACTTGGAGGTCCCTAAACCTTGGCTTTTGCCTGCCTGCCTTTCGGTTTTTAGTAAATGATGTGTTATATTAGGAAGCAGAAACTCTGCCTGTGTGCATTACTCAGTAGCTCGGCTTGGATATTCTTGAGGTGTGTGATGGCTTGCTGTGTGTGCACTGAACAAAGCAGAACTAATACCGAAGTGCCAGAAATTGAAAGTGCATCACTTCTTCAAGACTAACACTCCTCACCTAAATAACCATCAAATTGAGGGTACCTCACAGATGTGAAATTTTGTCCAAAGAGTTTTTCTGGTCAATTCGATTCTAGGATACATAAAATTCCTGGTAATGTCTAGTCGCTGTGTCTTTCACAAACCCGATAGTGTTTTTTTCAGTTATTTGTCTGGATTCTGGATCCCTCTTCAAATGCTTTAGAATCTATACTTGAATTAGGGTTTGATAGGTTTCAGATCTCATTGTCACTGCTCTGTGACATGTCTCAGTCATTGCTGTACTGTCAAATAATATGGATGAGGGAGGCAGTTGAGCCAGTCTAGCTTATCCTTCTGTAGATACCTGCAGTCACTCCATCACTGCATTTAACTGCCTCTTGAATGAATGGTTCCAGAGTTTTTGCCTCCAATACCTCGAATGGTATTCTGGTTAGGTTAGTGAACCAGTGCTTCCTGACAGCAGTCCTGAATTTATCTTTTACCAGCTTGTGCGAATAGCTTCTTGTCCTGCAGTCATGGTTTAACTTGAATTTGTACTCAGGACTGTTCTTTCCTTTCCATCCTAGATACTGAGAGGTTGTTTCCCCTGGATAGAGAATCTAATACTAGGAGGAAAAGTCTCGGGCTAAAGAGTCCGCTTTAGGACTGAGATGAGGCGAAATTTCTTCACTCAGGTGGTGAATCTTTGCAATTCTGCACCTCAGGGGCTGTGGGCACTCAGTCATTGAGTGCATTCAGGGCAGAAATCAATAGATTTTTGGACACTAAGTCAATAGGGTGGGACAGTCAAGTTGAGGTAGAAGATCAGTCATGATCTTAAATAGCAGAACAGGCTCAAGGGGCTGTATGGCTGACTCCTATTTTTTATGTCCTCATTTAGTATGCGATGTATGTCTATTAAGTCTCTTCTCGTATATCTCCACTCAAGGCTGAAGGTTTTCTTACCTTAGGTTATAACTCAGTTCTCTAACAGTAAGAGTCAAATTCATAGTCTTTGTCTGCACCATTTCCAGAGCTTGGATGATACACCCTTCTGAATAATTTAAGTCATTCTGCAGGGATGAGTCTGGACAGAGCCTAAGTGGGCAGGTTGACCATAGAGGGCATTGCTGCCAAACCTGATTCTGATGCTCACACACCATGTTGGGGCTCACTGTACTCCAACAAATGTCAGTGGCTATGGAGAAGAGAATGGGAGAACACTGGGAGGCCATGAAATTAAGAGAACATTTTAACTCTAATTTTGTAAAAAAGCGGAGAAAGCTTTGAATTGAAGCCAAGCCACTCTTATAAGATTGGCTCCGTTTTCTCAACGACTGGTTGTTTTAGGAGGAAATGAAACCTTGTAGTGACGTAGGTTGCACCAAAATAACGCAAAGTACTGTTGAATAAATTTAACTTGTTTTATTAATTGAAGATGCTGCCAATTTTTTCCACCTTGTCTTTTACAAGAGTACAGTCCTTGCCCACATGGGGCTTGCAGATGTCCATCAGATGTGGCAGCAGTGCCATCCCAAGGTCCAGTTACTCGCTAGCACTCACCGTCTTGGTTCATGCCTGCTAAAACACTGTTAAATTATTCTCTCAGCCTTAATCTCTAAGCTCTAGAAATCAGGCAGAGAGGGTTGTGAAGCTGAGTCTTGTCAGAGGATTGAGTTACGAGGAAGGCCTAGAAAAACTTTCAGCCTTGGAAGCGAGTTAGGGGATAGGCTTTGAGTTCTTGTTTTGTTCATTGATAAGTTCTGAAGATTAAATGTGTGGTGTTGCTGTTCATAGTGAATTACTTGAATACCCACCCTGCTGTGTTTTAACAGTTTTCCTCTGTAGCGATATTGAATGTCAAGTTGTGTCCTGCTCAAATCAAATACTCCCTGATATGTGTCACTGCCAAAGTACACTGTCGGCCATTTGAGATTCATTTCTGTCGAATGTTTTCTTTCCCTTTTTAAATTTCTCCCCTTGGTGTTGCAATTTCTGAACCTTAGGTACCATAGGCATCTGTTGGCTATTCTCCTGGACCGAAGAAGTGACCATTCTTTCTCAGGGCCCCAGACAGTGACTGCTGTCAGGCTGTTCAGCCACAAAAAAACTTCACTGTTGAGAATCTTTTAAGCACAATGTGGACTTCCTCTCGCAGCTGACTGGATTTGAAGCCTTTCCCCTCGCTCCCTTGCTCAGGAATGCTGATGTCAGCTGTAATATCCCTTCTCCCCAACCTGAGATCAGTTAACAGAGTACAGATTGGGAATCAAATGTGGCATCTTCTGGCCAGCATAATTCAGTCGCATACTGCCTTTACTGATAGAGCTGTCAGGGCAGCTGACATCCAGTTAATTCTAAGCTTCTGGTTGGTGACAGGAATGCCAGGAGGAGTACTCTGAGACCTGGCATATCCTTGGCTATATCATTTGTGTGATGTAAACCTGTTTGATGGAAGTAAACCAAACCATTGATAAGCTTTAGAATGGGGAGCTATAATTGGTAGTCTGTAAATGGTGGTCTATAAATAGGATGGAATTTTAGCTGGAATCCATGTGGAATACACAGTCTGTATATAGATCTGATTGGCAATATAAAGAGAATTTAATTATCTGGCCTGTTTGATGGAGATTGAGTATGTTGGACTGGATAAAGAACATTTCTTTGGCCTTTGTAATCCCTGTTCTGAGCATCATTCCGTATACACCTGTTCATACAAATAGAATCGCAATGGTTATAGCATAGGAGGCCATTCGGCTAGTCATGTCAGTGCCAGCTCTCTGCATGAGCAACTCAGCTAGTCCCACTCCCCCTCTCTTTCCCCATAGCCCTGCAGTTGTTTCCTCTTCAGGTGCTTATCCAGTTCCCTTTTGAAAGCCACGATTGAGTCTGCCTCCACCGCACTCTTGGCCAGTGCATTCCAGATCCTGACCACTTGCTGTGTTTTAAAAAAAAAAAGCTTTTCCTCATGTCACCGTTGGTTCTTTTGTCATTCACCATAAATCAGTCCCTTCAGGTTCTCAACCCTTCCGCCAATGGCAACACTTTCTCTCTATCTGCTCTGTCCATACCCTTCATGATTTTGAACACTTCTACTAAATCTCCTCTCAACAGCCTCAGCATCTCCCAGTCTATCCACATAACTGAAGTCCCTCATCCGTGGAACCATTCTTGTAAATCTTCTCTGCACCCTCTCTGAAGCATTCAGGACTGTGTTGCCCAACTGCTTTTGTTAATAAAATATAATAACTACTCAGCTATGGTATGCCCAATCCCTTGATTAGTAAGTCCCCTGCCCGGTATGGTACTGAAACTTACAGAACAGTGTCACTTCAGATGTGAGTCTTGATATGTTATCTGTTAACTGACCTTGGCCTGGGCTTGGACAGCACTAGCGGCACTACAATTCACCTCGGCACCCTGGGGCTCGGGAGAAAATCCATCATGACTCCCTCTTCTGAGTATGTATCTGGTAATACCTCTTGGTTTAAAAAAGGACTGACTTGTATTTACATCGTGCTTTTCGTGACTTTGGTGTCCAAAAGCACTTCACAGCCAATGAAGTGTAGTCACTGTTGTAATGTAGAAAATGCAGCAACCAATTTGTGTAAACCTCTATACCCTTCTGTTGTAGTGTCATTAATTGAGGGATAAATATTGGCCAGGGCACTGTGAAGAGCTCCCCTGATTGTCTGCACTCCCTCAGTACTGCAGTGGAATGTCAGCCTGGATTATGTGCTCAAGTCTTTCGAGTGTGTCTTGAACCTAATACCTTCTGACTAAGTGGCAAGAAGGCTACCACTGAGGCATGACCAACACTAGTGCAATCAGTTGATGTTCAATGTGGACAGTATCAGCCTCTATAGTCATTATCTGTGCCCATACAAGTCAGTGATCACTTGGGCTGGGTATCGGTCAGGAGGGCCACTAGTACCTGGAGAACGAGGCCTCAGCTAGAGCTTTGAGAAAATTGCAGGAACTTGTCTTTTATCTAGTGTAGGAGCAGCTCTTGCTTTCAAGATACAATAGGGTTAAAATATATATACTGGAACCTATTGACGAGTTAATGTCAACCCCTTGATCGCATTGTTGGCTTTGGAATGGTTCTGATAAGTTAAGGTTTCAATCAGATAAGATCACTTTGTACAGCTCTAGTTAACATCAGGGATTCAGGTCTGAGTTGGTGATAAACATACGCAGTGCTAAAAGTCAATTTGAATGCCTGTATTTTAGTGGTTTCAGTCAAAGCCCCAATCTTGAGTGAATAATGGGTCAGATTACCCAAAATGATGATTTAATCTTCATTAAGCGACCAAGGGACGTCTTCAGGCTTTAGGGGTTAGTTTTCAGATATTTAATGCAGAAATAAGGAAAAATTTGACGGCGAGACTTCAGTAAAATGTAGTGTTACATTGTGCTTAAGCCAAGTTCATAGAGGAGTCAACTTCTTTTTAAACGAGGAAGAAAAATAGCGATAAATATTCATGGCAAAACTGCCCAAACCCACCTGTTGATCACAAACTTACATTGCTGATGAACACCATGTTTAGTTTGCAATTCTGTTTCTAATAAAATTTTGTTTTTTCTTCCCAAAGGGGGAGTCTGTGCTCTCTGTGCTCTTGGATGACGAGCACACAGTTGAAGAGGACGTAGCCCACTACCTGGTGTTCTCTGGCTCTAGTCAACATCATTTAACCAGCACGCAGAGGATAAACCAGAATACGTTGCAAACTGTCGCTCCTGGTAAGTGAGGATACCCTGGCTTTTTTGTTGTTGCTTCTCCCCCTCTATTGCCCTTTTGCACGCAGGCTTCGGCAAGTAGAAAATGAAATAACTCGGGTTTGCGCAAAGAGGATGTTAGATTGTCAATGGTGTTTCTGATGTGAGGCTTGACATACTTCTGGTTGTGATTGACCCTGCTTCACTGTGTGTCAGTGCTCTGTAAGTCCAATGTATTAATGGACTGAGGAAATCATGTATTCCCAAATGAACTTATATATAATAGGCTGGTCTTAGCTGAGATCATCATGAACAGTGTTAAATGGGCGATCACAGACTGTTCCTGTTGATGTCAACTAGGTTTGAGCTGTGACCTGATTCTCATTTATCTTCCTGCCAAGGAGCCTCTCCCCTTCCTGTTCATCCTGTCACACACTTAATTAATGACTGATGCTCTCCCCCCACCCTCCCTGTTGTTCCCTATTTATTTTGTTAGAAAATTCTGCCTAGTTACATGAGCTATTTTGAAAGGGGAGTGGTGATTATGATTTTTCATTGTACCTATTGCGGAGTTTAGTAAATATTGAGTGCAGTGTACGTAGCTGTGCAGGTATTTTCAGTGCCCCTTTCAGCCTGGAAGATGCTGAAACTCTTCTCTAGCATAAAGATAACATTTAGCTGTGGCTGCACTTTGTTTTAAGAATAGAAGAACAAAATCTGGAGCAAAACAAAGGACAACTGACCCATCACCTTACTCCATCCAGAGCCCATAGATGTTTAAGAAAGCCTTGCATTTTATGCAGTGCCTTTCTAGGAATGTCCCAAAGCGCTGTACAGCCAATGAAATACTTTTGAAATGTAGTCACCGCTGTAATGGAGGAAACATTTGCTCTAATGCACGCAGATACTTAGCACTTGTCGGTCCTGTTATGTAGGACAAAGATTTTCTTCCCCTACCCACCCTCAAAGAAAATTAAGCACTGCTCTATAACCCTCAATCTCCACTTCTCAAACGATGCTGGTCCAACTCCTTTCAAAACTCTTAATTGACCTTGTGTCAACTGTCATCTTTGTCTAGCTTATTTGGAAACCTGAGTTACAGACGGTCATGATGGTCTTTGGGTGATATTTATCAAAAACCAGTAAATATGGAGTGGCAAAAGGGCCCAGATTATTTTTGCTTGTATCGCTCATTAGGTTTCTTTCAAGGAAGTATGTTTAATATTAAATAAACGTGCAGAAGTTTTTCAGTGACTAATTCTCGCGTGATAACTTAGCTTGTACTCGAATTGAATATCTTAATTGCAAATGCTTAGAATGGATCAAGACGGGTCATGCCAGCTGTCACCTCCTCCCCTTCCGTCTTGACGGTCTACTTGTTTGGCTCTTATTAGACCCTGCACTTTGCAGCTTAACACAGAACTGACACAATGCCTTGTAATTGAGGCTGGCAGATTGAAGTTTCTGGCAGTCCTGGAACAAGGGTCATTAGTCATTAGATAGGTGGCATAAACTGTTTATCAACACCTGTTTATCCAAGGCCATTTCCCTCTAAATATCCGTTGGCTCTTAGTGGAGTAATGCAGGTGTTTTTCTTTAAACTTCAGCTATGTGTTTGCATTGAGGTAATGACTGAATAACTTGCTGCATTCAAAAGTTTGTATTTTTAAGTATGGGTTAGGAAACCGCTTTAAAGTAATGAAAAATACATTTAATAACAGTAATGTAATTAAATTATTTAGTTTGATAATATAGGCAAATGCTTTTCTTTTTGGTGTTCTCTCCTCCTTGGTGAGAAACGGTCCCACATCTGGTACCTCGCCCACGTAAGAGCCTAGAACATGAGTGTTGGCAGGTTGCTCAATTATGAGGCCACCAAAACAGAGCCCAATCCTGTCTTTTGCCAATGCCCAGATACATGCTTTCCAGTGGGATTGCTGAATGGTGATCAAAGATGGAAACTACCTGTCTTTTGGTCCTCCCTCCCCTAGGTGTGCTGAGGCTATTAATGGTCTCTTTCCCCCCCCCCCCCCCCCTCCAATAAACAAGATAATTTGAAAGCCAGTTCAACACAGACTTGGGACAAGAAATTCTATTTTCACATTTTTCTAACTTCTATACGTTGAATAGAAAGCTGCTGCGTAGTTTCCGTACTAGGCTTTTAACCTTATTATCCGCTTGGTGTAATGAGGTTTTTTGATTTAATATTTAAGGTCAGTTTCTGTTGCTAATTGGAAACCTGTTTTATTTGTTCCTGTGTTTTTCAGTTATTTTATAGCCTCAAAACTGCAGGGAAATTAGAACCCAAAAAGAGGGTAAATGCAGAGAAAATTTGGGGAAAAAAGTCTGTTTCTAATTTTGAACATCACTAAGCCTCAAGAAAACAAACAAGGGATTAACAGGAAGCGAAATGTCCACTATTATTTACACCATTCACAGACATCATGTTTGTGGCGCTCAACAGCAGTTCCAAAAAGTAATGAGTTTTATGACCACAAAACACTATTTCACCAGTAAAGTACTTTGATGGTATTTGTGAATGCGCTGTGCATTGCAGAATATCACTGTCATATTGTACAGCTCTAATGTTTTTAAAGTCTGACAAAGGTACTTAAAACCGTACATAGTTTCAAAGGCTAAAAAATGAAATAATTTATGAAATGCATTGTAAGCAGTGGATCCCGTTTGTTAACAGAATAGCTGTATTTGTTGTTGAGGTTCTTCACACTGTGTCCTGGCATTAGATATGGTGCACGTGCATCTCTAGACTGAGTTATAGAATAAAGAACAAAGAACAGTACAGCACAGGAACAGGCCATTCGGCCCTCCAAGCCTGCGCCGATCTTGATGCCTACCTAAACTAAAACCTTCTGCACTTCCGGGGTCCGTATCCCTCTATTCCCATCCTATTCATTAATTTGTCAAGATGCCTCTTAAACGTCGCTATCGTACCTGCTTCCACCACCTCCCCCGGCAGCAAGTTCCAGGCACTCACCACCCTCTGTGTAAAGAACTTGCCTCACACATCCCCTCTAAACTTTGCCCCTCTCAACTTAAACCTATGTCCCCTAGTAACTGACTCTTCCACCCTGGGAAAAAGCTTCTGACTATCCACTCTGTCCATGCCGCTCATAACTTTGTAAACCTCTATCATGTCGCCCCCTCCACCTCCGTCATTCCAGTGAAAACAATCCGAGTTTATCCAACCTCTCCTCACAGCTAATGCCCTCCAGACCAGGCAACATCCTGGTAAACCTCTTCTGTACCCTCTCCAAAGCCTCCACGTCCTTCTGCTGGTGTGGCGACCAGAATTGCATGCAATATTCTAAGTGTGGCCTATCTAAAGTTTTGTACAGCTGCAGCATGACTTGCCAATTTTATACTCTCTGCCCCGACTGATGAAGGCAAGCATGCCGTATGCCTTCTTGACTACCTTATCCACCTGCGTTGCCACTTTCAGTGACCTGTGGACCTGTATGCCCAGATCTCTCTGCATGTCAATACTCCTAAGGGTTCTGCCATTTACTGTATACTTCCCACCTGCATTAGACCTTCCAAAATGCATTACCTCACATTTGTCCAGATTAAAGTCCATCTGCCATTTCTCCACCCAAGTCTCCAACCGATCTATATCCTGCTGTATCCTCTGACAATCGTCATCACGATCCGCAACTCCACCAAACTTTGGGTCGTCCGCAAACTTAGTACAGCTACATTTTCCTCCAAATCATTTATATATATATTACAAAGAGCAAAGGTCCCAGTACTGATCCCTGCAGAACACCACTAGTCACATCCCTCCCATTCAGAAAAGCACCCTTCCACTGCTACCCTCTGTCTTCTATGACCGAGCCAGTTCTGTATCCATCTTGCCAGCTCACCTCTGATCCCGTGTGACTTCACCTTTTGTACCAGTCTGCCATGAGGGACCTTGTCAAAGGCTTTACTGAAGTCCATATAGATAACATCCACTTCAATCATCTTTGTCACTTCCTCAAAAAACTCAATCAAATTAGTGAGACACGACCTCCCCTTCACAAAACCATGCTGCCTCTCACTAATAAGTTTGTTTGTTTCCAAATGGGAGTAAATCCTGTCCCGAAGAATCCTCTCTAATAATTTCCCCACCACTGACGTAAGGCTCACCGGCCTATAATTTCCTGGATTATCCTTGCTACCCTTCTTAAACAAAGGAACAACATTGGCTATTCTCCAGTCCTCTGGGACCTCACCTGTAGCCAATGAGGATGCAAAGATTTCTGTCAAGGCCCCAGCAATTTCTTCCCTTGCCTCCCTCAGTATTCTAGGGTAGATCCCATCAGGCCCTGGGGACTTATCTACCTTAATGCTTTGCAAGACACCCAACACCACCTCCTTTTTGATAATGAGATGACTGAGACTATCTACACTCCCTTCCCTAGGCTCATCATCCACCAAGTCCTTCTCTTTGGTGAATACTGATGCAAAATACTCATTTAGTACCTCGCCCATTTCCTCTGGCTCCACACTTCGATTCCCTTCTCTGTCCTTGAGTGGGCCAACCCTTTCCCTAGTTACCCTCTTGCTCTTTATATACGTATAAAAAGCCTTGGGATTTTCCTTAATCCTGTTTGGCAATGACTTTTCATGACTCCTTTTAGCCCTCCTGACTCCTTGCTTAAGTTCCTTCCTACTGTCTTTATATTCCTCAAGGGATTCGTCTGTTCCTAGCCTTGCAGCCCTTACAAATGCTTCCTTTTTCTTTTTGACTAGGCTCACAATATCCCGCGTTATTCAAGGTTCCCGAAACTTGCCAAATTTATCCTTCTGCCTCACAGGAACATGCCGGTCCTGGATTCTAATCAACTGACGTTTGAAAGACTTGCACATGTCAGATGTTGATTTACCCTCAAACAGCCACCCCCAATCTAAATTCTTCAGTTCCTGCCTAATATTGTTATAATTAGCCTTCCCCCAATTTAGCACCTTCACCCAAGGACTACTCTTATCCTTATCCACAAGTACCTTAAAACCTATGGAATTATGGTCACTGTTCCCGAAATGCTCCCCTACTGAAACTTCGACCACCTGGCCCGGCTCATTCCCCAATACCAGGTCCAGTACAGCCCCATCCCTAGTTGGACTATCTACATATTGTTTCAAGAAGCCCTCCTGGATGCTGCTTACAAATTCTGCCCCATCCAAGCCCCTAGCACTAAGTGAGTCCCAGTCAATATAGGGGAAGTTAAAATCACCCACCACTACAACCCTGTTACCTTTTACATCTTTCCAAAATCTGTCGACATATCTGCTCCTCTACCTCCCGCTGGCTGTTGGGAGGCCTGTAGAAAACCCCCAACATCGTGACTGCACCCTTCCTATTCCTGAGCTCCACCCATATTGCCTCGCTGCACGACCCCTCCGAGGTGTCCTCCCGCAGTACAGCTGTGATATTTTCCTTAACAAGTAGTGCAACTCCCCCACCCCTTTTATATCCCCCTCTATCCCGCCTGAAGCTTCTAAATCCTGGAACATTTAGCTGCCAATCTTGTCCTTCCCTCAACCAAGTCTCTGTAATAGCAACAACATCATCGTTCCAAGTACTAATCCAAGCTCTAAGTTCATCTGCCTTACCTGTTATACTTCTCACATTGAAACAAATGCACTTCAGACTACCAGTCCCGCTGTGCTCCGCAACATCTCCCTGCCTGCTCTTCTTAGTCTTACTGGCCTTATTTACTAGTTCCCCCTCATTTATTTCACTTACTGTCCTACTGCTCTGGTTCCCACCCCCCTGCCACACTAGTTTAAACCCTTCCGAGTGACGCTAGCAAACCTCGCAGCCGGGATATTTGTGCCCCTCCAGTTTAGATGCAATCTGTCCTTTTTGTACAGGTCCCATCTGTGCCTGAAGAGATCCCAATGGTCCAGATATCTGAAACCCTCCCTTCTACACCAGCTGTTCAGCCACGTGTTTAGCTGCACTATCTTCCAATTTCTAGCCTCACTGGCACGTGGCACAGGGAATAATCCGGAGATTACAACTCTAGAGGTCCTGTCTTTTAACTTTCTACCTAACTCCCTAAACTCCCCCTGCAGGACCTCATCACTCTTCCTGCCTATGTCATTGGTACTAATGTGTACCACAACCTCTGGCTGTTTACCCTCCCCCTTCAGAATGCCCCCTGTCCGTTCAGAGACATCCTTGACCCTGGCACCAGGGAGGCAACATACCATCCTGGAACCTCTTTCACGTCCACAGAAGCGCCTATCTGTGCCCCTGACTATAGAGTCCCCTATAACTATTGCTCTTCTGCGCTTTGTCCCTCCTTGCTGAACAACAGTGCCAGCCGTGGTGCCACTGCTCTGGCTGCTGCTGTTTTCCCCTGATAGGCCATCCCCCCAACAGTATCCAAAACGGTATACTTGTTAGAGAGGGGGATAGCCACAGGGGATTCCTGCACTGACTGCCTGCCCCTTCTAGCGGTCACCCATCTATCTGCCTGCACATTGGGTGTAACCACTTCTCTAAAACTCCTGTCTATGACGCTTTCTGCCACCTGCATGCTCCTAAGTGCATCCAGTTGCCGCTCCAACCGATCCATGTGGTCTGTGAGGAGTTGCAACTGGGTGCACTTCCTGCAGATGTAGTCGTCCGGAACGCTGGAAGCGTCACGGACCTCCCACATCTCACAGGTGAAGCACTTCACCCCTCTAACTGACATTTCTAGCACAAATTAATAAATTAATTTAAGATAAATAAATATTTATTAAATCCTTACTAAATTGTTATAATAACTAGTGCTAGATTCCTACTATAAATATTAAATGCTAACTAAAATCAGTAATCTCCTCCCTCTGGTTTAGTTACTCTACTTATTAATTAGTTAATTAGGGTTTTAATCAATTTTTATCGATGTTTTATTTTTAAATTCAGTAAAAAAAAATCCCTACCAGCCAATCAGGTCACAGCTTTCCTGTGAAGTCACTTTCAGTTTTTTTTTTTTACCAGAGGTAAGTTTTTTTTTTATACTTACCGGTCCGGAACTCCACCCTCCGAGTCTTCTCCCAGTCAGCTGTGCTCTTTGGAAGCTCTCGGCTCCCCTCACTCTGAGGACAGGTAGGAAATGAAAGGAGCACCTCACCGAACTTCCTCAGTTACCAAACTTCCACTGTTGCACTCTAATGCAACCCAAGTCAGCACTCTAGTGCAAACAAAGTCAGAACTGTAGCCCCCTGAAAACTGGTTTAAGCCAATTCCCTAATTAACAAGGTGCAGCTGCAAGCAGAGCCTGAGTGAACCCTGTTTCAAGCTGGTCTAAAACTCACCTTCTCCAACCTAACAGCAACTGTTAAGTTGATCTGCTAAATAAAAGACAGATTCGATTTAAGATAAAATTAACCCTTAATTTTCCTCAGTTACCAAACTTCCACTGTAGCACTCTAATGCAACCCAAGTCAGCACTCCAGTGCAGTCAGAAAATTATGTTATCTTTCAGGAGGATATTAGTCTTTACCAATTCACCTCCACTTCCCACCCAAAAACATCTGGGAATTTATCAGTCGAAATTGTTTTTTTTAAAAATCACTTGACTTTAAATAATCCAGTTTAAATGTGGCGGCAAGTTGCTTTTTCAGATCTACTGGGAGTTTTTCCACAGGTGCATGGTGGTAGTGAGATGTCTTCCGAAAGTGCGAGCTTCACTTTTGTTGCTTTCTCTCAAATCTCAACACGCTATCGAATTTCATCCTTGTATGCAAACTATTACAGCTGCTGCGACTCTGTTACCAGCAGAATGACGGAGAGCAAAGCTGTAGAAATGAAGTTTTAAACTCTGAACTTGTATTCCATCTGTCAGCGTATGTTCTGTGCAGTGTTATCTCTGTTGCTGCTATTCTGTGGACCTATTGGGTGCTTTCACATTGCGCCAGTTTGTGGAGAGCAACACTCCACCTAAAAAGTTTCCATCTTTTACACTTCTGGCCTCAGTCAGGAGAAAGCAGAAATAAATCTGACAGCAGCTCTTGCAGCCCATGGGAAAATCGGTCTCCATCGGCACGGGAACAAATTAAGTCATCGCATTTGTTAGTAATTGGAGCCCTGAGAGAACTGTGTATTTTTTTTTTGTTGTTGGCTGCAGTTTTTCAATGTAAAAACGCCATTTAATGTTAAATTTAAAAAAAGCTGCCATGTGATGTTGTTCTTTTTGTACATCTTTCTCCCCACCCATCCAAGATGACATTTAACTTTTTGCCAAGTGCTGAATCTGTTGTACCGGATGAGAATGGTTAAGATTTAACTCGAAAAGGACCAATATTCAAATGTCCAGTCAAAAGCTTTGAGGGTGAGCCATGAGTTTGGAAGGTGTAATGTTCTACTAAAGCTCACTGAAATGCCCCTGGCTTAAAGACTCCTAGAAATGTGCGGCCTGAAAATCAGTTAAGTATTTTGGGAATGAAGAGAGGCAATATAAATTCAATATTAAAGAGGGTACAGGAACTGAGACCTGGTGATTCATATCTATAAATCTTTGAAGTTGGCAGGGCAAGTTTATTAAGTTTTTTTTTTAAACCAAACACATTATCACTTTATAGATAGAAGCATGGAGCACAAAAGCACAGAAGTTAATGCCAATCACTGGTTAGGCCTCAGCTGGAGTATTGTGTCCCTTTCTGGATATCACTCTTCAAGAAGTTTTTTGAGCCCTTGGAGAGGGTTCAGAGAAGATTTACTAGAAGTTTTTTTTATTTCAGGTGTTGTGTCGTTGGCAAGGCAAGCATTTGTTTGCCCATCCCTAATTGCCCTTGAGAAAGTGGGGGTGAGTTGTCTTCTTGAACTGCTGCAGTCCTTGAATGTAGGTACACCCATAGTGCTATTAGGAAGGAAGTTCCAGGATTTTGATGCAGTGACAGTGAAGGAACGGTGATATAATCCCAAGTCAGGAAGGTGTATGGCTTGGAGGGGAGTTTGGAGGTGCTGGTGCTCCCATGTATCTACTGCCCTGGTCCTTCTAGCTGGTAGAGGTCGCAGGTTTGGAAGGTGCTGTTGAAGGAGCCTTGGCGAGTTGCTACAGTGCATCTAGCAGATGGTGCACACTGCTTCCATCGCGTGCCGGTGGCAGAGGAAGTGAAGTTGAAGGTGGTGGATGGGGTGCCAATCAAACGAGCTGCTTTGTCCTCAATGGTGTTGAGCTTCTTGAGTGTTGTTGGAGCCGCTGCATTCATCCAGGCAAGTGGAGAGTATTCCATAACACTCTTGACTTGTGCCTTGAGATTTAAAAAGACTATGGCTTTGAGGAGTTACTCGCCGCAGAATTACCAGCCTCTGACCTGCTCTCTGCCATAGTATTAATATGGCTGGTCCAGTTAAGTTTCAGGTCAACGGTAACCCCCAGGATGTTGATAGTGCGGGACTTAATGACGGTAATGCCATTGAATGTCAGGGGGAGATGGTTAGCTTCTGTCTTTTTGGAGATGGTCATTTACCAGAATGATACCAGGAATTCAGTTAAATGGAAGAAACAGAGAAGCTTAAGGGGAGATTTACTAGAGATGCTCAAAATTGATAGTTTCTACTTATTTATTCTTTCACTGGCAAAAGGACTGGCAGTTGATAATTGGCAAAAGAAGCAAAGGCGAGGTGAGGGTTACTTTAAATAACTAATTATGATCTGAAATGCACTGATTGGTAGAAGCAAATGTAACAGTATCTTTCAAAAGGCAATTGCAGGAATATGGGGAAAAGGATATCTCTGTCAAAGAGCAGGCAATGGCACAGTAGGCCGAATGTCATTGTCCTGTGCTGGAATGCTGTCTTACTCTGTGAAAATAAAAGGAAAGGTCAGGATGTCAGTCCTGGGGTTTTTATTGTGAAGACCATGTCTGTAGTGAATGCATACATTCTCTGCTGTGTTCGGCTGCTTTTGCATCAGTTCCAATGTGAAAGTAAGACATTTCCTTTCAAGTGATGCTGTGTCATTTAACATTATTTTCGGTGTGTGATAATCTGAGCCTTTCCAGCTTGTCTGGTTTCCGTTCATTTATTTTATTGTGCTTAATAATGTGAGTGACCCCCAATCTAAGTGTCTGTGTCTTTGCGAAGAACAGCATGAAAGGAAAGTTAAACTGTACTTGACTTTTTTGGAAGCTAGACATTAATGGATTTCCTTTGACAGAATCTGGATTACATAGGTGGATCTTAATAATAAAACCTGCATAATTAAACAGGAACTTCATTAATTAGTGCCAGAAATTCTATGCCTAGTCCTTTTTGAAGTATCTACCTGTTGGAGGAAAGCATTAGGTTTATACCCACCTTTCTCTGCGTTCACCTGTTGGCCTGCTTGAAGGCTGATTTGGAAAATGGAGACCTGGTATTCTGCTGATATGGCCTGCTTCCTTTCCAAATGGACCATAATGATGGGCTTAAAGCAGAGAGCAGACAAAGGACGTTTGGATGATTTTTTAAATAAATTGGAGATATGAGCCTGCAAATGATTGCTGAGACGGCCCAGTCTGTCGTATGTGCTCAAGTCATGCTGTAATTTTACATCCTTAAGCAAACGCTTTTTATATTCTAGCAAACCAGTTGGTGTAGGATATTACTGGAGCCAATCTTTATTTAGTCTAACATTTATTTACAGAGTGAAACATTACAAGCATTCACCTCCTAAATCAACCACACCACATTTTTAGTAAGCGTCTCTTTATATGTGCTCAAGTGAAACCCCAATTAATGCCCTCCACCTGCTTATAATTTGAAACAATTGATATACAATTAACAACACGGCCATCTGAGTATGTTGTGCTGTCTGACACTTGGGTCACTTGTTCTGGAGGCAGAAGACCAGATCTGGGAAAACTGTTGCGTTCTTGGAAGATTTGCAGAAGGAGGTTTATGTTCTTAAAACAAAAGATTTTGAGAATTGGTGAAAATAGAGACATGGTGTCAAAGCTTTATGTCTTGCACTCATCAGGACAATATGCAAGAATAACCAATGTAAGGGAAAACAACAGCTTATACTGCATGAGGAGAGAGTACTGATTGGTTTGCAAGCGAACTCTGATTGATAGAGGTGTTGCCATGGAGAATGCACTAGTTTACGGTGAATGACAGTTAACTGCCAATTTCGTTGTTTATTAAAGAAACCTGGTCGGTGTGTTTTATTCTGGGAAAATAAAGTATATGAGTGACGATATCGGTAAGTGGGAAAATTTAAATTTATGTTATGACCCATGGAGAAGTGGGATTAGAATAAGCAGTGCACTCTTCCCACCTCAGTCGTGACAATACATATATATAAACAAAGTGATTACTGACAACGCAGCCGGCAGCTTACGTCATCCGACTGCGCCAATCTGCGCACATGCGCAGATTGTCCCCTACCCTCTGCACATGCGCTGCATTCCGCAGTGCCAGGACTGATTGGCACATGCACAGATGACGTCATCGCGTAATGCGGGCAGATGGAGTTGGTGGGGGGATCCGGGCCGGAGAGAGCAGGGGTGGGGAAAGAGGGGATCTTGGGAGCGGGTAGAGAGCGGGTGCGGGGAGAGCCGAAGACCTTGCTGGTGGTGGGTGCGCTCTCCTTCTACCCCCCCCCCCCCCCCCCCCCCCCCACCCTGCCACATGCTCCTGACTCCCGTCGCCTGCCTGTTCGCTTGCAGTCCCCGGCCCGCTCGCTCGCAGCCCCCCAACCACTCGCTCACCGCCTGCTTGCCACACCCCGACCGCTGGCTCACCCACCCGCCCGCTCGTGCGCTGCCTGCCCACCCGCTCGTTCCCTCCCCTCCCCGGCCATTGTGTGCTGCCATGTGTTTAGGTTGCCATCGTGTGATTATTTGAGCCGCGCCATCTTTAATCCTGGCAGCTGCCTGTCGTCGCAGACTGTGACATTTTAGTGGCACAGGCTGCATTTGCGCATGTGCCATTGCAGCGCCACCTATTGGTGGCATCATCAGCAAACGCAGCCATATATAAATGACTTGGATCTTGGAATACAGAGTAGAATTTCAAAATTTGCTGACAACACCAAACTTTGGAGCTGCAGCAAACAGTGTGGATGATGTGAACCACCTGCAACAGGACATGGATAGGCTAGTAGAATGGACAGAGGGGTGGCAGATGAAATTTAATACCATCAAATGTGAGGTGATGCATTTTGGCAGAAGGACTAGAGAGGCAATATAGGCTTAATGGCGCAGTTCTAAAGAGTGTGCAGGAACAGAGAGACCTGGGGGTGCATGTACATCGATTTTTGAAGGTGGCAGGACATATTGAGAGAGTGGTTAGTAAAGCATATGGGATCGTTGCCATTATAAATAGAGGCATTGAGTACAAAAGCAGGGAAGTTATGCTGAACCTTTACAAAGCTCTGGTTAGGCCCCAACTGGAGTATTGCGTCCAGTTCTGGTCACCACACCTCAGTAAGGATTTGAGGGTGCAGAAATTTACCAGAATGGTTCCAGGGATGGGGGATTTTGGGGTTGGTGGGAAAAGTTGTTCAGCTTAGAACAAAGGAGATTGAGGGGATATTTAATTGAATTGTGCAAGATAATGATAGGCTTGGATAAGTTAGACAAGGAAAAACTGTTCCCATTAACAAATAGTACAAGGACTAGGGGACACAGATTGAAAGTTTAGGGCAACAGATGCAGGTGGAATACGAGGAAGTGCTTTTTTGATGCTGCTGGTGGTAATGACCTGGAATTCGCTGCCCACAAGAGTGGTGGAAGTAGAGACAATCAATGACTTCAAGAGGAAATTGGATGGCCACCTGAGAGGAATAGACTTGCAGGACTACGGGGATTGAGCCAGGTGTGGGACTGACTGTATAGCTCCGTGGAGACAAAAACAAGAAATGCTGGATTCACTCAGCAGGTCTGGCAGCATCTGTGGAAAGAGAAGCAGAGTTAACGTTTCGGGTCAGTGACCCTTCTTCGGAACTGACAAATATTAGAAAAGTCACAGATTATAAACAAGTGAGGTGGGGGTTGGGCAAGAGATAACAAAGGAGAAGGTGCAGATTGGACCAGGCCACATAGCTGACCAAAAGGTCACGGAGCAAAGGCAAACAATATGTTAATGGTGTGTTGAAAGACAAAGCATTAGTACAGATTAGGTGTGAATATACTGAATATTGAACATCAGCAAGTGCAAACCTGAAGAAAAACAACCTGAAAAAAACAGTGGGTAAGCAAACTGAACAAACAATGAAATGAAATAAATGCAAAAAAAGATTGTAAAAAATGTAAAAAGGAATGTAAAAAAAAAGGAAGAAAAAATAACTAAAAATGACTAAAAATGAAAGTAAAGTGGGGGGCTGTCATGCTCTGAAATTATTGAACTCAATGTTCAGTCCGGCAGGCTGTAGTGTGCCTAATCGGTAGATGAGATGCTGTTCCTCGAGCTTGCGTTGATGTTCACTGGAACACTGCAGCAATCCCAGGACAGAGATGTGAGCATGAGAGCAGGGGGGAGTGTTGAAATGGCAAGCAACCGGAAGCTCTGGGTCCTGCTTGCGGACTGAGCGGAGATGTTCCGCAAAGCGGTCACCCAGTCTGCGCTTGGTCTCCCCAATGTAGAGGAGACCACACTGTGAGCAGCGAATACAGTATACTACATTGAAAGAAGTACAAGTAAATCGCTGCTTCACCTGAAAGGAGTGTTTGGGGCCTGGGATGGTGAGGAGAGAGGAGGTAAATGGGCAGGTATTACACCTACTGCGATTGCAAGGGAAGGTGCCCTGGGATGGGGACGAGGTGGTGGGGGTAATGGAGGAGTGGACCAGGGTGTCGCGGAGGGAACGATCCCTTCGGAATGCTGACAGGGGAAGGGAGGGGAAGATGCGGCTGGTAGTGGCATCACGCTGGAGGTGGCGAAAATGGCGGAGGATGATCCTTTGGATATGGAGGCTGGTGGGATGAAAAGTGAGGACAAGGGGAACCCTGTCACGGTTCTGGGAGGGAGGGGAAGGGGTGAGGGTAGAGGTGCGGGGAATGGGTCGGACACGGTTGAGGGCCCTGTCAACCACAGTGGGGGGAAATCCTCGGAGGAAAAAGGAGGTCATATCAGAAGCACCGTCATGGAAGGTAGCATCATCAGAGCAGATGCGTCGGAGACGGAGAAACTGGGAGAATGGAATGGAGTCCTTACAGGAGGTAGGGTGTGAAGAAGTGTAGTCGAGGTAGCTGTGGGAGTCAGTGGGCTTATAATGGATATTGGTAGACAACCTATCCCCAGAGATGGAGACAGAGAAGTCGAGGAAGGGAAGGGAAGTGTCAGAGATGGACCATGTAAAGGTGAGAGAAGGGTGGAAATTGGAAGCAAAGTTGATAAAGTTTTCTAGTTCGGGGCGGGAGCAGGAAACGGCACCGATACAGTCATCAATGTACCGGAAAAAGAGTTGGGGGAGGGGGCCTGAGTAGGACTGGAACAAAGAATGCTCGACATATCCCACAAAAAGACAGGCATAACTAGGACCCATGCGGGTACCCATAGCGACACCTTTTACTTGAAGAAATGCATGGAGTTGAAGGAGAAGTTGTTCAATGTGAGAACAAGTTCAGCCAGGCGGAGGAGGGTGTTGGTGGATGGGGACTGGTTGGGCCTCTGTTCCAGGAAGAAGCGGAGAGCCCTCAAACCATCCTGGTGGGGGATGGAGGTGTAGAGCGATTGGACGTCCATAGTGAAGAGGAGGCGGTTGGGACCAGGAAACTGGAAATTGTCAAAATGACGTAGGGCGTCAGAAGAGTCACGGATGTAGGTGGGAAGAGACTGGACCAGCGGAGAAAAGATAGAGTCTAGATAGGAAGAAATAAGTTCAGTTGGGCAGGAGCAGGCTGACACAATGGGTCTGCCGGGACAGTCCCGTTTGTGGATTTTGGGAAGGAGGTAGAAGCGGGCTGTCCGGGGTTGCGGGACTATGAGGTTGGAAGCTGTAGAGGGAAGATCTCCAGAGGAGATGAGGTCAGTGACAGTCCTTTGGACGGTGGCTTGATGTTCGGTGGTGGGGTCATGGTCCAGAGGGAGGTAGGAAGAGGTGTCTGTGAGTTGGCGTTGAGCTTCTGCAAGGTAGAGGTCGGTACGCCATACAACAACAGCACCACCCTTGTTTGCAGGTTTGATGACCATGTCGGGGTTAGACCTGAGAGAACGGAGTGCCTCAAGTTCAGAGGGGGACAGGTTAGAGTGAGGGGGGCAGAGAAATTGAGACGACCAATGTCTCGCCGACAGTTTTCAATGAAGAGATCAAGAGCGGGTAAGAGGCCAGGGTGAGGGGTCCAGGTAGAGGGAGAATGCTGGAGGCGGGTGAATGGGTCTGCTGGTCGGGGGGAGGACTCCTGTTCGAAGAAGTGAGCCCGGAGGCGGAGGCGACGGAAGAAGAGCTCAACGTCATGCCGAGCGCGAAATTCATTGAGGTGGGGGTGTAAGGAGATAAAACTGAGACCTTTGCTGAGTACAGAACGCTCAGCATCAGAGAGGGGGAGGTCAGAGGGTATAGTGAATACACGGCAAGGGGTCAGATCAGAAGGGGTGGGGTCAGAGGGAAGTGAAGCGGAGAGGATCTGGAGGGGCATTAGTCCCCATCAGCTGCTGGAGCTTGCGTTCCTTAACACCTGAAAGGAAGAAAAAAAGTTTTTTGTTAATGCGTCGGATGAGACGTAAGATGAGATGAAACTGTGGAGTCGAACAGATTTGAGATAAGGTGAGACGGTGCTGCTGGAGAGAGAGGTCCAGTGTGTGCATATGGCGGCGCATAGCACTGAGTGTGGATCTCAGGATGCGGCGAGAGTAGCAGTCCGAGGAACGTTGTATTTCTCGGAGATACCTGTGATCCTGGGTGGTTTCAAAGCATGATGGGTGAAACTGCAGTTGGAATCCACGTGGAATCAGTCGGAGCCGGAGACAGTCACTGAGGAAGGAGATGTGGCTGTGAAAACGAGTTTTGGTAGATACCTTATCAAACACCAGGAGGGAAATAGAAAGCAATGAAGGTGAACAAGGTAAAAGAGACAAACGAAAATCCCGTCGGAGAGAAGAGCAGAACTTCTTCAAGGTAGGCATTCCTGGAAGAGAAGTGGCAGTGAATTAAACACTAAAATAAAAGCAAAATACTGCGGATGCTGGAAATCTGAAACAAAAACAAGAAATGCTGGATTCACTCAGCAGGTCTGGCAGCATCTGTGGAAAGAGAAGCAGAGTTAACGTTTCGGGTCAGTGACCCTTCTTCGGAACTGACAAATATTAGAAAAGTCACAGATTATAAACAAGTGAGGTGGGGGTTGGGCAAGAGATAACAAAGCTCCGTGGAGAACCGGCTTGGACTCGATGGCCCGAATGGCCTCCTTCTGTGCTGCAAATGACTATGATTATCGCATTATTCCATGAAAAAGCAGGAGAATTATGTTGGGGTAAAAAGGGTAGAACGTATAACTAAATAAGATGAAATAAACATTAACTTGTGTAGAATATGAAATGAACAAAGTTAGTAGGCCAATCAGAATTAAGAAGAAAGTTCAACAGAAAATCACTTGAAACCAGTGTCTTTATCAATAAAGTTATTTAACCATGTGCAGGCAGAAGCCGCTGTACCAAGGACTGGCATCTCGGGAATTTGATTCTGCATGATAGCCTTTAGCACAGAAAAGCTTGAGATTTTTGTGGGCAAGACAAAGATCACCTCTAAATTAATGCTTGCGGCAACAGCCTTGGTGCACTCTGCATTTTGGACTTCCGTGTGCAAGTGTTGAAAATCATTTGAAAGTAAGTTCTGCGGGCAGGTAAAGCAATGTGTGAAGGTTGGACATTTGGACTGGGTAACACGAAGCTGTTGCAAGAGCTCTTCATACGAAGCACTCAAAACCTCTTACAGAAGTGAAATGAAGGTATTTCAAAGGTTAGCATTTGTTGCTTGATTTGATTTAATTTCAGAAGCAGAAATCATGCAAAATGTATCCAATTGATAATTTTTGAACTATTCATTATTCCAGTGATATGTTTTTCTAACGGTTTTAAATAAAGGTTTTTTTTTTCTCTTGTAACTTTTAAGATAATGGAGGTTAACCAAACAGGAAGGTTTGATTTGCTCAATATTTGTAGTAGGCTCATAAATGTTCATAAATTCATTTACAGTTTAGCTACAAATAATGATCACAGGATATGATATGTTTGCATTCAGATAGCACTTTATGTCAAAGCTCTTCACGCGATGAAGTACTTCTGCTCTGATATAATAAAAGCAAAATACTGTGGATGCTGGAAATCTGAACTAAAAACAGAAAGTGCTGGAAGTACTCAGCAGGTCTGGCAGCATCTGTGGATAGAGAAGCAGAGTTAATGTTTCAGGTCTGTGACCTTTCATCAGAACTCAACTTCTGCTCTGAGGTAGGCAAACCATCAGTTCCTGTATGTTTTGAGTTAAGTTGTGCTGCAGTCTAATCGAAGCTGAAGTGATGCAAGACTTAACAAGTGAGTAACAAGGGAGTGTAGACTCAGAATTCTTATTCCTAAAGGGGAGGTTGCAAGCAAAATTTTCACAAGAGAGTTGGATTATAGAATGCTTTGCCACGGGTGTCTTTTGAAGCAGAGAGTGTTACATCATTTAAAAGGGAGCTAGAAAGGCATTTGAAAGTGAAGAATATAAACGGATACAGGGAAATAGGATTTGAGTAGATCACTTCTGTTTGAGTTGACACAAGCATGATGGAGAAAAGGTCCCCTTCCATGCTGTAGTTTTTGTGATTCTTTTCAATTATAAGACGCCACCCCTGGGAGCTAGTTTATACCATTTCTTTACATTGGACTAAGTTGCACTGTACGGATTGTGGCAACACAAAACTAAATTTGTGTACATGCGAGGTGTGTAGTACAACTGACCAACAGACACTCTGTATTGGAATTGCCCCTCTCATTTTGCACTGGCTTTTAAATTTGAAGCATTCTTGCAGACAGAGTGGGTAAATTTAATCTGACATGCCCAATGGGAAATTGATGGGTTCTGATAGCCAGAAAAAAAACAATATCATAAGGGGTCTGGACAGACTAGACAGGAAGAAACTGTTCCCATTGGCAGAAGGGCTGAGAACCAGAGGACACTCATTTAAGATGAATGGCAAAAGGACCAAAGGCAACATGAGGAAAAATTTTTTTTAATGCAGCGAGTGGTTGGGATCTGGAATGCGCTGCCTGAGAGTGTAATGGAGGCAGGTTCAATCAAGGTCTTCGAAAGAGAATTGGACAATTATCTGAAGAGAAAAAAAATGTTCAGGGCAATGGGGAAAGGGTGGGGAGTGGGACGAGTTGAGTTGCTCTTGCAGAGAGCCAGAATGGACATGAAGGGCCAAATGGCCTCCTTCTGTGCTGTAACCATTCTATAAATGGAGAGTAAAATCAGGTGGGGTGTAAAGTGAGTGCCCAACCTGAACTTGCCCGTTTTCTGCCCCACATGGTAGGTTAAAATTGCCTCTGGAGTTACTAAAAATGTGTTGAATGCATTGGGAAGTATCCAAGTCTTTAAACAATGAATTGCTTTCTGTATTCCTGGGAGAAGTGCTTTTTAAAAAAAAAAAAATCAACATATGCTGTCAAGTTATGAATGAATGAATGACCCGTGTCTGTTGCTGACCAAGTGTACTGGGGCAAAACCAACAATTTTTGCAACAAGTGGGGATTACATTTAACTCCAGTTTTCGACTGTGTCATTTTGGTGCAAAGCCTGGAAGTATTGGTGCACTCTTGGGATCCCACCTCTTCTAACTTCCACACCAGAGTATCAGCTACTGGAAGGAAAACCATGCTGTCATTATGGGAGAATTTAATGGGTTGTAGCAACAAAAATAACATTATTAAACAACAAATGCAATTTTTTTTTTAAGTAGAACACAATTTTCAACATCACTATTAAACGGATGATCTGGTGATTGCCACATTGCTATTTGTGGCAGTCTACTGTGCACAAATTGGCTGTCATATTTCCTTCATTACACCAGTGACTACTGGCCACCACATTTCAGGAAAGGTATGAGGGTCCTTGAGAGGATGCAGAGGAGATTTACCAGAATGGTTACAGGAATGAAGGGTTTTAGGTACAAGGTTAGCTTGGAGAAGCTGGGGTTCTTGGAGCAGAGGAGATTGGGGGGAGATTTAATAGAGGTGCACAAGATTATGACCGGTTTATAGACAATAGTAAAAGAAAAGCTGCTCCCGTTAGCTGATGGTACAGAGAGTAGGGAACACAGATATAAGGTTTTGGGCAAGAGATGCAAGGGGATGTGAGGAAGAACTTTTTTATGCAGCGAGTGGTAATGACCTGGAATTCGCTGCTTCCAAGGGTGGTGGAAGTGGAGACTATGATTTCAAAAGGAAATTGGATGGGAACTTGAGGGAAATAAACTTGCAGGCCGACAGGGAATAGAATGGGGGAATGGGACTGATTGGATTGCTCTACAGAGAGCCAGCATGGACTCAATGGGTCATTGGCCTTCCTCTGTGCCGTAATGACACTGACTTCAAATGTTCTTAATTGGCTGTAAAGTGCTTTGGGATATCCTGAGGTTGTGAAAGGCACTATATAAATGCAAGTTCAGTTCAGGTGATAGTGTCTGATGTTGTGATATGTCCATTCACAGATGAGTAGAAATCTTGTTAACTCATGTCCCCCTACCATTTGTGCAATTTCTGGACTCTTTGGTGCTGGTGCATTCTGGGAAATGCTAAATTGCCTCTGAATACAGAAATTCTGATATTTTTTCTAGCATGTGACAAATCTTGCCAGTGACGCCCACATCCTATGAGAGAATAAAAAAAAATGCATGGCTCGAAGGTCATCCGATACAATGATTAATGTGTGTTAGAATGGTGTCTATTTCAAAGATAATTTGTTTAAAAAAAAAGAGCTAGTTGTACAGTTGCCAATGTGCAGAATGATAGTCTAGTTAATGTGAAGTTTCTTTTCAGGCAAATTCCTGATACCTTTTTATCTTGTCATTTTTATATACGACCCACATTCTGTGAAAATTGTGGCCTTGTTTTAAGAGCACTTTTTTTCTCTCTGTATCCTCCCTTTTCCCTTTTAAGAAACCCTGCCTCGCCATGCACTATTTCCTTTCTGAAACACGAGCTTGTAATTTGCGTACCTTGTTGTCTGGCTGGTTGCTAGTACAACCCCCCCCCCCCCCCCCCCCCCCCCGACAGTGGCACTGAACGACCTGGTTTGTATTTTTCTGTTCTCTCCAAGCTGCTCTCTGCTTAACAACTCACCTTGACAGCCAGATTGGATTGGGAATCAGATAAGTGGCACAGTAAGCTCACCAGAGTGTTGCCTGACTTTTCACTATTTTGACATATTAAATTTCAGAGACTATTTTCTTCCTAATTTTTCTTTTCTTTTTGGTTCCTTTTCAATTTTTTTCCATCTCCAAATGTCACTGCTTTTCCCTCTCCGATGATATTGTCTCCTTTGTAGTGTGTGGTTTGACCGCTGGCGTTTGTCTCTGGTACATTGCTCAAGTAGCCATTATTCAAGTTGGAATCTTGATGGTGATTGTGGGCAGGCTCCTTGACTCATGGGGCATGGAGTGGAGCACCGTTGCCAACTCAGTTGTGTCTTTTCCTTATGTTCATATGTGCAATGATCATTCAATCAGGTGCACTTAAATGAATCGGCAGTGCAGTGCAAAAAAAAAATGTAAAGGGTATGTTGGTTAAGGTCCTTAATGCAGGAGTCTACCATGAAGGTTGGAAATAGTTAAATAGAAGATAAGATCAATATGGTAGTATTTAAATGATATCAGGCTTGGGTTTTAAAATTCTGTACATTATCACAGGAAGGATAAATGGAAGGAGGTGAGTGTCTCACTTTTAAGCTCCTGGGAAGTTCTATAAGAGATAATGCTATGAATCTTGATTTCATTTAAACAAAGATGACAGGTCGACCATTACCTTGTTGAGCCGGGCACTGTATTACATACAGTTTCTCATTTCTACTCAAGTTGCAAACTTAAGCAGAAATGTGTCCTGTATTGAGTTTCTTCATTTCTGAAGCAATCTTTTCTGTCATTCTCCGAAGTGAAATGAATGCAAAGCAGAAAATCCTTTGTCCGGATCACGGGATGGGAATACAAATGCTTTGCTTGTTAAGTACCAGTATCAGAATTGGATATGCCAGCAGCTTGTAAAGCTCAAAACAATTGCTTTTCTGATTGCTGCCCTGATTAGCTGTCAGTGGTGCTGTTTAATGGATGTCACTTGGTTTTGTAAATTGTCTGCTCCTTGTTCATAATTTTTTTTCTACAAGACTTCTCTCCATTTTACCTGTCTTGTTTTCATTTTCTCTCTCCGTTTCGGTTTTGTTTTCTCTCCTCCAGAATTGACTATTTTTATCCCTACTTCGTTGCCTGCAGATCTTTCAGCCAGCGAGAGCCAAAACGTAACAGCTCAAACATTGATCAACTTTGGGAAATTATTTTTTTGAAAATCACGCCTGTTAAGTGCTCCATAATGTGTGTTTCTTTTTCCTTCTTTGCAGCACACAACTGCTGTGAGACGGTGAAAGTTGTGCTGTGTGCCTCCAAGGAAGGATTTCCCATCTCTGTGCTGGCAGAAGAGAACTTCCAGTATGTACAGGATGCTGCGTATGATATGGCACAGTTCCTGGTGAGCAGCGCTGGATCTCAAGAAGCACTCAACGCTATCAGAATAATCGATAACTTCCGCGTATCCTCTGACAATGTGGCATTGCTGGATAAAAATCTGACTTTGGAGGTGCAACATCTGGTGCTGCCCTCCATGTGGAATGTCCTGGGACCCGACTCCAAGCTGCCAGGTAAGGGTTGAGTACAGTTTTTAAAACTGATTCATTGATCCATCAGCACATCATGGGAAAATAAGAAGCCATTGAGCCCCTCGAGCATGTTCCACTATTCAGTAAGACCATGTCTGATCTGCATCTTATCTCCATTCACTTGCCTTGGCTTCAAATCCCTTAATAACCTTGGCACTCAAAAATCTATCAATCTCTGTTAAGTGAGCCACATCTACTGCTTTGTGGGGAGAGAACTCCACACTCCTGCCACCTTTTGTGTGACGTGTTGCCTAACTTCTCTCTTGAATGGCCTGGCTCTGATTTTTAAGTTCATGTCCCCTTATCCTAGACACCCCCACCAGCAGCAAAAAGTTCGCACTACCTACCCTATCAATTCCTTTCAAAATTCTAAAATCCTTAATCAAGTCACACCGTAACCTCCTTTATTCCAGGGAATGCAAGTCTAGCTTATGTAATCTCTCCTCATCGTAACTTCAATAATCCTTTGTGCCTGGGTTGCATAATTTCTTTGAAGACATTGCAGTTCTTGCATAAAGGGTCTCATCAAGCTCTGAACTTGACCTTGGCTCTGAATTGGCATTGAGAGGCATGTTCGAACAATTTTGTTCACAACTTATAATGTACTTCATAAGTCTCCTGGGCAAATCCTGCATTAACTGCCCTGGCTCCCAATCGACATACCTTCTAATTTTGTTTTTTGGAGTGCATGGGCGATTTGTTTAAGTGCGTGGTCCCTTTAAATTTTTTTTGCATTGTTGCGTGCGCACGGTAACTTAAAGGGGCTGACTTGTACGCAGCCTGCGCGGGGACTTTCTGGTTGCTGCACAGCTTGGAGGAAACATTACTCCTGACTCTTAATGTTGCAAGGAAACCTCCTGGCAATTCTGTTCCAGACAGGACCGTGAAGTAATCCAGTTGAGAAGTTTGGCTGCCACATCCGGAGCTGCGACCTAAAAATGGATCAAGAGATTTAGAATGTAGAGAGCAGGAAATAAAGAGAAAAATTGAAATACAATGCAAAGACTTTGAAGTTTGTAAATGGGGCAAATTTTGTAGTTTGACTGCATTTGATGGGCTTCAGTGTATTTATTTGGTTTATTGGTACCAGTACACCATTGGGGAAAATTACTACCTAAGCCAGCATGCTTCATGTGTACTGCTCTTGATCCCCACATTGTTCCACTGCTACCAGTAGCAAAAGCAGGCCCACCCCAGTGTTACATAGCTCGAAACATTCAACACGTAACCCAAGTTCATAAAGACCAAAGTCCCTATTTTCCTCTGAACTAATTTTGTAGTATTTTTCAATGAGTTTGTAGGAAAATATCAAGTTGAATCTATTGCAGTTTTTGTATTGTGTTTATCTGGGCTCCCATTGCACAGGTCTTGTCACATTCACTAAGATTGGCTACCAAGAAGCCTGCCTTTTTGGGAAAAAAAATGGCTGTTGGCCTTTGCAGATCGAGTAACTTTACTTTGGGCTGCCATTAACTCGTTGTGAGGTGGCACCATTAGCAAGGCAGATAATCCAATAGCAAGCAGCTTCCGATTGTACTGTTGAGTGTTTTTCACTGTGTATTAAATTTTTCACCTATCACCATTGTGCTTTACTGAAAGTTCGCGTGGAGTTTAATGAAATCTGAGGGACTTTGGTGAAGTGACCCCTTACTACGGGCTCAAGGATGTTATTAACTCTGGGCACCTTTAATCAAAAAATCCTTGTCTACAACCAGTCATGGTCTTGTGGATAGACAGCAGCAGCCTGTCTCAATCTTTGGGTAAGCTGCAGTTCTTTTGAAGCGGGAGTTTTATGTGCGAGTCAACAGACCGTGTGCATTGAGATGAATAATTATTCAATTCCAAGTATTTTCCAGCTGCACTGGTTCTCTCTCTCTCGGTAATTATTCATCTTTTGAGCAGTTTCAGGAGGGTGAAAAAAAGGTCATGATGCTAATGGGATTGTTAGCTTGCACTTTGCTGGTGCCTACCTTCAAATACCCGTTAGGTTACATTACAGCTGTCTGTGGAGTCTGGCGTTTTCCAACTAAGGATTGCCAGGATTTTTTTTTTGTTTTAAACTTCCATTACCGATGAAGGTTGTTTAATGTATCTGCTGAAGTGTTTTCAGCCATTTTAGAAAAGAGAAATTAAAGTCACTGAATAGGCAGAACAAATTCCAGTTGATCTATTCCAGTTCATAAGCAACACAAATTCCAGAAACATTTTCTAATTCTTACTACAGTTTGGTCACTACCTGGGAGGAAGTAAAATTGTAAAATCGGATTGCTTTCAGTTCATTCAGAGTTCTCTCTGCTCACCTATTTTCTACCTGGGGTTCTTTGTTTAAAAGAAATGAGCTTTGCCATAACTGCAACCGTGAGTTGCCAATGCAGTTAGCAAGGCTAAGTTGATGCTTTGGGGGGGGTGATGGATGTTTTTTTTAAACTTAAGCACAATTGTGAAATGGTGAGTTTACATTACACCGAGAAGTGCCAAATGGCCCATTTAATAATGGGATGTTAATGGTGGAGTGGCATGACCTGAATAAGAAGGATGGAGAAAGAGTCTGATGAGGGATCGTTCTCTGCGCTAAAGGACCAGCACAGTAAAAATTGCTGTGGCATGATTTATGGCATGATCACATTGGACAGCAATATGATGAATGACTATTAATCTCTCTTGGATGGCGTTGGTTGAAGAGCGCGATTTTGGTCAGGACGTTAGGAGAGCTTCCTATTTATCAGCTGGTGCCCAGCTCAACTGGAAGGTGGGGTTTCAGTTTAATATCTCATCTGAACGAAAGCATCTTTGACTATATACCACTCCCTCAGAACTACACGTCAGTGTCAACCTGAATCATGTGTTCATATACTGGAGTGGGGCTTAGACAGATTACTTTACTCTGAGGCAAGAAGACCACCAACTGAGCTAGGCACAACAACAATTTGCATTTATATAGCACTTTTAATGTGGTAAAGCATTCCAAGGTACCCTGCAGGAGCATTATCAAACAAAATTTGAGATTTAGCTGCATAAGGAGATATTAGGACAGGTAACCAAAAGCTTGGTCAGGGAGATTGATTTTAAGGTGTGTCTTAAAGGAGGAAAGAGAGCTTAGAGCCTTGGCAGCTGAAGACATTATTATGATCTTAGTGGAGACCACCAACGAACGAAAAGAATCTGATCTACTGACTGACCCCAATTTAGGCAACCAAAAACCAAACAGACAAGATTTCGCTGTTATAAATTTTACTGTATCACTCAAAGCAAAATCAACATATAAACACGAACTAACAGTTAACTCATGTTCAATGTATGTACATCTTAAAGGTTACATGTTAACAGTGAAAATCAACAGAAGTAGTCCTTACAAGTCCTTTGGCAGTTCTATCAGCAAGGCAGTCCAAAGTCCTTCAGTTCTTTGAATGTTTCAGATAGATCCCCAGATCCTGTTTTCCCAAGATGCAACTGCTTGATAGCAGTTTCTCTGCAATCCAAACCACACTGATAGTGTCTCCATCAAAACTATGCACCCTTCCAGAACTTTTGTGGTTTTTCTCACAACAGTCCTGGTGGTGTAGCTTCATGGATAACTCTTTCAGCCACCCCAGACAGCGGTAGCAACTTGTATCTTGTAAGGGTCAGCTACCAGAAATCCGGCTCCAAGGCAAAGAGCTTGTCCTTTTTAAAACCAACAGCTCCCAGTTTTTTTCCAGTTTAGCAGCCCTGGGAGACTCTTCTAAAACCAACAACACCCAGCTCTGCAGCTGGCTTCAATCTCTGTAGAGTTTTCTTGAAACAGAAACTTAACCTCCCAATCACATGTCCTTATTTTTAAAATTAACTATTTCTTTTCAATCGCAGGACTGGTTTGAGTTCCAACCTGGAAAAGCCCAGCCCCAAATCGGGGACCATCTCAAAAACACAAACGCAAGCTGTACTGCATCACAGCATGGCTGCCAGTGGTGGAGAGATTAAAATCGGGGATGTACAAGAGACCAGAATTGGAGGCGTGCAGAGATCTCAAAGGATTGCAGGGCTGGAGGAGATTAGAGATAGGGAAGGGAGTGGCCTTGGAGGGATTTGAAAACAACGATGAGAAGTTTAAAATGAAGGTGTTGCTGGTGAGGGAGCCAATGTAGGTCAGCGAGCACAGGAGTAATGGCTAAATGGGATTTGGTACTAATGTAGGTATGGGAAGCAGAGTGTTGGATGAGCTCAGGTTTCTGGGGGGTGGGAGGCGGGCCATGAGAGCATTGGAATAAACAACGCATTTATTTTATAATGGTTCCCAAAAGATTCATTTTGATTTTGATATGGGGAGATTGATTTTACTGCAGATAGAAGTTAATATGAATGGTTGATTGCTTATTCTCAACAGTGCTGTTTTTGTTTCCTGCACATCCAGACAAAAAAATAACTTCCTGCTGCTCGGGTTAATGTTTATGAATGATAATATATTTTACAAGGTTAACAATGACATCTTTGTCTCCATCGGCAACCAGTTGCAAACTTTTGGTTTAACCTATCAAGGTGAAGGAAAGCTTGTGTGTGAATTCATGCCTGAAGATCCTCTTTTTTTTTTTTTGTTTTGCTACAATCTCTTCGGAAAAATATCCCAGAGCAGCTTCACTAAACATGGCAACATGATGACCTTGGACTGGCTAAAGGACCAATGCACAGCCAATATTGGTTGGGAAACAATAGAGCTTCTAAAATATGTATCTCTGAAAGGAATGAGCCTTCTATCCAATTCCACTTTGGATTATTTTTTTTTATTCATTCATGGGATTTGGGTGTCTCTGGCAATGTCGGTATTTATTGTCCATCCCTAATTGCCCTTGAGTAGGTAGTGTTGAACCACTGCAGTCCATATGGTATAGGTACAGCCACAGTTCTGTTGGGGAGGGAGTCCCTGAATTTTGACCAGTGACATTAAAGGAATGGTGTTATATTTCCAAGTCAGATGGGTGTGTGACTTGAAGGGGAACACGGGAACGTTCTCATTCACTCGCTACAAGAAGCCGTGGCAAAACACTTCAGGCATCACAAGTTCCCACAGAAACCCATTTAAAGAATCAAATTGCTGGTGTATCTGAACAAATCCTATACTACCCAGCTGTGGGCAAAATCGCATTCATGTGAGCACGCCCACTATAAATGGTGGGGACTGTACTTTTTATTTTGGGAAAAGCAGCCCTAAAACATCTTTGGGAACCAGGATTGCCAGATTATACATTAAGTTAATGGTACATTTTGTTTCCCTTTTGCCAGTGCCCCTTTTGCAGACTGATTGCCCCGTGTGCTTCCAGCTGTGGAGGTTTAGGTGAGCTGGGGCTCAGTGTGGTTTTATTTCCTTTTTATTCTCTAGCAGAAGGTGTTCTATGTGGGGAATAGCAGGCAATTGGCAAGTTAACAATCTTTACTCTTCCTCATATTTTGTTTCTACCACCATGTAACTAGAGAGCAAGGTGCAAATGGTTGAGATGAAGGGTATGGGTATTGATTGATGGCATTGATCTATGCTGGCAAGACTCAAACCTTTCCCACACAATTCATGCTGAAGATAATCTGGGGCCGAGGTAATAGAAGAAAATAATTCAGATAACTGTTGGGGTAAAGTGCAACTTCAACTCGAAAATTGATCTTATTCGAGAATAGTTAACTGGATTCCGAGACTACAAAATCAACAGAATGCGATTAGTCCTTGGCAAAGATTTCCTTGCTCTTTGTTTTGCTTGTTTGTGTGGATTGGTACACAGCAATGCATTGCCTTTCTCCAAATGTCTCACAGTTGTGGAATTATGGAATCACATCAGCAACTGGGTCAGGAATTCCATTGTAGATGTCGAGCTTTGCAAGCATAGGCTGCAATAAGAGGAAAAATGCTGAAAATACGCAGCATCCAGTCACATCTGTAGAGGAAACACAGTTTGATGAACCTGCTCTCTACTCCATTTTATTGATTTCAGATTTCTAGTATTCAGGGTTTTTAAAAAATTTATGTGCCATGTGTGTATTGTTAGTTAAAAGGGCGGCGCAGTGGTTAGCACCGCAGCCTCACAGCTCCAGCGACCCGGGTTCGATTCTGGGTACTGCCTGTGTGGAGTTTGCAAGTTCTCCCTGTGTCTGCGTGGGTTTCCTCCGGGTGCTCCGGTTTCCTCCCACATGCCAAAGACTTGCAGGTTATTAGGTAAATTGGCCATTGTAAATTGCCCCTAGTATAGGTAGATGGTAGGGAAATATAGGGACAGGTGGGGATGTGGTAGGAATATGGAATTAGTGTAGGATTAGTATGGATGGGTGGTTGATGGTCGGCACAGACTCGGTGGGCCGAAGGGCCTGTTTCAGTGCTGTATCTCTTTAAAAAAAAATTAGTCACTCATAGCTGATGGAGCAATGACTTTTCTTGAACAGTTCAGAAGGAAAATAGTTTTTCCTCTGTACTTGTGTGCCTGTGTGGAGCGGGAACAGGAGCCATGAGGCAAAATTGGAAAATCAACCGGTATACTTGAATGCTAGCTATGGTGGCCCAGGTAGAGGGCAACAATTTGCTTAAATGTGAAGAGTATAGCTGTTAGCTGTTAACTGAATCCTCAACTATTCAAGAACATTTGCATGTAGGGTAAACTATACGTAATAAATCAAGGTGGTGTTCATGTTGCTTGCGTGTATGGTCATAAGGTGAGAAATCGTCCGCCATCGGCCTGCACCACCAAAGAAAATTGAATGAAATGGTCATTTTTTACTGTGTGTGACATGTTGCGGGTATAGCACGAGATATTATATTGCATGGTTGAGGAAAATCTAGAGCGTTACTTCAAATTAAAACCATACAAGGGGACAGAGAGTGAAACTGGCAAAGGGCAAATTTGTGACTGATACCTGGAATTTTGTCATTCAAGGAGTCGTCAACATGTGCAATGGGCTTATTGTCTAAGGCAGTGGAGATAAAAGCTTGAAACATTTAACACAACAGTGTTATGATGCAGCTACTGGAGTGCTGAAGCTACTTTCTGAATGGACAAGCTAGGCAGGGTCAAATAGTGGTGGTCACCAATATTTATTTTGCAACAGCCTCACTGACATGAATCAGTTTGTTAATGCAGCCAAATTCACTCAATTCCAATAGTAACTGGGTTTGATTTGGCTTTCTGTTGATCTGTAAAACTAGATGCTTCAGCAGTTTGGTGTCAGTCCAGTGCTGAGATTCATACAAGGGGATTACCTATCAGACTGTGTCTGAGCTTAGTTTGTAGATAATGGTGACTGCTGTCGAGACTCGCGTATGCACACCTCCTTTGTGAGGCCGTAAAGGGTTTCAAGAGCCTGTGGAACTACATGGCTGCAGGAGAGGAGAGAATAGAACACAAATGCGGTGGGAAGGGCTGTCCCCCAGATTCACTGCAACAACTCTGTCCTATTTCTCTGCATTCTAGAAATACTTGATTTCAGTTTTCTGCTCTCAAGAATTTTTTGCTATCGGATCAGTGTTTCTTTCAAAAACAAATTGTGTCCTCATCAAAAGAACTTTCCATTACACCTCTTTTCTATGTGTGGATTAATGTCTGCAGACGAACACTTAATCCAACCATTGGTTTTATTTTTATTCTTTCATGGGATGTGGGCGTCGCTGGCAAGGCCAGCATTTATTGCCCGTCCCCAGTTGTCCTGAGTGGCTTGCTAGGCCATTTCAGAGGGCATTTAAAAATCAATCACATTGCAGTGGGTCTGGAGTCACATGTAGGCCAGACCTGGTAAGGACAGCAGATTTCCTGCCCTACAGGACATTAGTGAACCAGATGGGTTTTTACAGCATTTGATAGTTTCATAATTTACTGAGACTAGCTTTCGACTCCAGATTTCTTTTGATGCAATGAGCAAATCTAGTAATGCTGATGTTTGGGTGATTTGGGACCACGATACGGTAATAGCGATTCAGAGAGATTTCTCAGTCCGCCCTTGAAAGCATTACAAAACCCAGAAAAACACTTGACTTTTTGTCCAAGCTATGATCGTCATATGATAGTGCGTTCAAAATAGGGGTTTGGTGAAGTTGCTGGAGAGCCTCTGCTTTTATGTTTATGTTTTGTTAAAGATTTAGCAGCGATTACGTTGAAGGGCAGTGCTGGATTGAGATTAACTCCCACGTAGCTACAATTGAAATGTCAATACAGCTGTCTTGTGCTGTTTTACTGCAGTGATTTTCAAAGCACAGAAATGTGGTGACATTAGGGTCTCTCTGGAATCTCGAAACAACCGTTTGAAAGCCTTTATTTGAGAGTGATGTTCAGGATCCTGTGCCAGTCTTGCTTGTGTCTTAAAATAATGCTGTAACACAGGAGTGTGAGAGACCCCCTTCTGGTACCACTTGGATTTTGTGGTCCCCAATCTCAATTGTCTTTGTTGGAGGTTATCCAGTTTGCTTCAAGGTTTACTTAATGACTGTGGCATTGTCCTCGATAGATTTGTCTCCACGGTTTGGAGAATAGAGATGTGTACCAAGTATAATGGGGACGGTAACACAGTGATAATGTTACTGGACCAATAATCTGGAGGCCCAGACTAGTACTCCGGAGCCATGAGTTGAAATCCCACTGCGGCAGCTGGGGGGAATTTAAATTCATTCATAAATCTGGAATAAAAGGCTAGTCTCATTTAATAATCTTGAAATTACTGGATTGTCATAAAAATTCATCTGCCTCAATAATGTCCTTCAGGGGAGGAAATCTGCCATCCTTACCTGGTCTGGCCTACATGTGACTCCAGATCCAAAGCAGTGTGGTTGAGTCTGAACTTCCCTCCGAAATGGCCTAGCAAGCCACTCAATTGTATCAAAAAAACACTGTGGGTGCGCCGACACTACATGGACTGTAGCGGTTCTAGAAGGCGCCTCACCACCACCTCCTCAAGGGCAGTTAGGGATGGGCAATAAATGCTGGTCTTGCCAGTGACACTCATCCTAAGAACAAATAATAAAAAGTATGGTCCATTCCTTGAATAAGGTGGGTGCCTTGGGTTGTTGTAGGGAGGGTATTTTTGGCATTGTGCAGTGGATCCATTAAAGTTGTCACTGTTAATAAACTGTAATGCAACTTTGTGCTTTAATTGATGATTCGTTGTAAATTTGCATGTAGGGTAAACTAAATGTATTGCAGTGAGGGCCCAGTAAACATAGAAACATAGAAAATAGGAGCAGAAGTAGGCCATTCGGCCCTTCAAGCCTGCTCCGCCATTCATTATGATCATGGCTGATCATCCAACTCTCTTTCCACAGATGCTGCCAGACCTGCTGAGTGATTCCAGCATTTCTTGTTTTTGTTTCAGATTTCCAGCATCCGCAGTATTTTGCTTTTATCCAACTCAGTAATCTGTTTCCGCTTTCTCCCCATAAGCTTTAATCCCTTTAGACCCAAGAGCTATATCTAACTCTTTCTTGAAAGCATACAATGTTTTGGCCTCGACTGCTTTCTGTGGTAGTGAATTCCACAGGCACACCACTCTCTGGGTGAAGAAATTTCTCCTCATCTCAGTCCTGAAAGGTTTACCCCTTATCCTTAGACTATGACCCCTGGTTCTGGACTCCCCCACCATCGGGAACATCCTTCCTGTATGTATCCTGTCAAGTCCTGTTAGAATTTTATAGGTTTCTGTGAGATCCCCCCTCACTCTTCTGAACTCCAGCGAATATAATCCTAACCTACTCAATCTCTCCTCATACGTTAGTCCCGCCATCCCAGGAATCAGTCGGGTAAACCTTCGCTGCACTCCCTCTATAGCAAGAACATCCTTCCTCAGATAAGGAGACTATAGCGGCACACAATATTCCAGGTGTGGCCTCACCAAGGCCCTGTATAATTGCAGCAAGACATCCCTGCTCCTGTACTCGAATCCTCTCTCTATGAAGGTCAACATACCATTTGCCTTTTTTACCGCCTGTTGCACCTGCATGCTTTCCTTCAGGGACTGGTGTACGAGAAATCTTAGAGTTATACAGCACAGAAACAGGCCCTTGGGCCCATCGTGTCTGTGCCGGCCATACTGCCATAATTCCTGCACTTGACCCATAGCCCTGTATGCTATGGCATTTCAAGCAGTCATCTAAATACTACTTAAATGTTGTGAGGGTTCCTGCCTCCACCACCTCTTCAGTCAGTGCGTTCCAGATTCCAACCACCCTCTGGGTGAAAAATTGTTTCCTCATATCTCCCCTAAACCTCCTGCCCCTTGCCCTAAATCTATGCTCCCGGTTCTTGACCCCTCCGCTAAGGGAAAATGTTTCCTCCTATCTAACCTATCAATGCCCCTCATAATCTTGTATACCTCAATCATGTCCCCCCTCAGCCTTCTCTAATCCAAGGAAAACAACCCTAGCCTTTTCAGTCTCTCTTCATAGCTGAAATGCTCCAGCCCAGGCAACATCCTGGTGAATCTCCTCTGCACCCTCTCCAGTGCAATCACATCCTTCCTATAGTGTGGTGACCAGTACTGCACGCAGTACTCCAGCTGTGTCCTAACTAGCATTTTATATAGCTCCATCATAACCTCCCTGCTCTTATATTCTATGCCTTGGCTAATAAAGGCAAGTATCCCATATGCCTTCCTTACCACCTTATCTACCTGTGCTGCTGCCTTCAGTGATCGATGGACAAGTACACCAAGGTCCCTCTGACCCTCTACTTCCCAGGATCCTACCATCCATCCTTGCCTTGTTAGTCCTCCCAAAATACATTACCTCACACTTTTCAGGATTAAATTCCATTTGCCACAGCTCTGCGCATCTTACCAGCCCATCTATATCTCCCTGTAATTTAAGGATTTCCTCCTCACTATTTACAACACTACCAATTTTTGTGTCATCTGCGAACTTATGGATCATATCTCCTATATTCACGTCTAAATCATTAATGTACACTACTAATAGCAAGGGTCCCAGCACCGATCTCTGTGGTACACCACTGGTCACAGGCTTCCAATCGCAAAAACAGTCCTCGACTATTACCCTCTGCCTCCTGCCACTAAGCCAATTTTGGATCCAATTTGCCAAATTGCCCTGGATCCCAAGGGCTCTTACTTTCTTAACCAATCTCCCATGCGGGACCTTATCAAAAGCCTTACTGAAATCCATGTAGACTACATCAACTGCTTTACCCTCATCGACACATCTAGTCACCTCCTCGAAAAATTCAATCAAGTTAGTTAGACATGATCTCCCCCTGACAAAGCCATGCTGACTATGATTAATCCCTGCCTCTTCAGGTGGGGATTAATCCTGTCCCTCAGAATTTTTTCCAATATTTTCCCAACCACTGATGTTGGACTCACCGGCCTAAATTACCTGGTTTATCCCTGCTACCCTTGAATAATGGTACCACATTCGTTGTCTCCCAGTCCTTTGGTACCTCTCCTGTGGCCAGAGAGGATTTGAAAATTTGCGTCAAAGCCCCTGCTATCTCCTCCCTTGCCTCACATAACAGTCTGGGATACATCTCATCTGGGCCTGAGGATTTATCCACTTTTAAGCCTGCTTAAACAGCTAATATTTCCTCCCTTTCAATGCTAATATGTTCAAGTATATCACAATCCCCCTCCCTGATCTCGACACCTACATCGTCCTTCTCCATAGTGAACACCGATGAAAAGTAATCATTTAAAACCTCACCTATATCCTCCGGCTCCACACAAAGATTGCCACGTTGGTCCCTGATGGGCCCTACTCTTTCCCTGGTTATCCTCTTACCCTTAATATACTTAGAAAAGCCTTAGGATTTTCCTTTATCTTGCCCTCCAGTGTTTTTCATGCCCCCTCTTCGCTCTCCTGATTACTTTTTTTAAGTACCACCCTACTGCTCCTTGAATAAGCTCCACATTTCGATTGCACCCATCCCCTGCAGTTTCCTTCCCCATCCTACGCATCCTAAATCTTGCCTAATAGCATCATAATTTCCTTTCCCCCAGCTATAATTCTTGCCCTGCTGTATATGCCTGTCCCTGCCCATCGCTAAGGTAAACCTAACCGAATTGTGATCACTATCACCAAAGTGCTCATCTACATCTAAATCTAACACCTGGCCGGGTTCATTACCCAGTACCAAATCCAATGTGGCATCGCCCCTGGTTGGCCTGTCTACATACTGTGTCAGAAAACCCTCCTGCACACACTGGACAAAAACTGACCCATCTAAAGTACTCGAACTATAGTGTTTCCAGTCGATATTTGGAAAGTTAAAGTCCCCCATAACAACTACCCTGTTACTCTCGCCCCTGTCGAGAATCATCTTCGCTATCCTTTCCTCTACATCTCTGGAACTATTTAGAGGTCTATAAAAGACTCCCAACAGGGTGACCTCACCTCTCCTGTTTCTAACCTCGGCCCATACTACCTCCGTAGACGTGTCCTCATGTCCTTTCTGTCGCTGTAATACTCTCCTTGATTAACAATGCCACCTCCCCCCCATTCTTTTACCATCTTCTCTGTTCTTACTGAAACATCTAAATCCCGGAACCTGCAACATCCATTCCTGCCCCTGCTCTACCCATGTCTCCGAAATGGCCACTACATCGAGGGCCACTTCCTTAAGTACTCTGGGATGCATACCATCAGGCCCTGGGGATTTATCTGCATTCAATCCCATCAATTTCCCCAACGCCATTTATCTATTAATACTGATTTCCTTCAGTTCCTCTCTCTCACTAAGCCCTGTGTTCCCCAGCATTTCTGGTATGATATTTATGTCCTCCTTTGTGAAGACAGAACCAAAGTATGCATTTAGTTGGTCAGCCATTTCTTTGTTCCCCTTAATAAATTCCCCTGTTTCTGACTGTAAGGGACCTACATTTGTCTTCACCAATCTTTTTCTCTTCACATACCTATAGAAACTTTTACAGTCAGTTTTTATGTTCCCTGCAAACTTGCTCTAGTATTCTATTTTCCCCTTCTTAATCAATCCCTTGGTCCTCCTATGCTGAATTCTAAACTGCTCCCAATCCTCAGGTCTTTTTTTTTCTGGCAGATTTTTATGCCTCTTCCTTGGATCTAATGCTATCTCTAATTTCCCTTGTAAGCCATGGTTTGGCAACCTTCCCCGTTTTACTTTTGTGCCAAACAGGGATAAACAATTGTTGCAGTTCATCCATGTGCTCTTTAAATGTTTGCCATTGCCTATCCACCGTCATCCCTTGAAGTAACGTTTCCCATTCAGTGGGGAGCTATCCTCTTGACATCTAAGCGAATTGCTGCCCTCTTCCTGGGCCACCGTATCTAGCTTTTAAGTTCATTTGCTGCTCTCCCCATTCAATCTCTGGCTCACTGAACAGTGTAGAACAAAGCTGTTCAAATCCTGATCTGTGCTGAGTTTGGACTGCTGCACTTGCTGGTGCCCCTGGGGTTGAGGGGGACGAAAATGCAGCAGGTTTTCTTGCCTTGGCCACTGTCCAGCAAACTCTGCTTGAAAGTCTTTGTGTGGAGTGGGAACAGGAGCTAAAGCCTGGCTCAGGTAGAAAATTAAAACACGACCCGGGCCCAATCCGACCACAGCCAACCCAATCCCGAGCCCTTTAATTTTTTTTCGTGCCTGACCCGACGTGGCACGAATATCCTTTGTCCATTCCGGCAGCAGGAGTTGTGGGGAATCATGGGTAAGCCTGATCCTGTGACTTCCCGGAAGCAGTGTCCAGCCTGACCCCATCCGAGCTCGAATGCTGACCTCAGAATTTCGACCCGACCCGACACGAACCCAACACGTAGTCAGGTCTAGTTGGGGTCAGGTAACCAGGCTTTAACAGGAACTTGGTCTGCTGTGATGCCCCCTGCAGTCGAATATCTTGCCAACGCTGGCTGAACATCAACACATGCCAAATGGTCACTTCAGGGAGGCATCAGAAAGCAGTTGGCACCCTTGGAGCTGTACCTGAGTATGAGTAAGCACCATCATCTGTCGGTAGGAGAGCCGGGGCGGGGCGGGGGGGGGTCCCTATTGTGGAAGGTTTAAAACTACCTGATTCTATATTCTGTCAATTCACCAAGGGGTGGGGAGGTCACATAATCGCGTAGCCTACTGAAAGTGATAATGTTTCATTGTCAAATAAATTATTAATTTAAACAGGCTCCAGTATACTTGCCTGGTGATTCAATCTATGACAGCAGTGACTGAACTGATACTGGAGAGAATGGCTAGAATTTTGTCAAAGCCCGAGTTGTGCTGTAGCCAGGACTGAAGTTGGACCCGAGCCCATGTGGATGGACGATGGGACTCTGAATGGCATTTTACTTATGGTGGCCAATTAGGAGACTGCCACTGGGACCGCCGTCCAATTGAGGACTGCAGCCAGGCCGCTCAGAGGGCTGGCAGCCTTGGCACTGCCATCAGTAGAGCTGGCCATTGCTGAAGCTACAGGAAGAAGATTGTGCCGTTATGTTGAGGCACTCTCGATGGCTAGGTAAGTTAATTTAATATGCCGGGGCCAGGCATTCAGGCAGGCCCTGACAATTGGCGGAGTGCAGCCTCCAGCAGCGGGGCCATAGCCATGGGCTGGCCATTGCTCCCGGGGGCATCTCCATGGCTATAAAGGAGGGCCCCTCCTCTCTCCCGGAACCCGCTCGGAGGCCGTCACTGTTTTCCTGGCTGTCTCGCCACACTGCGCGCCCTCTCATGACACCGATAAAGTGACAGCAGGGGTGGGAAATGGCCGATAATTGACCAATTAGTTGGTTTGATTGGCCGCCCACCTCTGATCAGCAGGCGGCCATGCCGCTGTGGTTTCTGCCATTGAGAAAATCCTGTGTTGATAGGAAGATGTTGGGCTCCCCTCCTGACACCCCTTACGAGGCCTCCCAGCCCATCTGCAGAGGGCTGGTAAAATCCAGCCCCATCATCTGGACTTCAGTCTTTCCTGGGCTCACCTGCTACAGTGGCATGGAGGGCCATAAAGCTACAGAGCAAAGCCATACAGACTAGAAGATACTAGTTGTGATTTCAAAACTTTGTGAACTAATGTTGGCCAAGGCAGCAGCAGAGGATGCTGCAAGGCCTCAGCTGAGGAGTAGAGAAGGGCTGGGGGGAGGAGGAATCAGCCAGGACCCCTGCTCCTGGTCACTCTGACGTGATGGCTGATGTAACGTGCGTGTCTGTAGATATCATGTGAGGACAGGGTTGGGTTGGGAATAACACGTCCAGGCTTCCATGAAGAATAGCCATTGGACTGGGATATCCAAAGTTTGCTGGTGTACATGATATCATATCCCAACAAAAATCTTGTGTCTTCAGGAGAAAAGCAGAAAAAGTAAAGCACATCTGGGGATGATGCAAACAATATGCATTCGTTTTCTGTCTAAAACCATTTCTTAACTTCTAAAATCTCTGTTACCATTACGTGGCTGTGTGGCTCTTTTGGTGCACTCTCACCTCTGAGTTAGAAGGTTTTAAACCCTACCGCAGATTTGAGCGCATAATCTAGGCTGATACTGATGGAGTGCTGTATTGTCAGAGATGCTGGTTATGTTAAACTGAGGCCTCATGCCATTCTGGAGGGAGATGGGATAGATCTCATGGCAGTATTCAAAGAGGATCGGGGAGTTCTCCTGATATCCTGGCTAGTATTCCTTACTCAGTGAACACTACCCAAAGAAAAATTTTCCAGTCACTCATTCATTTGCTTTTTGGGGAATCTTGTGCACAAATTGATGGCCAGAGCACTGCAATTCAGAAATAATCTATTGGTTTGAAAGTGCAGTGTTACCTAAATGTGTGTTTGATTCTTCACTCTAAGCCAAGCAGCTATATGAAACTGATACTGATCATGTGCGTATTTGTTTTCTTTCAGCTTCCATCCCTCGGGAAACGTTAATGCATTTTGCAGCGAGATTGGGTTTGTCCAGGCTAGCTTCATTCCTACTACAGCAGCCAGGTGGACAAGAGGCTCTTGGTATCCCCAACCTTGATGGGGCCACACCCATTAATCTCGCAGCACAGAGAGGTTTCCATGGTCTACAGGAACTTTTTACGCAGTAAGTGCTTGCTACTTCCGAAAATGGTTATTCACTGTTTTGTCCGCACAAAGGATTTTATGTGCATTCTGTCCTGGAGTGTAAGCCTGTGCAACTGTTATAAATTGAAGGCATTAATGTCACCCACTCTTCATTTTCTAAAAACCTGCTTAGTGAGTTAGAGTAAACGATTATTTTCCTGTTGTCATTGTGCCTGGTGATCCTTTGCCCTTTCAATTCAGTCTCTAAGAAATGCATTAATTATAGTCTTACATTTTTGTGTGTGTGGGGAAGAAGGTGCAAATGCTTTTCTTCAAGACTGTTATTAACAGCACTGCAGGGCTGGTGTCAAACTGCAGGTATAATAAGCAAGGTAATGAGATTTCAGAATCATAATGTAGGGCCATGTGATGTGAAGACTGAAATATCGGGTTGCAGATTTGTAAGAAGTGTTGCATGTTGATTTTCTGGTGCAGCTGTAAAATTTGTCACTGGCGTAATGTGGTGAGGCAGTGCTCCGAGAAAGCTTGAACCACAAGTGCAGAACAAGAGCTGGCTTCACAGTTTGCACCTTTCTTGGCGTTTGAGGAGTTGAGGTTATTACTAAGAACTGGCCGAGACAAAAACTGCAACTGCCGGATTTGCGGTAAAACAGAAAATATGCGCAGGTGTGTTAACATCTGAAAAGATAGGATTTAGACCTCGATCGAATGAACGAACAAACTTGCATTTATACAGCACTTCGTTACATCCTCAAGAAATCATAAAGCACATCACATCAATGGAGATACTAGTTATGATTTCCAGTTTTAAGTGCAGTTACTATCATTACGTGCCAGTCAATTTACAGGCAAGGTTCCTCAGACAACAAATGGAGATGAGTGGCCAATGTGGTATGCGTTGAAAGAGAAATTTTGGCTAGGACACTGGGGGAATTCCCTACTCTGTACTTGGAAGCATCAGATCTTTTCTGTCCATCTCAATTGGAATATGAGGGTTTCGATTTAACATAGTGTTCAAAAGACAGCACTCCCTCATTGAGGCATTGGCTTGGCTTATATACTCGAGCCCTGGCTGAAAGGTGAGAGTGCTACCAATTGAACTAAGCTGACATTACACAGGAAATAAAAGTCTTGTGCGGTTATGCTGTGTTTTTCTAATGTACTGATTAGATCACACTTGGAGTATTAAGTACAGTTTTGGCCACTGCGTTGCAAAAAGTTATGCGTGCTCTCGGCAGGTTGCAGAAATAAGGAAGAATAAGGGATGACGTATGAGGAATGATTTTAGAAATGGGATGGCTTGTAGGCAAAAGAGAAGAATAATGGGATCTGGTTAAAGTGTGTAGCTATGTATTTAAAAAGAAAGCTAAATAGCCTGCATTTCGTGAAGCTGAATATAAGTTTAAAATGGTGCAGTTTAATAGGTCCACAAGTCACAAGGGTAAACTCGTGGACATTGGATTTAGATCAAATACTTGAAAATTTATGCAATGAATGTTTGGAATAATCTGCCAGGAAGGCTAGCAGAAATGCAGACTGCATTCAAAACATTGTTGGACTGGGAAAGTTAGAATGCTGAAAGAATGCGGTTTGGTGGCCAAATGGCCTTTTATGTTCTTGATGTTTCTTGTATGTCCTTAACTGTTGCATATCTCATACACTTTGTGTTCTGCTCATAGATTTACATCTGAAACATTGATCTGTTTTTCTTTAAGGTACTGATGCAACTGCTCTGTATAATTTCTGACCCTATTAAGGTATTTGCTTTACAGGAAAAGTCTGATTATTTTACCCCCATTTTCCTGCCATTGTCAACCACGATCGCCTTGAGATTCCCCAGCTACAATTTGAACTGTGCATGTCTTCGTTTGAACTCCTCTTTCCACTCATGGTTAGATGATCAGATGATTCCTGGTCTTAAAGATTGTTACGACCAGGTGAGGCAGGGGTCTAGGGCTCTCCTCTCAGCCTTTTCCTGGTTTGTAACCGGGTTTAATTTTTAAAACAGTGTTTTGAGCTTCCCCTCAGTGAATCCTTGCTCACTGATCTCTAATTTTGATTGCAAAGGAATCAACCAGACAGGTTTTCTCAGATTTAAACAATAAAGGTATAAGTTTATTAACCTTAAAACTCTAATTCAGTTAAAACTGCTAAACATACGCGACACGACCACGCTAGCATGCATACTCGATAAACACGCACATATATAGAGACAGAGGAGGAGAAAGAAGGGGAAAGGTTTGAATTAATAGCTGGAGTTCAGTTACTGGTTTTGGATTGGAAGTAAAGTCTTTGATCAAAGTTAAGTCTTACAGTTCTCGTTGGGGCCCAGTGCATACTTTCAAACTTGTTTCGCTGGTCTTCTGTCTTGAGGCTTAAGTTACCTCCGTGAGTCCCTGGAACTTTGCGTCAGAGAGAGAGAGGTGCTCTTCTTGAAGTTCATTTGCAGTCTCTTACCAAAAAGAACTGTTCTGTGAGCACAATTCAATTAACTCCAGGTTGACCAACAGGTTAGTCATGTGACTAGCACCTTGTTTAAAGCAACCTCGCCTGCATGATTTGTGGATTCCTTCAAGCTCACCCAGACACACTCAGTGGGGGACATAGGATGCTGGCTCAATGACTCAGTGTCTCTTGATCATCGATATGGATAAAATCCATCTAGCAAATTGAATCAGGGAGTACTCCCATTGCCATCTTCATGCAACTGTCTTTTAGAATGCATATGTGCAGCCATGTTTTCAGCCACTGTTGTCTTTTTAAATAAAGTTATTTCAAATCCAGTAACAGTCCAAAATAATGCTCCATATGATGAAATTAATATGTCTCATTTTGGCAGGTGTGGTTGCCGTCACAAGATAAAAATGTGCTTTTATTCAGCACCATAATTGGATCTCTCAAAAATGCCCCAAAGTGCCTCCTGTACAATGAATTACTTCAAAATGCATTACTGTTGTGTAAGAAAATATACCAGCTGGTTTGGTGCATAACAAGATTTTACAAAGAGAGGTGAAATGTTTGATCAGTTAATCAGGTATATGGAAGATAATCTAGTCACTGAGCGGCCTTGCCAAAGACATTTTGAATAACTGGAAACCTGATTTACGTGTAGCATTGGTTACCTGGAATTTTTGTGCCAGCACTGACTCAGTTGGCAGCATTGTCGCCACTCCAGAGACTTGACCTCAAAATATAGGCTAACAATCCAATGCAGTGGTGAGGGAGTGCTGCACTGTTGGAGATGCCAACTTTCAGATGAGATGTTAAACTGAGGCCCCAACTGCCCCCTCAGGTGGATGGAAAAGATCCCATGGCAGTATTTTGAAGAGTCGAGGAATTCTTCCCATTGTCCTGGCCAATACTTTTCACTCAACTAATATGACTAAAACGGATTATCTGGTCGTTATCACATTGCTGTTTGTGGAGCTTGCTTTTTGATCAACTGGCCTATTATCATCATATGTGGCTCATCATATGTTAAGCAGCAGTTCTCTGAAAAGTTGTGTAACAGACTCAGCGTTGGCCAGCTGCAATGTAAAACTGCTTCTGCTCTGCCTCAATATTGGACCTTAACCCACCACCCCAACCCCTAACCCCACCCCCCACCCCACCACCCCCTTCCCTCCCCAGAGAAGGAGAGCAGCCGCTACTGTGCCATTGTACAATTTCTGATTTACACATCAGCCATCCTTGTGGTCTGAGTAAAATGGAGAAATTATGCTCAGATGTTTAGCCATAAACCTGTGCAGGCCAGGAACTAGGTTGAGGCTGCCCAACCTCACTTCATTAAAAAGAAAACCCTTATTCTCAGCAAATCGAAGAGACTTCAATCCCACGAGATAGGATTTGATTCAGATTTACATCAGATTTACGATTCAGAGATGAAAGGACATTATAGTAATCTACTGTATCCTCATTAAAGACGCATCTTCCTGCATCCCCTCACTGACTGATGGTGAATGATACTCCAGGGTGTATCACTTCCATAGCTGTTCCCACTTTCAATGGAGGAAGAATAGAGATACTGCAGACAGCCCGACTTTACCACGATAACTAATAAAAACTCTCTACTCAGAACTAACTTATGGTGACTCTATTCTGCTAAACTTTACAAAATTTATTATAAATATTATTAACTAAGACTGTAACCGCATTGAGACTTCAGTTTAGATCCATATCTTGGCAGTCACTGTGCTTATGCCAGTTAATGGTCCACAGTGGCTCTGGTTGTCATTAGGTTGTCTGACTGAATTGAGTTTTCCAAATCCACAGATTTATGGGTACTGCATATCCATATACCCACCATCTGTAGTACATCATATATATATATTTAGATATATATAAACTTGACATTGCACATTAAATAGAAAATCCCTGAATGCAGCCAAATTCTTGCCCGAAACAAATGGTATGTTTGAATGTATTGATGTATAACTGGCCCACATCAACAAAAAGTGTACCGTGATCTGGAGATAAATGTTTGCAGAGTCTGGTAGAAATCAGGTAATTGCACTGGACATCCTCTTAATAGGAATGGAATCTCTGCTTAAAAGGAACACTGGATCAGGCGCCAATTAGTTCCCAGATGTTTTTGTTCTCTACGTTGGGCGTTCCCATAAAGTGCCTTTCATTAGTTTGCAGTTAGGTTTCAGGAGTAAGCAGATTGCTTTGAATTGTCATTAAGGATGCGGTTAATGATAAATTGGGGAAAGGTTCGAAGCAACTCCTAAAGTAGAATTTAAAGACACCCTTACGGAAAGAGGGAGGGAAAATTGCAGCGAGAGAGGGGTGTGGTATAGCTTTACAGCCAGCATTGTGATCCTTTGTATTGTTTTAGAATGGTGTGGGATGGTTTCCAACTAAGAGGAGCAGGAATATTTTTCAAGGAATGCAGGAAGAGTGAATGAGCAGGCTTTCACACACTAATGGGGGAATGTTATGCTTTCCTCTGCAAGGACTTTGGATGTGGACCCTGCCACCTTCCCACCTTCACCCAAATTAAATCCAGGGAATGCTGCTGCCAGTATTAGCCCAACAGCGGGTGGACCTGTCGCGCCACACAAGGAAACCCACGTGGGTTGCTTGCCAACTCTGGTTGGGCGGGGTCGTTAAAAGGCACAGTGCCTGATTGAGAGACACTGCATCAGGAAGGTCGGGGGCCCCATAGAGGGTCACCACCACCCCCCCCCCACCTTGCTGCCGACCCACCCCCAGCCCACCCTGACTCACCAGTGGCCTGGGATCAGCACCACCAGTGAGTCCAGTACCGGCAGCAGCCACCGCCTCTGCGGTGGCGCTGCTCAGTTAAAGAGCTGCCAGTCTCTGATTGGCCAACATCTCTCAGCAGGTGGACTTCTGTCACCAGGTTCCTTAATCCCTGGGAGGATTCGCCACTGTCCACTTAAGTGCCTAATTGGCATGTAAATGCGGCGGGCCATCCCCAGAGGAGGTGATGCAGGGCTCTGTCTGACACGTTAGCCGTTGGCAGAGATCCCTGGTGCCCAGATAAAATCCCTGCCTAAGTTTCCCCAAAATTGCAAATGAGGTGAATGATTGATTGAATCTGAAGCTGCTTTTGTTGATGCTGGTTGAGGAAGGAATGAGGATCAGGAAAATTCTTTGCTCCTCTTTTATTTGTTTTATTCGTTCATGGGATGTGGGCACCACTGGCCAAGCCAGCATTTATTGCCCATCCCTAAGTGCCCTTGCGAAGGTGGTGGTGAGCTGCCTTGAATCATTGCAGTCCATGGGTTGTGGGTACACTAACAGTGCTGTTAGGAAGTGTGTTCCAGGATTTTGACCCAGCAACAGTGAAGGCATGATGATATAGTTCCAAGCATGGTGCGTGGCTTGGAGGGGAACTTGCAGGTGGTGGTGGTCCCATGCATCTGCTACCCTTGTCCTTCTAGATGGTAGTGGTTATGGGTTTGGAAAGTGCTGTAAAAGGAGGCTTGACGAGTTGCTGCAATGCATCTTGTAGTTGGTACACACTGCTGCCACTGTGCGTCGGTGGTGAAGGGGATGGTGAATGTGATGCATGGAGCGCCAGTCAAGCGGGCTGCTTTGTCCTGGATGGTGTTGAGCTTCTTGAGTGTTGTTAGAGCTGCACCCATCCAGGCAAGTGGAGAGTATTCCATCACACTCCTGATGTGTGCCCTGTAGATGGTGGACAGGCTTTGGGGAATCAGGAGGTGAGTTACTTGCCGCAGAATTCCCAGCCTCTGACCTGCTCTTGTAGCCACAGTATTTATGTGGCTGATCCAGTTAAGTTTCTGGTCAATGGTAAGCCCCCAGAATGATGTTAGTGGTTCCTTTATGTCCATTTGAGCAGGCTGGCAAGCTCTCCAACATCTCATCTGAAAGAGGGTTGCTTTGACAGTGCAGCACTCCCTCAGTCCTGTCCTGAAGCATCAGCCTAGGTTCAATGATCCTGTAGTTGGACATTTTTTTTAAAATTCATATTCGGAGTGTGAGTATCAGTGACAAGGCCAGCATTTATTGCCCATCCCTAGTTGTCCATGAAAAAAATGGTGGTGAACTGCCTTCTTGATCCACTACAGTTCATGTGGTTAAGGTACCTTCACAATGCTGTTAAATAGGAAATTCCAGGATTCTGACTTAGCAATGACAATGAAAGAATGGTGACATTTGTCCAACGCAGGATGATGTGTGACTTGGAAAGGAGCCTGGAACTTGAACATCCAATCTTCTGACTTGAGTATGAGTGCTTCTACTGGGCCAAGCTGATGCTACATATTGTAGAGGTGTCAATCTTCTGTTCCTTGCGTGGTCTCCTGTGCCTCGGCTGGAAAGCCATTGGAGTGCCAGGGTTGGAGTGGCATATCTTGTTGAAAATAATGCTTCAGTGCTCCCTTTATTGGTGAAGTTGTGCACCTGTATTTTCCTTTAACCTTAACCTCCATTATTCTCCATTCTTTGTCTCGACACAATGCACCAACTGTGATTGAGTGGGCGGATGGAAGCCCCATAGGAGATGTGCAGAAGCAGCTTGCTGGTAATTCACCTTGAATGTTGCCTCCACGCCCCCAGCTTCAGCGGAAGCAGCTGATGCTTGCTGGGCACCTCCCACAGCCGTGTTGAGGGGAGAAGACAGCTGTACACAGTAGCGGCTTCCAGGCCTGAAGTCTTGCCTTAACTGCTCTGTACCACCTCGTGCTGAAGCACCAAGCTGCGCAGAGTTATTTCAATCATGCAAAAGTCAATATTTCAACATGTTTAACTGCTGCTGCTCCTTCTGTTTTAGGCAAAAGCCTGCTGCAGCTTTACCGGCAGATGTAACACCGATTGTATCCTCTGAAGACTGTTCTGTGCGATACCAACGACACTTGAACGTTTACATGTACACCGTCAATAACCCCCAGGGAGCAGAGTGCAACAGCATGGAACACAACATCAGTGAACTGCAGAGATACATCCAGTCACACAGATGTGAAATGGTAAGAATTAATCAGCTTCCCAAAGCCTTTTCTGTCATTTTATTGAAAGATTAACAATGCCATCTTTGACTGTAAAGGACACAGGATGTAAAAGAAAAATTGCGCTAAACGTGCATCACAATTCTATAAAAGAACAGAAGAATTATAAATTATTCTATGATTTTCATTTGGCAGTTAAATATCTGTGTAACTAATTAATTAATTAGATTTTTTTCCCCAAAAATATACTTTTTCATAAAGTTTGTAAAAATACATTTTGTAACAGTTCAAATTTGACATTACAAAAAATTCAGTAAAGATCAGTTTCTTTCAATACAGTACATGAGGTGCCTCACTACACTTATCATTACTGGTTATATTTACAATGTACATTTACATTTCGTGCCAAACATTCTCTGGTACATACAGCCCAAGGGATTTTACAGGGGTTCTAGCCCTTCGGTGTACTATGACGCGAGGGCCATACGTAGCGGCCTCTCACCATTGAGCCTTTGTGGTGCTGCACGGAGCTTTAGTGCACCCCTCAGTACATAGTCCTGGACCTAGAAATGTGCCAGTCTGCAACACTAGGTCGTCGACAGCTCTTTGCACAGGAACGCCACCAAGTTTCGGGCAGACCAAAGAGCATCCTTCACAGAGTTGATGGTCCTCCAGCAGCAGTTGATGTTTATCTCGGTGTGCGTCCCTAGGAACAGCCCGTAGAGCACTGAGCCCTGCATTACGGAGCTGCTTGGGATGAACCTCGACAAAAACCATTGTATCTCTTTCCAGATGTGCTTTGCGAAGGCACATTCCAGAAGGAGATGGACGACGGTCTCTTCCCCACCGCAGCAGCCTCAAGGGCAGCATGTGGAGGCGGTATGACTTGGTGTGCAGATAGGATCTGATGGGGAGGGCCCTTCTGATCTCTAGACAAGCAATGTCTTGGTGCTTGTTTGAAAGCTCTGGCAATGAGGCATTCTGCCAAATGGGTTTGACAGTCTGCTCGGGGAACCATCCAATAGGATGCACCATCCCCCATTCCCACAGGGCTTCGAGGAGGTTACGTACGGACCACTGCCTGATGGACTTGTGGTCAAACGTGATTTTCTGTACTAACTTTTCCACCAGGGTCAAATGGTATGGCATGGTCCAACTGATTGGAGCGTTCCGTGGCAAAGTGGCTAGACCCATCCTTCGTAACACCGGGGACAGGTAGAACCTCGGCATGTAGTGACACTTAGTGTTTGCATACTGAGCATCGATGCACAGATAGATGCAGCCATACTCAGCTGCATCATGAATTTTATTAGCGTTGCTCTTAAAACTAATCATCCGAGCATTTGAATTACTGGACAAAGAAAGACGAAGGTCCTCCACCTCGTTTGCCTTCTACCATCTTGGTAGCCATATGATATAGTGATGAAGGAACTGGGAACTAATCCTAGGCAAGCACTCTCAGTTATACATTGAAAAACCTCCTAGAATGACCTGCATCTTCTTGTTAATTAGCAATATGCTATTAATATCCATTATTTACCACTGTGAATATTAATTATGCAACTAGTATGAATAATTATGTTCATGAATAATTATGCTTGCCTTATATCTGTGAATATTATGTGAATAATTAAGCTATCATGAAATGTATCAGTTGTGCAAATATTATTTGTGCTGCCACTACAAGGATGATTGGATATTTTAATATTCCATTGCATGACATTATATAACAGCTAAGTTAATCAAATTTCTTTTGTTTACCTAAGAGGAGTTCGGTTTTGAATTCTGAAACAGATCTAACACTGTCAGGGCTCTGTCTTATTTTCCATCCCAGTTTTCTTCTTTCTTCTCCTTGTATACTGACTTATAGCTGGGGTGAAGTTCATGGGTTCTAACTTAGTCACCTTGCCACACAAGGCCATACTATGTGATCCTAGACAAAGATTGCTGGCATATCAGTTGACGATGGAGAAGGCAACTGAGTTTTCACCCAGTGCGGCCTCCCTGCAAACGTCACAACAGTACTTGAGAACAAGAGTCCTGGATGATTCAACACCCCCACTCCCCCACCTACCCTTACCACCTCTCCTTTGTCTATCCCAGGGCTGCAGAAGCAGATTGGCATGCCCCTACTTTGGTCTTGGCTGAGCAGTAGCGCAACAGAGCCCAGTAACAAAACTTGAAACACTGTAGTTTGTATTGGTTTGGTTCCACACTGCTTTTATGAGCTAAACCATCAAGGCTGAAAAATAGTTTTTACAAGTGTTGATAGTTAATCTTATTGAGCTCATTGTTTACCATTGACCCCTATTGTTTTTCTTAAAATGTCCTTGTTCTGGTCATGTTGACATGCTGATCAGGTATAATTACCAAAGACCACGGACGGGTTCGCAATTACAATAAACAGCAAAACAGATGGTGCTATACTTAATGGGTTTCAGATGTCCAAGTGTAATCTATCTTCACATTTGGGATATTGGTTGATGTGTCTAAGCCTATGCTAATTATGTTGTGTGTTTCATGATTGTAGTAGTTGCTCACAATTTCCAATATTATCATTGTTTATAGAGTGGAGAATTAAGAACAACTAGATGTCCTCTTTTAACCAGGACAACGTTTCTGTTGTTACAATATGGCCGATTAATAGATACAGCATATTAGTGTAAAATTGTGTTTTTTATTGTGATACGGAGAGTGGTGAAGGATGAAATTTTCATCATAATTTGGAATCATGAGAAACAAACAACAGTATTTACAGGTTTTGCTCTTCCACGTTTGGGTTGCATCTAGAGAAAGCATCTTGAAATGTAGAATCACTGGCGGAGTGGATTTGTAGAACACAAGGGGGAAAGCACTGGCAGTGGGAGTAATTTGAGGTAATGAATTAATGCTGTATTTACACTGGAACTGTGTGCAGTGTTTTCTGCTTTTTGCACTAAAGTTGCAATGTAGATATGCAGTCACGGGCCAACCTGATTTCTGAGCGAAGATGATTGAAACTCCCTGGAGACTGATCTCTAGCTTTAGATTATAATTTTAGCATTGGTGTGAAGCAAAGCAAAAACTTCCTTTGTGCAGATGCACCACTTGTAAAATAAAGTAAAAACAGCCCGAGTGTGTCCCATGGGAAACATACGGACTTATGTGAGCCTGTACTGGTACCAATATGATAGATAAACTTGGTCAAAAGACTGTTAATACACTAGTATATATCAACATAGCAATGCCTTATCGCAATAGTACAATTGTTTATTGCTCTTTCCTCTTCTTATTTTGAAATAGGATCCTCTTTCCACACCATCCCTTCAGTCGCAGCCTGAGCTGTCACAACCTGTTGAACCTGTTGAAAATGTAAGAACTGAAGAGAGTGAAGAGGATTGTAAATCCAAGAACACTTGCATCATTGCACAAACGCTGACTGAAATACCTGTTGAACAGGACAGCATGCTAACTGATGAGTTGACTGACCAGTGTCCTGAGGCAAAAACTGCAAATGGTCAAAAAAATATCACTGGAGACGATATTTCAGAGGTGAAGCTAGAGGATGAAGCAGCCAGTTATGAAGTTACGTGCATGCAGCTGGAGCTGGAAGGACAACGGGAAGAGTCCAGGTTAATGGTAGACTCTGGGAATTTAGCAGGTAACAGTGCTCTTGTGCAAAATGCATCTGATGGAGAATGTGATAAAAACAGTCTGTCCTGTGACGCAGCTCATGTGGAAACTACAGTATCATCTGAAGAATTGCATTCCTGTCAAGAGTGTGTGCTCAGAGATGATATCCCTCAAGGGGACATGATGGACACTGTGAAGATTGTAAATAGTAATAGTCCAGACAGTGAAACAATAGATCCAGTGAAAAGTCTTGATCAAGCAGAGGTGGAGCCTGCTCCGATTAAGGAAAAGAAGCCCGAAGAAGCTAAAGAATGTGTTGAATTGGTCACTGATGAAAATACCCAGAGTGATGATAGTGGGTCGGCAGAGGGCGGTGTCCAAATGACAGGTTGTCAAGCTGTACAGTTGAGCAATGGAAGTCCTCCATTCGCTGCACAGATTGTGGAAGTGAAGGTAGATGTAGAATTGAGCAATGACAGGCTCAGTGCAGATGTTGATGACTCACATGTAGGCGTGACTAATGAAACTGATGTTGAAGTTGGCTTTGAGGTAAAAAATGATTTTCTTGACGAAATGTGCGTAAATTCACGAAACTTGATTTGTGATTCAGATAAGGAATGTGAAGGAGTAAACCACAACATGACTGAGGAGGCAGAGCCTGTGCAGAATCTGGAAATGTCTGAAATTCTTCAGTCATTTAATGACATTGAGGAATATGAACAGACTCACCCTACATCAGAAGTGCTACTTGTAAATGTTTTAGAAAGTGAGCCTGAACAAAACGATGACCAGTTGGAAATGGACTGTCCTTGTGATGATGAGTGGTCTAAGCAGGTTGACGCATTATTAGAAACTGCTTCTGATTCCAGTTTGGGTGAGGATCACATTGTGCCAACGGAAATCCAATTGATTGAGGATTTAAAGAAAGGAACTTCTCAAGGTGAGTGCATTGAGTGCATCTCAGAAGAAGAACCACCTTGCTTGCCAGTGGCATTGGGAAGTCCAACTGCGCTCCATGAAGATGATGAACCTCAAGCAGCCAAAAAGACTTTGGAGTTCTTATCCAAATCTATTGATGCGGTTGTGTATTCCCAAAACCAGGAAGTACTGCTCAGTATAGTTGAGGAACCCGCTGATTATATGGGGAACAGTTCTTCAGATTCTGAGGATCAGTTTCAAAATAATGGGAAGCCTTCAGTTGTGGATGAGGTGAAGGAAGATGCCTGGGTGACAGAAGGTAATGGATTGGGAGGCACAACAAATGGCAAAAATGAAGATATTTTCCTTGGGGATGAGAAGGTTGACATTTCTTTGGATACAAAAGTAATCCAGGATCCTACTGATCGGCAATTTGATACTGTGCTGGATGCAAATGGGAATTTGGAACCAGTTGGTTTGAAAGGTAAAGACACCTGTGACAGAGTCTAATCTGGTTTGATTCAGATGTATTGTTTGCATGCTTGGTTTATGCTGCTTTATTATGGAAAATCAATCATGATTAACCCAACCCATTTGAGGGCAGTAACTTTTCTGCATTAGAAAGCACAATTATGTGTATTTGGAGAATGTGAATTAAGGACCCACAGTACTGTCAATTATCGATGCATACTACAAAATTCACTGGCTAAAATTGGTGCTTCCTCAGCATGTTCAGACAGCATGACAGCCAAGGCCTGGAGCAGTGTCAAGTGGTGCCATGGTAGCAGGGCTTAGATAGTCGTCACTAAATTGACTGTCTAATTTATGCTACTGTAGAGAACAAGAACCTCTCAACAAGAGGGAAGAGAAAACTGGAGGCTATTTTGGAAACACTGCTAGACTTTTCTGCTAGACTTTTCTTCAGTAACTTAGCATCGCGTTCAGTTTAGGGAGGAATAAGTGGAACTGAACAAAGCTCTAAGGAAGTAAGACAAAGGCTGGGTTTACACTACAACCGTAGGTACATTGGGAAATCCTGGACTAATTAGTCTCACTCAAAAGTCAGTTTGGGTCCTGACTTTGGAATACATAATTCCTTTGTGACATTGTGAAATGAAACTGCTTCACAAGTTTGTTACAGTTGTGATGTAAATGCAGTTGGATTAACTGAGGCCCTCGATAGTGAGTGAAACATAGGAACAGGAGTAGGCCATTCAGCCTTATTGAGCCTGCTCCGCCATTCAGTATGATCATGGATGATCATCCACTCCAAAGCCGCCTTCCCACACCATCCCCATATCTCTTTGTCATTTGTATTTAGAAATCTGTCAATCTCTGCTTTAAACATACTCAATGACTGAGCTTCCACAGCTCTCTGGGTGGAGAATTCCTAAGATTCACAACCCTCTGGGTAAAGAAATTTCTCCTCATCTCTGTCTTAAGTGGCTTCCCCCTTATTTTGAAATTGTGTCCCCTGGTTCTAGACTCCCCAACCAGAAACATCTTAGCTGCATCTACCCTGTCTATCCCTTTAAGTATTTTGTAGGTTTCAATGAGATCACCTCTCATTCTTCGAAACTCTAGAGAATACAGGCCCAGTTTCCCCATTCTTTCTTCATAGGAAAGTCCCGCCATCCCAGGAACAAGTCTGGTGAACCTTCGTTGCGCTCCCTCTTTGGCAATAATATCCTTCCTAAGGTAAGGGGACCAAAACTGCACACAGTACTCCAGTTGCGGTCTAACCAAGGTTCTATACAATTGAAGCAAGACTTCACTACTCTTGTACTCAAATCCTCTTGCGATAAAGGCTAACATACCATTAGCCTTCCTACTTGCTTGCTGCACCTGCATGTTAGCTTTCAGTGACTTATTGACAAGGGCAGCCAGTGTACATCTACACTTTCTAATCTCTTGCCATTTAAGAAATACTCTGCACATCTGTTCTTCCTACCAAAATGGATAACCTCATATTTTTCCACAGCCAGAATCCTTAGCGTGTTGGTCAGTTAGCCCTCTCACTTTCCTGTTTAGAATGGCATTTGCTTACAACCTTTTTATTCTTCACTTTCTGTCGATGTTCCATGTTTAAAACATGGCTGTGTTTGCAACTGGCTCTCCAGCATGATTTAACTTATAAATTTTACTTGTTTCCACCTCATTCCCTCTGCAAAAGGAGATTGTTACTTAATGGCTCCACTGCATCATTCTCCATCTGAAATCCAACCATGGATATTAAACTGGACACATATTAAATGTCTAGGACAGCGGGCTGCAACTTTGTTTTTAACCTGATGAGCTTTTTAAAAAAAAAAAAATTGCCTTAAATAAAAACTATTGGGAGTCACAAGATGAAAACTTGGCATTTCTAAACCAAATATTGGTCAAATTGTCACATATCCCTGGTAGAATGCATAATTTGCATATTTAATAAATAAAATACAAGTGGAGTTTATGCATCAGTAGAAAAAAATTAAAATTGACCTAACTCTGAATTATTATGCTTTTTGACTTTTAACTATTATTTTGTCAGTAAAGTCATCTTTAAAACAAACTAACCTAAGGTGGGAGCAGAGCTTTAAAAAGCGTGCTAAATAATCGGAGGCCAGAGAGAGAGAGAGAGAGAGAGAGAGAGAGGAGCAGGAGCAGGGGGAAAAAGTTGAAAAGTGACGTCACAGTCGACAGAGAGAGCAGGGAAACAGAAAGCCAGCCGAGGTGAGTATACCGGTAAATTTTTAATTTAATTTCATCTAAAGCAATCAAATATAAAGTAAGACTTGATCGATTCATTAGTGTATAAACTAAAAACTAAAACGTGTTTGATATTTTATCACACAGTGAGAGAGAGAGAGAGACCAGCAGGGAGTGTGTATTCGCTCAAATTCGGACAACATAATACAGAAGCTGTATTAAGTATTATTGGGATTTATCAGTATTTGTAAGGTTTACTAAAAGTAGTAAGGTTTATTAGAATTGGCAATCTTTATTAGCATTGGTAAGGTCTATTGTGAGTAGGAAGGTCTACATATCTGTGTAATCAAGAAAAGTATAACTTGAATTGAAGTTGGTACTAGCAGTTAATAAGCACAGTAAATTCTATGATAGGCAGGAATTATTCTGTTAATTAAGTAATTAAATAAGTAATAGCATAAGTAACAATGGCCGGACTGATGTTATGTTGCAGCTGTGGTATGTGGGAGCTCCTGGATGCCAAAGTGATCCAGGACACAAACACCTGCAGAAAGTGTAAACAGCTAGAGGAATTCCAGATCAGGATTATTGATCTGGAAGCCGAACTGCAAACACTGAGTGTTACGACCAGGTGAGAAAGGGGTCTAGGTTTCCCTCTCAGCCTTCGTCTGGTCTTACTGTAACAGAGTTTTATTTTAAACACACTTTTTTTTTAGCTGCCCCTTAGTGAATTCTTATTCACTGCTTTCAACTGTAAGGCAAAGAAACCAGCCAACAGGTTTTCATAGGTTTAAAGAAAAAAGGTTGAACTTTATTAAACTTGAGCTCTAATTCGTTAACGCCTACGGATACGCGACGTGCCCATGCTAGCATGCATATGCGATACACGTAAATAGAGACAGAAAAGAGCAGAAGAAATAATGTGGAAAAGTTTGAGGCAATATCTGAAGATGGTTTTGGTTACTGTTCTTCAAGCTCGCTGTAAAGTCCTTGATTGTAGGTAGGTCTTGCTTTTCGTTGGGGCCCAGTATTCTTCTTGAACCTTGTTCGATGTAGTAGACTTTTCTCTCTTGAAGTTCATGTGTCCTCAGTGGGTCCAGAGGCTTGTGAGAACGAGATGGGAGCAGACAGGAGAGATCTTCTCACTCCAAGAGCAATCAGTCTTTGAGTTCAAAAACTCTGTGGCCAGTTCAGAAAGCCCTGGACCAGCCAGTTAGTCATGTGACCAGCTGGTTTAGCCAGACCTAGCTTTTGTGGATTATATCACCTTAGCAGTCTCTGGAATGCTCTTCTTTACACCTTCAATGTCTGGTGATCAAAGTCCATTGTGGGTTGAATGTGTCAGGGAATGGTCCTTTTGTCTCCACAAGCACTGTCTGTTAGTATTCAAATGTTTTTCAGCTAAGTGTCTGGCAACCCTTATAACAGGCCTTCTCTTCTTCCCAGCAAGTTTGAAATCAGTGTTCATATGACAAAATTAATATGCCTCATTTTTGGCCTGCATGACACTGAGCAACATAAGTGAGGGGGAGAAATACCTGAACACTGTTCTGGAGGACGGTCACACCTCTTAGAACAGGGTCATCTGTTTTGGTCTGCAGTGAGGGACAGGAACACGTGACCGTGAGTGAGGCAGGTAAAGGGAACGAGCAGAAGTAGTGGAGGAGCCTCAGACTTTGCAGTTGTCAAACAGGTTTGAGGTGCTCTCAACCTTTGTGGATGAAAACGAGGTCTGCATGGTGGATGAGCAGACTGGCCATGGCACTGTTATATAGGAAGGCATTCAAGAGGGGGAAGCAAAAAGGAATGTAGTAGTAGGGGATAGTATAGTGAGGGGGATTGACACTGTTCTGTGCAGCCAAGAGAGAGTCCAGAAGGCTGTGTTGCCTACCTGGTGCCAGGGTTCATCTGCTCTGTGCTGGACAGGAACTTGGAGGGGGGAGGATCCAATTGTCTTGTCCATGTAGGTACCAACGACATCGGTAGGACTAGGAAAGAGGATCTGCTTAATGAGGAATTAGGCAACAAATTGAAGAGCAGAACCTCAAGGGTAATAATCTCTGGATTATTGCCTGAGCCACGTGCCAATTGGCAGAGGGCACATAAGATTAGTGAAATGAATACATGGATCAAAAACTGGTGTGGGAGAAGTGGGTTTCGGGTCGTGGGGCACTGGCACCAGTACTGGGGAAAGTGGGGGCTGTACAGTTGGGACGGTCTGCACCTGAACTGTGCTGGGACCAGTCTTCTAGCAAAACTGTATAACTAGGGAAATAGAGAGGGCTTTAAACTAAACAAGGGTGGGGAGGGGGGGTTGGTGGGAGGGTGGTGAGGGATCAAGCCTGGGTAGATGTAGCAAATCAAGGGGTAGAGTCAAGGCAGGAGAGCCGAATAACAATTTGGGAAATGAAGGTCAGAGAATGGCAGGAACGGGCAGAGAGAAAAACCCTTAGAACATACCAACAGTCAAGACTAGATGTTACAAAGATAACAAAAAGACAAAACTAAAGGCTCTATATCTATGCACGTAGCATTCATAACAAAGTAGATAAACCGATAGTGCACGTTGAAGTAAATAAATATGATCTGATAGCCATTACGGAGATGTGGCTGCAGGATTACCAGGATTGGGTCCTCAATATTGAGGGGTATATAATATTCAAGAAGAATAGGAAGCTTGGTAAAGGTGGAGGGGTAGCAATGTTAATCAAGGATGGCATTGGTGCAGTAGTTCGAGATGACCTTGGTTCAGGAGATCAGGATGTAAAATCTGTTTGGGTGGAGATGAGGAATAGTCGGGGAAAGAAGTCATGAGTGGGAGTGGTCTACAGGCCCCCTAACAGTAACCACAATGTAGGACGAAGTATCCAAGAAGAAATATTGGATGCTTATGATAAAGGGATGGCAATAATCTTGGGTGATTTTAATCTACCTATAAACTGGAAAAATCAGATTGGCAATAGTAGCCTGGATGAGGAGTTCATTGAATGCTTGGCATAGTTTCTTAGAGCAGTATGTTCTGGAACCAACCAGAGAGCAGGTTATATTAGACTTGGTATTGTGTAATGTGACAGGATTAATTAGTGACCTCGGAGTAACGGCACCTCTCGGTAGCAGTGACCACAAAATGATTGCATTTTGTATCCAGTTTGAAAGAGAGAGGAGTGATACAAAGACTAGTATTTTAAACTTAGATAAGGGCAACTGTGGGCATGAAAGCTGAGCTAGCTGAAGTGAACAGGGTTACAATGCTAGGAGATAGATCAATCGAGAAGCAGGGGCAGAATTTAAGGGGATATTTCAGAATACGCAGAATACATATATTCCTACTATAAAGAAAAATTCTAAGGGGAGGACCCACCATCCATGGTTAACTAAAGAAGTTAAGGAAAGCATCAAACTTAAGGAACAAGCATATAATTGTGTGAAGATGGGTGGCAGGTCAGATGATTGGTCAGAATATCAAAAAAATGGCAGAGAATGACTAAAAGGTTAATCAAGAGAAAGAGATTAGAGTATGAGAGGAAGCTAGAAATGTAAAAATGGATAGCAAGAGTTTCTACAGGTATTTATTATTTATTTTATTTATTTATTTAGAGATACAGCACTGAAACAGGCCCTTCGGCCCACCGAGTCTGTGCCGACCATCAACCACCCATTTATACTAATACACTAATCCCATATTCCTATTTATTTAGAGTTAAAAAAGGATAGAGATTTAAAAAGGAAAAGAGTAAGTAAAGTGAATGTTGGTCCTCTAGAGAGTGAGAATGGGGAGTTGATAGATAATAAGAAAATGGCGGATGAAATGAACAAATATTTTGCTTCTGTCCTCACTATAGAGGATACAAAAAACATTCCAGTAATAGCTATAAATCAGGTGGTGGCAGGAAGAAATGAACTTGGTGAAATTATAATCACCAGGGAAGTGGTACTGACCAAACTGATGGAGCTGTGGGCTGACAAGTCCCCAGGTCTTGATGGGCTTCATCCAAGGGTCTTAGAAAAGGTTACTAATGAGGTAGTAGATGCATTGGATGTTAATTTTTCAAAATTCTCTGGATTCTGGAAAAGTTCCATCTGACTAGAAGTAGCAAATATAACCCTTCTATTCAAGAAGGGGGAAGGCAGAAAAAAGGTAACTATAAGCCAGTTAGCTTGACATCTGTTGTGGAGAAGATGTTAGAATCTATCATTAAGGAGGCCAAAGCTGGGCACTTTGAAAAACTCAAGGTAATCGGGAATAATCAGCATGGCTTTGTGTAAGGGAGATCATGTTTAACCAATTTATTGGAGTTCTTTGAAGGAGTAACATGCACTGTGGATAAAGGGGAGCCCGTTTATGTACTGTACTTGGATTTCCAGAAGGCATTTGACAAGGTGCCACATAAAAGGTTATTACGCAAAGTAGGAGCTCATGGTGTAGGGGGCAGCAGATTAGCATGGCTAGAAGATTAGCTGGCTGGCAGAAAACAGACAGTATGCATAAATGGGTCCTTTTCTGATTGGCAGGATGTGACGAGTAGAGTCCCGTAGGGATCTGTGCTGGGGCCTCAACTTTTTACAATTTATATCAATGACTTAAATGAGGGGAGCGATGGCATGGTAGCTAAATTTGCAGATGACACAAAGATAGGTAGGAAAGTATGTTGTGAAGAGGACATAAGGAGGTTGCAGACCGATGTAGATAGGTTGAGTGAGTGGGCATAAATCTGGCAGATGGAGTATAATGTGGGAAAATGTGAAGTTGTTCACTTTGGCAGGAAGAATAAAAAAGCAGAGTATTACTTAAATGGGGAACGACTGCAGTATTCCGAGGTGTTCGAGTGATTGAGTCACAAAAGGTTAGTATGCAGGTACCGCAAGTAATAAAGAAGGCTAATGGAATGCTATCCTTTATTACGAGAAGAATTGAAAATAAAAGTAAGGATGTTTTGCTTCAGTTATACAGGGCATTGTGAGACCACGTGTCGAATACTGTGTGCAGTTTTGGTCTCCTTATTTAAGGAAGGATGTGAATGCGTTGGAGGTGGTTCAGAGGAGGTTTACTAGATTGATACCTGGAATGAGCGGGTTGTCTTATGAGGACAGACTGGGCTTGTTTTTACTGGAGTTTAAAAGAGTGAGGGAGACTTGATTGAAGTATATAAAATCCTGAACGTTCTCGACAGGGTGGATGTGGAAAGGATGTTTCCTCTTGTGGGTGAGTCCAGAACTAGGGGTCACTGTTTGAAAATTAGGGGTCGCCCTTTTAGGACAGAGACGAGGAGAAATTTTTTCTCTGAGGGTTGTGCGACATTGGAATTCTCTGCCTCAGAAGGTAGTGGAGGCGGGGTCATTGAATATTTTTAAGGCGGAGGTAGATCTTGTTAGGCAAGGGAATCAAAGATTATCAGCAGTAGATGGGAATGTGGAATTCAAGACTGAAACAACAGCCATGATCTTATTGAATGGCGGAGTAGGCTCGACAGGTTAAATGGCCTACATCGACTAATTCGTATGGCCATATGTGTAAAATTAAGGCAATTGTTTCTACTATTCTTGTGATTTAAAAAGTAGCTTCTAACAGCACATTCAGAATTTATCATCTTATTTATATTAGAAACAATAATGGCACAACCATAAAACCAGTTCCTCTAATCAAAAGCATTATCTATAACCATAGTGTAGTTATACCACTTGAACAGGATTATTTAAAGAATGATGATATTCCTTGAAATAATCACTTGAAACTGTAAGTGCAGCATAATGATTAGCCTTTTATCTCCACAATAAAAACACGACTCTTACTTTTCTTGACTTAATTATTTTTAGGCTGTTTCCATGTTAATGTCATCCAACTGGAAAAGGTTGAGAGCCACAGATGAGATGTCAAAGAGCCGCTTGCGGCTCCAGAGTCACAGGTTGCAGACCCTTGGTCTAGGAGGTTGAGGGCAAGAATGGAGATGGTATTGTTGACTGGACAGAGGTAAAATGTGTGCAGTTGACCTGGGGAAAGCAGGTTTAAAATGATAATGCAGACTATCCTGGAATGGGCAGATAGAAAATTCAAAGTTTTCATTCAAGATGTTGGTGTTTGGTGGAGTCCATGGATATGAGGTAAATTGAGTCTCTTCCAGCCCTTACAACCCTCCAAAATCTCTGCGCTGCTTCAATTCTGGCTTCTTGAGCATCCCTGATTTTAATCACTCCACCATTGGCAGCCATACCTTCAGCTGCCAAGGCCATAAGTTATGGAATTCCCTCCCAAACCTCCCTACCCCTCTTTCCTCCTTTAAGACACTCCCTAAAATCTACTTCTTTGACTCAGCTTTTGGTCACCTGCCCTAATATTTCCTTAAGTGGCTTTTGTCGCATTTTGCTGAACAATACTCCTGTGAAGTGCTTTGTGATGCTTTACTCTGTTAAAGGTACTATATAAATGCAAGTAATTGTTGTTGAGGTGTATGGAAGATTGTGCTTAATAGGCAGACTACCCATTTGTCATACTCTGTTCTCTAATGATTTGAGAGTTCCGCAAACTGACAATGCAACATTTTTTCTCACCTTTGCATGGCTGTCTCTTTTCTCTTGGAAAAAAGAAGGCTGAGGAGTGACCTGATAGAGGTCTTTAAAATTATTCAAGACTTTGACAGAGTAGACACAGAGAGAATGTTTCCACTTGTGGAGACAAGCAAAATTAGGGGCCATCGATTATAAGATAGTCACCAAGAAATCAAATCAAGAATTTAGAAGAAACTTATTTACCAAGAGAGTGGTAAGTATGTAGAACTCACTACCACAGGGAGTAGTTGAAATGAAGAGAATAGATGCATTTAAGGGGAAGCTGGGTGAGCATATGAGGGAGAAGGTAGTAGAGGGTTATGTTGACAGTTAGCTGAGGAAGGATGGGAGGAGGCTCAAGTGGAGCATAAATGCCGGCATGGACTGATTGGGCCGAATGGCCTTTTTCTGTGCTGTACATTCTACGTAATTAGAATCCCAATACCTCTCATCATTGCTTTCAGGAGACTATTTTGCAGATGATTATTTGATATGTTTGAGGCTGTATTTTGGAGGTTTCCTCTAATTACAGGCTGCTTTAAGCAGAGTTGGGGGCACGGCATGCTGAAAAACAATACATCAATTGTTAGAAATTGATCTGCTGGAGCACTTTTGTGTTACTGACCTTAGCTTTGCTACTTCGAAGAGACCTGAGCACTTACCAGCACCTCTTCATGGAGAAAGCTGTGGAATATTATGGCAGGGTTGCCAGAGGCCTGGGGATGGGTTACTGCTCGACGGGATCAAAAAGCAGCAAATTAGATGTTAAAATTCTTTGCTTCTTGAAGCAGCAGACAAGGCTGCTGTTTGTTTTTCAGTCTCTGTCTCTGTAGATTGCAGTCCTGGCAAGGTTGCGTGGGACCTCGTATTATTTAATGGGAACCCTGGGTGTTCAATAAATAGGCTGGCAATAAATAAACAATCATTTCAGTGATTGTTATTTTTTAAAAAAGTATAAATAGTTTTAGGTACAATTTAAGTACATGTTTCTGTGATAAATAACTTTTGTGCATGGGAGTGGGGAGATGTAATTTGAACGAATATTTTATAATCTGGCACTTGTGTTGTCTTTTGCTGCCGAGTTACTGTTGTGCAGTTACAGCAATGACGACATCTGGCATCTCCCCAAGATTCAGAATTTCCAATCAAATGACTCCACAGCTTCTTGATTTTTTTTTTCTCTATCAATTTTCTTTTGTGCTTTCCTCCTCTCTGCTCCCCCTTATCCACCCCTACCTTTCTCGATTCCTTGTCAATCCCTCCCTCCCTCCCTTACTCCCTCCCTCCCCCCTTCCTCTCTCCCTCCTCCCTTCCTCATTGACCCCCTTATTACTATTACTTTGTCGTATTTTATGGATTGAATTGAAGGCAAAGTTACTGGGCTAACATAAGCCGAGCTTAAAATATTCAGAAAAGCTTGGTGTGTCACCAGTTTCCCCGATGGTTCCGCTGGTTAAGGGATTGCATAGTTAGTTGAACCAAACAGAAAGAAAGGTGTCGGGGTGATCCCCAGGCCGTGCGCTGAGTAAGCTGATCTCAAGCTCCATGTTGGCCGGACACTGCAATTGACTTCAATGCTTCTGGACAAGGGAGTGGAAAATTGGGAATGAGTCAAAGTTCTGAGAGTTGGAGGTAAGTGATAATACACCCAGCAGAAATTAACTGAGGACTGTTCAGTAATCCCTGCATAGTGCACTTCTACCTGCCCCTAATTGTCTCTGCTCTGCTCTCCTGAAGAGGCTAACTCATGCAGGATTGCAGCTCCCTGTGTGCTGGGTACTCCCTGGTGCCTTTCTCAAGTGTCCATTCATTCCTTGCCTGTCTTGGACAGTGAGAGCTGGTGGGTTACTTGACCACATAGCACCGTAGAAAGGCCGAGCCCAGTCCGAGCTCAATGTGAGTGGATAAAGAGCAAGCATTCTAACAGATGTCATTGGCTAGCAATAGGCCTTCTGATTAGCTTCTCCTCTCACTCTTAAATCCAGGTGCACTGAGCTCAATTCTAGTATCCTTACAACTGCTGCAGTTGACTTTGCTGCCTCTTCCTGGTACAATTCCATAGAGGCAATAAGAGCCTTTGGGTGGCTGAGTGGCCATTTTTCATGTATGAGCCTCTTTGGTGGATTGGCGGACCATTTGACCATGAAGGGCATCACAACTGACCTTGATCCTCTAATCCAACATACTGCAACCTTATTGGGCAACATGTCTCAGTTACAGGACGCCATTTGGAGGGAGTGAGGTGCTTTGGCAGTGCAGGCTACAGTAGCAGGAATGCTTAACAATAGAATTAATCCTCCAGAATGTAATGATTCTCACTTTCAGAAGATTTTCAGGGTAACAGGCAATTAATAACTAGAGACTGAAAGTGATTTTATAATTGTCCTTCATGTTTTCAAAAATGATCAATAACCTGGAAAATGCATGGTGTATGATGTGATGGGGTTTTTATTGATCAGGCATAATTAGCCTGTTGTGGAAAATGGCTTATTGGTCCCAAGTTTGATTCGACAGTTGGGTAGGCCTCAATCTTGAGCTCAAGGCCCCTGCGAATGTGAAATAAGCATGTTGACTGCTATTCTGTTGGTGGCCTCATCGTGTTTGCTTTTGAGAGCAGTGAAATTTTTCAATGTCACCGCTTGCTGGTCCGGTTTCTCCAGAGGCAACATGCTTTCAGTGTCATTCTTTGGCCCAGCACACTTTTTAGTACAAAAGCTTTTAGCAGGGAGATGTTTTCAATGTTTTTGAACCAGGTTGCAATACAGAGAACAAGGACCCCATTAATAAAAATGACCAGAATCTGTGCACAAAACCCAGTCTATGACATAGGCATAAAGGAGATCGGAAGTCTTGGGTTTCTCCAACTTTGAAGGGTTTTTTTTTGTTCTTAATTTTCTCCCACAAAACTCCCCTCCTTAAGACCCTGAACCTTGTTGCGATGCCAATCTATAGCTCCCAGCAGCCCAACTGAGTGGTTGTCCTTCAGCTGTAGCCTAGACAGGACCTGGTGTGACCTCTGAGAACATGCCAGCACAGTCCAATCTTGTTCTCACCTGATATCCATTGGAGGCAGTTGTAAGAGGCAACTGCTATCTGTACACCTCCAGTTTTTTGAGTTCCTTCTCTCCACAGGTCCTTTAGAACTTGAGTAGAAGAGAGAAATTTGACAAAACCTGCAGTCATGACTCAACTCAGAGAAATGGCATGGATAGAAACCCGCAAACCTGTTGGCATAGCATCGGCTCTATTTAGGAGATGGTTTGTGCCATGGGGAAAATAGAAATGTATTAAGTGATGTCTCTTATCCACAGCTCATTTGGCACTGGTCAACTACCATCTATTGTTCGACCACCACCTGTGTTAGTTGGCGAAAGCCCAACAAATATTGAGCTTTAGCTCTTGTCGGTTTCTGTTTTAACGCTCGCTCCTCAGTTCTGTTCAATGTACATCCTCACGAAAAAAAAAAAAAGAAATGATGTCTGAGAGTAAGAGAGTTGGCCAAAAATGAGCAGGGGAAGGGGACAAGAGCGAGACAAACATTCTTTTACAGAAATACAACCAGTATCCTTGGCTAAAGGGACTGAGAGGCCAAGTCGAGCCTGAAGAAATTTTAAGCAACGCTAAATCGAATTTTGTTGATATTTACTGTCAGGAATGATAATTGGCTGGAAGGAAGGCTTCTGAGGTGGGGTAGGGGAGCAGGGTGTGGGCAGACCTCTGGTGCTCGCACCAATATTTTACATATGGTTGAGGCCATGCTTATCAGGAACTTACCTCACTACTTGGTAATGCTGGATTTAACAAATAAAATACTTTCTGAGAACTGGCGTGATCTAGTTACATAATTGATAAGGCCACGTGACATCAACGTGCACATGCGCGAGTTGATCTTGGCAAATTTGCATACATGCTCGGGCAATGTCTCAGGACATTAGAGCTTGTGCATGTGCGGGCAGTTTTAGCAAGAGACCCATTGGTGAAATTATGACCTGTTTGTTATTTGTATTACTGTTCAGATTTTGCTACAAATAGTGTATGGAGTTTGTGCCCTCAGCTCTGTAATTCCATGAGTTAGATACTGTACGTTACTCGTGTCCGTGCCTGATTCTGTCTTTTGACGGCATGTGGAGCGTCTTGTTTTGGGGATTTTGTTTTAGGGGAAAACAAATCCCAGAATTTTTCTGGGCTTATTTTGGACCCTCTCTTTCCCCTCCCCCCACCGGCACTCTCGCCCCATCCCCCCCTCCCTTCTCGTGCTCTCGCCCCGTCCCCCCCTCCCTTCTCGTGCTCTCGCCCCGTCCCCCCCTCCCTTCTCGCGCTCTCGCCCCCATTGTTTCTCAAAATGGAGACGTGTGACCAGTGGTGTTCCACAGGGATCCGTGCTGGGACCACTGTTGTTTGTGATATACATAAATGATTTGGAGGAAAGTATAGGTGGTCTGATTAGCAAGTTTGCAGACGACACTAAGATTGGTGGAGTAGCAGATAGTGAAGGGGACTGTCAGAGAATACAGCAGAATATAGATAGATTGGAGAGTTGGGCAGAGAAATGGCAGATGGAGTTCAACCAGGGCAAATGCGAGGTGATGCATTTTGGAAGATCCAATTCAAGAGTGAACTATACAGTAAATTGAAAAGTCCTGGGGAAAATTGATGTACAGAGAGATTTGGGTGTTCAGGTCCATTGTTCCCTGAAGGTGGCAACGCAGGTCAATAGAGTGGTCAAGAAGGCATACGGCATGCTTTCCTTCATCGGACGGGGTATTGAGTACAAGGGTTGGCAGGTCATGTGACAGTTGTATACGGCTTTGGTTCGGCCACATTTGGAATACTGCGTGCGTTCTGGTCGCCACATTACCAAAAGGATGTGGGTGCTTTGGAGAGGGTGCAGAGGAGGTTCACCAGAATGTTGCCTGGTATGGAGAGCGCTAGCTATGAAGAGAGGTTGAGCAGATTAGGATTATTTTCATTAGAAAGACGGAGGTTGAGGGGGGGACCTGATTGAGGTGTACAAAATCATGAGAGGTATAGACAGGGTGGATAGCAAGAAGCTTTTTCCCAGAGTGGGGGATCCAGTTATTAGGGGTCACGAGTTCAAAGTGAGAGGGGAAAAGTTTAGGGGTGATATGCGTGGAAAGTTCTTTACGCAGAGGGTGGTGGGTGCCTGGAACGCGTTGCCAGCGGAGGTGGTAGACGCGGGCACGATAGCGTCTTTTAAGATGTATCTAGACAGATACATGAATGGGCAGGAAGCAAAGAGATACAGACCCTTAGAAAATAGGCGACAGGTTTAGATAGAGGATCTGGATCGGCGTAGGCTTGGAGGGCCGAAGGGCCTGTTCCTGTGCTGTAATTTTCTTTGTTCTTTGTTCTTTATTCCCCCTCCCTTCTCGCGCTCTCGCCCCATTCCCCCCTCCCTTCTCGTGCTCTCACCCCTCCCCCCCCCCCCCCCCCCCCTCCCCTTCTATCTCCCTCTCCCTCTCCCGCACTCTCGTCCCTTCCTCCTTACCCTTGCATCTCTGGTTGCTGAATATCTTGCTCCCAAGCTGCTAATGTGGATTAACTTTACTACAAAGCCACCTGGTGGTCATGATGAGTTTTGCAGTCTCTGAATTCCTATGCCATGCACCATGAAATAAATAGCAGCACCAAGTGTTTGTATTTCCATGTGTGCTGTACTGGAGAGGATTATGAGATGTAACACTTGGTAATATTTAGCCACTGCCCATCACGATGATCAGATTTGAATTGCCAGCTGTGAGGTGGAGAGGCATTGTGCCTGCTGTTTATTGCTGTTTTGACAGCTTGTTTGCTATTAAACTAATATGCCAAAAACACAGTGGATTTGTATGTTTATCTGCAGAACCTGATGTCTGTTTAGATAATATGTCCTTTTTAGAAATAAAACCTTTGTCTCTAGTAACCTTCCTGTGGGAATCCTAGTCTTGAACTACATCCATAAAACCATAGGAAAATTACAGCACAGAAAGAGGCCATTCAGCCCATCTTGTTTGTGCCAGTTGAACAAAACTAGCCACCCATTCTAATCCCACCTTCCAGAACCTGGTCCATAGCCTTGCGGTTTACAGCACTTCAGGTGCAGGTCCAGGTACCTTTTTAAATGAGGTGAGGGTTTCTGCCTCCACCACTGGTCCGGGCAGTGAATTCCAGACACCCATCACCCTCTGGGTGAAAAAGTTTTTCCTCATGTCCCCTCTAATCCTTCTACCAATCACCTTAAATCTGTGCCCCCTGGTAATTGACCTCTCCGCTCAGGGAAAACAGGTCCTTCCTGTCTACTCCAATTAGGCCCCTCATAATTTTGTAAACTTCAATTAAATCACCCCTCAGCCTCCTCTGTTCTGAGGAAAACAACCCTAGCCGATCCAATCTTTGCTCATTGCTGCAAATTTCAAACCCTGGCAACATTCTTGTAAATCTCCTCTGTGCTCTCTCCAGAACAATTATGTCTTTCCTGTAATGTGGTGACTGGAATTGTACTCCAGCCGTGGCCGAACCAGCGTTTAATACAGTTCCAGCATCCTAGGACGTGTCCAACATTGGTCGAGGGTCTCACTCTTGCCCTTTTCATAGGGACATCTTGTTGCATCTGATCTTTACTATCTCATCTATTCACCTTTACTAGTCACAAAAGAGGATTGTTCAGTATCAGAATCTCAGTGCATGGGGGAAACTCAGATAAAACTCAGGTGTTTGTTGCCCCTGTGCTGTTGTCATCTGTCACAAAGAACAGTACAGCACAGGAACAGGCCATTCGGCCCTCCAAGCCTGTGCCGATCTTGATGCCTGCCTAAACTAACACCTTCTGCACTTCCGGGGCCCATATCCCTCTATTCCCATCCTATTCATGTATTTGTCAAGATGTCTCTTAAACGTCGCTATCTTTCAAAGTATAGATGCAGCAGCTGCTGGGCCCTGAAAGTTGTGTAATAAATTGTCTGAATTCTTTTGTCTTGCCTCTTTTGATCCCCTAATCTATTCTTGCATTGTAAACATTAATGGAAGAAGCAGGGCATTTACAGAAGGTGACAGAAGCTTGTTTTAGGGATTTGACAGATTTTTGCCCAACTCATGGACATTACTCACAATGATACAAACAACAGAAAAAAGCAACCCATGGTATATCTTCACATTTAATGCCAACTCCCTGAAGGGCACCGTTATCTGTGTCTGGGCTATAATCTGCTTTTAAACTGTAGCAGACTAGCTGACTGGAAGATCCCAGCTGACTGGTGATAAACTGCTCAATGGGGTTGGAAAACTGGATGTTTGAAGGAGTTTGCCTACAAAACAACCGTGACTAACTACACCCCCAAAAATAATCAATGGCTGTGAAGCACTTTAGGACATCCTGGGAGCATGAAAAGGCTGTGTACAAATGCACATTTGTCTTTCTGTCTGCAGTAACAGAGTGGTCGCTGGTGTCTGGTGAGCAATGAAAATATATGTTGGCAGGTGGGAACGGATGAATTGGTGGTGCCTTGCTATTTTTTTGCTCAGTCTGCACTGTTTATTAACCTGTAGACAATTCCCCTCCGGAGAATATGATAGAACCATGTTAGGGTGGATTGTACATGGTCTTTGTAAGAGTGGGTCTTTTTCTCACTGTGCTGCCTTATGTTTGTTTAACTTTTTTTTTAATTATCCTGTATCCTGCATTGAACTGAAAGCAGAAGAGTGGGTCACTGCCTTATTCAAGGGTCTCTACCAATGGCTTACTTTAATAACCAGCATGGAGATAAGTGACCTACTCCTTTTTCACTTTCCAGACCCCCCCTCCCTGTTGAGAGTTGCCCGCTTCTGTTTAGCCGACTTGAAGAATTTGCGATGGGGAATTGTGTCAGCTAGTGGGTGAGGTGGGTGGAATGGAAAGAGACAGGATGAGCCTCATTCCTGGGCATGATAGGGTTGGTGCACCAGCTGCCTGTACTGCATTGTACTATTACTCTTGTGGTGCAGACTGTACATGAGACTGGTTGAGCCATTTACGGCACAGAAGGAGGCCATTGTACGTTATTTATCTAATTGAGCAAGCTTGATGAAACACCTATCAAGAAAGTTTCTTCTGCACAACAAAGACCAACAGAATCTCAAAAGGTTGGCACATCAGTTGGCTGTATGGCATTGAGTAGTTACCCTTTGTGATGCAGACCTTATCTCTCACTGCTGCATCATGTGTATATTCCAACTCTGTGTGGCTGTATTTAACACGTACATTCTGTTGTCTAGAAAGTGAGTGATGCATCTTTCTTTTTCCTAATTACAGAAGGGCTACCAGAGGATGAAGTTGATAGTGCCCAGAAACCGCCCGAGGATCTTGCTGACTTTGACTCCGAACTGGTAAGTGGTTGTCACACGGACCCACTTGTTGCGATTTTAATATCTCGTAGAGACACATGGGGATTGTTTTTGTTCCCATTGTGTGCAGATTGGTTGCTGTGCCTGATGTGGTTTTACTTCTGCTAACACCTGAAATGACTCTCTTGTGGAGTGAAGACCAAAGTCTGCTGCAATCGCACTAAAGTAGGTTGTACAGCTTCTTGGATCCAACCATACTGGTTGGCAGCACAAAGCAAAGTCTTGTTGGACAGTGTTGAATGAATCCTGAATAGCTGAAGACACACAGAAGGTGGCTTCACTGTTCCAGGCTTCTATGTGTATGAATTCCAAATACATGAAATGATATTAACTGCAGCATGGAAACTGACACACAGCACAGTGAGGCTTTTGTAGTGCTGATCTTTAGTAATACTACTGTTTAAACTATTACCTAAACAGAGCAGTGATCCTTCGCAAATTTACATTGAAGCAAAGCTGCTTTGCCATGGCATCAATACAAAGAGTGTGAAATAACTTGGGTGTGAAATCTTTACTCGGATAATGGTTAGAATGTGGAATTCGCTGCCCCAAGGAGTAGTTGAGGCAAATACCATAGATACATTTAAGAGGATGCTACATAAACAGATGAGGGAAAAAGGAATACAAGACTATGATAGGGTTAGATGAAAAGATGTGGGAGGAGATGTATGTTGGGTACAAACATTGGCAGTGACCAGTTGGGCTAATCTTTGTGTGTTGTACATTTCCTCACTTTGAACTTGGTCAACAATGTGCAGTTATGTTGGATCTTTAACATAGCAAAAATGTCCCAAGATGCTTTACAAAGATGGGGCATGATGGAAAGGTCTCTGAGCTAAGGTTAGAAGAGAGGTTGAAGGAGAAGACCAACAGTGTGATTGGCCAAGAGGTTTATAAGGGTGAGTTGAAATGGAGCAAGCGTTCAGGAAGATAATTTCAGACCAGATGGCGCTGGCTGCAGTCTGTCGCTGATGGTGAATGTGATGTGTGTTCGGTCAGCATCGGATGGTCCTGAGCGTACAAATTGGGTTCTTGGGAGGATTTGATATAGTCTCTTATCACTACTTCAAGGCACTCACTATCATTTGTTTGGATTTCCAAAAGGCATTCGATAATATGTCACATAAAAGATTGCTACACAGCATAAGAGCCCATGGTGTTGGGGGTAATATATTAGGATGGATTGTTTAACTACTAGGAAACAGAGAGTCGGATAAATGAGTCATTTTTAGGATGGCAAACTGAAACTAGTCAGGTGGCACAGGGATCAGTGCTGGTGCTTCAACTATTTACAATCTATATTAATGACTTGGATGAAGGGACCTGTGTATTGTAGCCAAATTAGCTGATGATACAAAGATAGGTGGGAAAGCAAGTTGTGAGGAGAACACAAAGTGTCTGCAAGTGAAGTGGGCAGAAATTTGGCTGATGGCATATAATGTAGGAAAATGTGAGATTATCCACTTTGGTAGGAAGAATAGAAAGGCAGATTATTATTTCAATGGAGCGATAGAGTACAGAATGTTGCTTTACAGAGGGATCTAGGTGTCCTCGTTAGGAAGGCAAATGAAATGTTGGCCTTTATTGCAAGGGGAATGGAGTATACAAATAGGATAGTCTTTCTACAACTGTTACAGGACTTCAGTGAGACCACACTTAGAGTAATGTATACAGTTTTGTTCTCCTTATTTAAGGAGGAATATACTTGCATTGGAAGGTTCACTAGGTTGATTCCTGGGATGAAGGGGTTATCTTGAGGATATTATGGACCATACTCATTGGAGTTTGTAAGAATGAGAGGTGAGCTTATTGAAACATATAAGATTCTGAGGGGATTTGACAGGGTGGCTGCTGAGAGGATGT